>NC_048595.1:415673729-416288729 GCF_003668045.3 Cricetulus griseus
AAAAAAATAGTTCAAGAATCAATGCTGCATGCAGACAGGGTCTAAATAAACATTTTATTACTGATGATGGCTTAAGTCACTGAGTTCAGATTTTTCCCCAAATCTTTTTACTAAAGTTTTATTTATAGTTCTTTTATGTGTATGAGTGTTTCCCTACATGAATGTGTATGCACCATGTGTGTGCAATGCCCACACAGGCCAGTGTGGCATTGAGGCCCCAGAGCTGGATTTAAAGGTAGTTGTGAGCATCCATGTAGTGCTGGGAAGCAAACTTAGTCCTCTGCAAGGACAGTATGTGCTGTAACAGCAGAGCCATCTCTCCAAGTCCATCAAACTTTAATCTTGACCTTGTTCATGTATCCTTCATGACTGTTTATTCTGGATAATTTTATGTCAACCTGACACATGCTAAAGTCACCTGAAAGGAGGAAATCTTAATTAAGAAAATGCCTACATAAGCTTGTCTGTAGGCAATCCTGTAAGGTATTTTCTTAATTAGTTATTGATGGGGGAGGCTCCAACACATTGTGGGTAGTACCATCCCTGGGCTGGTAGTTCTAGGTTCTATAAGAAAGCAGACTTAGCAAGCTAGTAAGCAGTACCCCTCAATGGCCTCTGTATGCATTAGGGCCTGCCTCCAGTTTCCTGCCCTGTGTGAGTTATTGTCCTGACTTCCTTTGATGATAAACAGTGATGTGGAAGTGTAAACCAAATAAATCTTTTCCTCCCCAAGTTGCTTTTTGTTCATGATATTTCATCTCAGCAATGAGAACCTAACTTAGATACTGTTTTAATTGGGAATGCAGCCATTATTTTGCTAAGTTAAAAAAAAAAAGAACAACAACGATGATGGAAGATGTTTCTCTTATTGGTTGATGAATAAAACACTGGCCAGTAGAGGCAAGAAGATAGGTGGGGCTAGAAGTTGAGGAGGATGCTGGGGAGAGAGGCAGAGAGCCACAGCGAGGAGATGCCATGTAGAGGCTAGGAGGATAGGACATGCCAGGTGTTCACTGGAAGATAAGGCCATGTAGAAATGCATAGATTTATAGAAATGGGTTAATAATTAAGACAGAGCTAGCCAATAAGAAGCCCTAGCCATCTGCCAACGTGTAATCATTAATATAAGTCTTGCTGTGCTTATTTGGGGCAAATAGGTTGTCGGACCAGGCTGGAAAGAAAATTCCAGCAACACAACAACAACAAAAAAAAAAAAAAAAGAAAAGAAAAGAAAAAGAAAGGAATGAAGGAAGGAAGAAAAAAAACAAAAAAAACCTCCAAATACTTTAGTAGGTTACTTTAGCTACGATTTTGTTCTCATTCATAAAATGTATCTATCCTATGGTGGTACAAACCTCTGCACCAGGTGGACATTAAGAGTTCCAGCTGGTGGAAGGACTGTACTAGGTCAAGCTCTGCCAGTCTCTCTGCTACAGGAAAGAATTTTCTAGAGCAGTGGTTCTCAACCTGTGGGTCACATCCTCCTTGGGACTGAATGACCCTTTCACAGATATCCTACATATCCCATATTTACATTACTATTCATAACAGGAGCCAAATTATAGTTAAGAAGTAGCAACGAAAATAGTTTTATAGTTGGGGGTCACTACAACATGAGGAACTGTATTAAAGGATTGAAGCATTAGGAAGGTTGAGAACCACTGCTCTAGGTGGGGGGATCATGCTCTTGGAATTCTGTGATCTGCCCCAAAGTGATTAGATAAGTTCTGATCACAAGTTACTGGACAGAAGTAGTCATGGGACCCCACTGACTTCAAAGTCAGGAAGTACCATCCCCCTGTGAGCCAAACATCAGAAAGGCAGAAATCTTCAGTGAACAGCACAGATGACCTTGGTGATAAGCAAGGTGAAAATCCAGGCAGAATAGAAATCCCTGCAGCTTTAGTGGCTCTCTGACTCTGCACCATCAAATCCTAGGCAGCAAATGTTTAACCCCTGCTATGGTCCCGGACCACATCACCATGCTGCAGACACTGATCTGATCATTTGATGGTTTTGCTTGGTCCTGTCAATTCAGCCTGGTATTCCACTTTCAGTATGCTGTTCAGAATCATGGCTGTGGGCTCCATTGATTGCAGAGCCCACCATGCAGATGAGCTGGGCCTGAATAATCAGCTCAAGTGGAAACCACAGGAGCAGCCTTTCCTGAATAGACTCTTCTACAATGGAATATGGCGTTTAATGTGATTTGAAGTTTAATGCATGTAAGACAGTATTGTAAGTGTGAACACCTTGAGGGGACAGATAGGTAGAATAATTGCCCAAAGAGGCCAGGTGTAAGAAGCCAGAGCAGTGGGTGGGTGCAAAGCAGAGCTCAGAATATAGTCCAACTAAATGCAACATCTCCTCTGGATTGTTATGTAAAACCTTGGATTTGAATTTGCGCCCCCCCCCCCCACCGCCAATAAGAGGAAAGTACATTTTCAAAAATTATACCATGAACTTAACATTACACCTTATGAACCAAATAACACATATCCATAAGCAGAATTCCACCTACAGGGTACCAATTTGCACCCTCTGCTGAAAAGGTTTGAGTTATTAACATAGATCCCATGAGGCTGATTATTCCTGCCAAGCGCTGTGCTCACGCTTCAGGTAGCTGCCACAGGGTTAATGATGGAAGGTGCTCGCGAAGCTCCAGGCTGTGAGCATAGATGCTCGGCTGCGTCTGGATTACCCAAATAGAAGAAAGGAAAGCATAAAGCTTACCTCGGTGAGCAAACACCTTCCAGAGAAACGTCACTATCGAATTTAAAGGCATGTTTTCCCAACAGTTGGTATCTCCTCCTAAATACTGGGGAGAGTGGAAAGGTCCACACAAGTGAACACCAGCATTCAGTTACAGATCAGGCAGCACTCATCATGAAATCTCAGCTCCCCAGACTGCAAAGCGATGAGTTTTTGTCTCAGTCAATGGACTTCATGGTTTCACCTCAGCAACATGTGAGTATAGCTATAGACTTCAGAACCAAATGCACTGGTTACTATTTGATTCTAATATGTCTCCTACAGGTTCATGTTTTGAGCACTTATTCTCCAGCTGGTGGCCTTATTTGGGAATGTGGTGGGACTTCCAGGGGCTGGAGCCTGGAGCTGGCAGAAGTAGGTCTACTGTAAGCCTTGGAAGCTTACATCCTGGCTCCTGGCCTACCTTGTTGTGAACAGTTTCTGTCTCTTGCTCCAGCCACCATGCATGAGACAGTGTGCTCTTTTTACTAGAATGGACTGAAATCTCCAAATCATGGGCCAAAATAAACCTTTTCTTCCTCACGTTCTTTCTGTCAGGTATTTTTGGGCATGTTGGTGCAAATCTAACAAATATATACCCTTCACTAACTCTGTGACTACAGGCAGCTTACACTCTCTTTTGGTTGCATTTCTTTAGGAAAAATCACAGTAACGTTTTAAACTAATTAATTTCATGTGTGTGGGAAGAGAGGCACTCACATGCCACCACGTGCCTGTGGAGGCTGGAGGACAATTTAGGGGAGTGGAGTCTCTGCTTCCATCACGTGCAATTCAGGGATGGAACCCAAGTCGTCAGCATTGGTGACAGGCTCAGCCAGCCTCCAAGCCATCTCACCTGCTGGCTCACTGTATCTTGCCCCTAAGTTTTCCGGGAGGATCAAAGCTGCTAGTGACAGCAGCAAAGAACTTTGCATCATGACTGGCACAAAGCAAGCTTTCACTAGAAGTATTTTAAATTGTTCCGTAGTAACACTTTCTTATGAAGGCTGAGAATTCTTGCTGCGTTTGCCCTTCAGTGAGAGGAAGCATCTTCGTGCCCTCCCTAGTGGACCCTGACGGCTATTCTCCAAGCACCACTCCAAGTCTTTCACATCCGAGGAATGCCCTTCAGCTGGAGTCCTACTTTGCCACGATGATGCTCTTTCATGGCTGAAAACATTCATTTCTGTTTTACACTATAATTCTGGACAGTCCTCGGGGCACCCAAAGTTTGCTCCTGTTTCCCAAACCTTATTCCTCAGCAGATAACTTTAAAATTCTTTTGAGTGCCACAGACCATTCACAGTGATTCCTCTGCAGGGGCCTCCAGGGACCTGTGGCATTTTGACCATTTGCAGCCATGGAAACAACAGTTGAAGTGCATGGGTCATCGGAATGCTTTAAACTTGTGCTTCCAGGGGCTCAGGCTGCTAATTGCTTCTCACTAGTCTTTCCCCAGTCTTTTTAGAGACAGTTTTAGCTGAGCACATTGCTACAACTTTCCTTTGCACCTTAATGTTGCCATGCCAATGTTCACCCTGAAGAGATTAGGTAGGAATGCTGTGTGCCATTCAAGAATTCTTAAAAGGGAATGGTAGGGAATGCCTACCAATCTTTCTTCCAACTTTTCCTCTGTCATAATACCTTGATGTGGGTGTAATGGCTGGAGCACCAGCAGCTGTTTTGAACTGTGAGACTTACAGCAGCAATTTTGTTAAGTATAGGCTGAGGAAACATAAGAGTCTTGTCCAGAAAATCCACAAAATTCTTTATGACTTCTTTAATCTTTCATATATCTGAACTAAGCAATACTATGCAACAGAGTATATTTAGTAGCATATATAATATTCAGATTCTTTTCTACTAAGCCAGATGGGAGTTGGTAAAAATACAAAATAGTGTTACTCCTCTCAATAATTTCTTATTCTGTAAAATACTATTATTTTTATAAACATATTATCATTTCCATGCCATGGGTGTAAATTATTTTAGATGAATTAAACATGTAAAAACTTCTCAGTTTCAATTTCTAATGTGGTAACCTACATAAGGGAAAATTCTTTGTAGGACAGGCATGATAAGTTTTAAATGGGGGAGGATAAAATGATCCTGAGATCAACAGCCTTGAGAAGTGGCCTTTTCTCATATACAGGGTACAAAAGGGCCACATTAATCTCAACTTCCTTCTGTGTGAAAATACTAAACTTGGGGTATTCTGTTATATAAAATCAAGTTTACCCTTTTAACAGACACTTTCCTGCCTTCTGTGAATTGAATGAAGTCATGGCTAAGAGCAAACAAAAACAATTAGAAACTGAAGTTGTTTTGTGAGTCTCTCTTCGATGAGGGCAGACGTTTACATAGGACACTGCTTTGTCTTACCTGGCCCTTTTATGCCAGGACTGTCACAGAGGTCTCAATGAAGGTCTTAGTGAGACAGCATCCAGTTACTTCTTCCTGACTCTACACCTAGTTCTAAGGGAGCAGAATGGACCCCAGTAGAGTTGTCCTGCTGTGGCTAGGGTGGGAATGGAAGATTGTTGTGTTTCTGAGAATCAAGCCCACTCACTTAACTGCTAGGAGCTGTTTGGCAGAGTGCCCAAGATGGAGCTACAAGGAGTAGGTAGAGTAGGGGCTGGCCATACCACTGGGAAAGCTGATCTCAGTCTCCTAGGCACCACCTATGTTTCCTGCTTCACAAAAGACACACAGGAATCCCAACAGCTGATCACTGCCAGGAAGTAAGGGACACAGATTATAGGGCTGTGGGAAAGGCAAGGGCAGCCAACGGAATCTCTTCCATTCTGAGTACAAGCCTAGAGAGGATTGGAAGATAATAACAAGAGATTCCTGTGAGATGAAACCCATTTTCTGTGCCTACAATGAGGGACAATGGGAATCCATAGAAACCACACACAACTTAGCAGAAGATGCCATCAAATGCTCCAGGCTTCCTGTCAGGGGATGAACCTGCCACATCTAAAATCCAATTTGCTTCAGAACCTAAATCTGGTTTTGTGTTAATTGTTCAATAAAGCTGATATGTGTTTTGTTCCTATCTGCAAGTCTTTTTTTAAGTACTTTGTTTTTCAGTTACAAGCCTTTTGAGAACAATATGGCCAAGTATTTCCTTTTAAGACCTACCTTAAAATCCATCAAGTGACTCTTGTCTTCCAGTGAAGATTTCTTTATATTTCTGTAGAGAAATGGCTGCCTCTACAGTTCACTTCTGCACCTCCAGGACCCTTCCTGCTCTTGTACTGGGACAGGGCAGATGTGTCCTTGCTACTGGAGTGTCTCCACCCTTGTTTTGTCAAAGGAAAGAATTCTATTGAGAGACACAACAGTTTGGGCAGAAAGTTTAGCAAAGCGAAGTCTATGTTCCTAAGAGAGATTGTGATGGCTACCCACAAGAGGGAGTATCCCATTGGGTTCTGCATTACAGATTTTTAAAGATGTTTTTGTAGATGAGGTGGGTGGCATGTTCATGGGGTAAGGTAACATTTTTCCCCTCCAAAATTATGGCTAACTGGACAGGCTCTGCCTTTAGGGTTTATCTTTCTATAATCTGCTAGAAAAGTCCGGAAGGAGGCAGGATCAACAGCACAACTGTACATGATGTTTTAAAGAGGTCCAGGTCTTCCTAGGATGGAGATTCTTCCCCAGTGCCCATGTGTGGGAGGTGCCTTGATGCCTTTGTTTCTGATGTAGCAAAAACAACCAACTGCAGCTTCAATGATGTTTAATCACAAAGCAGCATCCTAATCAGGACATCCTAACTTGGACAGCTACCAAGACAACAGTTACCATCTTCCTTGGCTACATCATAGCTAACTCAGTTTGACAACATCAAGAAGAGTCCCCATGCTTCCTCCACAGAGACCATTTTTACAAGGCCCTTCACTTAGCCTAATGCCATAGGCAAATAGTTCTGAAGAGATTAAGTTGTTATGTAGTGACAAGAACTCAGTGTTCAAGTGCAAGGGGTTTAATTGAGGGAGATATTTAGAGGATGACCACAGGAACTGAAAAATCACCAACATGCATGAATTGCTCAGTTATGTGAATCTAGTCTCAAAGTTTATCTAGGTGACTGATTTCCTCTTATCTCCCTACAGAAACTGCTTTGTGACAACTCAGAAAAAAACTCAATGGTGTAAGTGTAATTAATATTTAAAAAGATGTCTGAAAAACAAAAAACAACAACAAACAAACAGATGTCTGAGGAACTAAGTGAGAAACTGGTTCTTGTATGAATTGGATGCGTCTGACCAAAGGGTATAACCCCAACATTGAGGCCCACTTTCTTATCTACTCCAGCTTCTAAACTGACTCTCAGATAGTGATGTGTGCTATTCTGGGTTGTGTAGGTTTCTAACTGCTGGTTAGTTTTTTGTCAACTTGACACAAACTATGGTCATTTAGGAAGAGAAAAATCTCAAATGAGAAAATGTTTTCATAACATTGGCCTATGGGGAAGTCTTTGGGGACAATTTGTTGCTTAATCAGTAGTGTCAGAGGGCCCAGACTACTGTGGGCAGTCCCATACCTGGGCAGATGAGCCTTGGTTATATAAGAAAAATAACTGAACAGGCCCTGAGGAACAAACCAACAAACAGCATTACTCCATTTTCTGCTTTAGTTCCTGCCTTCAGTTCCTGTCTTGAGTTTCTGCCTTGGCTTCCTTCAACAATACAGTAAGCTATCAGATAAAATAAACACCTTCTTTCTTCAGGTAACTTTGATCACGGTGTTTATCAGGTCAAAAAGTGGAAAGCAAGACACTAACAATGAATCCTTCCCACACAGGCCCTCAGGTATTTAGGCCACAGGTGCCAAACAGCAAGGACAAAATAGTATGTTGGTGAGAGAAGAAGGGCCAGGGTAGCCTTCAGCAAGAGGCATGGAGTAGTATGTGTTATAAGTTCTTCATTGAGCTCATCTCTTCTATCTACATCTGCCTCTTCCCTTAAAAACAAACAAAAAACAAACACATAGAAACTAATTCTGGCCCCGAGTTAAATATCTTGGCCTGAGGCCACAGAATTAAAGTAAAAAATATAATACACACAAGCTCCAGCTAGCCGAATCCTGACCTGTTGTTCCTAGCAAGACTGGTCTTTGTCCTTCTGCCAGAGAAGGTACTTCCAGAAGGAACTCAATTTACTGCTAGACTGTCTGATATGTACATAGTTAAATGTGTTGATCTCAATGGTTGCAGTTGAACCTGGCAGATATTAGTAACTGTGCTGTAGGCTAGATAAAAATTGATATTAGACTAGAGGAGCAATTGGAGCAAAGGTGCCTCTGCTACTCAAGCCTAGCAGTCAACCACAACTGCCTCACTGTGCATTAGATACTGTCAGGCAATCATTGCTGGAGTTCCTAGAAATACTGCTGGAGAAGGAGAACAAATGCAGTTTTTTAAAAATAGATGTATGCAGAAGTGTGTAGGGGTGAGTGGTTGATGATGCTCAGAATTTACATATATATATGTGTGTGTGTGTGTGTGTGTGTGTGTGTGTGTGTGCAAATGAAAACTGGTGGTTCAGAGATAGAGGTATACAAATGCAATAATTTATAAATCTAGGTCATGAATAAAAAGATGTTCTACTTTCTCAAAATATTTTTTTATATTTACAAAATCAAAAAATAGCTACTTATTGTACTTTTACCATCAACTATAGTTTATAGTTAAAATGCTTTTGTTATTACAAAAATGCTTATCTTTTGACTGTGGTGAATTTGAAAGTTGTTTAAGTGAGATACAGAAGTGATTTCTACCTAAATGTGATGAATTTGAATAATTAACCTTTGACCAGAGTAGGGCCGGTTGAGATTAGGCTAGGACTGTTGTCAGGGTGACATTCCAGCTGCTCTGATATTAATGTACACACTGCTGACATGGACACTGGCAGTTGTCAGGTGTGTAGTCACCTGTTCTCCCTGTGGGTGAGCCCCAGGGCTGAGCAGAGGTCCCTGGTCCCAAGCAGCTTCTAGACCACAGCAGATATGAACAGGGGAACCACTGTGGGCAACACAGGGTGACCAGAGCAAAGACTCAAAGAGATACAAGGGGAAGAGCAGAGCAAAAGAAGTAGTGATTGATGTCTTCAGCTAGTCATTGGAGAAAGGACAGAAGGCAGAATTCAAAAGGCAACAGGTCAGCTAGGATGTTGGCAATGAGGAGAGGGCAATGAAAGATAATTCAGTGAAAGATGGCCTAGGAAATGAACAGCAGCAGGGGAAGCCACCTACTATGATACTACTGCAAGAACCCATAGTCATCCCTAGGATGCCAAACAGAAGGGTTGTCTCTAGAACCCAGAGGAAGTCTCTCTGTGGCTTAGTGTAGAAGATGAAACTGTACTGCCATGACAGGTAGCCCAACAGGTGACTCTCCTTCATATGCCTTCTGCTTGTCGAGGTTAAGGTCAAGATGCAGACCAAAGTAGACAACTGACAAGTCCAGGCACAAGCAGACAGAAATAGCATTACAAATAGTATTCAGAAGCGTACAGAGCTGGGGAGGAGCTTTGCAACAGAGAGTAGGGAAGGAGGCTGAAAAAGTGTCCACTATAGGAAAGGAAGGGGCACGGTAGGTAGAGGACAGAGCACAAGACAGAAAGCAGTCTCACATCTCAGAAATCACTTATTGTGTGTATGCTTCCATACCCCTAGATTTAAGATTTTTAGAGGCAGCAATGGGGAAGGACTCATCTTGGCACATGAGAAAGTACTCTGGTAAAATATATAATGGTAGCAATTTATTGACTGATTCATAGACAGGGTAAAATCTGCATTTGTATTCTTTTATCAGAGAAACTTAGCCCAATTGGAACTAGCTGTGACTATAGGATGATGAGATAGAGATGCAAAGTTAACTGCAAAGGTGTGTGTGTGTGTGTGTGTGTGTGGCTTTGTGAGCTTATGTGTCCACATGTGGAGGCCATAGCAGGACATCAAATGTCTTCCTCTGTCTTTTCCCTCTATTGCCTTGAGACAGAATGTGTCAGCAGACAGGAAGCTCCTTGTTTCAGCTAGGCTGGCTGGTCAGCAAGCTCTCAGGATCTGTCCTTCTCTATCCTTCAATGCTGAGTTATAGGCGTAAGCAGCCATGCCTGACTTTTATGTGCATGCTGGGGATTTGAACCTGGGTCTCCGTAGTAACAGAACAAGTGCTCTTTACCCACTGAACCAACTCCATGGCTCCAAATAAGGTAGTTTATGCAGGGATCTCAAATCTGCTGTATCTAGACCTTTGGTGGTTGTAGAACATCTTTAAGGAGTTAACATACTAATAGCTTTGATATAGACTAATTAAGTAATGACAAAAAGTTATTCTGAATTTACATCTATTTATAATTTATTAATGAAAGCATCTGCATTCATTTGAAATAGTTGTATATATTACACAGCAATCATTGGATGCTTGGAGTCCATATGAATCTCAGAACTCTTTACATAATTCCATAGTTAAGAGATTCCAATTAATTATAAATGACAGATACTCTGCTCAAATTAGCATAAGCAAAAAGAGAACTAATTAATTAATTAAACATTCAAGAGGTGGCACTGGGTTAAGATAAGGCCCAAACCTGCCATTCAGATGGTGTCACCAGGTCCATACATTCGCTGGCTCCTCTGCCTGCAGCCTCTCCAGGGACTTCTATGGGCGGAGAGATGGCTCCTAGTAGTTCTGGAGATGTTGTGCACTCACAGCTACTGATCCAGGAAAAAGAGAAGCGTCTTTCTACTCAGTATTGAGGCTTCTCTTGCCTCTGGTTCTCATATGCCCTGATCCAGTCCAACACTCACCCCAAACTCCAGTAGCATCCAGGGAGAAAGAAACTTGATTGGTCAATAAAGATCGTGTGACAGCCATAAGAGGAAGGGTAGAGATGAGGCATACAATTAGGGATAGATAATTCAGAAAAGGTAGAATGCTGGCCATGAAAACAAGCTGCAAGTTGGTCCTGTTGCAATACAGAGACTTCAAACAATATTCCCTTTTCACCTTCTATTTCCTTAAGTCACTTACACATATTTCTTGAGTTGCAATAGACAGACTAGTGAACTATGAAGCCTGCCTAAGTCTTACAATCTTTTATGTGGTTGCTCTTTGCAGTGCCCACATATACCTTCAAAAACAATAGACTGTCATTATAATCAATGCTTTACCTGTCTAGCATACATCATTCAGTAAATATTTACTGAATACCATAATTAGTCAGGTAAAGTGGTGAATATGAATCTGAGCTCTTAAATGATTTTTGTCTTTACTTAGCAATATCTAAGATTTAATTCTAAAACAATAAATAACTTTGTAATTACTAAAAAGAATTAGTATTCTTAGTATTAGTATTATAATTAGTATTAGAACAGCCATGTCTACAATTACCTGTTGGTGTTATTGCTGTTGTAGACAAACTAATTTATTTTTTATGAGGGACAAAGGTGGCCTTTATGTCCATTTTTAATAACCGTATGATTTTAAATGAATTCTCAGTCATTCATAAAATATTGAAGAGATTATTTTTAGTGTTAAATAATTGTGCTGTATTTTTATCACAGTCATGAGGAAGTTTTAAAAGAAGGTGATTTCTTACAACTATGGATTGCATATTTTGTTCATAAGTTATAGTATTTGAATTTTAAGGCCTTAATATATTTTTTGAATTTATAGAAAAGACTGTGCTGCTGACCTTTTTAATATTCTGTCCTCTCATTGGCTACCAGCCCCAACCTTTCTTCTATATTCCTAGCAATTGTTTGGGGAGGAGGAAGAGTGGAAATGCCAGCCAGTCAGAAACCAGAATATTGAAAAGGTCAACATCATACAGTTTTCAGCTATAATTCATAAAGACATTAAACTTCCAATATTTCATCTCAGCACCAAGACTGTAATGAGAGCAGAAAATGGCACAACACTAATTCATCTTCATGACAAATATTGTAATGAGAAAGGAAATACAGAAACTACAAATATTTGGTTACCACTTTAAAAGTATCTTATATCCTTTATAACATAATGAGAGTAAATTTATACTTCCTAAAGTTGAGTCCTCTCACTAAATACTTATTGCCTTTTAAATTAATAGGATTCTTTTTAGTCCATTGCAATTAGGCTTAGTCCTCCTGGGAGCTACTAATATCACCAGGTTAGAGTAAATAAATATAAAAGATTTTTATTACAGAAATATAAATGAACTGAAACTTTATTTTGGGTAATATTTCACTGTCATTAAAGTAGTTGAACTAATTACAATTTTCTTGCCATGTTAAATTGAATAACTCCATTATCACTTTGTTGTCGGTGTAGCTCCCAAATACAGTAGTGTTCTTTTGTGATGTTCTTCCATGTGGTGGTAGCTTCATTGTATGACTATTAGGAACAGAAAGAAGGACTCAGAGATTCAGATATGGAATGATCTTAGGCAGTGAATCTGGTACCTAGCAGGCAAGGAGTTAGAAACAAGGTGAGGAAGACTCTATCTGCCCCTTGGGACACATGTCTTCTGGCAATCAGAATGTCCTTTTGGTTAAACATCCTTGAAGTTTCAGTTAGGATTTTTCCTATATATCAGAAATGAAGGCACAGGGAACTCTCCAACACATGTACTTGGGAAAGGTCTGCAGCCTCAAAAGAGGTACAACATGATTTGAGAGGATGAAAGTGTCATCAAAAGTGTGGCCTTACTCCATAAATACCTTACCCATCTCATAAAAATTCCTTAACATCCACAATGCAGCCAGGTATAATGACACTTGCTTTTAATCTCACCGTTCAGTAGGCAGAGGCAGGTGGATCTAAGTTTGAGGCCAGCCTGATCTACAAAGAGAGTTCTAGGCCAGCCAGGGCTACACAGTGAGATGAGAGTTTGTCTCAAAAAAATAAATGAAAAATAAAATGCTGGTCTCAGGGGCCAGTGAAATGATTCAGTGGGTAAAATCAGCTTGCTGTGAAAGATTGACAACATAAATTCCATACCTGAAGCTCACATCAAGGTGGAAGGAGAGAACCAAATCCCAGGTTTGTCCACTGACCTCTCCCCATCATATAATGTACACAATTATATAGTACATAGTTAATATAATATATTTTATTTTATATTACACACATGCAGGCATGTGCATGCACATAAAATCAACAACAGAATGCAGTTAGTTGTTCCCTGCCTTGAAGCAGCCCATTCCAGTGTCTATTTGGAGTATTTACTTTGCTGAATAAACTTTTGCCTTCACTGTTTATGCCTTGTCTCTAAATTTTTTTCTTTCATGATATAAGCACAAAGAGACACCTCATATCAAATCTATTCAGATCAGGTGAAAAGCCCCACAGGCACTCAACATAATTGCATATTTTCATTTTTGCTACTTTCAACATATTCCTGTGGGAAGTGGGAGGCAGGAAAACCAGAGTCTTATGGAGATGCAGACACCAACTGGGATGGTTTGATGCAGTGAGAACCTGTAGAAGTGTCAACGGGAAGAGAGGACAAGTGTGGGGAGAGACCAGCAACAGCAGACATTCACTATATCCTCCTAGAAGTAGAGGAGTAGAGAGGAGGGAAGGGGAGGTGGGAGGGGAGGGAAGAGGAGAGGGAGAGAGGGAGAGAGAGAGAGAGAGAGAGAGAGAGAGAGAGAGAGAGAGAGAGAGAGAGAGAGAGAGAGAGAGAGCTACCACAAGGTTCAGGAGAGCTGGAGTTCTGGCTAGGAGCAGACAGCAGGGACCAAGTCACTTAGGGGTAAAGCTGTGGCTGAAGCTTTGTTACAAAGTAGAGAGAGTGCTGGGAAGGAATGTCATATCTTGCTAATGCTGCTGCCTAGGAAGTCTAGTCTAGGCATCAGGTCAAATTCTCCAGCCCAGAGCAGGATAGAAAAGGGAATGGAAGGGCAGGGTTACAAATGAACAACAAGAAACAGGGAAACAAATGATTTGGAGAATTGCTGGAGGCCATATTTAAAGACACTCCTAAGTAGAGGGAGATAAGAATGGGTGGAGCAGAATGAGAGGTGGAGGTGGAGATGAAGGGAAAGATAAGCCAATATGGACTGGGACTTCGTAGAATTTTGACAAAGCCTTTCTCTGAGAATATCATTTGGAATGTCCTTAAATGGTGTTACAAAAGTAATAATCTACTAAACCCATCCAAGGACAGACTATATAGAGAATCCCTTAGAATGTTCATTTTGGAGTGGGAGGTGATGCTGACAAGATTGTGAATTCCCCCACCCCACTCTGCTTCTCAAAGCAACAGTAAATATCCCCTATGAAGTTTGCCATTTGATGGTCTTTGCTTTTCAACCATATCTTAGACAGGGATCCAGCTAGGGTGTTGAGTGACTTGTTAGCAAGTGTGTGATCACTGCCTGCCTTTTCCCATTGCTTATTTACGACTAACACACATCATCTTGTGGTGCTAATGAGCACCTTTCACCCACTGGATCTTTGAGTGCTTTATGAACTAGGAATACAGGAGTAGCTGAAACATAGCTCTCTCTGGGGTGGCATCAGACAGCTGTTCGCCTTGCAGAAACACTGTACAACAGCCTGAGTGGAAACCAGGGAAGGGTGCTCAATCTAATTGAAACTGCAAGAAGAATTTAAGTTGATGGACTAATTGCTGAGGCTGGCATGTATTAAAACAGGGCTTGTTCTAGTCCTTCCTGGCAGATTTGATTGAATAGACCCTGTTGCTTCCATTTAAGAGACGAGGAATCTGAAGCTCATGGGCACAAACTGTGCTTAAAAGAATGCCATTGCATGGCATGCCTTCTGAGTTTCTGGTTGCTATTTATCGTTTGAGTCACATGGTAATCAGAACATTCAGCTACAAAGCAATAACTCAGGACTGAAGGGAGAGAAAGGGCACACCCATGGTGTGTACATATTTTGCAGAAATTGGGCTCCCTTGGGAAGGTCGCCATGTGATCTTGACTCAACTTGACTCTCCCTAGTTTGGGAACTCAGTCAAGTTACAAGAGCTGGAGGTGACAGAGATGAAGCACATTTTCAAGCCTTTAAGAAGCAGTGGATCATGAGTCAATGAAACTTAGACTGATTAGTTTGCAGCGGGTTCCTCTTGCCTAACACTTCTTTCATGCTGGAGCGTCACATTAATTGGTTCTTAATTGAACAATGTGCTTCCAATTTTCAAAACCCAGCAGTGTATAAAAGGGAAGATGCCAGTCTCTTGCTCTGTGGAACAGGAAGTCGTACGGGCAAAGACACACGGCACAGGGATTAAACTCTCACCCAGCTTGGAAGCTGATACAAACACTTCATGGGGCCTCGTAAGGTGCAGTTCTCCAGGTTTTCACATTTATGTTGAAGGCAGATTAATGTCACTTGTTTGCAAGGCAGCACAAATCTGAAGCACAAGAGGATCACAAAAACTGACTTCTGAACATTGCTAAATGCAGCTGCATCTGGTATATGGTTAGTTATACATCCCTGATTCAAATAAACAACCCAATCTTTTTTTCTTTTTTCTTTTCTTTTCTTTTTTTTTTTTTTTGCAGATTTTTTTATTTGAATTAGAAACAAGATTGTTTTACATGACAATTCCGGTTCCCACTCCCTCCCCTCCTCCCCTACCACCCCCCCCAATTAAAACCCTACCTATCACAAATCCTTTCTACTCCCCCTGGATGGTGAGGTCTTCCATGGGGTGTCATCAGAGTCTATCTAAACAACCCAATCTTAACTTGTGTTTTTCAAACAATACACCTTGGATGGTTGTTGGTTCAGTCCTAAACAGGAAAGTTCCTTTTTCTGCAATTAAATATAGGCCAAAGGGTCTGCGTTCCACCTGAAATTGAAATCCTGTTTGTTCTTGTTCTTTCTCTGGAAATGTTCCATGTACAGGCAAGTTCATTTTTCTGTTTTAAAGAAATCTTAAACAGGGTCTGCATTCTGAATTCACATGGGAAAAGTCAGACTTGGGAGGAAAGTTGGCTCCTTGCAACATAAAGAACTTGTCAAGTTTCTGAGCTCCCCTTCCCTGCTAGTCTCCTGGTACCCTGGGTGGAGGGAGGTAAGCAGAGGTCTTCAGAACTGAAAGGCTGGATATCTGTTTTCCTTCGAATATATCTTTACCATGCTTGATCATCTTACAAGTGAGAGAAAGGGTTTTTGTTGTTGTTGTTGTTTTTAATTGCATGCTCGAACATGGAGCATTCATCAAATCATCAGATGCAGACATTACAGTCTGTCTCCTCCTTGTATCATAGATAGATACTGCTGCTTCCCTAGGGATGCCCTGATCCCATGGTTACTATAAAAGTAGACAAAGAGGAGGGAAAGGTCCATGAGGCAATGCCATTTTAACCTCAGTGTCTCTGATTATACTGCATGCCATGATGATAGTAACATTTTAGATTATAATGTATTGAGATTGTGAGAAAATTCTCTTTACATCAATGGTAAATCGGACACCCACATTGCTTCTCATTAATACAGAATCCTGTAGAATTACTTCTCTTGAAGACAGATTCTGGAATAAAGGTCAACCAAAGATGTGGTCAAGAAAAACATGGGAATGTTCCAAGCTCTGAAGGCCTCTGGCTCCCAATTCTTGTGACAATTTGCCATGCTGACACACTGATCACACATCTTCAAGTTAATTACTCACATTCCCTCAACATCCATCCTTTCTGCCTTAACAAGTCCTCCTTAAGCATCCTTGGGACTGAACTTGGCATGAGAGAAAGCATGGCAGCAATGCTTTCAGAAAGATAAATGTTTCCCTGGGTATAAACTCAATAATAAGCGAAACATTTGACAAAGAAGAATGCTTTTGGCAGCACAGCTCATTCTCTCTAAGAAACTGACACTGTAGAATATAGGAGCAAAGTCCAGATAATGACAGCTACACAAAGCTCTTGTAAGCAAAGTAATCAGGCCTGTGTCAGTTGGTCCCTTTTTTCATGATCTCTTGCCTGGACAGCTGGTAAAATCTGATCCAAGAGATATTTTTCAACATCTATGACAAATAGTGAGCAGTGCAAGGTGCTGCTTCAGGAGTGGCTAAAAGGAAAGATGAAATGGCAAGAAATAGTCTCCACTATGAGGAGACCACTCATTGCATAAGGAGTATTAAAACACACAGGATTCCTGTTACTGTTACTCATCCAGCAAGAATTCTGTCACTATTTTATGCAAGTGGTTTTGATTGGCTTAGGTATATGGTTACAAACCCAGAAGGAAGCCACAGACTTTGTATCTGGGCTGCACTGGGGGAATGAAGAGGATCCAATGATCCTTATATGGGTTACTGTTTCCACATCCCTATGTTTCAACTATATGATAGAGATGGAAGGCATCAGGTAAGATTATTACTATTCAATCTAGCAATCTACTCAATACACTCATTAGCTTAGAAACCCATCTTTCTATGTTTGCATTGACCACACTCTGTGCTGGCCACTGTGAGGGATTATCACTGTGCTCTTCTGGGTGAACACGCTAATGAAGGAATAAGTCACTTGCATGTCCCTTGCTGCAATGAGGACATGAACTTGACAAAATTAGGACAAAGAGGACTAGGAAGACTCATCTCATGGGAGTTGCTAGCATTTGAGACAGGCCTAAAAGAATGTGGGATATTTAAAGTGAAAAGATGGACTGCTCAAATGTAAATGGAAAATACTACAATGAAGTAGGTGCTTGGTGGAATACTTAGAGGGCTTTGACCACAGTGAGCACACCTGTACACGAATGGGAAGGTTATTAGCTGTCCCTCTTTAGCATTTATAAAGTGCTTTGTGTACTAATTTTAGAGGAGTGGTGGAGGCAAAATGAGATACTAAAAGGGCTAAATTGATATTACAGTCTTGTCACTCACCAGCTTCATGACCTTGGGGGGATTACCCAAACCCTGTATCCCAGGTATTTCTGCTATAAAACTGGATTAATTATAGCACTTATCAAAGAGGTGAGTCCTAAGGATTCAATGAATTTTTTGAACCGCTATATAGACAAGGCCTAGAATATAGCTGGTGTCCAACTGATATTATATTTCTATTATCATTCTTATACAATGCTATGCAGATAAGAGTTCCTACTCCTTAGAAATCACACCAGAGCCTGGAAAAGTTAGCCCTCACAGCAAGTTCATCTCCACATGAAAACATGCAACTTTGACATCTTGTGTTTCACCCATAGCAAGCAAGGAGGCTCTCTCTCTCTCTCTCTCTCTCTCTCTCTCTCTCTCTCTCTCTCTCTCAATCTGTGTGTGTGTCTGTCTGTCTGTCTCTCTCTCTCTCTGTGTCTGTCTGTCTGTCTGTCTGTCTGTCTCTCTCTCTGTGTGTGTGTGTCTGTCTGTCTCTCTCTCTGTCTCTGTCTCTGTCTCTGTCTCTGTCTCTCTCTCTCTCTCTCTCTCTCTCTCTCTCTCACACACACACACACACACACACACACACACACACACACACACCTTTGCCTAGAGACTTTTTAGTTATTACTTGGGTTGTTAACTGACCGCTAGTGAGTCAAGTCCAATTACTCTGCTGAACATCTTCCAGTGCACAGGAAAGTCTCCCAAACAAAGAGATGCTCATCCCAGAATCTCAATAGTGGGGCAGTTGGGAATCTGGGTGCAGGACTGTCTCTTGAAGGGGTATTCATGTTTAAATACTTCAAAAAGACGCCTTTCTAAACAAAACACTTTACTGAAAACAATCCAAGCAAAGGAAAAGTAGTGGAGAAAGGGACGAAGATTTAAATGTTGATGAAATGCATTGCAAGTTTTCCTTCTAAGAAGAATGCTCATATACATGGAAAATAAAAGTATATTATAAAATATGGAGAAAAAGGAATCAGCTTGAAATACTAGCAAAGAAAATTCTCAGAAGTGGCTTATCAAAGGAAGAAACAAAACAAAACAGCAACAAAAACTCACCTAGAATGAATGAGTGAATTGATCAATCAATACATAATATGTATTTGTGGCCTATCAATTGTGTCCAATCTCTTCATATATCACAGTTCATATTGAGAAATGCATAATGTATTTTTTAATTAAAGATAATTTTAGCAATTTTATGTTAGACCATATTCATAGTTGCCCTTGTCAGCACATGGCCCAGGGCTCACAGGTTAGGCGTGTATAGAACTTGATTGCAGTCTCTCTCTCTCTCTCATACTCTCTCTCACTCTCTCTCTCATGCACACACACATGTAAGGTCATTTACTTAACTATTGAATGTGCTTTGAAAAATGGGTCCCCCTTTGCTAGTTAGTCATCATTCAATCTGTAAATATTACTCATTGAATTGATTGTGTGTGATGAGTTTTTTTTCTTTTTACATGACCATTAAATCATGAACAAAGACCCATTAGTTTCTACTATAAAGAAACATGGACATTAAATACTTCATTGTTTGAATTAGTCACTGTAGTTTACAGAAATGAAATCTAGCTGGAGCTGAGGTTTTATGGCTTTTGTCTAACACTCTCATTTTCCACCAGTCTCAGCACTATAACTCAGTTTCCAAGCACACTGAGTATAATGTGAAGTCCAGGCCTCCGAGACAGCACCACCTCAGTGAACTGATCGACCTTGTTGCAGTGTTAGAAACATGAAGACATCTGATAAATGCTGCCACTTCCAGCCTGGCATTTCTGTTGTTCTGAGTCTTAGTAGGCAGTTCAGAAAAGCATTCTGCTTGTTCATCTCCCATCACCAGTCCTGTGTCTGGTGCTGGAAATGCACCATGATTGGATACTCACGGCAATAAGAGCTGTGGAAGCAACATGCAAGTGGTGCTTTCCAAGGTAGGAAACACATTTAAGCACATTACCTGATTGTGTTCTCATACATTGGGCTTAGAGCAGCTGCCCCTCTAAAGTGAAGAATACTGTAAGGAAGACAGCACTATCTATGGGTGTCAAACAAAAATGGCTTCCAAGTTTAATGTCACTCAGCAGGACCTGTACAAGATGTATTAGTGTGGTTCAAGGTCTGAGCCTGGGTTCTTTTTGGAAGCAGAAGCCAAGACACAGATTTGACTTGGGTTGCCCTGAGTGATGATTCCAGAAGGTACCAAGAGGGGAGTGACAACCAGATAGAACAGGGAGGCAGTAAGGAGCTCTGGGGAGCTTAGTTGTGGTGGGGAACTCTGGAAGAGAGTGTGGACTGATCCCCCTGAAGATGCAGTAGTAGTTCTCCTGGTGCCATCTAATCTTGATGAAGGATGTCTTCTCCTTTGAGGAGGAGTGGGTGGTCACTCTAGCACTCTGTCCAAATGAAGAAAAAGGCCCCAGAGTTTTGGGGGCTTGCTTCAGAACACTGGGACAAGCCATGATGTCAGGACCCAAGGGCACTGATAACTTTTGTCTTTGACATCACTAAATGCCAACTGCACCATACAATGTTATACCTACTCAATGAGAAGACAGAGGTAAACTGTGTGGCCCTCTATTCTCTGCAATGTTTTCCCTGATGTCCACATGCTTTTTATCACTTCTATCATCTCTGAGGCTTACATTTTTGCATGGATTCTTTTCACCTAATAATAAGGCACCTCCCCCTCTTCACAGTCTCCTTCAGATTACAGATTTATACCAAGGTATGTATGACTGACAACTTAAAACATCTCCCTTCTTAGGAGGCAAAGAAGGTTTGCATCTTGATTTACAGTGGTCTTCAAAGATAGCTCTAAGCCTGTCTATCTGGTTTGGTCCTGTAGCTTAAGAATTTTAATCAGCAGGCAATTTTTAAAGATGATAATTATAACCTTGTATTTTTAACTAAAAATGCAAATTACTTCTTCCACACTGCCCTGGTGAAGGACTTGGCAGAGTCAAGTGAAAGGTGCCTCCTTCCCTGACAAGACATCTCTCTCCAGTTGGCTACATCCTTCTCATCTTTTCACCCCGCAGCATCCCTCATTCCAGCCATCCCCTGCTTCTCCAGGCTTTTGTATTTATGATACATGATCTGTAACACACTAGAGAATGGAGGGACCATTCTTAGAGATCTTTGCCTTTAACTGCCATCCTCCATCGGTGCTCTTGAAACTATACTATCTAGTATGTAATTTTCTTAGCACTTTCCCAACCTCCCACAGTCGAAAGACAATAAGACTTCGGAAAAGATCTTTGTAAGAGGGATGACCTCAACAGTTATAGAAGCTTACATTTACTCTTCATTAAAATTGTCCGAGGTAGTATTTGCACTTTAAATCCTCTAAAAGAGAAGCAAATCTGTGCTTGAAATAGAAATTGCCAGAATAAAGAACAAGGAAGACATTTAGATAATCTCATCTGGGTGTGCGAAGTCATAGCAAGATCCAGCTTCCCATTATCTCCAAGTTGGGAGCCACCTGTTCGTCATGACTGTCTGACGGTTGGAATGAGAAGCCGAGTTTAATTAAGTTACATGTGTGGGAGGAACATGCTTTGCAGCAGCAGTTAGATTATTAATGGACTCCTATATTGAAGTGTTCACATTTTTGAAAGGCTAATTACAATATAATTTTAGTTTTAAAATATTGCTTTGCCAAGGGTGGGAGTTGTGTCATGTATTATTAACTGCTAGTCTTTCCTTTTGGATCTTGAGGGAAATACTGGTTTGGTTATGATAGTCATTAATGTGAAGTTGTTTTCCTCTTTTTCATATTTGATAGACTGAACTCTCAGAAAAGAAAAATATGGCCCACAATTGTTAAATACAAAGAGCTGTGGTGGAATTTCCTTGGGTTTTCCTAGAATTTCCTATGAATAAAGTCAAACGTGTATACAGTTTTAATAAGGGAAGTTTCATGGTTTTCTGGGAAGCTTGAGACTCATGATCTTGTCAGCCATCTAATTTCAACATTTCTAGGCCTAAATTTGGAGCTAATTTTGGAATCCATTCCACTCTTACCTGGTTATAGATGCATAAGTAGGGTGCTAGTTGATTGTAATGGAAATCACGTAGTTTTTAGATTCTACAACCTAATTTAAAGTTCTTGTATACAAAACTGTGTATACTTCCTGATCTAAACTGAAATCAACACACACGCCTCCTATTCACAGGGCTTCTAGTGAAATATCATGGTCACTTCAGTGACATTTCACTTTTGCCAAATCAAAGAGAATGAATCTACAGAAAAGAAAATGAACAGTGAGTAATTAGCACTTTCCATCACCCCCAATAGCCTGAAAGAAAGTTGTTATTGAAGCTGTAACTTTTCAAAGCAGCCTTCCACTGGACCAGGGCTAGTCTGGAGCTGGACCAGCAAGGGTTGTCATCTACCTCAGAGCTACCCAGAAGCCAAACAACTCCACCGACATCACCAGGTCAGCATTGCAATAGCTGGCTGCACACCAAGTCTCAAGTCTCACTTTCCTGCCATTAAATGGTGCCATACTTGATTATCTTAATCATTCTTCCTGAAGGAAGTGCTGGAAAGAGAAAGGTCTTGTATGCATAGAACAGTGGTTCTTAACCTGTTGGTCATGACCATCAGAAACATGTATTTCTGATGGTCTTAGCAACACCGATCCATAAATTTATTTTCATTGCTACTTCATAACTAATTTTTCTTTACCGAGCAGTGTCTCAGTTCCAAAGACCAGTGGAAATATGTCTTTTCTGATGGTCATGACCCACAAGTTGAGAACCGCTGGCCTAGAAGATGATCAGTTTTCTCAAGCTAATGATCACATTTGCCTATAGCCACACTTTCTCCTGCCATGTGAGTAGGAAACTTGACATGTGCAGGACCCAACAATGAGCTCAAGTCCTGCCACTTAATCCTTTGTGTAGTCAGTTCTACCAAGTCCTATCACTATGGGCTCAAAGGCGGGACCCATAGAACTCAAAGCAACAACGTGAGGGAATTGCTTGTCTTGCTTAAGTGGATGAGTGTTTCTGTATGTCTGAGTGTGTGGCAGAAGCCCAGGTTTTTCTCTCCTCATCTCCAACATGTTTAAATGACACACTGTTATTTTAATGTCCACACAGTAAGTGCATTGTAATCCACTGCTACGTCAGCTGGCAATTGTAACTCCACGGTTACCTGCCTGCTTCTCTGGCAACTCAGGCCACACAGCCTAGCAGGAATCCTGTTCCCTGCAGGCACTGGCTGTGTCAAGATCTCTATAGGTAGATTTAACTAAAACTCTATCATTGTATTTATAAATAAGACTCAAGATTCAAAGGCTGGGGTAAAAACCTGCTAGCTCAGAGAGGCCGGGTGGCAATTAGCTAACCTTGTCTCCTTGCCTGCATCACCAAAAGACCCATGCTTCTGCTTTGCCTAACTAGAAAAGGCTGTGCCACTCCAAACCCCACCGTACTACTTCCTGTGTCTCTCTATCTCTCCTGGATGCCCTCTGGGGCTCTATGATTACTTTTTGTCAGATAGTTGCTAATGCAGCCTCCTGATCCAAGGTTAATTTTAGTTGATTAACACAAACGCAAACTCGGGGTACACAGTGTGGTTGAATATACCCCCAACCATACAGCATATCTGTTCCTACACCTAGTGTCACACTACCTCATGACACATTTGTCTTACAAATCTCCCTAGATTTCAGCTATAAGCCTAGGGGCTACAGTCTTGAATGGCACAATCTCACATGTTGAAGTCCTGAAAGGTCAAAACTCCTGAAGCCTAAAATCTCAAAAGAGTCCTGAAAATGTAATTCTAGAAAAAAAATCATGAAACAATTCTTAAAAAGGTATTTTTTGAGGAGATAGAAAACATACAGGTCTGTGCTGCCTGTTTGTTATAGCTATGGTGTCTTGGCATGGAACCTCAGTAGAAGAGGACATCTTTTCTCTCTATCCTTCCTCTGGTGAGATTTTTTTTTATCTTCGGGTATATTTTCAGCTTTGTGAGAAACTTTTCATCAAAGGAGATGGCCAGCAATGTTACCAACAAGATAGATCTTTGATCCATGAATTCCAGTGTATTCATTGGGAAGAAGTCTGATGTGGGGGCAATCTTTTCATAGTATAGCAAAACTGTGGGTTGCTTTGTGCACAAGAGCTTTGCCTTGATCCCATAAGTTAATGAAATACCTGGCTTGCTGTAGCTGGGGAGGATGGCAGAATAATTGCTGGCCATGATTTAGATACTAATCTAGCTGCAGAGCCAAAAGTGAACTGAGGAAATGTAAGTGTGAAATGATCTGCAGTGGAAATGGACAGGTTTGTCCCAGAACACCCTTCAGTCACCTCTACTCAGTTCCTCACTTGACTTAGACTATGACTTTCAGTGGAATTATTATGATAGAATGCATCGTTAGCACATGTTCCTCCTCCTCCGTTGCTCGAGCTGATGTTTTCTAAGAGCCAGCATGTGTTGGTAAAATCTCACAAAGGGGCGAAAGTGAATTTAATTGAATGACCAAACAATGGGGATGTTCTTCTATGTCTGGAAAGTTGAAAGGCGATGACTTTCAAGGCACTAAAAAGGAGCTGACTCAGATAAAACCCAAAGTGTATTCTGCCATGGAAAGCCTGGAAAAAAAAATGGAAAAGAACAATACAAACAAGCAGACTTGTTCCTCTTGTCCTGAGTAGACACAAAGAAAGAAAAGCCTGAAGAGGAGCAGAGCAGCACCTCCGCAAAGTAACTAACTTGAAGATGGAGTCTGAGGCTGGTATAGGTGACTGCCAAGGATGGTGACCTGCTGGACAATGTTGATAGTGAAGGTGGCAGGGAGGGGTGACCAGCTGGAGTTGGCCAAGGATAATGAAAAAGAGGCTGAGGAAGGAGAGGGTGACAGCGCCAATGGGCAGGATGACTCTTATGCACATAGTGGAGTTTAGAAATCGTATGCCGTTATTCATTTACCTGGGTGCTTGGGAGAGATCAAAGTAACAGCAGGTCCTCCCCCTTAATATCTTTAGCTCATTCTCACTGACCTCCCTCTCCTAATCCTTCCAGGGCTCATTAATTCATAATCATCCTGTGCCTAGTTCCATTTTTACTTCCTTTGATGCTCCTTGGTAGTTTCGTTAAGTCCTACCCTATAAATTTTGCTTTTAATTTTGGTACCTCTTGGACTAACAATAAAAAGATGTATGGCTTTTACCAACTGTCTCCAAAAGAGTCTCTAGCTATGCAGAGAATACAGTTCTTCCCATTCATATGACCAGTAGTTGCTTCCCTAACTGCAGGGCATCCCATTTACTTGTAACCCTGAGAGCAGTTTTGCATTAGAGTTGTGTGTTTTCACTCACATGAGTGGGGCTGTTCAACACAAGTGTAACCATGTATTTTTGTGAATGAGAGTTGGCATGTTAAATGCATCTTATAGGGAAATAGTGAAATAGTCTGTCTTAGTTAGGTTTCTATTGCTGTGAAGAGACACCATGACTATGACAACTCTTATAAGTGAAAACACTTACCTGAGGCACTTGCTTACAGTTTCAGGGATTTAGTCCATTGTCATCATGGCAGGGAGCATGGTGGCATATAGGGTAGACATGGTGCTGGAGCTGAGAGTCCTGCATCTTGACTCAGAGGCAACAGGAAGTTAAAATGACTCACTGAGCAGTATCCTGAGCATAGGAACCCTCAAAGTCCACTCCCACAAAGACACATTTCCTCCAACAAGGCCATACACACACCAACAGAGCCATACCTCCTAATCGTGCCACTCCCTATGAACTAATTGGGGCCAAACACATTCAAACTACCACATAGTCTTAATATCTGCTTTTTAAAGTTAATACTATGTGTTATTTTTTATGACCAGCTTGATGTTTGAGAACTATTTCTCAAAATAAACAATTTCTTATCAAACCAGAAAAAAAAAATTAAAAGGCATTTGATTGGTCGGGCGTTGGTGATATGCGCCTTTAATCCTAGCACTTGAGAGGCAGAGGCAGGTGGATCTTTGTGAGTTTGAGGCCAGCCTGGTCTACAGATCGAGGACCAGGATAGGGTCCAAAGCTATACAGAGAAACCCTGTCTCGAAAAACAAAAAAGCAAAACAAAACAGAAAAACCACATTTGATTACATTTAAGGAGGGATTTTTTTTTTTTTTAAGAAGCACACATAAACACAATGGAACACTTGATAACAACATACATAGAAGGCAGACAATATGGAAGTGGAGAGGGGGAAGCTTAAGCAGGAGGCAGAAGAAAGATAGGACAGACAAGGAGGGTAGGGGGTAACCAAAATGAGAAGGATTTGAAAAGGCCATATAGAAATCTACTATTCTGTGACAGAATCTAAAAACATCATTTTTACTTAAAAAAGAAAGAGACTGAAGGGAGCTACCTTGCATGGCTGGAAAAAGTTGTGTGTAGAATACTTGGGTTATCAAACAAAACCCCAGGGCTTGAGAGATGGCCCAGTGGTTAAGAGTACTGATTGATATTCAGAAGGACCCGGGTTTGATTCCCAGAACCCACGTGGTGCCTCATAACCATCCAGAACTTCAGTTTCAGGGGGTTTGTTTTTCTTTTCCGGTGTCTGTGGGCACCAGTCAAACACACACAGTCCACAGGCATGCACACATGCAAACACTTATGCACGTAAAATAATAAAATCAATTTTAAAGAGAAAACAAAGAACAGTGCCTACTATGTGTTATTATTAGTCAGAAAAGCCCCAGAAGCTCCCAAGTAACACAGCTCTTGCCATCCTTCATGTTTGCCCATCAGAGTTAGAGAAAAAGACTTATTATTAAAGACACCATATAACTTAGATACACAATATAGAGACATCTATCTGGAAATGAGGTGGAAGCTTCCCCCCATACTGGCTAGCTTCATAGTCCTGAAAGGTGATGTGTTGGCTGCTGGGGAAAAACAACCATCAATGTCTTACAGAGCTATGAATCCTATGATATGCCTACTTGTGCAATAATAGCACTGTTATGAGAGTAAATAACACACATACACCTAAGCAGATTTATACAAACACACAGGCATAGGTGGAGATACATACATACATATATATATATGTATATATATATTTGCAATATACAAATTTATTATTTTTATATTTATTTATATATTTAAAACCTATAAATATTATATAATAGTATAATACATATTATATATTATATAAATTTATCACTAAAATATAAAATAATAAAATATATTCACAATTTAAGAAATAATAAAATTTATTATATATTAATGTATTATATATATACATTTGCAAGCATGAACACTCAGGTATACTCATGATGGCTATATAGATGCAGCAGATATGAGCACATCCAACAACCCATGTCTATGTTGATGTATAACCAAGGGACCATCCGTGTAAGTCCTGGGACCTAAACATCAGTGAACTTGAAGTTCTGATGTCCAAGAAAGCAAGGAAAACTCTGCTCCTATCCATTCTTGGAAGGAAACCAGCCCACTTTGTTTGCTTTAGTTCTCAGCAGAATGGATGGTACCTTCTCAAACTGAGGCAGATGGTTGTCTACCTGGCCTACTGAGAGCCACACTAATTCCCTTTGGATAGAGTCTGGCAGACAGATCCCTCCCTACAAATCCTTTACTGGGATACCAGGGGTTCATCCTGCCAAACCTGTTAAATCTGTCCTATGTAGAGTTGAGTGTGCACTCAACCCCTCCTCAGATTAGATCTGAGTGTGCACTCAGCCCCTAAGATGAAGAGTTGAATGTGGACTCAGCCTCTCCTCAGATTTGGTTTTCTACCCCTCAAACCTAGCTGCTGTTTCTTCTTCCATGTTTTTCCCTTTTCCTTTTCTTACTAAAAATTGCAGGTTTCAGTGTTTTAACATTTGAAATTTTGTTAAAGAAAGGGAAAATTCAAGATGGTATTCGAAGGAATTCCCCAAGTATTTTGGCCTCTGATTTGTTTTCTATCTTAAGGTTGTCTAGAGCTAGACAGGATAAAGGTGGTATTTGAAAGAGAAGACAGATAGGTGGCCTAAAAAGAGATGGAAGTCGGGGCCTTGTATACCAGAGGTGATAGCTAGAAAGTAGGGAAATGAGCCGGGTTATTGGATTCAGAAGACACACGTGAGCCAATGAAGTGATGAAGCTTGACATTAAGTCCTTTTGGGATTTTAACATTGCAGAGTTTGGAGCAGTGGTTCACAACCTTCCTAATGCTATGACCCTTTAACAACATAGATCCTCATGTTGTTGTGACTCCTCCAACCATAAAATTATTTTGTTGTTACTTCATAACTGTAACTTTGCTACTATTATGAATCATAATGTAAATATCTAATATACAGGATATTTGATATGCAACTCCCAAAGGGGTCATGACACTGGTGGAGAACCACTAGTTTGGAGAAATAGAAAGAAGAGGGTGAGATGAAAAGTCTGCTAAAGGCACCCTAGTTCTCAGTATGCTTTGTTTTAACCCAGACTGCAAACTCTTCATAATAAAGTTCCACAATAGCAAGAACCTGATACTTGAGGTTCTCATGGATAACTTGCCCCTATACTTCAGGATCCTAGAGCATCTTATAGCACATTCTACACCCCAAAGCCAGCCTTTTCATTCTTAGGACAGGCACACTCATGACCAGCTTGAATCTTTGTAAAACATGTTGATCCCTCCACTACAGAAATGGGTGGCCTGGTTCTTCCTCTGTATCTCAGTCCTTTGACTTAACTTGTCCTTCTCCTTCATTCCCAATTCCACTCCTATGTAGTACAATCTAGACCCCTGGTTGACCTGCCCTGAGGAACTGTGGTGCATCAGTTATCAGTGGTAAGGGCCAAGGGTGTGGGGCAGCTTCCAGGTACCTGCTTGCCTATCAGATTGACATGCACCTTCTGGCTACCATTTCTTGGTATAATCTTTGCCTTATGTTGCTAGCACAAAAAAATCTGTCTTCCCCGAAGCTATCCTTGGTTGCCACACAGGATATGTGGAGTTGCTAGGTGATGTCCTTCAACACAGAGAATCCATGGGGGAGCCATGACTGCCCTTCATTTAGCACAGCTCTGAATTAGTATTGAGCCAGGTGATTGAGGTCAGAAGATAAGAGCCCTAGCTCCAGGTGCAGAGGTGGGGATATTTGGCTGAGTGTAATAGAGATGAGGTGAAAGAGATAAGAGGGACTGTGTATCAGTTACACATCGGTGTGCCCTCTGGAGCGGCTGCCTGCTCAGGAGACACTTCTGTGTGCTCACACTCCCCTTTCAGAGATGCTGGCCTTTTGTGATTAATTTCCCTGCAGGCTGGTCAGTTCCCTGCTCCCTTGCAAATAGAGGCTCCTGTGCTTTTTAAAATTCTACCCCTTTCTCATTAGATCTTTCCCAGTTGTGAGTTTAAAATCAATTTTCTTCTGTTTGCATCCTCCAGCTGACATGTTTTGGTTTGTTTGTTTAGAGATGGTGTTCCATAAAGCTTGAGTTGGCTTTGGACTTGTTATGTAGCCAAAGATGGCCTTGAACTCTCCATTCTCCTGCCTCTGTTTCCTGAGGGCTTGGGTTATAGATAGCACCATTACACCCAGCTGCCAGTTTTGCATGAATCCACTATTGAATTATTACATATACTCCACAAATATGTGTAACAACTACATATACAGACACGTATGTATGTATGTATGTATGTATGTATGTATGTATGTATGTATGTATGTATGTATCCAAGTTAGGTGATGCTCAGGGACTCCCCGCCCTTCTTATATTTTTTAATATTTCTTACCATCCCTAAGTACTTTAATCCTCTGGTCAGTGTACCCCTCCTTCTTTTATTGAAAAACCCTAAATTTTATTAGTATACAAATTCATAACAGAGTGCATTTCAATTTTTAAAGATCCTGACAATCCTCTAGTTCAGTTATTTTTGCATGTGTGGATGAAATAAATCATTAAAAATTCCAGTATATCATGACCACATTGTTCTAAAAACAAACAAACAAACAAACCTGTCAGACCTTTGGGAGAAGGGAATCTATCTGAAGAATTGAATGACTGACTGACAGTTTCAAAACCGGCATTTGTGGATGTGACACACAGTAGGGCTGTACCTTGCCTTCTGATATCCATCTATTGCGGTCACACATTAAGATTACTAACCTGATTTTAAGGAGCAATTGCACTTTCTTGATGACCACCGGCCACGTTATCACTTCAACTACTTGTTTTCTTCATCCACTATGTGCGCTTGCATGAAATGTGGTACATTCCCCCAGAGTGTTGCTAATGCAGAACCATGTGCACGTGTTAGAGTTCAGATAAATATATCCTCTCCTCATCACTGTTTACTGTTTGTTTCACCAAGTTCCCGCTGACCGGCTGGCACATATGCAGCCTCCAAGGATTCTGTGGCTTGATTTAGTTTGCAGGCTCTTATTTGTATGCACGACGCCACCACTGTATATTATAGGGGCAGGGCTATGGCTTCTATAAATTATGAAATCGCCTGCAAAGCCTGATGGCCTGTTAGTGAATGTGAGCTCCCTCAACATTAATCCACACCAGGCTGCAGTCAGCAGAGCCCTGGCGCAGGGCCAATCACCAGCGCTGGCTCACTTCTGCCTGCAAGTCAGGTTCGCTGAGTCCGACAAGTGTGGAAGATGGATCACAGAGCAGGGGACACAGCTCTGGTAGGATGCTGAGGACAGAGGTGACTTTAGTCTGAAGAAACTCAAGAGAGACTCAGAAGAATATCTACAAGTGGACCCTGACGAATGAGAAGCAGAAGCAGAGGCGGGGTCTTTCTGGCATGGAGGAATGAGAGATAGAGTGGCAGAGACATTATGACAGGGAGGGGGCGAGGAGGTAAAGCATAGGATTCTTGGAGAAAGAAGCTGGCTGATTAAAAAGAGTGTGATGTGTGCATCAGATCCAAGACTGGTATATGGCTGCACGCCTATGTGCATATGCATATGCATGAATGAACAGACAACACCTGCCAGGAATGAGACCAACTTTGGTCCACGGTTAACCCATTTGTCAGTGGTGATGTCATTTTTGAAGTTCTTCATAAATCTTAAGGTTAAGTTTTAAATTTGCTATAGACATGATGCATGGCTTTTGCTTAAAGTAAGTATTATAGTAATGAAGTATATAAAGACTGGGATCAAAGGCACAGTCTCCATCCCCACCTATCTTAGGGCTTCTATTGCTGTGAAGAGACACCATGACCATGGTAGCTCTTATAAAGAAAAATATTTAATTGGGACTGGCTTATCTTCATATACAGTTGGTTTCTGTATTTTTGTAGATTAGTGTTTCAATATACTTCCAGTCCCAGCATATGAGAACCAGCTACATGATAAGTTTCAAAGGTTTAGTCCATTATCGTCATGGTGGGACATTGCAGAGTGCAGGCAGACATGGTGCTGGAGAAGGAGCTGAGACTTCTACGTCTTGATCCACAGACAGCAGAAGGAAGCTGTGCAACACGGGGTGTAGCTTTAGCATATATGAGACTTCTAAGCCAACCTCCACAGTGACGCACTTCCTCCAAACCAAAAAGGCCACATCTGATTGTGCCATTTGCTATGGACCAAGCATTCAGACACATGAGTCTATGGGGGCCGTTCCTATTCAAACCACCATGCTACCCTGTTTCCCAACTCCATTACTTTCATGGAGCCACTGAAAAGTTAAAGATCAGTATAGTTTTCTCTGGCCTTTCTTTGCCGCATTCCTCAAAAGCTTCTTTGTTCCCTTCCACCAAGAAAAACGGCATGAGTTAGCTTACGGATTCTATTTACTTACAAGGACTCCAAATTGTTCTTCCTATAGCTCAATCCCTTTCAAAAGAGTCCCATTGACTCTCCACAGTGTTTGCTATGTGGAATCCAGACTTACATCCAGGAGCTCTCTTTCCTCCAAATGCACAGGGAGCCATGCGATTTAGCACTTGCCATTTTCTAATTATTTTGAGTGTTCATCTTACCTCTTTCCATTAGGGGAAAAATCTCTCCAGCAGGGAGAACTTGCCTTGAGGGCTCTTTTGTCCCATGGAAGGCAGCATCACATTGAATACTTCAGAAAAGCAAAACTTGGTGAGCAAGACATCTAGAAACTTAACTTTCTCTTAAGTACTTTTCTCAATATTATTTGATATATAGGGCTGATTCTTTTTTTCTTTTGGTTTTGTTTTATTATCCCATAATCATTCCCCTTTATGTGGTCATTAAAATAGAAGTGGAATTACCTTCAGAGCAAGCTAACTACCAGTCCTGCCAGATTAACTGCACCTTTCCTTTCAAATATAAGGTTTTTTTTCTTTTCTTTTAAATGTGGCTTGGGAATTTGGAAAGATACTCTCACCCTTAGTTTTTATAATAAAAAAAGCAGTCTCCAGAGGCATAACAGGTAATTAAATCCTACCTAAGGTTTGAGGTCCCCTTGATTTTAACCTTAAACATTTAGTCCATATGCTATTTTAGCAAATCATGAAATGCATTCTTTTTCTCATTTAGTGTAGAAAAAACACAAGAAATGGGTAAATCTACTGGTGTATGGCAGATGGAGGTCAGGCTCTTACATAGAATCTCAGCATTAAGACAGAACAAATGGCCTGCAAGATTACAAAGAAAACAAATTCAGAGCAGTAACCTTTTGAGAACTGCCAAATTGCTGGAGAGATGAAAATGGGGTTGCATTTGGGAAATTATGCAGTGTTGTGCTTCTTGGAGAAATGTACAGCATGGAGGGGTCTACGTGTTTTCTTTCCAACGTCTATTTTTAATATTCACAGTGACACCAACTGAAACAAATCAGACTATATGTAGAGCATCCAGTAAATGGTAAACGGTAGTGGCGGTGACGAGGCTGGGGAGGGGACTGATGGAAATAGAGGCTCTGGTGAACCAAGTATATTTTTGAAATATCAAACAGACACATTCAGCCTGGATGCTGAAGATCACTAAGTGGGGTGAGAAGAAAATGGAAAATTTGCCCAGAAAAAGTCTGAGAGAAATCACAGCAAATGGCAGGCTGAGTTCTCAGTAGTGTAAAAGAAGGGAATATATCAAAGAAAATGTCTTTCTGCATATCACAAAAACAGCAACATTTCTAGCATATGCTGCTATTTCACTTTTTCATTTGGCGGGCCATTTGTGGCTGGCTGTGGGTGGGGCCGCTTTCCAAGAGCATCTTAGCCAAGTATGATGAATGCTCAGGCTATTTCTCCTGACCTTATGTGCATTTACTTTTCCTTCTTTTCTGTGCATCTTGGCCTAGTGTTTGCTCTCAGATGGTGTTCCCAAGCAGCTCCACACAGGGTCATGTTGGAGACATATTGTGTAATTCCATTTAGAAGAAACATCCATTTCTGACATGCATCCCCTTGTTTCTTTCCTTTGTTTTGTCATATACAGGAGAGCAAGCTGATGGCAGTGTAAGTAGCATAAGACTAAAAATGAAGCAAACAGCATCAGGAAACTCTCAATTCTAACATCTATGAGTTTTCTAGGCTTACACACACACACACACACACACACACACACACACACATGCATGCACGCACACACCCACACATGCACACGTTTCCCCTTAAGGTTTCCATAGGGGTCTATATTATTTTAGATGTTTTATTTTCAGATATGTTTTCCTGACCCATAATTTCTACATGTGGATAACACTCCACACTTACTTGATAATTTGTGTCTTAGTAGACCTTGTTTAACTGCTTTCCCCTTATGTTACATCTGAGTTATTATCGAATTTCTGTTACTGTCTATGCCACTGGTTTGCAACATGTGAAAGGGTTAAATGGCCCTTTCACAGGGGTCATCTAAGACCATCAGAAAACACAGATACTTACATCAGGATTCATGATAGCAAAATTAAGCTATGAAGTAGAAGGAAAAATAATTTTATGGTTGGGAATCAACACAACATGAGGAACTGAGTCAAAGGGTCTCAACATTAATAACATTAAGAACCACTGGTCAACACCAATGACATAAATGTGTTGATGTTATTTCTTTCTTTCTTGTTTGGTTATTTTCCTTGATGTAGTTTTTCTAGACGGGAATTCTTACCTGAGGGATAAATGAGCTATGTTCAGAAGCTCTCCAGTCCTGCTTGAAGTTTTCCAGATGCTTCATGGTTTGTTCTGCCAACAGTCACTACAAACATCCCTCCCCTCCCCATCATCTCTATAGTTAACTGTGTCTTATTCATTTTTGTTGCCCTTAGAAAGTCATTTTATTCACATTTCAATAATTCTACAGTGATGGCATTATCATATGATTATTTATTGAATTTAATTTTTAATATATTAATGCTTGGCTCATTTCTTTTGGAATTTTATTAACTTATAATGCTTGCCAATTTTACCTTTTTTTAATAAGAGACGAAAGTGAAAGAATTGAAAGCTTCATTCTAGAAGCAGATGTTTATTAAGGAGTAAATATGGGCAAGTCCATGCTGAGTAGTGGTGGCACATGCCTTTAATCTCAGCTCTGGGAGGCAGAGCCAGTTGGATCATTGTGAGTTCAAGGCCTGCCTGTTTACATAGTGAGTCCCAGGGCAGTCAGGACTATGTAGAGAGACCCTGTTTCAAAAAAACAAAACAAAACAAAAACACCAAACCAAAAAAGCAACAAAAAACCCCACCAAACAAACAAACAACCAAACGAAATCCTACAAAATCTGTGTGTAAATTTCCCAATCATTATATGCCTCAATTTTCTGCTGTGAATAATGGTGACCATAGCTGCTATGCCAGTCTCACAGAGTGCTCTGAGGACTAAATGGGTCAATTTATGTGAAGTGCTTAAATGACTGGTAATTTGTAAGTCTAGGCATTTGTTTATCATCTGAGCACTGTTTAATTTTACTACTATTTTCCCATTCTGTGATTTTCTTTTTCTTATTTAATAGATTGGTATGTGCTGACATATCTAACTAGGCCATTTATTAGCAGGAAAAATGTAGCCTTATGGTAACTCTGCACCTGCTTGGAATTTGTTGATTGCATTATAGCAAGGATTGAAGAAGAGGTGACATTACAAATATTTACCAACTGATTTTCAAAAATCCTGAAATATTTAGCAGTTTGAAAGGATCAAAAATCAGGACAAGGCCCTCACTAATCTGAACAAATCAGAACTTGGAAGCTACCAATAAGAATATACTGATTAGCATCAAGGAAATGCATATCAAAACTATATTGAGATTACACCTAATCCCTGTCACCAAGGCTACCATTAAAATGACCTAATTATCCACTCTTGAATATACACCCAATAGCATCTAAAAGAACATACTACAAAGATACTTGCACTTGCATGCTTATTGTGGTATTATTTACAATAGCCAAATTATAGAATCTGCTTAGTGTCTGTCAATAGTTGGATGGACTGGGGATATAGTAAGGGTACTTGCTATGTAGGTATGAAACTCTGAGGTCAAATCTCCAGCACTCACATAAAAAGATGGACATGGTTGCATCCGTTAATGACCACATCAATGAGGGATAGAGGGGATAGAGACAGTTATATACTGACAGCTGGCTGGCTGTACAGCCTAACTGAAACAATTATCAAACAGAAAACACACACACACACACACACACACACACACACACACACACACACACGAGAGGAATGTTATACACAATGAAGTTTTATTCAGTGATAAAGATGGATAAAATGATTTCATTTCCTAGAAAAGCAATACAACTAGAGATCATAGTATTAAGTGAAATAAATCAACCTCAGAAAGATAAATAATACATTTTTCAAATTTCTGATCCCAGAATTTTTGTAGATCTATAAAGCCATTAACATATATAGATGACATGGAAATAGAAGGAGAATCACAAAAGGAAGGAGACTTGCAGGAATGACTAAGGAGAAGGACGTGAAGAAGGGGCAAACTGAAAACATAGGATATAATTGAGGAAATGTCTTTCTGGAAGCCAACACCTTGTGCAATGAATATATAGTAATAAAAAAATTTAGAAAGAAAAAATACAATTGGATAAAAACAAATGCTGAAAGGGTTGTATGGAAAAAATAGATCTTTTATACATTACTGGTGGAATAACAAATCAGTGAGGATTCCTCCAGTAAATAAAAGCTAATAAATCATATAACCCAGCTATACTACTCCTGGATAGATGAACCAAGCAGTCCCTGTCAGCATACCACAGAGACACATACTTATCCACACTCACTGCGGCACTATTTACAATAACCGGGTTAGAAAAGCACATAGATATCCATCAAGAGATTAATGAATAGATAAAGGAAATGTGGCATATATACTCAATGGAGTTTTACTCAACTATAAGGAAGAACAAAATTATGTCACTTGCTGAAAACAAATCAGATTGGAGATCACTGTGTGGAGCAAAGTAAGGTAAATGTAGAAAGACAAACATTGCATGCTATTTCATGTGTGAACCCAAGAGTACACACACACACACACACACACACACACACACACACACACACACCACGAAAGCAGGCTACTTGGAAAGAAGAAAGGGACCTAGAGGGAGGGAGACAGGTACAGGAAACAGTAATGGCGACTGAATACAGTCAAAGCACATGATATGCTTGAATAGAAACGTCCCTACAAACCCCACTGCTTTGTGCAATATACACACTAGTACTGTCTCAATGTGATTCTTGAGTTTGTGCTGATAATGATAATGACAAAGTAATGCCAGGAATAAACAAAGTTAAAGTTATTGTAGAGATTTCAAATTGAGTAATTAATGTATACAAATGGTAGGAGCCATAAAATATCCATTCAAGTAGGGCCTTTACAATATGAACTGCTTTTGTTAAAATATAAGGAAGTCTGTGAAAGCCTCCTCCTCCCCATACATGACAATAAATATTGGGATGTTGTGAAATCCCTGGATGCTTAGGATGAATGCTATTGTCTTGGCACAGCTGCAGCTTTTGGGTATCAGCAGAGCGTCAGGAATGAAAGGCACCCATCCACCCACTGTTGTTGACAGAATTCCACCATAGCAAGTATCCATTCCCTGCAATTGTTTGTCTAGAGTAGTGAAGGAAAAATTTCAAGTTATCTCTTTGGCCATGTATGGCCCATATCTCCTTTTTCTTCTACCTCCTAACTAGTCTTATATCAAATTTCAATTGCTTGTCCTGAGCTGACAAGGCTTTAGTAGGTAATGTTGCCAAACCTGATTTTGATTCCCAGGATCTGAAGGAATCAGATCTGAAGAGAGAGAGAGAGAGAGAGAGAGAGAGAGAGAGAGAGAGAGAGAGAGAGAGAGAGAGAGAGAGAGAGACAGAGACACACACAGAGAGAGACAGAGACAGAGACAGATCTCTTGATCTCCACCCACATGGACACAAAATAAATATAATGTGATAAAATATAAGTTACTGCCTCTTACTACTTATGTGCCATTAATCATGATGCTTAGAAAGCATAAATAATAAGACAGGCACACAAGGAAGATTTGATGAGTGAATTCATAGTAGCATAGTCCAGAGAGAAGTGATGTACAACTAGTCAGTAGGGGTTAACATATTCTTTTAATTTTTTTCATTATTTATTATGTGTTTTATATGTATATGTATATGTATATACCTTTGTGCATTCATGTGTACCAAATGAAGGCCAGAGAAAGGCATTGGATGCTCTAGAAATGGAATTTACAGGTTGTTGTGAGATGCCAGATGAACACTAAGAACCAAATCTGTGTCCTCTGCAACAGCAGCAAGTACTCCTAACCACTGAGTCATCTTTCCAGCCCTGGAGTTAACATATGTAAAGAAAAGCATATGCTAGCAATATAGGATCCTCAGCATAAGACAAGAAAAAAATCTAGAAAATAAATTTGAGAAGCAACATTTTGGAGTCCCTGTTAGTCTCATAGTAGAAGTGTCCCATCAATCTGTGTTTGTAAGCATGTTATACGCAAATAGCAGGCAGGATATATAAACACAGAGTTGAGCCTAGGTTCAATTCCCAGCATTACCACTTACTGGTGAATTCAGGCAAAACACACAACGTCTTTGACCTTATTTACTCTCTTATAAAATGAAATGATAAAAATGGCATTGACCTCATAGATAACAAAATTAAATAAATATATAGAAACACTTAGAACAAACTGCCTGACACACAAGGATGCCAGGAGATGAGAAGAAAAGCCTGTAGAATGTGACTAATGCATAGTTAAGTACTCCATAAATGCTAGCTATGACTTCTTAATGTCATTAATCACTAATATCTTTATCCTCTGATGACAAAGTGGTGAATGTGACCATCTGATTATCAAGCATCCTTTTTTGTAGACTTGCCTAATGGAACAAGACAGATGATCTGAAGAAACCACTATCCGGTTTAAGAAGGTGTTTTGATATGTGTGTGTGTGTGTGTGTGTGTGTGTGTGTGTGTGTGTGTGTGAGAGAGAGAGAGAGAGAGAGAGAGAGAGAGAGAGAGAGAGAGAGAGAAATCTGGAGTGTGCCTCATTTGTTGAGACTCACCAGTATGGTTCTTTCTGAGGAAATAGGGAGTCTTTCTTTGTGGAACTACATAACTGAAATGAAAAGCTGGTTTGGATAGAGGGAAGACCATGAAGGCGCATCATCCATGTGAAGGCTTTGCATCAGATGAGAGACAAACTAGATCAAGTAGCCAGCATGTCCTGGAGGAACTAACCTGTTGAGTTTGCATGAGAAAATCTTTACAGAGGCAGAAGGAGGTGAGCTCATTTCTTAGCACCTGAATCCTACAGGTTATAACCCTTGCAGTCTTACAAAAGGCTGAGGCCATACAATATAATCTTTCAAGCTAGGAATTGAATAAACACACAGTGATGTGCAGACCAAGGGCCTCCCTATTGGCATTTGCTGAACCTTAAGGGAACTGCTTATTTCAGTAAAGATATTGTAGCCACAAAAATGTATATTGCCTTTGCTCTATTAATACTGTTTAAATAATTTATTGTGTGCATTATCCATTATGTTCAGTGAGTGGCAATAATTTGACAGGCACGGCAGTATAAATATACAGCAAGCACCTCATGGGTTACCAGGGCCCACCAAAAGGTCAGAGAATCTGCTAGAGACTTGCTGGGAACAGTGAGAAATCCTTCTCAGAGATTCTTGTTGGGAACCCCCATGGGGCAGATATGTTTCTCATGGTCTTATTAGTTTAATATTTAATAATACTTCAGAATTCATTGCTGTTATAAGAAGCTTCCATTAGAAAAGATTCTCTTTCTCTGAGCAATAATTCTTTTTTTTTTTTCTTCACAGAATTCTATTGTTTGAGACCAAATGGCATGACAATAATGTCAGAGTTGGGTTAACGCTTCCAGCTTGACTTGCCAGCCCGGTGCCCTGCAGCCTGGGCAGGCAGGCACCACTACGATGAGCAGGTATGTGTGGAGAAATTGGAGAAAGGGAGAAGCAGGTTCTTGACTGTGGAGAGAAGCAAACCTGAAGACGGTATGGCTGATATGGGTGGCCTACTGGGGCTGTGATGATCAGGTCAGACCAAGGGCTATGTCTGTTGTCCATGACCCTACCACATCTGGGGTCTGTGATAATGTCTGTGGCTAATGTTACCACCAAAAGCTGTGAGCATGTTTGTGGTCTGGGCTGCTACCTGAGGGCCACCTGAGCCCACATTGGTCACTGAGAGCCAAACCACCACTGGGGCCATACTGAACTGAGCAACCTGTGCTGTCACCCGAGGCCCATGGTGACCTCCACTCCAAGCTGCAGCCAAGGGCTATGTCTGGGTCTGTGGTCCTATGTTGATGTCCGTGGCCTGTGTTACTACTGAGGGACAGGGGAGAGCTGGTCCCGGTGTTGTGGGTGGCCTGAAAAGCTGAGAGGTGGTCTGCCCCTCGCTGACTGCTGAGGCCAAAAAGATGTATGCCACTCCCAGGAGAACTGGCCCCTGTGGTGTGAGAGCAGAAGAGTTGGCCCCAAAGGGCGCTGGAGAGCTGGCTTCACCCCATGCCTGAGCAGGGGGCGATTCCGGTGGAAGCCCTCACTGACCAACTCAACTACCAGCCAGGCCCACATCCAGGGCTTTGAGTTTCCCCCTCCCCAATCTACCTCATCTATGATCTGTTAGGGTGCATGAAGGGACAGGTCCTGCGGAACCATAGCCATAGGATCTCCACAACTCAAAGCAACAGCAGGATATCTGAGAGGAGTTTTTGTGAATGGTGTGCTAGAAACCAGAGACCTTGAACCAAACCAACAACTCCTTGCAATGAACATTTGCAAGTAAAGCTGTTTGAGCAAAAGGGTATACTGCGTAACACACCACAGCTACTAAGGCCATTATGAAAAATGAGTATGTGATGGAGAGGTGGGAAAGACAGAGGAGAGACAGTTTGTTTTTGTTTTTGTTTTTGTTTTGTTTTGTTTTGTTTTGTTTGTTTGTTTTCGTTTTTCAAGACAGGGTTTCTCTATGTAGCCCTGGCTGGCCTGGAACTTACTTTGTAGACCAGGCTGGCCTCAAACTCACAGATTCACCTGCCTCTGCCTCCCGAGTGAGTGCTGGGATTAAAAGTGTGCATCACCACAGCCAGGCTTGCTTTGCAGGGGGGGGAGGCTACAAAGGCTGGAGGAGGGGGAGGGCAGATGTGGAAGGACTGGGAAAAGAGTGAGATTAGGGTGCATAATGTGATATTCCCAAAGAATCAATAAAAGATTTGTGTTGATTAAAAACAATTTTTCATTCCAGCTGCACTCCAGGGAAAGTGTTCAATGTCAACCCTGCTCTTCAAACAATGAGACTGGACCCAGTTCTAGGTAATGAAAATCAGCTCAAGTGGCTGAGGCTATGGTCATGATCCGAGGAGTTAAGGTGCTATTCTCATTGCTTGTATATCAGGACCTGGCGTTCTTCCACACCTTCATATCTCCCATAAGTAGTTCTCCCTCCAGGCTAAACATCCATAAGTCAGTTATCCTTTTAGGAGCTGGCTTTTAGGTTCTATCTGGGTTTAGGCTAAGATATACCTAGAAAATGCTCTAAGAGTGCAGTTCTAGTGTTAATCCCCAAATATGGCTAGCACGTTTTAAGTTATCTTGAGTCTATCCAGGAGCAAACCAAGACTGGACATTGCAATCTTCAATATAGGGCGCCCTATTCAGTATATCAAGTATAGGGCGCCCAAAGAAATGACTGTCTCATTGTACAGATATCCAAAGTTAGCAAGTGACTGCTTTTCTACCAAAAGGTTCTTAGAAGGGGATCCATGCCCTTATGCAACATGAACAGGACAAAGTCCCCCTGTCATCTTGTGGATATAGCAATATCTTGAGACTTTTAAAAGCTGTCAGAATGCAAGAGTTAAACTTATAGGGTAATAAAAATAAGAAAATATATTGTAATCGTCAACACCTCTTTCCTTTTCGGATCACATATAGCAAAATTCTGTTCATGCTTATAGAGAAAGAAGTATGCCAGGCATAAGTAAACAAGTAAACAAGAAGCATGACCTGTTAACTGAAAGAATATGGTAACTGAAGTTTGAGTACAAAATTGCATCATTCATAATTTTACACTTAAGTGAAGTGCATTCCTGCCCATGCTTGGAAAGACATAGAATTTTCCTCATGTCAGACACATCAAATACCAATAACTTTGTATACAACAACACAGAAGAAGGTTGGATGAGTCTGAATGTTGTCTTATTATAGTGAGCACAAAGAATGGCAAATACATTTTCACTTCATTGTGTAGGCTATGATCAACACTCCTAAAAGTGTTATTGGAGATAACAACCATAAAGAATAATCACATGAATTCTCAAAAAGTTAAATATCCATGTCTCAGGGTTAAGATTTTATGATCTAAAGAATATTAACTTGTAAAGGAAACATTAGCTTAGTCCACACCCAATATGAGGCATCCATTCTCTCTCTCTCTCTCTCTCTCTCTCTCTCTCTCTCTCTCTCTCTCTCTCTCTCTCTCTCTCTCACACACACACACACACACACACACACACACACACACACACACAGAACACACACAACACACACACAATAGAGTGTTATGATAAAGTTGTTTTTTAAGGGTATGTGCTTAATCATCTTTGAATCTTTTCTTAAAAGTCATTGGTAGATACAATCATTTTCAAATATTAGTCCAAATTAATGCAGAAAGAAAAATAACACCAGAACAGGAGTCCCTGGCTTCTCTGATGACACATGCATGACTATTTCTCAAGCATATGCAATGTGGTGTTCCTATCAGTCTGTGCTGTTTCTTCATAACAGAGAACAGCTTTTCTCAGCCACCTCATGTTCTTACTCAGTTTCTCCTGTGGCAAATGGCTGCTTGAAATCTTAATTGCAAGTGTGGTCCTCAAAAAGTGTACCAAAGATGTACAATAATACTGTGTCATCCTGAACAGTCCTGAAGTCAGTGTCCTTCAAAGTCCAGTTCTAGGCCAATTACATCAGTGTCCTTACAAAAATCTCATGAAATCTGACTCCTCCAGACTGAGAAAGGCATTTGGGGAGACTCTTTCGCAAGACTTCTAAGTGGTTGTTTTGCATTCTGGATCTTAAAACCCACATTCTATTCTCAGGCAATTTTACACATGTGTACAGTGTATTTCATTGTATCTCCCCCTTCCTTTCCAGTTCTTCTTGGATCCACCATCACCACATTTATCTTCTAACTCCACTTGTCTTCCTCATCTTCCTCTTCCTCCTTCTCTTCTTCCTTCCCCTCCTCCTCTTCCTTGTTTTTTTTAAAATAACATACTGAGTCCAGTTAGTGCTGCCTATATGTGCATGAGTATAGGGCCATCCACTGGGGCATGGACAACTTGTGAGGGCCCATGCCCTTAAAGAAAACTCTTCCTCCTCTGTAGCCATCAACTGCCAAGAGTTCCTTAGCTAAGGATGGGACCTTGTGAGTCCCTCTCCCATCAATGCTGTTTCCAGTGATCAATGTTATCATATGCAGGCAACTACAGATGTGATGGGATCATGCATATGGTGGTCCTATCATGCTCCAGGAGATGCTGTTTCATAGCAGTCTCCCTTTGACCAGTTGTTATACACTAAACCTTAAAGGAATTCAGCTGAGCCTTGACCTGTACTGGTATAATGCATACTACTTCTGGCTGCCCAATCAGAATCATTTGGCAAAACTTTAAGGCCAGAAAAATCATTTCTGAGTATCCCCTGAGAGCCCAATTTGGTTGGCCTAACTTAAGGTCCAGGTAGAACCAATTTTCTGATATCCCCAAGTTAATTTCATCAATAAGTAGAATAGATGGTCTGAAAAGCATTCATTTATTATGTTACCATTTATTATGTAAACAAGACGGAAACAACTCAAAGCACATCAATAAATGAACGGATGAGCAAAGCACAGTTTATGCGGATGGCAGAATATATCCAACCACAAAGAGGAACAGAATTGTAATATTTCATATAGCATGGATGAACCTAAAAACACTGTGTAAGTTAAATAAGCCATACACAAAAGGACAAAAACTGTGAAGTATCTAGAGCTGGCACTTTTTTCTTATTAAATTTTTTCATTTATTTTACATACCAACCACAGTTTCCTCTCCCCCCTCTTTTCCCATCTCCCCCACTTCCCAACTGCCCTCCCCTCATTCACTCCTCCTCAGTTCAGAAAGGGGCAGGCTTCCTATGGGAGTCAACAAAGCATGTCATATCATGTTGAGTAAGGATCAATCTCCTCCCCGTACATCAAGGCTGGATGAGGCATCCCTGCATGGGAATGGGTTCCAAAAGGCCAGCTCATGTACCAGAGGCAGATTCTGGTCCCATTGGTAGGGACACCATGAACAGACCAAGCTACGCAACTGTCACCCACATGCAGAAGGCCTAGCTTGGTCCCAGGCAGGCTCCCTAGCTGTAGGTTGAAAGTTCTTGAGCTCCCACTAGTTCAGGTCAGCTGTATCTGTGGGTCTCCCCACCCTATCATGATCTTGACCTCCCTTGCTCTTACAAATCCCTCCTCCCTCTCTTCATCTGAACCCCCTGGAGCTCAGCCCAGTGCTTGGCTGTGGATCTCTTCATCTACTTCCGTCAGTTACTGGATGAAGGTAGAGCAGGCACTTTTATCAAGACATAGTGCAATGAAGATGACCAGAACTGGAAATGGAGAGATGTGCAATTAGTGTCTAATGGCTACCAAGTTTCTTGTTTGGGTAGAAATATAATGTAGTGATGGTTCCACAACATTTGAGTGTGCTTAATGTCACTGAATTGGATACTGGAAATTAATTACATTTATAAACTTTATGCTATGAGTATTTTCCTACAAATCTGTATTAAGAAGGGGCTGGGAAGATAGATGACTCAGTGGCTAAGGGTTCATGCAGCTCTTGCAAAGGACTATAGTTTATAGTCTTGCAAAGGACTATAGCTCCTAACCACCTGTAATTCCAGCTTCAGGGTGATCTGATGACTCTGGTCTCTACAGGCCCCTGAACTTATATACATGTGCACAACACACATGAAATGCACGTAATTAGAAAAATAAAATAATCTTTAAAATATGTGTCTTTAGAAAAGACAGTTATAATTGGCCCAGCCAGTTTCTTCTCTCATCACCTCCTGTCTTTTGCGCCTGCCATAACTTCAAATAAAATGACACCCAATTCCCTGAACACATCATTTGGATCCATGTACCCATGTTTTTTCCCACATGCTGTTCTTCCTTTCTGCAAAGTAGTCTCCCTTGCCAAGGATGCTTGCCAAGTTCCAGCTCATCCTCGGAAGCTGGGGCTTCAATCCTGCCTGTGCATCAGAGTCGCCTTGAGGAGGCTTTAAGAACTCAAGATGCCAGGACATTCCATAGGCCAGTGAAGTCAAACTGTTTCAGAGGCAAGAACATGGCAACTGCCATCTTTTCAGTGCTCCCCACTGGTAATAATGTGATGTGTGCTAGAGACCTACATCTTTACTTGGGGCTTGAGTGGTCAGCTGACCCGCAATCCTGATATCATCAGTAAAGAGGCTGAATTGCAAGCACCAAGACTTAGCACTCACATACAAAAACTTAGCACCATGGCATAAGCACTTGTCATCCAAGCACTGGGGAAGTGAACCCAGCAGATCCCTGACGCTCAGTGACCAGCCAGCCTAGCATACTTGGTGTGCTCTAGGCCAGGAAAGAACCTAGAAGAAAGCTAAATGGTGGCCAGTGTCTAAAAAATGACACCCAGGGTTTCATTTTCTACAGGCCTTACACATATACATATATATGTACATACATATATACATACATACATACATACATACATACATACTTACTAGTCCCCCACACACAGAATACATTTGTTTGTATACATGTCACATTTTAAAAAGTTTTGAGAAACTGAAGTTGGGAACAGTTTTTCTTTTTTTCCTTTAATACCAGACTGGGCTGCAAATTACCATAAATATTTTCTCAAATTATATTAACTTTGAAAAGTAAAAAAGTCACTTTATAATTAGCATTTCAAAAGCAAAGGATATGGTACAGCAGCAATAAAACAACTCCCTTGTTGAGGAACAAATATGTGTCGAGATCCTCAAACAGCATGTCCAGTCCCAGAAAGCCCCACAGGATGATTTTCTTCACCCTGAAGTCCCTGAAGCTCAAACACCTGAAAGAAGTTGGCTGCCCGGCTGGTTCCCAGAGGTCTGGCTCCTTTTGTCTTTTTTTTTTTTTTTTCAGCCAGTTCTGCTGCACTTCTACATTTTCTTTTTGAAGAAATAACAGAAACCATTTATATCCAGACACCCCAAGTGTCTCTTAATTTTGCTCTTTCTTTTTCCATTTATTACCATCTCTTTCTCTCTGCCAGTGAGGGACCACCTCACGTTGCCTCTATGACATCTTCCTTCTTGGTCCAAGAATCCATGTTTCTTTCCTCTGAAGCCTTATCTTGTCCATCAACAAGAACTGAAGTACACTGTTGCCCTGTGTCATATTGATCAAATGTGTTTCCTCTTCTAAAACTCACGGCCATTCACTGATTGTCGTTCTTCAACGGGTATTTCAGGGTTTTGGCATTCCTCTGCTGATAGGTCCTCAAGTGGGTCAGAGGTTAAAAGATAACTAGAAAGTGTAAAACTAGAACCTTTTATTTTGGTTCCTCTTTGGATTTGCTTTGTGGGAAAGATATTTTAAGTTGAAAATAAGCATTTTGTGGTTGTTATTTTTGTTGGAAAGTTGATCTATAATCATAAACTTCACCCTACTTTGTCCTAAATGAAGAATGGAGCCCAGTGCTGGCCTCCCGTTTTGTCTCTGGAGGGACCACTGACCTGAGGGGCATGTCTTGTCACCTGGGGTCTCTGTATACTTGTCCATCTTTTCTGAAACTATAGCTAAATATGCATCCAGTTTATGAGTATTTTGAAAGATTTTTTTTTTTGCTTTGAATACACAATATCTCACAAACTTCCTAAGGATAAACAATGGGAACATTAACCTAAGCAAAATGTCAAGACTGAAAAACTCCAAATTTAATATAGAACAATAATTCCTTTGCTGAAATAGAAATTTAAACAGAAAAGAAATAACCCTGTGATATATAGCCTAGTGCACACAAACAAAGATTACGACAATATTTTATGATAGCACTGTGAGGCCAAACAGAATAAAATTACTTCAGGATTGTGCACCCACAACATCAAAATAACAAACTGGCTATGATAATCCTACCCCAAACAGTAATAGAGGTGATTCGAAAGGGTCCCTTTTAGGTGTCTCCTCAGCTGCCCTTTTTGTTGACAACCATATCCCACTGTGAAGAGTTGGCCTTTATGGCATGGGAAACCACTTGCCTGATATGTCTAGAACATTCCTTGTTGGACTCCACAAATTCCTCAGGCTCAAGTGTTCTGTGAAGGCAAGTCCTCCTGGCAGTCACGTTAAAAACCTCACCACACCCATCTTTAGAGGCAAGTATAGGTGCTTGTCAGACTCACACTGAATTAAAGGGGTGTTCCCTCCTGGGTAGCCTTCCCTTTCCACTCCAGGTTTGAAAAGAAAGGATGCAAACCAGGGCTATGGCAACCAGGGCCCTGTGCAGAGTAGAGCAGGTTATGCACTATGTAAGAGCATTGAGTCCCAAGGGAACCCCATTCCCATTTCAGCTATCAGAGTTTGTATGCTCATTTTGACATTTTTCCAGGAGAAAGGAGTCTTGCTGCCATGAAATCAATATATTATGACACTTTTCTGACTAATAGAGTCAAAGTATATTGAGGAAAGAAACCTGTTTCTAAGTGACATGTACGTGCCACATAGGTTAGTATTGGCCCTGATGTCAACCTGTTTGATGACAGGCATGCAGGTTGTCTGAGTAATGCCACTCTGTGGAGAGGGAGAGAAAGCCATTCAGTATAAGGGAAGAGCCCATTTGTCCACAGGAAGTTGTGGCTGGTGAATTTCTCATTCCAGTCTTCTCCTCCAGAGACCTGACCACAACCCTAGTAGCTTGTTCCAAGAGCTGATAGCAACACCCTTCCTTTATATCACACTGAGAATTCTATAGCTCAGAAACATCTGAAAGAATGATGTTCAGATGCTAATTGTTTTCTTGAAATGACAAGCTAGAATGAGATACTCAATGAGAAGTTATTCTCAAGACCTTGAGAGATGGCTCAGTTAGTAAAGTGGTTGCCATGATAGTGTGGAGTACTGAGTTCAGATCCCCTGCATCACTGTAAGAATCCAGGACCTGCTGTGTACTTATAATCCCAGGGCTTGTGGTGGAGACAGGAAGATTCCTGGAGCTCCCTAACCAGCTATCTAACTGAATTGATGAACTCCAGGTTCAGTGAGAGACGCTATCTAAAGAAAGCACAAAGCAGGAAAGTAGTGGAGAAGATACCGAACATTCACCTCTGGCCTACACACACACACACACACACACACACACACACACACACACACACACACACACACACACACACACACACACACACGTACGCATGTGCACACACATATATTCCCCATAAAGTTAAAGCTACTCTTAGCATGTTAGTCCACATAGACAAAGCCCCTGAAGACAAAATGGTTTATAGAAAGTGTAGCTAGGTAGAAATTTAGGGCATATATTGGCAATCAGCTTTACAGGAATGTAAAATGAAAGCTAACAGGAATGTCTAGGAGTGAGAATTAAGAGGAAAGTATCCTTTGGACTGCTATGAATAGATATTATTAAATCTGGAATCTAACAAATTATGCAAGAGAACTTAGCCTGATGAGTAAGGATGCTGACTGGTAAAGAGATTAAAAATGAGCATGAAATTTGTTTATCTCCCCCTTTCAATGATGGGCATATAACTCCATCCTTGAGATAGCAAAATAAAGGAAGTCTTCAATTAAATCTCTGATAAGAAATTGTGGAACACTGTGCGCTTCAAATTCTTTTTATAATTATAAGTCTCAGTGCTTTCCAAGGCATATTGTTTGTGCTCAGTTGCATGTAATAGCCAGAGTTTGCCACGTGAATGTAATTCAGTTGTGGGATTGAAAACTTCCTGTGCTATAATGGTTCTAATAATAATAACTGCATATTTCTAGAGGACTTTGCTTGAAAATCAAGTTCAGAGAATTCTCTCGTTGTTCTTACTATTTTTGTGATGTAAGTGCAGTGCCAATGTTGTGCATGGAAACGAAATCTTTCTAATGTATTCCAAAGACACACCACTTCTTCCAACCTTTACTTACCAATACTATACACTCGTTGGCAGAGCCAAATGAGCACTGCATCTCCTGGCATCATTGAAAAGCTTATTTTAAAATGCCATATGTTGCTATGATTCATGCTGTGTTTTTAATGATTATTGCACATGCAAGCAAAATGCTATATTAGTTTTATATTCATGTAACTCCTGATTATCACAAACACATGTGATGAGAGACAGGAACAATATTAGGGTGCCAGAGATGAGAAGAATAGCAGAAAGGTTCACCAATCTAGAGTTTCATCTTTACACCCAATTGAACTTGTGTCATTCAAGACAAATGGTAGCATTTAACTTTCATCTTAATAGGTATTAGATGGGAGGTCCTACTAGGACCTCCCCTGCAGAAAGCAAAACCCAAGAACCAATCTCTGGCCAGACTTTAAAGAATATATGGTGGTTTCTGAAAGAGCTGTGGAATAAATAGAAAATAAACAATAATATACATAAGAATTGTGAATATCCTAAAGTGGTATCCAGGAGTTGTTTTCAAATGTAGCATTCTTTGGAACTTCTAGGAGGTCTTGTTAAAGCACAGGTTTCTGGGGTTTGCCTTGTTTCTCATCCAGAACGTCTAAAGTGAAGCCCAAGAATGTTCAGTTTCCACAAGCTCCTGGGCAATGCTACTTGCTCTTGGTGCCCAGGACATGTTGAGAACCGCTTTAATGAATGGTAAGGATTAAATATGTAGGTTCTGGAATGCAAGTGCTGGGACTGAATCCTGCCTTTACTCTTTGTTGGCTGTTAAACCTTTAACAAGCGCTTCTCCTTATTGCCTCAGTCTATTCATCTATAAACAGAAGACTGCAACAGGGTTTGCCACGAGTGCTATGGTCAGGGAGACAATGCTTGTAGGGCAATGGCACAGTGCCAGGCACACAACAAGTGTTAATTATTCAGGACATTTTCTATTACTAGTTCCCAAATACCACTTCTTAAATCATAACTAGTGTGACAAAGAATCATATCTAGATGAATACTATATATTTAAATTAGAAATAAACATATACAATATAAAGCTATAAAATGCTGTTTTGTGGGAACAAGTTTGCTTGGCTATGAGAGAACATTCGTCTGATTTTTGTTGCTGAAATACCCTGAGGTCTATAGGCATCATGATGCTATGGCTGGGTAGTCATTTACTTGAGTGACCACAAGAACCGTGATTGTGACCTTCATGAAGGTGAAATGGGGGAATGAATAGACATGAGTTCGAGTTGAGGATTCAGGAAGATTACCCATCAGATATCATCTGGATCCTAGTACTGGGGGCACTGTAGAAATCTGTAGGAAGTGAGCAACTCAGTAAGGATGTGACTCAATGGTGGTAAGTGAAGCCACTGTGGCAAGGGGTAAATAGGGCCACATGCAGGAATGGAATGCAGCTGCATTTGACTCAATGCAGCAGAATAAGAAGCCCCAGTGTCCCTTGGGCTCACTAACGGGTGAGTGCATGATGCAGCAACATCACCCCCACTGCTACTGCAATCTTCAGGCAATTATCTTGGGACCAGATCTGAGAACTTAGGGATGAGATCCCTGTCCTGATCACTTGATGACTTCTGCTTTTTAAATGGAAGTTTCAAGGTGAGTCACAATGTAAAGTTCAAAAACTCTTCTTACTCTGCCAGGGTGGGATATGTTTTCTGTTCTCCAGGCTTTTGGGACAGTCCTGTGTTCTCTTCCCAACAGCAGCCCAGGGTTCCATTACCATGCACAATGTACTTCTGTGTGTTTCTTAAAGATAAAAAGCTATTTCCGTGAATAGCTTGGAATGATTTTTTTTATTTAAATTAAAAACAATCTTATTTTACACCGATCCCAGTTCCCTCTCCTTCCCATCCTCCCATATCCCCCTCTAAACCCCCATCTCACCCCTCACCCACTCCCCAGGGAGGGTGAGGTGTTCCATGGGGTATCATCAAAATCTGTCACATCATTTGAGGCAAGTCCTAGGTGCTCCCCCATGTATCTATGCTGAGAGAGTATCCCTCCATAGGGAATGGGTTCCCAAAGTCCATGTACTAGGGTAAATACTGGTTCCACTGCCAGAGGCCCCATAGACTGCCCTGGTCTCCCAACTGACACTCACGTTCAGGGGGCCTGGTTTGTACCTATGCTGGTTCCTTAGCTGTCAGACTGGGGTCCATGTGCTCTCACTTTCTAGAGCCAGCTGTGTCTGCAGGTTTCCCCAGCATGGTCTTGACCCCTTTGCTTATCACTCCTCCCCCTCTACAACAGAACTCCAGGAGTTCAGCTCAGTGTTTAGCTGTGAATCTCTGCTGCTGCTTCAGTTGGGTACTGGATGAAGGCTCTAGGATGGCATTTAAAGTAGTCATCAATCTCATTATCGGGGAAGGGCATTTAAGGTAGCCTCTATACTATTGCTTAGATTCTTAGTTGGGGGTCATCCTTGTGGATCCCTGGACATTTCCCTTGTGCCAGATTTCTCTTTAAACCAATAATGGCTCCCTCTATTCAGGTATCTCTTTTCTTGCTTTTTCTCTGTTTTTCCCCCACCTTGATCTTCCTGATCCTTCATGTTCTCCTCTGTCCCTCCCCTTCCTTCTACCTCCTTTCCCCCTCCCCCTGTGCTCCCAATTTGCTCAGGAGATCTTGTATGGAGGTTCCTCAGGAAAATGGGAATCAGTCTACCTCAAGATCCAGCAATTCCACTCTTAGGCATAATACCCAAAGGATGCACATTCATACCACGAGGACATCTGTCCAACTATGTTCATAACAGCATTATTTGTAATAGCCAGAACCTGAAAGCAGCCTAGATACCCTTCAACAGAAGATTGGATAAAGAAAATGTGGTAAATTTATACAATGGAGTACTACTCGGCAGGACTGAAATCTTGAAATTTGCAGGCAAATGGATGGAACAAAAAGAAACTATACTGAGTGACATAACCCAGACCTAAAAAGAAAAACATGGTATGTTCTCACTCATAAGTAGATATTAAACATAGAGCAAAAGATAATCAGCCTACATACAATTCACAGCTCCAGAGAAGCTAGGAAGTAAGGAGGACCCTAAGAGTGACATCCATCAATACCTGCAGAAGAGGAAAAAGACAAGATCTCCTGAGGTTGGCATGACTTTGTTAGCCTTAATTATCCACTCTCTCATATCATTAAAATAGAAAAACAATTCAAAACATTTTGAAGAAGCATATTACGGACTGTTCAAATGTTTTGAGTGGGGGAGTCAGCAATTGGGAAATTAAGACAATCGTGGAATTCAGGAGCAAGCAAAAACTAGGAAAATCCCAGTGCTCACAGACAGTTAATAATCAACTGTTTTGATGCTGCATTCAGTACTGAGTCCAGTACTGCCATGATGAGCACAGATGGAAATGTTGACCCAAATAAACCATAAGATAACCTTCCTCAACATCAACGGAGTTACAGCAATTAACAGTCAAAGGTCTTGTCTTTCCAAAAGGCATCCTGGAAGGAGAACCTGGCTATGCATCATTTATTCGAGAGGTGACCCTGGAAAGCACAGTCACAGTATGAAGTGAGACAAGGAAAGCCGATAAAGAAGGATTGTAGCAATGGATCCCTGGTACTGGTACCCAGAAGGATCTGTGAAGAACGCAGGTCAGGGATGTCCTCTCATAGATCCAGGGTTTTCATTAAGCATAAGATTAAAAAAAAAAAAAAGGCATTACAGTATGCTTCAATGATGCAGATGACAGGCCCAATGGCCAGCCACCAGAACCGACCACCAGGTTTGAGCTGGGGCCACACTGCTGATGTACTCTTCTCTGCCTGTGATTAAATAGGTTGAAGATACTAAAGCCAACCTACATTTGCAGTTGAGGGACTGCTTTTTGTTAAACATGTTGACAGTTTTGCTGATCCATGAAGGTGAATCATTGCCTGCTGTGACACAAGCAACTGAACTCCTTTCCCTCTACTTCCCTGGGGTCAGACTTGCCTTGTGTGTGAAAACCCCCCTTACCTCCCTGTTCTCTGGCTTATCTCCTTTTAGTACAATTCCCCCGGGCCTCTGCTTAATATCCTTCTAGTGTGTGCTTCTTAGAGAATACAAACTAACACATCTGTTGCCATCCATTACTCCTTGATGGGTGGTACTCATTGGGCATAACTCCCAGAAGATCAGTGTGACCCATGAATTGGTGCCAGGCTTCCAGGACCAGCAGATACTACCAGGCAGAGAGGCAGGGGCTTCTCTGAGGAAACTGTTCTTTTTGGTGGCTCCTGGTGAGCATAAACAGAGGGTGACCATAGTGACAGTATCTGCAACTGGATTCAAATGAATAAACAGACTGTTGAGTGCTATGAATATGTCCAGGATTTCGAAAAGGAGGGCTTCAGGTAGTGATGCTTCCAGGACTCTGGCAGGAAAGGTAAGCATTTTACATTACTAGAGTTACTTTGATTTTTTTCCCCTTACCTAGTGATCTGAATAAACAAAACGGTCTTATTTACTTTCTCATATTCTAATTTTGTTAGTTGCTATTTATTGAGAGGAGAACCATTTCATGTTCGGATCATGTACATATTCCAGTAAAAATAGAAGCAAAAAGATGCTCTGAATAAATGCTCTGAGTACTGAGTCCTATATTAGCCATCTGATGGTGTTATCTCCCTTCCTACTCAGCACCCCGAGGACAAAGCACCATATGTATAATAGGTGAGGGGCTGAGAGTTGGATTCCTTATGTGGCCATAAACATGATCAGAATGAGATAATTATATGAAAACACTGTTGTAAACTATAAAAGGCAAAAAGGAGTTATTTTGAGCTCTTTGCAAACCATTATCCACTGGTTCATGTGGACCATGGGTCAAGGTAAATCCTCAGATGTAGGAGACCCGGAAGAAGAAAAGCTCCCTAGGCTCTGTTTAGCATATAATCGTATACATCCTCTGAATGTATGTCCCACTCTATTAGCTTACTTTAAATACAACTTAAAGCTTTGATGATACCAAGATGATAAAAGCAATCTTTACCTAGTGAGAAAACATTCTATTCCATATGTTAGATGATACACCATTTGTTGTGATTCCAGCATCCCTGAATGTGCTACATATATTTGTAATTTAATAAAGTCAGTCTTCTGCCTGTGGGATATTATAGTGCAATTTCAAGTGTACCATTAAGAATACAGCTGATCTATTCTGCAGCCTGACTTAGCTGCAAATGTGGAAAAATTATTGACGCCACATGATAAAAATGAAGAAACATGAAACCTTAAGAAAAATGGAGAATCTAATTTAAAAGAATGGAAGAGGCAGAGATAAAATCAGGACAGTGAATGATCCAACAGCATGCACTAATATATCTTTTGTACTTTCTCTTCTTAACTGAATAATAGAGGTAGGTCAGAATTTGCATTGGTGTGAATCACACAGATGAAGCGATAGGAAGCAGGAGACACATATATTATCTGGTCAATTTTAACAGATACAGTTCAATTGCTCAGTGGTTCATCTGTCTTTTTTTTGTGGGAGAGCTGAACAAAGGTGACCCTCAGAACTCGTTACAAGGTCTTGTTATTTGAGAAACATTTTATTTGTGTGTGTGTGTGTGTGTGTGTGTGTGTGTGTGTGTGTGTGTGTGTATTTTCTTGAGATGGTCTTAAAGATTAATGTCTAAAATAAACTCAGCTGTTGAAAAATTGTTAAGATACCATCAGAAAAGTAATTCAACATGTCCCTGATGCTTTTAACTCGTGAAATGAAATACCAATGTGCAACACACTTGAGAAAGAGCAACAATGCTTTGGTTTTCAGAGGATGTGTTTTAGCTAACAATTTCAAGTTCATTTTCATCTTAGGAAATTAAATTAATCTTCTCACAAATTTAGTGAGCATCTTCCTTATCCTTTAGTTATCCCAATGAATATAGCTGGCACAAGTAGAAATATTTTAAAAATCACAGGTCTCTTGGAATTATATAAACAAAAACAAAGAAGGTGTGTGTGTGTGTGTGTGTGTGTGTGTGTGTGTGTGTGTGTGTGTGTGTGTGTACCAAAGTCAGTTCTGTTCCTGGCTTTCATATTCAATTGTTATATGTCCACAGCTTAGCTATAAAATAAGGGTTAGGGCTCTAAAAGACTATGTCTGTGCACACTAACCTTCATTTATTTACCTCATCCGTCTTACTACTCAAATTCTTTGTTCTTATATTGAATATAATTCCTAGCAAATGGTAGGGACTCAATAAGATCTGTTGACTGAATGAATAATCACATATAAATAAACATAAATCTTTCTTTTGACTCGTGTGTATATTCGCTTAGGATTTGTTGACTGGCTGAAGGCGATAATGTGTCTAAATGATGCCTTCACTTCGGATATGCAAAACTGCTTGCCATCTCAGGAAACAGTATGAAAACAAGGATTAAAGGTATGGCCGGGTGTTGAGTAATGGATCCTTTCTTGGTGTACACAATACATTTCAAAGACAAGGGGTAAAGTAACAAAAGAATGGAATTCTTCCATATTCCTAAGATTTGTATATTTACTACAGAGTGTAAATCCATAATACTTCAAAATTTGCAGAACTGATTCAGCCCATTGAATTCATCAAATATTTAGAATAGTACAATGCTCCTTAGAAGAGGGCTGCTTAGGTGCTATGTCGTGAATATTTAATTAGACATCTTGTTGTAGCATCAAAATGTTATACTAAGCCACAATGTGCTCTTTTGGAATAATAAATGGATAATGGGATTGAGTACCCTGAAGGAATTTCAAAATTTTAGATATGTCTATGGAAACTGTCAACTTAGACTCACAAGATGAAATCCTAGCTCTAGCTTCCTCAGATCATCTATTCCAAACTAAAAACAGATGTACTGGCCATTTATGCACCAAACTGAAATGGATGGGCCTATTTGGGAACCTGTACATTGTAACAACTTTTGTTTTTGAATATGAATGAGAGAGCTTCATGCAAGGTGTTAAGAGATGATTTTAAAAAATAGGACTGGAGGCAGTCTACCCTAACCCAGAACTGTGAAACTTGTCTCTGTGATTTTCTAATGGCGGCTACATTACATTGTGCATTTGGCAAAATCTTGAGAATTGCAGAACCCAAGGAACATACCCTAAAGAAGACCATATACTCCAGTTAAAAATCATATAGCATTATGGGCTCAGGAACTATAATAGACATTCTATATGAAGAGAAAACATTGGCAATAGAGGGAACTGGAGTAAAGAGTGGGGGAATGCATGACATGCTATTGTGTCTACATATGCACAAGCTGCACTGTCTGCTCAAGTCTCTGCACATGCAGAGCTGCTTCAAAAATAGTCTACTAATTAGAAAACTGCTGTGGGAATTATTTTACCTAAAGTCAACTTAGGGATTCGCTAAGCTGACTACAGGTGAAATGTCTTTTCGTGGTTGTTCCTGGGAATGGTGATGGAGGAAGCTGTCTTTCTTCTTTTCTTATGTTGTTGTATTTGGGTTTATTTTGTTTTCAGAGACAGGGTCTTGATTATGTAGCTGAGGCTGGCCTGGAACTCAAGATTCTCTGCCTCCCAGGTTTGTCCACTATACCTGGGAGGAAAAGTGACTGTGACATGAAAAGTGCTTTACAGGCTGGCAAGACAGCTCAGCAATTAAATGCACATCTCATACAAGCTGATAACTTCAGTTTGATTCCCAGAGCTCATGGTGGAAGGAAAGAATTAACTCCTCAGAGCTGTCCTCTGACTTCCACATGTGTGTCCTGGAACTCACTGAGCCTGCACACAGACACACAGACAGACAGGCACACACACACACACACACACACACACACACACACCACACACACACACACACACACACACACACACACACTGATGATGATAATAATAAAATCCTTTCCTCTTTCCAGACCTTTGCTATAGAATGTAGATACCAAATGCTTTCAAAGGCTCATGCTGGCTGCAAAAAGAGGTCTTCTTATTTTGTATCTTGCACTTAGTTTTGATAAATTCTAATAACCAAGTATGAGACCAGAATCATGTGCGCACATTCCATGTCATATGATATGATTCCCCAGGAAGCTAAACAGTAAGAAACATGTCATCATAATAAGGCAAAATTTCAGAGTCTATGAGGCTTACAAGAAATCAAGGCAATGATCCAGGTCAGCCCCTTTTCTTAGCTAAAAATCAACTAAGGCTCAAACATACATCCTCTGGGCATGAAAAGCTCTATGCCAGCATTAGACCTTGGTCCAGTTGTAGACATTCTCAAGCTGTTTCCTGAGCAATGGATTAATATTTAACTTGTGAATGCTGCCTAGTCCCTAGGTAATTGCTTTTCTCTCTTCTTTTGGCTGCAAGAAAACTCAGAACCGCACTTGTAGCCCATTTCCAGGACATTTATAGGTCTCCTTTCCTCCTGACTACTGTGTTTTCTTCCTGATCTGGCAGGTTTTTGATTGTATCAAATGCAAGGCAGGTGACTTTAAACAGTCCCTCTCCCAGACCCCTCCTACCGTCTCTCACATCAATTGAGCAGATATATGTGAGTTTCAGTAAAATTTTGAGGGGGCGAATGTGACAGTGGAGATATTGTAAAATGGTGCTATGTATCCTACAGGATCCAGCAGTGCCTGCTTTCCTTCATCAAAACAAGACAGTTGTTCTGATATGTCAGGGAACAAGATCAGAATGGCGTAGTTACCTGAAGAATGGGCACTCCTCTTAAAATTAAATAAGTTTGCACTTTCCCTTGGGTAGGACAGAACCTAATCTGTGGTAAGCAAAAGGAAAAGTCTCCAGCTTTTAAGTCCTAGTTACAATTTAATATGAAGATGACCATGGCAGTACCATTTATTCAATATTATCAATACTCTGTTGTTACAGAAGGAGCCATGTGGTCTTCTGAGTGAAAAGTAGGAATTCCACAAAGCAGCCTTCACTCTTATCATAGCTTACATGTGCCCTGCTTATTCAGTAGCTGTCATTAAAGGGACACTATCTTTAGTACAAGGAGTCGTCTTGACATTGACAAGGACAGGCCCAGTAGCCAAATGAGCCAAAACTATGAATAGGCGAATCACAGAATAGTAAAATCCAAATGGCAGCAGACATACAAAGGAAGCTCAAAATGACAAACAAGTCAGAGAAATGCAAATTCAAGTAACAATGAAAAATCATGCATTCGTTTGACAAAAACAAAAACAAAACAAAAGAGTCATTCCACCTTGGGCAAAAGATTACTCTAGTGTATTGAAAGTGGAAATGAGAACTAGAGGCAAGATGTGATAAAATAGAATCCTTTTTATAAGCCAACAACAACAGTCCATTTGTGTATGAGGATATATGTAATACGTATGTGTCTACCTGTATGTGAGCATGGAAAGACACATGGAAGGATGTGGGCACAGAACTGCTAACATGGATAACCTTTGAGGTGAGGAGAACTAATGAAGATACAGGAGGGAGGAGAATGGTACTCCAAAACCTGATGGAAAACACATCACACTAAAAACAACATGTACCACCTGAACACATTTTGAAATTGTGTATATTTTTCTACATAAAGAAACAAAACTGAAATACATACATTTCAGGAGATTCGTTGTATATGTGCTCTGGGAAATGACTAGGGCAGAAAAGCTATTTCTTTATAAATTAATCTAAAGCAGATATGTGTCCCAGAAATTTGGGCAAACTCCACCCCCTTGCAAGGGTAATGGCATGGGCCGTCACTTGAATTGTACACATGGGTGGTACAAAAAGCAGTTAGGTCCCTCTAGGATCAAGTAGAGAATAAGAATAAAGGACATGACTAGCACAGGTCACTAGACTAATGCTCTCCAACACCCAACACTCCCAAATGGGTTCTCAAACCAGTGACCTGCATCTACCAGAGAGATGACCAGAACTTTGCTGAAAGTTAGCACTTTGTCCTCCTTAGGCCACCTAGGAATTCCTTCTAACCAATCATTATTCTGATCCATGAAGCCAAACAGGTCCTACTTGAAAGAGTCAAGGTAGAAAAAGCTACATTCATTGGCCCTTCTGTCTCTGAACCAAAGATCCCCAAATTTGGAAGTGCTGCTTCCCTGGTTCCATGCTCCCATGATTTCCCTGTGCAGGCTTTCAGCCTGTAACAATGCTGGTCATTGGCCTAAAAGGGATTAGGCTTCTCAATTAAGGGTCTCAGAAGAAGCCAGGCTCTCTGCTATGCTCTGATCTGTTCAGATAACACAATGGGGACTTGCTTCTGTTTCCATGAATACAGCCCACCTAAGAGTGCAGAGTACACAGTATTGATCCTTCTTTTCCCAAGAAGCGCACTGTTAGTTCAGTTTGAAGTTGTGATCAATTCCTGTTATTTCTGAATTAACTGTCTCATACTAGGAATTGAACTTGTGCAAAAGCTTTTAACTGTTTAGAACAGTAACTGCCTTATTCCTTTTCCTATTGATTTTGATGGAGGATCCCAAAGTGCTGTGATCATTTCATATGTCAATTATATTTTTATGTGTCCTGTGAGCTGCCATCTTGTTGCAAAAGAAATTACCCCAAACCTTAACAGCTTAAATTAACAACTGACATTGAGAGTGTCATAGAGGTATAAGGAATTTAACATCAACCCAGTGAGGTGGTTCTGACTTAGCTATTTTGTGAGGCTATGACCAAGACATTATTCAAATGTTGAGTCTTGGTCACTCTGGGATAGGACATCTGCTTCCCAGGTGACTTCTGCATGACAGGAAAGGTGGTGTTGATTGCTGCAAGAGACATTAGGTCTTGTGAATCTCTTCTGAGGTCCACAGAGATCCTCAAACACAAGGGGTGGCTTTCTTCCATGTGTTGAACCAAGAGGAGCATAGAGAGAGCAGCCACACAGTTGATGTGCCTCAGAAGTCACACGACCACTCCCACCAGAATGTGGAATGGGAATTGCCTCCATCTGTTGTGGGAAAAGATGTTAAAGGATTCTAGGCATATTTTTAAATCACAGTAGCTGATTTAGTTGTAGGATGAAAAGAGAAATCAAATTGTTACTAAACAAGAGGCGGTTTGAATCCTGCCTCTGCTGTTTACCATCTTGAAAATCTTGGAATATTTATCAATCTGCCTGAGTCTTTTTCTTGAACAGAGAGTGGAAATAAGAATGTTTACCTTGTGAGGTTACAGCAGCAATTAAATTGGGTGAAATAAGAGTGTAATGTGTGCTCATTAAACTGGTATATATATTCATTCCATTAATTGATACAGAGAGATGCTGAAAAAACAGACGAGCATACTCCATACAAAGCAACACCTTATCATGGGCAGAATATGTCATATCTTGTCTGTCTCTGGTATAAACAAGCCTGAAACCTGGCTATTAAGAACAAAGGAATCAGAATCCTGCAAAAGACACATATTGAATTTATGTGTATATATTGAATTTATGTGAATATATATATATATATGTATATATATTAGTAACTTATGCTTATATTTCAAGTGTCCTTTAAGTTTTCTAGCCAAAAATTATCTTAAAAAACATTAAAAACTGTTCATATTCTTTACAGATATCAAAGAGTAAGAAGTATATTAAGGTGAATTTTTACAGAAATGGTGTTTTCCTGTCTTTGGTATTCAGTAAGGCACATAAGTGATGCTTTAATCCCCTGGTTATGTGAAGCATTCAGTATATTAACTTCAAAGTACTTTATTTTATTTTTTAATATAGAAAAACATAAAGCATCAAATGAAATAAGTTTATAATTTACTGAATGTTACTGTCAAAATGAAGAGAAAAAAAAGATATCCAGCAGCTTGTTTTCCTGGCTTTTACCCAGTGCTTGAGTTTTTTTGTTTGTTTGTTTGTTTTGTTTTGTTTTGTTTTGTTTTGTTTGTTTGTTTTTAAGTAGGAGCTAGTCCTTAGAATGTTTCAGGACACAAACGTTGTTTCTAGCTCCATTTTACAGAAAGAGACACTGAGCCCCAAAAGCCAAGCATGTCTCAATTGCCCGAGAAATTAGAATTTGGAGCCCCATTGGACATGTGTGTTTTCTACTGCTCTTGACTGGGATGCTGTGATAATGCCAGGCACTGTGAAATAATTTTGTGTATTTCTAGCTACTTCACAAATGAATATGAAGGCAATAACTCTTGCATGCTCTGCAGTATCCAACCTTACAGGCCATTACCTCACAGTTTAATAGAAAAAAAAAAAAAACAGGGTTCTATGATGAGATTTATGGAGGTTTTCTTAAATCTTTGAAAATACATCTTGTGTTCCAACCTGGGTGAAAGTGCACCTACTTTCTTCTATGCAAGACTGATTTTAAGAGTGTCCCAGTCCTCCTTGGAAGTTTGAGAGAGGCCTGTCAGCCATCCCAGCATCCGACACTGTCTTTTATTCATTTCTGGCTCAGCATTTACTGTGGTAACAGATCATCAGGTACTCATGACAATATTTGGCAGTTCACAGTTCAAGGCAGCAATGTGCTCTGAGTGATGGGGTTTACAGTATCTACATGGTTATGATTATAAAATTGTGCATGGGCCAAGGAGAGAAAATAGCCCAGCAGATTATATTTCAGTGCACCCATTAGTAGATCAGCATGAGATGTCATCAGTAGCACAGGAATTCATCAACTTCACAGGCACCCAAGCAACATTGAAGCTCTAACATTTACCAGAAATATAACAGTAATAAAGACAGACAAGACTTGAAATGGTCTAATGGGCCCAGTACAAATATGGCAGAAGATTAACAGTGCTAAATTCTCCAGCACGGAAACATCCCTCAACATTCAGTAAGCAGTTTGTTCAAAGTCAGGGCCTACAAGTACAAATATTTGCATCAGCATAAATATGTTTCTGGGATGGACACACATTCAAACACACTTGGGTCTGCATAGTAAGATTGAGTTCATAGTCTTCAAAAGTGTATTAGGGTTTCAACCTAATGCATTTTACCTCCATACCCTGAAGTATTCCTTCTAAATTTGTCAACTTTTTGCCATCTATTGATGAAAATACTTTGTTCTTTTTGTAGTCATGCTTGTATTTGGCAATGCATAGTTTGGTCTTCTAGAATACTAATTATTTTTTACCATCATGTACTTGAGGTATACAGAAACATGGGCAAATAACATGAAATTTTAACTTCCTTACCTAGTGATATTACAACATATTCAGTGCATTTAAAGTCCTGTGTTGGCCTTTTCTTGTTTAATTCATTCATCCTCAAGAATAATTTTTCTGCTGAGTTATAGTTTATCATTTTTAATACCCATCTAATATATAGAGAGTGGGTAGGGGGAGCTAATGTAAATATTCACTATGTCTTCATGTTAAGTGTCTACTTCCATAAAATACATACTATAATTTGAGTGTTTTGAAATTTTATATAACTAGAATCATTTGTGAGTATGACAAATTTACCATTTTGTGCATGTGTCTGTGTATTTATACATATTTGCAACTGTGAGAGTACATGTATGCGTAGAAGCCTGAGGAATCTTCCTCTCTCTCCACCTTACTCAACGAGGCAAAAATCTCTCAGTTGACCCCAGAGCTCACCAATATGACTAGTGTAGCTACTCACCTTTCTCTGAGGATCTCCTGTCTTTACTTCCCAAGCACTGGAATTAACAGTAGGCCACCATACCCACCTGACATTTACAATTCAGGGGATCAGAACTCTAATCCTCATACTTAATTGGCAAGTGTAACCCAATGTTTGCCCAGTTTTCAAGCTTACTTTTACAATGTTTTTCAAAAGTTTTGTTGTCATTTTGTTTTGTTTTTGTTTTTTTGAGACAGGGTATGTCTGTGTAGTTCTCACTGTCCTGGAACTCGCTCTGTAGACCAGCCTGGTCTTGAATTTGGAGCTCTTCCTGCTTCTACCTCTCAAGTGCTGGGATTAAAGGCATGTGCCACTACCACTCTGGCAACACTGTTTTAACAAAATTCATCTATGTTGACATCTAGAGCTCTAGTTCACTCATCTTCATCACTATTTTTAGCACTATATAATGACACTACAATTTGTCTAGCCATTCACCTACAGATCTTCTCCACACAATTGTTTATGCTTATATATAAACTACAAGCAATTTAAAAAGATTTTCAATGTCTATATTAAAAAAATATTGAGAAAAGGAAGCATGTTTGTATTGCTAGCAGTATTTGCTCATGGCAGAATCTAAAGAACATCTGTTGCTTGCTATTCAGTATTTGAGCTCTGTCACTCATTCTACTGAGAAATCACCATTGTAAGCACATGCTATTAAAATGTAACTGCATGCGGTAGTCAGATTTGCTTTCCTATTGTTAATATTATTTGTTCCGTAAAAGTAATATACATGTCAAAATTAGTGGCTGTCACTGCCTTGTTCTTCTATGTATTCTTAACAGCTGATTCATTGCTTCATTGTATACATGAACATTCACAAAGTGTTTTTCAGTTGAAAATGAAATTCAAGCTTGTTAGACACAGTTCTATTGACTAAGGATAGCTATGGAAGGGGACCATCCTTCCCATGACATGAACCTTAACAGGGAAAATAACATGAAATATAATAGAAGTGTAAACAGAATACTAAAGGAAAAAGAAAGTGAGTCAAGTCACATTTGTAGACTGAATCTAGCTTCATTCTCATAGTCAATCATTAGCAATTGTGTAGTTTTTTTAAATGCTTTAAATGAAAACTGACAGCAGTATTGTAATATGCCTTTGCTTAGGTATTTCAAAGTTAAAACAGCACGTTGGCAGTAGCAAAGGAATAGCTAACTATACATAAAAACAATGAAGAAGAGGCAGAGAACAATCATAACTTTAATTCATAGTAAATAACTTAAACAAGTACAATATAGTTGATGCATAACTTCGTAGACATAAACGATCCTTGCTCCACAAGTTACTCACTTGAAATAAAATGCCTTTTTAAATCAATAGATGAAGTTAATATTGTCTCACAATGCCTCTGGGAGAACAAAGAAATAATTTGAAAGCAAGGATGGGCAACCCATGGTGTCTACACTGCTTGTGCTTGCTGCCTTTATTTCCTATTTTTTCACATTAAAGATTTGTTTTCCTTCAAGTAAAAAAATATTATGAAGGTAGTACATTGTGAAAACTTGAGCACTCCCCACAAATTTACAAAGAAATAAAAACTTCAATACTAATCTTATTTGTCGCATGTAACTGCTATTGATGTTTTAGTAGACAGATAATTTCTTATCAGGGCACATAGATTCATTTTCAACAAAGCAATATATATTGTAGAAAATTTTGTGAACTTCACTGCATGATATATGTTGTGTATATTTTCCACAGCATAATTGTCCTTTATTTTATTCTGATTTTTTAAACTTTTTATTGTTTCTTTGTGGATTTCACATCATCCATCCCGATCTCCCAGTCCCTTCAAATCCACCCTGTGCCCTCTCCCTGAAAATAAAATAAAATTTAAAAGAAAAACTCCCAAACAAAAATAAAACAAGCAAACACACAAAAATCTTGGTGTGGAATCTGTAGTGTGGCCCAGTGAGTCACACAGCATACCCTTTAGTCCATATATCTTTACTTGTAAGCATTCACTGTTATGAGTCATTGCTCTGGTTTGAGGCTTCTGCCTTCTGCTACACTATCGGTACTGGGCCTTCACTGGAACTCCTCTTGGATATCCTGTTGTTGCCTTGTATCATGGAGATCCTGCAGCTTTGGATCTGCCAGTCTGAACTCTTAACATGCTCCAGCAGTTCATAGATGAGGTGCATGCAGGGATGGGACAACTCATAGTTCTGGTTCTGGGCCTGGGTGGTAGCTGGCTTGGTCAGCCCACCAGCTTTCCCTCATCATCCCCACTGGAGAAGCTCTCCAGCAGTGTCCCAGCTAGCTCACCCAATTGCAGCAGGGCAGCAAGGAGTTGGGCCAGTTCTCCTCATGCCCTCCATCCTGCTCACACACCCACACACCCATGACCATCTCTACTGTTTTGCTCAGATGAGGTACAAGGCCCACTCTCCTGAGTTCTACAGTTGGTGAGGGACAGAGCCAACTCTGTTCTGCCTGCAGCAAGTGGCAAGGGAATGGGGGAGGGCCCTGGGGGTATCTGTCCCTTCCTTCCTCCACAGTATGGCAGATGGGAATGGGACCAGACATCCTATGCATGTTTTCTGGGCTGGATCATCTGTGCTCCGCATCAATAGGGTAAGGTCTACTGTGCTTCCTGGGCAAGGTGTAAGACCTGCTCTCCCAAGTGCTGTCACTGGTGAGGGGCAGAATCAGCTCTCCAATTCTAGTGACCACGAGATTAACTTTCCTGTCTGAAGTAGGTGACAAGGGGCAAGGGGCAAGGGGCAAGGGGTGGGAGGGCCATTTCTCCCTCTCTCACACCACCTAGTGACACACAGTGGGTCTAGCTCTCCCTCTCTCACATCTTCAGGGCTGGCTCACCCACACCCCTGCCAATAGGGTCAGCTCTATTGTGCTGCCCAGGCAAGTTGCAGGGCCTGCTCTCCCGAGTCCTGCAGTTGGTGAGGGGCAGGGCTCTTTTTCCCTAGTGCTGCAGCCAGTGAGAGTTGGGGCCAACTCTGTGCAGCCCTATCCTCACTGCCTTCAGTGGTAACAGAAGCCATGAACATCAGCACAGACGGCAGCTGCTTCAGGGCCATGGACTCAGAGCCGCCTCCCAGGCTCAGATGACACCAGGCCACTTAGATCTGTATGGCCTTACCAGTGGCATGGCCCTCAGACACTAACATGGCCTTAGGTGGTGACCCAGACCCTTGGTGTCCTAGTGGCCCTTGATGGCAAAACAGGCCACAGATAGCAACACAGACCTTGGCTGCGGTTGGACCATAGACCTAGGCATAGTCTTTGGCAGCAGCCTGAGCCCAGATGTCACCGTGGCCCTGGTTGGCAGTGCAGGTCACTCAGATCAGCATGGACCCAGCAGCAGAATGGCCCTTGAACACCAACATGGCCCCAGGTACGTGCCCAGATGCTGGGACAGACTCTGGCTGTGGCAGGGCCTTGATTTTTAATGACTCCACATAACTATATCATTTAGGTAGGCCATAATTTATTCACCATGACTTCAGGTTTGAAACTTTGTTTCTAGGTTGTTTTTTAACCTTATGAGAAACATCATAGTAAGTATCCTAATTGATAAGTACTTATTTATATCCATAATGACTCATTCAGCCAGCACAATTTTCTCAGAGTCAGATGTTACAATATGTGTAATGTTTTTATGAGCTGCCAAACTGTTTCTCAAAGACATTCTACTCATTCCCACCCTCATTTTGACAGTTTGAGAAATAGTAGCTCCTCAAACAATAGCTCATCCATTCCACTAAGGCACAATTCTGCTCCATCTCCTTCATCGTCTGTGCCCACACCCTTTGCTATGCAACCTCTTGGTGGGCTGCTTGATGTGGCTGCTCGTGTTCTTTCGTAATTGCACTTCCTTCATCTGAGAATCTTCAGAAATGCTTGCTCTCTGCTCCATTACCTAGGCTAACCCCAAGAATAGATACAGAAAAGTTAAATCTCCACTCAACTACAAAGTGTGTGCCTGAATCCAGCAAAAGACTGAATCTCCTTGATTGAATATAATCAAGTTTAACCAATACCCCACTGAGTCAAAGAGTTAGTTAATAATAAGAAATGTGGGGGATTGGGACACTTTGGGGAGTAATTTATTATATAGTAAATAGCTAAATGCTATGTCCTCAATGTTGTTCTCTCCACCTCGCTTACAGTTAAAATTTCAATGCAAATTGACAGAATATGGGGCTGGTGAGATGGCTCAGGCAGTAAGGTGTATGCCTTGCAATCATGAAGACTTGAGTTTGGTTCTTTAGCAATCACATAAAAAGCCAGGAGCAGCATCATGTACCTATTATTCTAGCTCTCAGGAGGCAGATCCCTGGGGCTTGCTGTCTAGAAAATGGAGCTAAACCAGTGCATTTCAGTTTCAGTGAGAAACTCCCATCTCAGAAAAGATGGCAGAGAGCAATTGAGGAGGACACCAGACATTGACTTCAGACCTTTACATGTTAGTGCACAGGCATGCATATAACACACACACACACACACACACACACACACACACACACACACACACACTTACAGGCTACAAGGTATTTCAATTATACTTCCTCATTTATCCTTAACATGATTTTGTAAATCAGAAAGCCATCCTTCAGAAACCCTTGATGGGTCATTACAAAATGGTAAGGAAGAATTCTAAAATAACATAAGCATTAATATTTTAGGTTTCTCAGGCTTTATGCTCTCTTGTGAACATTCAGTGTGCAAAGTTGATACAAAAGCTCCCACAAACAATGGGTGAAAGAATGGGCGTGGTTGTATTCTGATACATTTTCATCTAAAAATTCACCATGATTACTTTGCCAGAAATATTTATGGCTAACATGTTTACCAACCTAGTCAGTGACCAATGCCTTCCCCCATTTAGTCCCACAAAAGTGCTAAAATTTGGCACCTCTGTTAGCTAGATTTATAGATATAAATCTATAAATATAGATATAAATATATATGTACATAACATATATATATATATGCAATACACACTCTGTGTATGTGCATGCTTATTTCTATGACTATGTGTGTGAAGTAAGATTTCATAGATTAGGAAGTGACAAAGGTCCATCTTCTTCAATTTCCTTAGAAAACTGAAGCTACCAGGAAATCTCAGTGAAAAAAAAAAAAAAGAAAAGAAAACCCTGGTAATGTATCTCCTTGAAAGCAATCAGGGTTCAAAGGCCCACTGATGCCAAAGAGATGATGGTTGGGAAAGAAACATAATGGCTGCTGGTCAATCATGAAAATAGAAAATAACTGAGGAGAATCCATCAAAATAGGTGACGTGTGAAAATGAGAACTTCTCAACTTGGTTCACAAAGAAGCAATTTGAAATGAAAACCCATGAATGCGTGAATGAATGAATGAATGAGTGATTTAAGAGGTACTTAGGGAGCTAATGTCAAGCCAGCTCTATCTCGGTAAAGGTTAATTGAGGTAATGCTGCTGTCTCATCCTCTGGGGGTGCAGCCCACAGTGAGAAGCTTGGCTACAGCAGCAAAGATTTGCACAATTTTGAAGTGATCAGAACCGTGTACGGTGCTCTCCGGTTTTAGAAGAGTTTAATTACAGGGTCACACAGTACAGAAAAGAGTGATGGGTCACATCGGGTGTTAGGACTGAATCACCAGTGTCAGTTTCCAGCTGTGACAGCTGAGCTCACCCCTCCTATCCTCCATTTTAAAAAATGTGTAACATGAACCAAGTCTTGGAGAGGCTGAGGCAGAGGGTCAAAAGCACACCCTCACAAAGATGAACACCAATGTACATAAAATGAATTATTTTAACAGTTCCAGGCCTTCATGGTCTGTATTAGGCGCCCCAGGCCAGTTTAGGGCTACAGTGTGAGGCCCATCCCAAAACAAAAGAAAAAAACAAAACAAAAGCAGTAAGATCACGTGAATACAATAATACAGACTAAACTCTAAGATTATTTTGCAGATTAAAGGAAGGAATATATTTAATGAATTTAGACTTTCATCACAAGGATTAATATATATACATTATTTAGCTATTTGTAAAACCAGAGCTAGGCTCAGGATAAAACAGGAACCCTGTTCTTGTGAAACTCAACTCTGTGGAGACACAACAGATGACTATGATAAAGTGTGAGCAGTGTGACAAGGGCATTTATAAGGGTCTTGGGGAAAACACAAGGAATTGGCAAATCAATTTTCTCTATTGAGTCAGAAGGTACTGTATGTCTCTGTGTGTGTTTTATTAATAACAATTATTAATACTATTGTCAGGTTACTGTGACAATTAAGTATAATCACCATACTGTCATCTCCTTTTGAGTTAATGATTAAAGATTACTCTCCTCAGCATGGGCATTGGGATGCAATCAGGGACTGATGAGTACTTGTTGAATTCAAGCTCTTAGTAAAGAAAATGCTCACTTTGATTTTAAAAAGTTAAAAAATATGATTCAAGAACCATAATTAAGAAAATAATTAATTCTGTTAATCTAAGGCCATAGTCTACATTTTTTGAGGCTTCAATGGGTATATATGATATGCCTGTTAGCAGTTTGGGAATGAGACATATATGAGTTTGTGTTTCCATTTGAGCTGTTATAACTATCGTAAGCCCTGGTTAGTGTCTTAGCCTCTATGACGATTTGTGTATAATAAGATGATGTTTAAAGGGCTGAAGCATCAGTTCTCCAGCCAGGGTGTCTGAGTAAGCCCTAGCTTGCTAGAGGAACATGACAGTGGGTCTAGTATAAGGAGCTCAGGAGAGTGAGATGCAGAGGGAAGGAGAAGGAAAAAAAAGCAATGTGCAAATAGACAGTTTGCTACTGCTGGAGAGACATGGGCTCCACACCTTCCTAGAAAGTTTCAGTGAAAGGCCTCAGGGTAGATTCACCAGGTGAAAAGCAAGCTGGAATGTTCACACCACCCTGTCAGTTTCACTGACTAAGAGATACCCCTGGGGGCTGTTGAACCCCCAGTTCTTCCAGGCTACTGTGTGAGAAAGGAGAAAACACTCACTCTTAGGGCTTTGGAAAGACCTAAGAGATCCTGGCTAAGAGGCTGAGGGACGGAAGGTTCAGGAGAATGGACACTATCTTCACACTAGTAAATGTTGATAGGAGTTACAGGTGGACAGCTGCTGCAGTGAGGGTGGGAGAGGTGGCATCTCTGAGTTCTGTCAAATTGATGAACCCCTCTCCCCTTTGTCTGTATACTAGGTCAAGAATAAAGTCTACAGAGGACACTTTACAAATAAATGCAATGAATGATCTGTGGTTATACATAAGAATTTATTTTAAAATAAATTTATAAAAGATATTTAGGTAATCAAAAAATGAAACTATAGCCAGTGTGGTAGGTAACATTAGACAACTATTCCATTTCTTGGATATGACATAAAATTCTTTTCCAAGGCTGGGGACGTGCTAGGCACATGCTCTACCACTGAGTTGCACACATACCCTTAGCAAAGAGGAACAACAGAGGTTCCTTCCTTGACTATGATAACCAGGTTGGCTACTTAGGGAAAGGCTTATTCTTAGCAAGAGCATACTGAAGGCTAACAAGAAAGTGGATAATGACTACATCTTCTTTAAATGTTTAACAATTGCACACACACACACACACACACACACACACAGAGAGAGAGAGAGAGAGAGAGAGAGAGAGAGAGAGAGAGAGAGAGAGAAAGAGAGAGAGAAAGAGAGAGAGAGAGGTGGAAGATGTATGGCAAAATTTCAACAGTATAGGCAAAGATATAGAGTGTTCACTGTGGGAGGTTCAGAGGTCTTTATGCCCACAGATAAGCACTAAGAGAACTAGTAATATTAAAACACACAGGCTGTTCCTTCAACAGGAGGATGGCGAATCTGTTCTCTGCCCAGAAGGCTGGTGTAGACATAATTAATAGCCTGGTGATATTTTTTTACTATCTGTGCAAACCACACTGGATTCTCTCCCCAAACCCTTATCATGAATCTGTCCATCTATAGAACCTATCTTTATGGAAGATGTCACATGCACTTTACAAAGAGTTTCTATGTAAGCATGTTGTGCAAGCACTGTGCCAACTGAGCTGTCTCCTCAACCCCTCATTATACATTAACTTTATTTTGTAGAGGCTTTAAGATTTTCAAAGTCGCTAGGAAAAAATATAAAAGGAAGAATTTGTCTCCACAGGATTAATCTGCTGTGAGGATTAGTTGATAGCTCAGGGAGGAACAATGTGTCATGTGGCTGAGAGCAAGGACCTTTTTCAGACTGTGTGGGCACCCTCTGCATTTCCTAATCACTCCTGGGCGCATCTTAGGCAAGAGACATGTGTTCTCACCTGCTGACCAGGATTAATGAAAATCTTATTGTTTGACAATTGTTCTGAGGATCAAGTGGGATGATGAATATATTGCATGGAGAGTGGTACCTGAGGAATACACCAGCAATGCTAAGCATTATCATTGCCCTCAACCAACACCACCTCCTGTTCTTTTAAAAGGTTCTCAGTTTAAGTGGTAAGTGTTCTGATCTCACCATCCCCTATGACAATGCTGAGGACTGTTAACTAAAGGTATACAAACACAGAAACACCTTCAAATCTGATGCTGTTATTATTATTATTTTTCTTTATTCTCACTTTACTCTATCCATCTAGGACAGACACAAGATAGTACTAAATGAGCTTTTGGGCAGGGATCCAGGAAGTAGATATAATCTGATGGAATCCCGAGCAGAGCCTGATGTAAGAGATGGGTTCCACCAAGTCAGAATAAAGAGAGCAGATCCTGGGCAAATGTGGAGATGCTGGGCCATTTAGGAAGACGCAGGCATATGCTGAGGGATGAAATTTGGGGGCTAGTTACTAGCATGTAAGAAATATATATATCTGTGAAAAGCTAGAACAGACCAAGTTCTTACCATGTGGAATTTGTAAGGTTTACTCTTGGCATGCTGAGTGGGAGAGACTGTCCTAGAAGCCAGTATACGAAGCAAAGAGCCCTCAAGCCATAACCTGGCTTTCAGTCTAGGCTCACCACTCACTGGAGGAGAAAACTTCAAATCCAGTGGCTCTTTTTCTTCCTCTCATTTTGCATGTGTGTGGTGACCATTTTAGTTACTGAGGTTGGGTCCTTGATGAACCTGGAGCTTGCTGGTTTGCTTGCTTTGGGGACCCCATCTCTCAGTCTTTCATTACAGACAGGCCTTCATACCTGTGGCTTTTTATGTACATGTGGGGGATACACATAAAACACTTACATGACAAGTGACACTTCATATATGGAGCCACCTCTCCAGCCCCCAAATTCACTGTTTAAACCTTGGTTTCCTTGTTTATAGAATTGGCTCTCAATGTTTAGATTCTTTTTATAATCTGTAGAAATAGAACTCGAGTTTAACATTCTGACTCTAGAACTGGACAATACTCGTTTAATTCAGTGTGATTGTAGGTAATTAGTTTGCCCACACGGATGGGGAAATTATGTCCTAGAGGTATTATTTAAGTAAAGAAAGCAAAACATGCTTAGCTAAGAGCCAATGACAGAGGAATCACATGGGATATTTCAGATTAGGAACTGCATGTCACTAGAACAAACCAAATGGCAGCAGTTATCAATGCAAAAGCATATCTCATGTCAAGAACCAAGAAGTCCATGGATACCAACCCAGAAATGGTGTGGCCTTGTATTCTTGTGAGGACTGAAAAGATTTTTTATCTTGCCACTTTGTAGTGGGTAGGTACTATGGGCCATGGTGCATGGTGGGAATGTTATCTTTTTTTTTTTTTTTTTTTTTTTTGAGTAGGAAACTGGAAAACCAGGAGACCTACTACTAATGAGAGAAAGGAGGAGGGAATTGGGGACTATTAAAACCTTCAGTAACTGTTAGCTTCTATTTGACTGTTATTATTTTAGTATTCTTCATATGATTGTTATTAATGTTCCAATAATTTTGCAAGTGAGAATTAGATGGCATTGGCACCTCAGATTTCAGGGATTGATGATAACAACCAAGGCAGTTATTATAAAAACTTATTTCCATTAAGATCCATTAAGAATATACTCTCATCCCAGACACTAAAGGCTAGAGAAATAAGTGTCATTCTAGCATCTGATTTCATATTCATAATAATGTGCAAAAAATGGATTATGTCCCAAAATGATTGAGAAGCTGTGGTTTGGTTGATGAACTGAAGATGATATCGAAGAGAAGATCAAGCAACCGTAGACCTTTAGATGCCTGGGAATAGTATATTTATTTTAATGTCACAAAATGGGAATCAATTTCAGTTTCAAATGAAGAATATATATGCATTGGAATTAAATGCTCTTAAAATGTTTAGACTCTATTTTGGCTCTAAAAAGTTGAAAAACATTAAGAATTGGTGGCATAGGGACACATATATATTAAAAAAAAAAACAGTACCCCATTTTGCAATAACACATTTTCTAATTGGTACCACACAGCCCAACATGATACAGAGACCATAATAAACAGGAGAATCAAGAACTGGGAACTAAACCATAAAGCCATGTCCCTAAACACAGGTTCTCAAAGATGACCAAAGATGGAAGGCAAATATTCAATTTCCCTTCTCTCAAGCTCTATTTACTGTTCTGTTTAACTTTTCACTTGCTGAGATATCTTTGAAAACCCAAGGCTGGAAGACCCTCTGACAACAGAAGTCTCCAGAAAGCACTGGTGCTCAGCCTTCCTAATGCTGTGACCCTTTAATACAGTACCTCATGCTGTCCTGCCCCCCAATCATAAAATTATTTCTTTGTTACTTCACAGCTGTAATTTTGCTACTTTTATGAATCATAATGTAAATATCTGATATGCAGGATATCTGATATTCGACCCCCAAAGGGGTCACAACCCACAGATTGAGAACTGCTGTTCCAGAGAGTAATAGATTCTTAAATATTTTAGAAATCTATTGAAATTTTCTAACCTGCATCCCTTATTCATTTCTCTTTGGTCTCTACTCCTACATGAGCTGGCTGAGCACACTCTGGATGTTCATGAGAAGCCACTCCTGGGTGTATCCACCTGGGGAGGCATTAACACCCTATTCAGAGAAAACAGGAAAAGCTGGGAAATATCAGCATAATTAAATAATGCCATCAGCCTCTGAAGTATACTCCCAACTGTGCCTCTCCACAGGAAAGAACTTTTAAATACAGATCACCCAGGGGTCTTCCCTGGAGATTTCACCCCTTCTTCTTTGCATTCCTTCAGAAAAGCTCAAATAGGATATTGCACTGGGAGGAAGGAGCCCAGTTGTTTCTCTCTGTCAGTAATCTCAAGCCTATTTTGTAAAGATAGTCAAGTACCACTTAGGTCTCCAGGATGTTAAATCTGAATGCAAGAATTGACGTGGAAAATCTCATAGATGCTGGTTCAATAGAAGGCTTATCACTTGATAGAAATCAATATTTGATTTCTGTTTTGGGTGAACAGAATGAAGTTATTGTTTGGCTCCATGTTACTGTGACAGCCCACATCACTCCAATACAGTTTTCCAGGCTACCCTGTCTGTCACCTGGGAGCAGTCTGTACCATTGTCTCAGCAGATTGCATCTTAAGTGCTTCCTAGGGACAGATCCTTTAGTCTGTGCACACATGCATGCATGTGTGCGTGCATGTGTGTGTGTATGTGTGCTTGTGTGTGTGTGTGTGTGTGTGTGTGTGTGTGTGTGTGTGTGTGTGTGTGTGTGTGTGTGTGTGTGATAATCCTCCCACAGCATGCTGTCTAGGTTGGCCAAATGATGAGCCCAGGGATACATGACCTGCCTCCCTATTGCTGGGACTCCAAGTGTGTGTTCCAATGTCCTGTTTTTAACATTTGGGATCTGTCAGTCAAGCTCAAATCCTCATGCTTGCACACAGCAACCTTATGGGCTAAGATGATGATGATGTTGGGGGTGATTATTATTATTATTATTATTATTATTATTATTATTATTATTATTATTATTATTTGATGCTGTCAGTTGATGGACTTGTTGCCTTCTTCAGTGTCTAACTCCTTCCTTCTTTCTTCTCTGCTTTTGTCCTTCTCACTACTTTATCTCTTCATTCTCACAGGGTCCATTTTAGGATAGGTCATGTGGTCAGGATCTTTTTATAGATAAGGAGCAGAGAGGAGGGATCATAAAGAGGTAAGCCAGTTCCAGCTTGTTTCACTTTCTCATCTTATACTGAGCAGTAATTGAAGGCTTCAGACCAGCTAGGTCCTGGCAGGAAACAAATGCATACTCCACAGGGGTAATTGAAAAGAGTTGAGTGAAGGACTCTTTACTAAAGCATAGGTGCGGTCCTACAAGCTCAGTGAGACATTAGAGCTAATGTCATGAATATCCTTAGCTTAAATAGGCCAAAGGAAGGAGAGAGACTCAAGCTGGAATTCCTCTAGCTGTAGGGGAGCCAGCTGACATGAGCTGTTGCCTTTTTCATAGGGACATTAAGTCCTAAATAAATAAATAAAATGCACTCTCCTCCCAGCCTTCAATTTATTGCTGGGTCTAACATTGGCCAACAGAAAAAGAGAAATTTGTTCTTCCATGGAGACTGGCATTACAGAGGATAATTTAGGAGGGCATATCTGCATGATAACCCACTGCTTTATCAGTTTAACCTGGGCGTAATGACAACTAAAGCCGAACTCAATGTGGAATCAGAACTAGATTGATAATAGATAGTTTATTAAGAAAGTACTCATGCAACAGAGGCCGTGATCAGGTTTTTACCGGAACAGGAGTGACCCACCAGAGCTGAGCAGAAGAGCAAAAAGAGGCTTGCATGCGAGCCTCCCAACTATTTAAACCCTTGTTACATCACTCTGACCACACCCAGGCAGGCATGGTCAGCAGTACCTCTAAACAGGATTTCCCCCTACAGACAACAATGGCATAAATGATGGAATGGACAAACGCAATACTAGTATTTTGAGTTGCAGTAATTTTATTTCCTTCATCTGACTTTCAAGGAATTCTTTGCCATCAAAGAAAATATTCACTTCTACCATTGTACTCAGGGACAGATGGACAAACTCTGAAGTGCTTATATTGTTTTGTCAATGCCCCTGCCTTAATGTATAATTGTTGGTCTAGTGGTTCAGATGCAGTTGGAATGTTTGATTTACTTTTATTTTTAGAGCTAGATTTTGAAAACCTAGTAGATTGCAGGTTTCATGCTAGAGGTGAGAGATAGGGTCTGTTTCTTCTTGAAGTGCATTCTGAATTAGCTCTAAGTTTTAAACAATTTCCCCGGAGAGAGAGAGACCTGGCCTGGTTATAGTATCATAGCAAGCTATTGCTCAAACTCAGGTTCAGTGTAAGGTCTGCAGCAATGTCTGTGGAGCTGGTCCACCTAATTCATACCTTTCGACTCTGCCGTGACCCTTACTGTGTTTCCAGTTCCTTACTCTCCTGTCGGGCTTGATGTCAAATTATACGATATGTGGAAACATCTCTCCAAAAGCAAATTCAGTTATTGCATTCTCATTTTAATCTCTGGCAGAGAGTGATGGCAGATTGTTTTATTTTGTTTTGCTTTCTGTGTTTTCAATTTGTTAAAGACTTAGCTATCTCTCAGCTGAGGATGTGGCTAACTGATTCAAAAAGAACACAGGGCCTCTAGCCAGATCAGAGTTCTGAATCCCTGAGCCTCCTACGGCTTGGATCTTTGATATCAGACAAGTCATTTAGTTTTCCTGTGCATCCCATCCTTCAACTCTCAAGCCAGAACTCTAATGCTAACAGGCTGTAATGTGGATTAAATGAGGTAATGCAAGGGAAAGGTTTGGAAAATACTCCAAAGCCCTTAGTGATTGTAAGAAAACTTAGCAGGTAAATTCACTGAATCATCAAATTACGTTAATTCTGGAAATTTGGACATCGAGGAAGATTGAGTTAATTTTAGTTTTTAATTTTACATGCTTGGCATCTGGTTTTCATAACCACAAGTATATTTTTTGAATTTTCTTTTTTTGTGGATTCATCTGTTTACTATAGGGAAATAACATTTTGTCAATAATAGGCACCATAAAATATAAACACAATTACTGTCATAAACCTGGATATACATTCTGGGATTAAAAGAGGCTTTGTTTTAATTATCTGGTGTGCATATAGTACAGGAAAAGGTCTTCATATTAGCACTATGTACATGAGAAGAGATCCAAATTATAAGAGGTAGCAAAAATTTGAATTCTTGAAACATTAATTTTACACACATCCAGGTTTATCTCCTTTCACTAGCCACGTTCCCTGTTAAGCACATCATAACAACAGCACAGTGAAGTGAGTGATGAATAAAAGAATTTGATACACTAGAAAACAGTGTTCAGTAATACATTTAAATCCTATTTATATGATTAAACATTTGATCATACAGTACCTTCCTACAGGATTACTGGCTAATTTGGGCATGGGGCTTATACCATTAGAAGTATTACTATTTTTTTATTTTTTTAATTTTTTTTATTAGTTCAAATTAGGAACAAACTTGTTTCACATATCAATCCCTTCTCCCTCTCCCTCCACTCACCCTCACCTCTCCTCCCCCAAAACCGACCTTCCCCCCACCCCATTCACCCTCCACTCCTCAGGCAGGGTAGGGCCCTTGATGGGGCTCTGCAAAGTCCACCACATCATCCTGGGCTGGGCCTGGGCCCTTCCCCATGTGTCCAGGCCAAGAGTGCATCCCTTCACGTGGGATGGACTCTCAAAGTCCCTTCTTACACCAGGGAAAAATATTAATCCACCATCAGGGGCCCCCTACAGTGCAGAGGTTTCCTCATTGACATCCATGTTCAGGGGTCTGGATCAGTCCTGTACTGGCCTCCCAGACAGCAGTCTGGCATCGATGTGCTCCCCCTTGTTCAGGCCAACTGTTTGTGTGGGTTTCACCACCCTGGTACCAACCAATTCAATCTTTATTCCTCCCTCTTTGCAACTAAGTTCCAGAGTTCAGTTCAGTGTATATCTGTGGATGTCTGCCTCTGCTTCCATCAGCCACTGGATGAGGGCTCTAGGATGGCATAAAAGTAGTCATCAATCTCATTTTAGGGGAAGGGCGTTTAGGTTATCCTCTCCACCAACTGGATTGTCAGTTCGTGTCATCCTTGTAGGCTCTGGAAATCTCCCTAGTGCCAGATCTCTCCTTGGACCTAAAATGGCTCCCTCTAATATGCTGTCTCTCATCCTGCTCTCCTCTATTCTTCCCCCAACTCAATATTTCTGCTCCTCTATTTCCTCCTCTCCTCTCTTCTTCTCCTCCTCTCATTCTGGCAGCTCCCTCTCCCTTACCCTCATGCTCCCAACTAGCTCAGGAGTTCCTGCCCCTTCCCATTCCTGGGGTCCATGAATTTTTCCCTTAGAGTCCTTCATGTTTCCTAATTTCTTTGGTGAAGAGTATTGTAGGCTGGTAATCCTTTGCTCTATGTCTAAAATTCATATATGAGTGAATACATACTATGTTGCTCTATGTCTAAAATTCATATATGAGTTAGTACATACCATGTTTGTCTTTTTGTGACTGGTTATCTCACTCAGGATGATTTCTTCTAGTTCCATCCATTTGCCTGCGAATTTCAAGATTCCATTGCTTTTTTCTGCTGAGTAGTACTCCATTGTAAAAATGTACCACATTTTCTCTATCCATTCTTCAGTTGAGGGGCATCTAGATTGCTTCCAGGTTCTGGCTAGTACAAACAATGCTGCTATGAACATGGTTGAACATATGTCCTTAGAGAATTCTCAACAGAGGAATCTGAAATGGCTGAAAGACACTTAAGAAGTGCTCAAACTCTTGGCCATCAGAAAAATACAACTCAAAACAACTTTGAGATACCACCTCACACCTGTCAGAATGGCTAAAATAAAAAATACCAATGACAATATATTCTGGAGAGGATGTGGAGAAAAAGGAACACTCCTCCATTGCTGGTGGGAGTGTGAACTTGTAAGACCACTTTGGAAATCAGAATGGCAGTTGCTCAGAAAAATGGGAATCAGTCTACCTCAAGATCCAGCAATTCCTCTCTTGGGCATATACCCAGATAATGCACTTCCATACAACAAAGACATATTTTTTGAATTTTCTATGCAAACATATTTCACTGTGTGTGTGTGTGTGTGTGTGTGTGTGTGTGTGTGTGTGTGTGTGTGTGTAAGGATTGGTTCAGAGTTTGTCTGAACTTAGCTGCTCCACCTAATTAATGAATCCACCTAATACTCAGTCACAGTCTTCCCTGTCTAGATTCTCCTCTTCTTGCACTGTTAATGGAGGGGTTGCTGCTGCAGGATGCCTCCACAATTAGCCTATTTTCTTACAAAATTCTCCTGAGACAAAGGTTTTGGTTTGAGTATTAAGGCATGATTCCTGGGCCTGTACTTCTAGTTATGTGACCATTTTTTTCCCTCCCACCTTCCACCTCTAGCCTCAAAGTCTATATTCTACCCCCACTTTTGTTATCTTTGCCTGGGGGAATCTAACTCCTACCAATAATATCAATGAAATTTGCTAGGATTCAGCCAATGGGAGGTCAGCTTGTAGAAGAGAAAGTTTGGAGTATTCCTTGATCTTTACCCCACTTTTCCATCCTACAGAGCTGCTAGTAGCCACAGCCCTCCAAAACCCACCCTACTGAAGCCCTGTCTTTGGGGTGCTAGTAATAATGGAAGGGATTTGAGGAATTCTATCCTCCTGCAGCTCCTCTGATCCTCCCTAGAGGTCAGAAGAGCCATGAGGTCTCTCTCCCTATCCCTATTGGTTCCCTTACCCTGCCCACACACTAGAGATAGTTCCTTTGTTACACTGTCTTCATGCTTATATCTGCATATGCTTTCTTTATGCTAATGGGACCATGAGGAACAGAGGTTTAATACCAATAGGTATTTCCAGAACTGTCAACTGAAGCCAAAGCAAATGGCATGGCAGAGCACCTGGAACCAGGGTTAAGACATGAGAGCTCAAGAAACAATAGCCATCATTATCCTATCCTCCTCCCATCCTGACACTACAGCTTTCTGGTGTCATCTCCATTTTGAGCCTAGAAATCAACCCACAGAGCCCTTACTTAACCCCAATTGCTGCTCTCACTACCACCCAAGCCCAGCTTCTGGGATCCTGGCTTTCAACTTTTTGCTAGTAGAGGATCCGACAAAAATCAAATATTATTAGGAGCAGTTAATTTACTCTATTAAGCAGGACCAACTGAAAAAAATTACCCCCACACAATTGAAAATACATTGAGTGACCATATCATTAGCTTCATTCATGAATTATAGCTCTGGCACATGTGCTCAGTGGAATAATTAGTGGAGAGATAGATGGAAAACTAATTGTTAACCTCCTAACAGGAGATGTGTATCCAATAAATCATAAGAGACAAAACAGACGAGATAATAACATCGACTAGCCAAGAGGATGAATTTCAGCTTGTCAGATTAATTGAGGAGGTTCATAAAATGCCAATGAAATCTACTTTTTAGAATAGTGACTATGTTTTTAATTTTTCAGAAATAGATAAGCAAATATAAACTTCCATTTGACAATCTAAAGTCTGTCCTTATGAAGCAGTAAGTGCCAGAGGATAGATCAATCAGTAGAGTGTTTGATTAGCAAGTATAAGAACCTGAGTTCCAGTCTAGGGAGTCAGATTTTAAAAAGGCCAGGTGTAATGGTGTCTGCTTGTAATCCCAGTGGTGGCAAGGTAGGACAAGTGGATCCTTGGGGTCATCTAGCCTAGCCTACTAGGAGAATTCTAGGCCAATGAGAGATACTGTTTACTTTTTGTTTGTTTTCTTAAGTGGAAAAGTGTCTTCACAATAGAGGTTATTATTTAGTTTTGGTGGGCAGCCAAGAGGATCGGTAAGGCCACTACAGCTGCTTACATTGGGCCAGAATGAGAGTGGGCCTGTCAACAGTCAATCACGAAACAGGGAGGGGCTCATTGAGGCTTACCCCTCCTCTCTGAACTATTGGCAACTGATGGATTTTGGGAGGAGGGATAGTCATCAACTTTAGTTGTGTACCCAATAACAAATCCATCAACGTCCAATAGATAATCCAAACTATGGTCACACAGACAGCCTGGTTAAAATCAGAGGGTCAGAAAACAAAATGAAAAAGCATGAATGTGATAAGGGAGCCTCTAGGAAGGAGAGGAGATGATGAGGGTGGGAAGGAGATAAAAAAGAGTGTTGGGGGAAGAAAGCAACCATAATATACTACACACATGTCTGAAATTGCCAAGGAACTAATTTAATTCATTAAAAAAGACAAAAGGCTAAAGTGGATAGTGCCCAAAGAAAGACACACAAGGTCGATCTCTGTCCTCCATATGTGCCTTGTACCACGTGTACCTGCACACAAACATGTACCCACACATCAAAAAACAAACCAAACCAAAAACAGTTAATTAAAACGAGTTTGAAATGTTGTAGAGCAAAACTAACTGTTTTTTTTTTTTTTTTTTGTAAAGCACAGATTAAATGTTTTGGATGAGATTATTTGAAAATGTAGGGGTAAGTCTCTAGAAGCATTTTGGTACTGTACTAATAATCTACAACTGGTTAGGAAGGTGAAATCTCTGATGGTCAGAGATCTAGGGGATGAAAGCTTTCAACTACAGAACCTGGTTGTATTGCTTAGCATTCTCCAAGGAACCACAGAAAATGGGATCCATGTAGAAATACGAAGGAGATTTCTAAAAGTTGAAATTGGCCTTTGAAGTTACAGATATAAGGAGTTTCCAAATTCTGCCACCAGAGTCTGGATTATTGAGTGCAAGTCTTGATGTCTTAGAATTAGTTAGTTGAGTAACCCACAATCTTGAGACCAAAGGCCTAGGACTCAGGTTGGGGACTGTGGAGGTGAGTTCTAAGGTCTGAAACTCTGAGGGCCAGAAGATGGATGTCACAAATCAGAAAAGAAAGCGGGCTGCCTTTCTTGCATCCTTTGCTCCACTAGAGTTTTGGACAAATTGGATGATGCCCACCCACACCATGAAAGCATATATTCCTCATTCCGTTTCTGATTCAAATGCTGTTCTATTCCAGGGACAACTGGTCAGCTTATTCAGAAATTATTCTTTATTATTATTGTTGTTGTTTCAGTACAGGGAATCAAACCCAGTGGCTTGTACTTGCTAGGATGTTGTTCTGTCTCCGAGCCATATGCCTGCTCCCCCTGGTTTGTTTTTTTGTTTGTTTGTCCACATTTTAAAACATGGTTTAGCTGGGTAGTCCAGGCTACTTCCAGATTTGCAATCCTCCTTCAGTCTCATAAGATGCTAGGGTTATAGGCATGTACCACTATGCCTACCTCAATAATGTGTTACCAGCTATTTAGGCAGCCTTTAAGCCAGGGAAATTGACAATAAAATTAACTGTTGTGTGGAGAAACTCTCCCAAACTGCTTCCCTGAAGCACTAGCATGAGAGGCATAATCAGAGTTCATAGAAGGTTCTAGAGTCAACAAATCCTTAGCCATCAAATTAGATCCATGTCCAGGACTACAAAGCAAGATCCCAAAGAGATCTTCAGAAACAGATTTGCCATGTCTGGTCCTCATTGACAAACTATGACTCAGAAGAGTACTGGGAAGTGAGCTCTGGGAAATGCCTGGAAATATTTCTCAGACTTGGAATGTGATGATGGTGGCCATGACTTACTAATAGACCATACAGTAGAAACACAATGAAGCAACATCCTTTCTTCTTTGCAACAGTTTTGTACAATCCCAGCAAGACTTATATGTAGTAGATAAATTAACTCCCATTTCCTTGTAATGGGAGTGATGATAAAACAGGGGTCAGAGCAGTGTAACATCACAATCACACAAAGAGGCAACAGGTATGATCATAATTTTCTGTCCTTCCATAGTAACACCCTGCTTGCCCATGTGAATCATGACATGAGAAGCTGGGCTTCTTTTATCCTAAGACTCCTTCAAGTTACTATCAGCATAATAGAAAATAATGTTTTATTCTAAAAAATAACATATACTAGAATAATAAGAAGAAGCTAGGCTTCTTTTATCCTAAGACTCCTTCAAGTTACTATCAGCATAATAGAAAATAATGTTTTATTCTAAACAATAACATATACTAGAATAATAAGAAGGGTTGGGTTAAATGAGTTTTACAAATGGATATAAAAATTTACTAAATGCTCTTTTTCCAGATTAGTGTCCACTTTCCTCTCACCTGCAGTAGTGGCTCACCCTGAAAAATAAATTTTGCCCCCACTGTTGACTCATATGAGCATCCCAGTGAAGCAATGCTTTGCTGTCTAGCTGCTAGAAGTTTATTTGATTCTTCTGATAGGAGGGAAATGGATAGGGAGCACATATTGAACAAATTATGAATTAAGGGCCATAAATGAACTTTCTGGAAGTCTAAGGCTCAAAATGAGTGGAGGGAGTTCTTGATCTAAACCGAGATTTTTAATTCCACTTGCTCTAGCACTTGGGAGGCAGAGGCAGGTGGAACTCTGAGTCCAAGGTCAGCCTTCTCTATAGAGTGAGTTCCTGGACATTCAATACCCAAGACTATACACAGAGAAACCCTGTTACAAGAAACAAAGAAAAAAATCCATTCAAGGAGCTTCCAGGTGCACTCGGAGAGCTGGGGCCTGAACTATGTCTGTGATTAAACAGTTGGGTGCTGTGGGCACCCAACTCAGGCCTGCAGAGAAGCTCTGAGGAGCCTGAGAGACTCAGGGAGGCTTAGAGGGGAGATGCAGAGGCCTTGAGTAGTCTGCAGAGCCTTCAGTATCCCAGAACAACCATAACAAAAGGCAGGTCCTATAGGAAGCTGCTTTTCAACTGGGAGGAAATATGGCGGAACAGAACCATGTGTGCAGAAGAAAGGTGAACTACAGACACAGATGCACAGTGGGCAAAGAACATGGCATTACTGAATAGAGCCTGTCTTCGGCCATTAGACAGCCTACAGCATGGAGCTGCTGCTGTTGTCGCTGTTGCTGCTTGCCCTGCTGGGAGAAACAGCATCCAGGGCCAAGGTGCTGCCTGAGGCAGCCAATGTCAAGAAGAGGGAGATATACAGCAGCCTGGAGCTCACATAGAACATGATCCCTGGACACCCTGCCTAGCCACAAGATCACACTGACCCTGACTCTTGGAAACAGGCAGATATCTGAGATGAATTTTGCCAGTGGCCCAGTATCTGTAGTACTTCAGACGCATAAACATTGATCTAAACCAATGACTCCTTGCAATAAGTATTTGCATGTAAATCTGTTTGAGAAAACACACACACACACACACACACACACACACACACACACACACACACACACACACTGTGTGACACACTGCAGTTTGCAATGCCACTTCAGTGAACAAATACTCGATGGAGAGGTGAGAAAGATGGAAGAATGGGAGCAGCTTTTGAGCAGTGGATAGGCAGAACTAGATAGAGATTTGATGGCAGTGACAGGTGTGGTATAGAAGGTGGCCATGGGCAGAGGAACATGTCATTGCCAAGTAGGACCAGCAGAGTGGTTTGCAGCAGCCGAGAGCTTGCAAAAGCTCTGCTCCTGAACACACTGCCCAGCCACATGATTGTCCTGACTCTGAGCAACAATAGCATGTCTGAGATGGAGAATGGCTCATTTTCTGGATTGCTTCCTGTAAAGACCCCGATGGCCCATGCTGCCCCCAGAGGCCATGTTGATGTTCGTGGTCCATGCTACAGCTGGGGCACAGTGTGCATGTTGATGTCTACAGTCCATGATGCCACCAAAGGCCAGGAGGACAACCATGGCCTGTGCTACCACTGGAGGATATGTTGATGTCCATGGTCCCTGCTACTGCTGAGGACCATGATGGTGTCCATGGTCCTGCTTCTTCTGGGGCTCATATTGATGGCTGTGGCCTATGTTACCACCAAAGGTTGTGTTGATTTCTGAGGTCTGTGCTACTTCCTGAGGCCATATTGATGTCCAAGGCCTGTGATGTCTTTGAGGGCCATGATGGTGTCTGCGGTCCTTTTGTTAGACAAGGGCCATGTTGAAGTCCCTGGTCTTTGTTACCACCAAAGGCCATGTGGATATCCTTGATCTTTGCTGTTGTTTGAAGCCATATTGATATACATGAACCATGATCCTTCAGGGGGCCATGCTGGTGTCCATGGCCCAAGTTGCCACCAGAGGTCATGTTGATGTTTGTGGGCCATACTGACCTCAAGGGTCTTGACTGTGTCCATGGCCCATGCTATGACAAAGGGCCCTGTTGATGTCCATGGTCTCTACTGTCACTGGAGAATATGCTGAGGTTTGTGGTCTGTGCTGTCACCAGAAACCATGTGGAAGTCCATGATCCATTCTGTCACTGACTCTAAAGGGCAAGGAAGTTTCTTTTGCAGTGACATTGATGGCTGCAGATATACAGTTGAGAATCAGACATAGCAGGCTTCTGTAACAATTTCTTCCCCCAACCCCCACATCTACCCCAAAAAGAAACAGTCTAGACAGGAAGCCATTGAAGGAAACTCTTAAAAGGTGTGATAAGGATGCTGAAGTGTACATCTTCACAGTTAATATCTTCTGGAAGTAGTGGGGGTGAGGAAGAATTGTTTTCTTTAAGGGGATGGCCACTGGGAGGTTGACCATGCTTCACTGAGTTTACGGGTGACACAAAATGGAGTTGGTACTTTTTTTTTCTTTCTTTCTTCATTTCCCTGGGAGGAAGTCACAAAATGTGTGGGGGGAGGTGGGCAGTGGATCTGGGAGGACAGGAAAGTGACTGGGATTGGGGTACACTATGTGAAATTCCCTAATAAGCAATAAAAATATTATGTTGGAAAAAATAAAAGTAAATAAAAATAAAGACCTACATAAGCTAGATACACTTGAGAACAGACTCAGACACTAGTGTCAGAAGAATTGAGTCATTTTCTAGGATCAGATTTCTTTCAAAGAGGATGGATTTTTCAAATCAGTTATAAGTTGTAAGTTCCTTCTATACTGCCTGCTTCCTAGTGTGGGGAATGGATGTGGGAAGAAGAGAGATGATGGTTTCTTTTGTTGCCCTCATAAATGACAGTGCATTGTAAGTCTTCAGCCTAAATACAGAGTGTAAACAGTCTAGAAATAAATAAGTGAATTAATGCAAAAGAAAACTAGTAGGGTAGAAGGCTAGGGATTGAGAGGTGGGGCCAAGGTCAAAGGGAAGAGGGACTGAGTGGAAGAGGGAACCAGAGGGGTGAGAAGTTCTCGAATTATGACTGGAGGGGAATTTCAGAAACAAAGAGCTTTGAGGGTGAGCTGATTGAAATGGCAGAGAGGTCAACTGAATGGATGAATGAACAAGGATTTAAGGTCAACCTACATTGAAGGCCACTAGCAATTCAGAAACTCAGGAATTATATGGCAAGTCAATGAATGATTGTGGTGAAGTAACTGTTGTTAATTATGTCAGCTGCACTCTTCTCCAAGCTTTCCCTTCTTCAGTTCCCACAGTTTTCTCTTTCCCCATCCTAGTTTCCAAATGACTCCTAAAGACAACAGGATGGCTATTCATGCCATTGGGCTCTCTTGGAAACCTGTGGTTCTTAAACTGAACTAGCCCCATACTCTCTTAGAAATCTACAGGTGATACAAGATGGTCCATACTCTTTGACTTGTGTCAGATTGATCTTGTGTGTGTGTGTGTGTGTGTGTGTGTGTGTGTGTGTGTGTGTCTGATAACCATGTTGCCCAGGCTGGCCTTGGACTTAGAGTGATCCTCCTGCCTCTGCCAGAACAGTGACTTTTTAAACATTAATAATATTCAATATCTATCTTCAGTCCTTTTCTATTCCTGTTTTATACACTCATTAATTGCATCAAGTCTCATGGATCTACCGATACCCATGATTCTACAACCTGCATCTGATCTGAATCTTTCCCCTGAGCCAATTTCCTAATTGCATACTACATATATTTACAGTCTCCTGCCCTGTTAGCATTTGAAAGCCAGCCTACTCAAAATAGAACTCACTAATTCCTCCTATACCAGATCCTTCCCTTTGGTTCCCAGTAGTCTTCATAAAAAAAGAAATGGAGAGAGAGAGAGAGAGAGAGAGAGAGAGAGAGAGAGAGAGAGAGAGAAATTTAGGTAAAATGAAAGTCTTCTGTCCAGGATTTAGGAAGGATGGACGGGAAAAGGCTAGTAAAAACTTACGACCAGTCTTATATGTCAGTCATCAAGTTAGGGAGTATCTATAGATTATTCATTACCTTTGATGATTTTTTTAACATTATTATGAAGTACTGAGGTAAGCAAAATAATGGCCCTATCCTAATACTACTAATGTTTGACTATTACTGAATGTGTCTTTTCATATGTGATTAAGTGAAGGATCTTGAGATAGAAAGATTATTCTCCTTGATACTGGGGAAAGAAAAGCAATCAGGACTGATTTACGTGTACAAAGATCTAGAGTATTTATAGTGTGGATTTGGTTTCAGTTAGGACATTCCTACCACTTAGTATACAAATTAGACATTGCACTCCTTTGTCCAACAATTGTTTTAAATTAAATTAAATATTTTGGTTAAATGTTAATTTTTTTCATACTAACTCAAGCTGGCCTGGAACCTACTATGCGGCCCAGGTTAGTCTAAAACTTGTACTAAACCTCATGCTTTAGCCTCCTGAAACCTAGGATTATCGGTGTGGGCCATGATGATGGCCTTCACACCACGTGCCAGATCCTGGAGTATGAAGTGAATACACTTGTCCTTTATTCCTCTCTAGTCTCCTCTCACCTCCAGAATCATCATTTCTTCCTCCAGCCTGCTTTGCTACATTGTATACTTATGCTGTTTGGACAGTTTGATAGCATTGCTCATTGTGGCTTTTTTCAAGAGTGAGGACTTAGGGAGATGGGTACATCTAAATGTTGCTGGCATTTGTAGTTTTGCTACTGTATATAAAAAATTCTTAAAAAAAATTCTTAGCGGTGACTGCAGACTCACAGTTGAGAAAAACAGGATATAGAAGGCTTCTGTGACAACCCCTACCCCCATTGCCCCAAAAGGTAGCCTAGACAGGAAACCATCGAAGAGAACTCTTAAAAATTGTGATAAGGATGCTAAAGTGTGGCTGTCCACAATTGGGGGCTTCTGTAGGGTTGAGGGTGGGGAAGGACTCAGTTTTCTTTAAGGGGTTGACCACTGGGAGTTGGACCATGCTCCAGTGAGTAAATGGACAGCACAAATTGGACTTGTGGATTTTCTTTTCCTTCCTTCCTTCCTTCCTTCCTTCCTTTCTTTCTTCCTTTATCTCTCTTTCTTTTCTCTCTCTCTCTTTCTTTCTTTCTTTCTTTCTTTCTTTCTCTCTCTTTCTTTCCTTCCTTCTTTCTTTCTCTTTTTCTTTCTTTCTTGGTTTTATTTTTCTTTTTGGGGGCATCACAAGGATGGGGGCATCTGGGAGGACTGGGAAGTGAGCATGAATGGGGTTCATTATGTTAAATCCCCAAATAACCACCACAGGTATTACATTGAGAAAAAAATAAAAGGCTTTGAAATATCAATGAAATGTATTGAGTAGACCTGTTCCTAAGATGCTCTCATTTGAAAATGGCCAGGTTGACACATGGCAGTACTCATTTCAACATCATATATAGTAGTAAACACCCTGAAGTCACTTTAATGTTAATATAAAAAGTCTCATACAAATCTTGGCGAGGTCAAATATGGACATCTAGACAACCATTTTTTAATTAATAAATTTATTTACCACAGCCCCTTCTCCTACTCCCTCCCTCTCCTCCTTTCCAACACCCCCCCTGCAATCCACCCCTCCTCCATAATCACTCAGAAAGGAACAGGCCTCCCATGGACTTCAGCTAAAGATGGCATATCTGCTGCCAAAAGATCAGTTGCCTCCCCCTGTATTCAGGCTGCACAAGGCAATGCAGCATGGGGAACAGGTTCCCAAGAGCCAGTCAAAGCACCAGGGTTAGGCCCTGCTCCCAATGCCAGCAGTCCCACAAATAGACCAAACTACTCAACTGTGTTACATGCAGATGGTGTAGGTCTATCTCATGCAGGATCCCTGATTGTTGGTTCAACCTCTGTGAGTTCCCATGAGCCAGGCTAGTGGTTTCTGTGGGTTTTCCTTCAATGTTCCTGATCCTCTGGTTTTCCACAATTCCTCCTCTCTCTCCTCAGCAGGACTCTCCAAGCTTCACCCAATGTTTTGCCTTAGGTCTCTGAATCTCCCTCATCAGTCACTGATGAAGGCTCTCCAGTGACAACTGGTGTAGTCACCAATCTGATCACAGGGATGGCTGATTCAGGCTATGCATTCACTGCTGCCAGGAGTCTTATCTGGGGCCATTCTTGTAGACTTGTAGTTTCCCTTGCATGTGGATTCTACCTAACTCCGTAAAGCTACCTTTTCCAGACATTTCTGTCTCATTATCCTCCTCTGCCCACCCCCAAACTTTCCATGCTAGCTCACCCCGTCCAACCAGGAGATGTCCATTTCCCTTCCCAGGGTGATCTATGTCCCCCTTTGTTATCTAGCCTCTCTGAGTCTGTGAACTGTAACATGGTTGTTATCCTTTACTTTAGAGTTAATATCCACTTATGATGGAGTATGTACCATGTTGTCTTTCTAGGTCTGTGTTACCTCACTTGGGATGATTTTTTTTTCTAATTTCATCCATTTGCCTTCAAATTTTCTGATGTCATATTTATCAGCTGAGTAATACTCCATTGTGTAACTGTAACACATTTTCTTTATCCATTTTTCTGTTGGGAGATATCTAGTTGTTTTCATGTTCTGGCTATTACAAATAAAGCTGCTTTGAACATAATTGAACTAGTGTCCTTGCAGTATGATTGACCATCCTTTGGGTAAATGTCCAAGATTGGTATCACTGGGTCTTGAGGTAGATTGAGTCTGAATTTTCTGAGAAACTGCCATATATTTCCAAAGTGGATGTACAAATTTGCACTCCCACCCACAATGGAAAAGTGTTCCCCTTACTCCACACCCTCTCCAGCTTAGAGAGCCATTTTGAAAACAATGCTTCAAATATTATTTGGTGATGTGGGGAAATGCTCACACTATCATCTTAAATGTAAAAAGCAAAAATCCACTATTCCCCAATAGTATGTGACCAGTAGAAGCTTTGGATGACAGAATTTTATGTTGTTTTTAGTTTTATTATATCTACCTAGTTTTATGGGTTTAAAATGTTTTTATACAAGTTAGAGCCAGCCAATACATTTTACCTTAAAAAATAGAAAAAAAATGTTTGTGCTGATTATTCCGTTTGCCTTCCTAGATTTCCTTTCTTCCCTGGGGAATGCTGTCTGCCATGGAGAGCATCGCCAGGACTTACATGTGGATTCAAATTGTATATGCTTAAGAGGCTTTGGTAGGAATAGAGAATTAGAAAAAAGTTGGGCTATCTTCACCAACCAGCTTAACACATTTATCTCAAGAACCCAGCAAACTGGCAGTGGCTACACTTCTTTGGAGGTGGCCACTGATCTATGGGAATTCCCTTCACAGTTCTGCCTCTCTCCAATTTCTGGCATTTTTTCTGTCGTCTTGCCTTCTCAGGCCACTGCTCAATTGCCTTCTAGTTCACTAATCTCCAAATGCTACTCCTTGTTGGCTCTTTCATCCCACTCCTGCAAGTGGTCCCTTTCTATATACTCTTCTCACTTAAGCTTTGAGTATGTCTGCCTTCCATCTGTCCTTGGCTGGTATGAGGTTTCAGAGTTTGTAGCAGTAGCAGGAATACAGATTATGCCAGAAGCAGATGGTTGGTGTTCAAAGAGCCAAGAGCCTTGTCTTCCCTGGAGATATTTTTCATGAAAAGTCATGGTACAGGTAGGGTAGGGTAAGATGGAAGAAGTTGAATTTGCAACACCCAGAATATAAATACTTGAAGTTGTTTTGTGGCTTTCAGTGTGACATTTGGAGTGCAGGCTCCCAATTCATAGACGCTGGTCTCTCCGGCTTATAGAAGCAGAAGTGTGCTCATGGGGGGTAGTGCCAGTACTGTTAGTATTCAGGCATCTGTACTGGCCTGTCCTTGAGGTTCTGACAGGATACGCCCTCAGCTGCAGCCACTAAGAGCACCACCTGTGCATATTCACTATGTTCCCTTTTAAAAGGGCCCTGCTCACCTCCCCTCCTCTCTCTTTCTCTCCCTCTCTTTTCCCCTATTTCCTCCCCCTTTCCTCTCTACTGCTGCTCCTGTCCCCCTAGACTGATCTTCCCCTTCCCTCCTTTTATGATCCCTCCCCCCAAAAAAACCTCTGCTTGAACCCTGTCTCATGGCATCTTTCTCTCACATGCTGCTTTTCTTAAATTACAACAAGTACCTTTCTAAGAGTTGCTGCAAGAATTCATTTGGGCCCAAAGCACACCATCCCAGAGCACCTTGCTACCCCTCCAGTGTGGAGTGGCTTTCCCTCAGAAGTAGCTTCCAGCCCCTGCTTCCATACTCAACCCTCATTTTCAGTCAGTATCACCCTCACTTCCTATGATAGACTTTGATATCTTGCCCTAGCTTTTTGTTTCTGTTTTAGGTCAGATGACACACACACCTTTGTAAATAGCTTCCTCAAAAGCTGAACTTTGGCCTTGAAATGCATGCAGTCCTTGGCTAAAGAGATTTGAGCAATAAACCTTTTACACGTGCAGTGTACTTTTCCCCAAGAGTTTTGCATTACCTTTCATAGGAGTGTGTGTTTCTCCCACCAGAGTGAAGACCAGGGAAATAATCAAGAAACAAGAGAATGTACCTTCAGCCAGATTCAGCTCCCTTAGTGCTCCAAGGTGGAAGCAGTGTTTTCCCTGGCCAGAAAGTCCCGGGAATTTGTTTCATATGTGCAGTGGCCATCTCAACCCTTTCACTTCCTCACACACAGCAGAATGGCACTATTGTCCAGAGGTGCTTTCCAGAGCAATCCCAGAAGCCAGTTCCCAGCTTGGGTGTCAGTCAGCACCGAGAGCATTTCCATCATTTCCAAATAAAGTCCTAAGGGATTGACTCTAACCCACTAAAACAACCCCGAAAGGTACATAAGTTTTATTATTAATTTTTATTAAGATGAGTGAATGGAGGCACAGGAAGTCTGAGCCACCTGCTTCAGATCCTATAGGGAAGGAAGGGGCAGAGCCCAGCTGAGAGCCCAGGTACCAAGCTCCATGGCCTGGGCCTGCAAGAGATTCCTCAGGCTTCAAGGTGCCATTTACACTGGATGTTCATAAAGTGGTATTTGATCACACGTTTCCTCCCTGAGGCAAACAGATGGAAATGCAACCCACAGTCAAGATTACTTGGTGAATATTAAGTACAAACAAAAAGGAATTAGTGTTTCTTAATGAAGGGTTCTTCAGCTGAGAGTGCTTGAAAGAGAGAGAGAGAGAGAGAGAGAGAGAGAGAGAGAGAGAGAGTTCCTCCACTGAGGAAAAGCACTAGCCAGAGGTGATAGAACAGGTTCTCTGGTCTTTCTTCCTCATTCCACCACTCACAGGGGTTTCTATTAACTCTTCCCTTTCCCTTGGGTGCTGAGGGCATTGACTGTGGCCAAGGTTTTAAATATGCTAATTGTCAAGCACTGACTGTAACTACATTCTAATCTGTTGACTATCTGGAAGCTTATTAGCCAGACTTCCCTGAATTAAGCTTCTGCTTTAGCTTTTAGCTTTTCTGGTCTCACCCTTTTGTGTTAATTTTGCTTAGTTTAACTATAAACTCTGAGATACTTGACCATACTTCTATATTTTTTTGTACCATATTTTTTAAATTAATTTTTATTTAAATTAAAAACAGTCTTATTTTACATACAAATCCCAAATCCCAGTTCCTTCTCCCTCCCCTCCAGTCCTCCATTCCCTCTACCATCTCCCCAACCCACCCCTCATCCACTCCCTAGGGTGGAGGCCTTCCATTGGGAATCATCAAAGTTTGTCACATCATTTGGGGCAGGACCTAGGCCCTCCCCTGTGTATCTAGGCTGAGAGAGTATCCCTCTATGTGGAATGGGCTCCCAAAGCCATTTGTTCACTAGGGATAAATACTGATTGCATGGCCAGAGGTCCCATGGACTGCCCAAGCTCCCCAACTGACACCCATGTTCAGGGGACCTGGTTCCCCAGCTGGGATCCATGAGCCCCCACTTGCTCAGGTCAGCTGTTTCTCTGGGTTTCCCCAGCATGATCTTGACCCATTTGCTCATCACTCCTCCCTCTCTACAACAGGATTCTAGCTCAGTGCTTAGCTGTGAATCTCTGCTGCTGCTTCAATCAGCTACTGGATGAAGGCTCTATGATGGCATTTAAGGTAGTCATCAATCTCATTATAGGGGAAGGGCACTTAAGGTAGCCTTTCCACTCACTATTGCTTAGAATCTTAGTTGGGGTCATCCTTGTAGATTCTTGGGAATTTTCCTAGTGCCAGGTTTCTCATTAAGCCCATAATGGTTCCCTCTATTAAGGTATCTCTTTTCTTGCTCTCCTTCTCTATTCATCCCCCAACTTGACCTTTCTGATCCCTGATGTTCTTCTCCCTTCTCTGCTTCTCCCTTCCTCTTTCTTCTACATCCCTCCCCCTCCCCCAGTGCTCCCAATTTACTCAGGAGATCTTGTCCTTTTCCCCTTCTCTGGAAGTCCATGTATTTGACCATATTTCTTATGGATCTTCAAAATCAGACTTACTCCACTGCTCTTCTCTGAGTGGGGAAACGGGGAATCATTCAAGTCAATGATTACCTGGCATGTCCCTGGAATTCAGAGCTCTGCTGTGATATTTTATTCCAATTATTTTATTCAAAGGTACCTGAAATCAATTGTTCAGAGATTTTTGTAAAAAAATATTTTCTTAAAAAATCTTGATTGCACAAAACCATTACAAATAAAAAAAGAAACCAACAGAAAAACACAGTGTACACAGAAATTAACCATACCTAAAGACCTTATAACTCAATGAACTTCTATACAGTTAGAGCAGTCATTTGGAATGGAAGCTGTGTTGCTTTGCAAGGGATTTATTCTTAAACTATTGGATGAAGTTTTATGCACTTATCTACCACTAAAACAAATCCACAACAGAGTTAAAACTAGAGATTTATCTTTATATCTTCTTTCATGATTCATGTTCATTACATGCACTTAGACATTCCTCATCCACTAATATTTAGCCTTTCCTATAATATTATATTGGGCTCACATTATCTGTATACACACACACACATACACACACACACACACACACACACACACACACACACACTACTGGCTAGATTTGGCATATATGACTGAGAACATGTGGTTTGGGAATTTGAAAATGTTTCTTGGAGCTGCTTGGGAGCAGTGGGTGACATTAAAAAACAAAAACAAAAACAAAAACAAAAAATCTTACGGAATGTAACCTGACAACAGGATCTGACTTTTCACATATTTCTTTTTTATTTATTTATTTATTTTATTTTAATTAGAAAGAAAATTATTTTACATGTCAATTCCATGTCCCTTTCTTTCCCCTCCTTCCCTACCCCCGCCCCAACTAACACCCTACCTATCCCAAACCCTTTCTGCTCCCAAGGGAGGGTGAGGCCTTCCATAGGAGGTCTTTAAAGCCTGTCTTATTCTTTGGGATAGGGCCTAGGCCAACCCCCTGTGTCTAGGCTCAGGGAGTATCCCTCCATGTGGGATGGGCTCCCAAAATCCATTCCTATGCTAGGGATAAGTACTGATCCACTACAAGAGGTCAAATTTGGACATAAGACTTCAGGTGTGAATTCTCCAATACCCTTTTCACAATCTATGCCATTCAACAACTGCTCTGAAGTCTGAGACTGTCTGTATATTCTTTTTTATTCTGTTAGCTGTGATAAAATACAAGGACCAAGGCAACTTATAAAAATGTGTTTGACTGGTCATGTGGCTTCAGTGGGTCAGAACCCATAGGGGCAGAGCAAAGGCATGGTAGCACGAATAGCTGAGAGCTTGAATCTCAACCTACAAGCCAGAGGCAGAGAGTACAGAGGGAATGGCCAAGTCTCTTGAAACCTGAGTTCATCCCCTGTGACATACTTCCTAACCCTTTTCAAATAGTTACACCAATTGGAAACAAGTATTCAAACATAGGAGCCTATGAGGGTCATTCTCACTCAAGCCACCACATATATAATCTATAACATACAACAGTATGAAAATTACAGCTATGCTTGGAAAAATAATGGAAATGCCAAATAGAATATAAAAATAGCACTTTTAAGTTGCCATGCTTATTTTAATATCCAAAAGATATTTTATATGAAAGTTTGGTCACTCTGAAACACAAGAACCAATGTCATGAGAAAAAGGGAAGTATTTCAAACAACCACCCTAGTCACTCTTAATCATCTAGTAAAGAATTGTAGGGCCCATCTGCTTGAGCAATAAAAAAGGTCTTATTATCTAATGAAAGTCATATGTATTGAGAGACAAAAGCATCCCAGAGATACTCAAGAAGCCTTTGTCCCTCAGGTAAGCCCAATGGACAAAACCAAATCTTGGATAGGTAAAAACAATAAGGGTAGTTCACAGTCCATAGCACCTATATATCCTGATGTGCCCTTCATGATGAACTTGTCACCTTACATCTGCTCTTGATTTTTGTCATCATGTCATCAATACTGTGAAAATGAAAAACACGTTATGTAAGAATAAGCATGGCACACTGATTATCATCCTCTTTCTCCAGTGTCCACCCTTACTTGCCCAATCCTCAGATCAAGGAGTTTATTGGACTCCTGTGTCTGTCTTTCAATGGGTTTGACCAATGACATGTACCTGTAGATCAAATGTGGCTGAATACTAGGCTGTGGTGAATACTAGACTAGCACATCCATTCTCTGAGTTCCCTTGCTGTTATGTTGTTACAAACTGGCTGCATCTCTGTCTATGACATACCAGGCAGTCTTTTTAATATTACTCTACACCCTGTCTTATCCTCTTGTCTCCACACTGTTGCCCACACCTGTGATTAATTCCTTTATTAAGGTTGAAACTCTTAACTAGTGTAAGTAGGCCATCAGGTTCAGTCTAGAAACCTTACTCATAGAAACATCAAAGCTAGAGACCACCCATTTTAGGTTGGATTATTTACAAGGAGTAATCTCAGAAAGTTAGCAAGCCCTGCAGGTGTGTGTGTGTGTGTGTGTGTGTGTGTGTGTGTGTGTGTGTGTGTGTGAGTGTGTGTGTGTGATGATTTAGGTAGGAAAATATAAAGGATGATTTTCTTAGGAATAAGTTTTATTTTACATTATCAGGGAAAGAGAAAAGGTTATCAGAGTATGAGGTAGAGTCTTGAAGAATGAATTATTGTCTGTCTATCTGAACCATAATTTAAGAAAAGAGTCAAAATGCTGGCCAGATAAGCATATTTCATAGATCCTTGCAATTAGTGCCTTGAAGACAAAATTATAGAAGCTTTCATTGCATTCAGCAAAATTGCTATACCAAAAAGAGTTTGAGAGTCAAGAAAGAGTTCAGCATGATTGCCACTCTTAGTTCTTAACTTTGATGTAAATTATAGTCTTAGACATGAAATAAGCACCATGCTCTCTGGCTATCTTTCATCACTCAAAATGTCCTTTGGGTAATTCTCTAAGGGAAGGGCCCAAAGAAGTTAAAAACTCTTATTGGTTGTCATATTTCAGAAGGGCTATCATCTCACAGGGAAAAGAAGAATGTGTTCTTGAAATTTTTACCAACAGCAGTATAAAAATTTACATGAACTCCTCTCTGGGTGTATTTTGGGAATCTCAGTCTTGGATGTCACCTCCTGAAGAAAGGCCAGCATTGCTTCTCTGGACTCAAGAAACACAAAATCCCACACATAGTAGTCACTTGATAAATATATACTGATAAACTGTTTCCCCTGTGATCACTATGGTTCAGTTTGTAAAGCTGGAGAGAAACAGCTGTCAAGAATATTTCCCAAATTTCCACAAACCTACATCAGGGAAGAGAAGGTGTGGATAATCCTGAAGGACCAATAGAGTCAGCATCTCATCTGCTAGACCAGTGATTCTCAACTTGTGGATCGAGACCTCTTTAAGGGTCAAAGGATCACATATTATATCAGCTATCTTGCATATTAGATACTTATATTACGATTCATAACAGTAGCAAAATTACAGATATGCAGTGGCAATGAAAATAATTTTATGGTTGGGGTCAACACAACATGAGAAACTGTATTAAAGGGTTGCGGCTTTAGGAAGGTTGAGAACCCCTGCTCTAGACAAAGAGAGGGAAGAAAGTGTTCTTCTTGATGTTTCTGTTAAAACAGTATGGATGGACCAAAGTGTTTGGCAGAGATCATGGCCCAAATAAACTATTCTGAAGCTGAATCACCTCCCTGAGAATAAGAAAGCCTAAAAGGTTAAGTTTACTCTGTTTTTGGCAAGTGATCAATTGTTTGCCACTAAGTTACTCCTTGTAAGTCTTACAGGATAATGTTGTCTATATAAAACCTACTCATATTATTTTTCTTCCATTTGCATTTATCTACTTTGTGGGTGTGGATATGAGTACATGTGTGCCACTGCACGCCTGTGGTGTTCAGAGGATAACTTGTGGAAGTGCATTCTCTCTTTCCTCCATGGAGATCCCAGGGATTGAACTCATATCATCAGGTTTGGTGGCAAGTGCCTTTACTCATTGACCCATCTAGCCAGCTCCCTATTCATATTCTTTATTTTTATACTCTGGAGTTGGGAGACCATTGTAAGAAAGTTGTAACAAATATGTATAGCAACAAGAGTGCACACTCTGGAAGGAAAATACTAATTAAATCAGGCTTCCCATTGGCACTGAAATAATGAAACACTTATAATGAATGTACATACAGGGTCAAATGAATGGCTTTCTCAAATATTTTATACAAAGGAATCATAACAGAACCCAGTCTTTCAAAAACTTCCATCATGAATTCATGGATTGATGTATAAAATTGTGACATATGAAATAAATGAAATACTATCTGATAGGACTGTAGTTAGGCAATTTTCGTATTCAATATTAATAGGATTTTTGGATTTTCTGCTTATAGTACTATGCAATCATAGCTAAACAAAATGATTAATTTGAATTTGATGATTGAGTGAGAGTAGGAATTTTTTTATTTCTTAAATGATTATGGAAATTAATAGCTATGTTGGCAATCAAGGAACAGCATGTAAATGTGGAAGTACTTTCTCCTGAGAAAAGCATCAGCTTAGCCTAGACTTATGAAAAAATCACTTTTCTGAATATATCAGTTTCAATTGAAAATATTGTGTGTGCTTTTCCTAAATTTGAAATACTAGTGAGACTTAGTATTTCTATGAATTACTAGAGAAGACTGCTGACCTTAGAACAATTATTATATTTGTTCTCAAATGTCCCCCTGCCATTTCCAATACTAATTGGCCTTCAGCCAGTTTAGGAAGCAAGACAAACTAGTGGAAAGCAGAAGGTCTTCTTCCCTCTCTCCTCCCCTCCCTTCCCTCCCTCCCCCCTCTCCTTTCATCCCTCCATCCCTCCTTCACTCCCTCACTCCTTCTGTTTATTCCCCCTTTCCTTTCCCCCTGCTTGTATTTCCCAACCTTTGTCCCTTGGGACAGTCCCTTCTCTGACCATGTTTCCAGCTTATGACAGTAGAGCTCAAGATGGATTCAGCTTGGGCCAGGCATTCCCACTTATGGGTTCTGCTTGCCACATTCTTTTCTTATCTAACTGGCCATGGAGAGAGAAACAGCTTCCTGCTGCGGTTCTCTCTACTTGTGTTCCCATACCCTGTTTGACTTTTCAGATCTTTCCCCAATAGTGTAATTAATTTCCTATATTCAGTTCTCTCTGTTGAGATGAGGTATGTTTCTCAGTTTGTTTAAACCTGAATTGTAAGACTCTTCTCTACTTCTCCCTCCTGGAATTGTAAAATAGAAGGACTGAACAAGCTGCAATGCTTGTTTGGGTAACTTATATAAGAGCTGGGGGGGAGGGAGTTTACAAATAAACATACAATTAACTTAAATTCAGTCTTGTGTTCATTTCTCCAAATTCCATCTTTTGGATTTTTGCTAACTCTTGCTCATGTTCTATCCCCTGTGTTTTTATATGAAGCTGTCAAACTAAGTGATAGCATGCAATGTTTTCTCCACATTACTCCTTTGCTCAAGCACACATAAGATTTCTCTTTGGTGTATGAGATCCAAATTCCTTAATCTGGTTCTCATAGCCTTTACTTTGTCATTTCCCTCTTCCCATATCTTCCTAACCTAATGACCTATGTTATGTTCCAATGTGGACTATCTGTTCCTGTCAAACTATCTTGCTTTCTATTCTTAACATTCAATTTCCTGTTCTCTGCCATGTGTCTTCTTTAGGGCAGTGCCACCCTTTCCTGCCTTGTCTTTGACATTGACGTTACCTAATACAGAATAAGAATATTAACTTGTTATCCACAATCATCATCCACATATGTAACTCTTGTGACTTTCTCCAAGAGTCTAATCTAAATACAGTTTATTTCCTCTTCATTTTAAACTGATTGGAATAATCTCTTACCATCTAATAAGTCAAACTCTAAATATATGATCCCTAAATTAAATATCCAGTCTTCAGCCTCCCCTTTGAAGCACACATTTTGTTGCTACAGCCCATTGAAAGCTTTACTTGGCTCTCTTACAGGTCTCCAACTTACAATGTACCAGCAGAAATTCTCATTCCTCTGTCATCCTCAGATCTCACAATTTTTCAAGATGCCTTTAATTAAAAGTTCTCTCAGCTAGTTTCCTGAATTACAAGATGGGTCGTTTTCTCTTTTTCCCCAGTCTTACTCTCATCGTTCTATGATAAATTCTGGTTGATCTCACAATCCAGCCTTCCTGTTTATCTATACTACCTTGGTCTTTGAGGAAGTGCTTCTGTAGACCATCATGTCAACCTCATCTCTCCATTCTCATCTGGTTCCTTAATGATCCAGGAACCAAAATGATTTTATTGAACTCCAAAAAGTCAGGACATTGGGGCTTGTCTTGTAATTCTTTTCTTCTAGATTCTTCCTGCAACTATTCATGCAAATGAGCTGTCTTTTTACCACATTGTTCTTTACCATGCAGCTTGCTGCTCATATCTTCCGTTGTAGTGCATTCCACTCTGCAAATGCCTTGTTCATTTGATTAGTCACTTATTATCTGTGTTTGTCACTGGAGCCAATGCTTCATAATCACCTTGAGAGCAGTTGATTGTTAATGTTGAATAAATACCATTGCATAAAGGAATGAATGGCAGATGGAATGAAGTCAACAGGGGCTTTTGTCTGCCTCCTAGGTTCTCTGCATTCCACCAAGCATAATGTGAGTATGACACTGTCCTGCTGGAAATAACTTCCACAGTTTCCCAGTTTTCATACTTATCATTTTAATACTCAGCCGGTCTTTTCAAGAACAGCAATTGTATTAGAATAAAGGAGCACAATTCAAGTTGAAATGAAAACTGTAGGCATAGGCAGACGAATGAGCTCTTTATCAGCATATTCTGCCTTATGATGGTCAAGAGCCTGTTGTTTTAACAAGAAAGTTATGAAAGCACTAGACTACGAGCCAGACAGTCTGGGCTCAGAATGAGTTTGGATCTCAACTATGCATCGGAATACTATGGGCTAGGTAATTTCACTAGCTCTCAATTTCCCCACCTATAAAATGAGAATGTAGCAAATAAATTCATGGTTCTTTTAAGCTCTATATCTTTATAGTTCTCTGGTACTAGAGAATTATTGCAGGATTCACTTTTGAGCATCAGATAAAATAATGAGTAGACTGTGGTGAAGTACAGTACAGTCTGATTATTTGGTTTGCTGTGAGCCTGGTGCCCTCATTACAGAGTTATTTCTTTTTGAGCTTTAAAAATTGTTGAGGAGAGTCATGATATATAGAATCTAACTATCTGGGCTATTTCTCTGTAGAAGACATCTCACAACTCATGAAAATAAATCATTGGAATTAATTACTTTGCTAGTAATTACCTGGTATATGCTAGCTAATTACTAGCAAAATAAATAATGCTAATATTAGGTGGGCATGGTGGTACATTCTGGTAATCCTCAGTGCTCAGGAAGTAGAGGCAGAAGGATCAGTGTTTCAAAGCCATCCTCAGCCTGGCTAACAGGAGACATTGTCTCAAGAAGAAAAGAGCAAATAAACAGTAAAGAAATGCTGATTCTGTAGGTAGAATAAAAGGTGGGGTAGGATATTTCTTGTTTACTATTGCTAAATATGTTACATATGTTATATATATTACAAGATTATCACATTTTACCCAGAGGGACAGAACCAGTGGACAGAGATCACGTAGTGGGTAAATAGCAAAAAAGTTTAGAACATAGTTTTACATAGCTCCAGTCTACTAGCTTTGTCTGAAACCCATTTGTATACAGAAGCATCCAGGGTCCAAGCTCAGTTCTCTCTACTGTCGGCCGACAGCAGGAATGCCAGCCCATTTCATCACTATGTAGACAAACATAAATGAGACACAGATGGAATTCTTCAACAAATTGAGCAGAAAGAACAGAAGTGAGAATTCACATGGTACCCTTACCTTCATTTACTTCCTTGGATAACTGAGTTTGTGAGAAAGCATACCTTGCTGTTGTAACTGGCCCCACTCTTTGAAGCATCTCAATGAGGCCCAGTGGTGGAAGGACCTGGTGCTACCATGAATTAGGCTCATAACCAGTAGTCAGCACCCATGGATCTTAAGAAACTTCTCAGAAGATCATATGATGAGGAATGACAACTAATAATGTCCAACTCTCAACACATCATAAGAGGTTTCTTGCTTTCATTTTATTTAATTTAGGAGAAATCATTCTATGATCCAAGTTCTTTTGAAGAAAGTGAGTTAAGGGAAGATCTCAGTGTCTAGAGAGTAGAATTCAGCCTAAAGAAGGGTACTTGATCTGCATCCTTTGTGGAGGTTTGCTGATCTATTTATAGAATAGGTGTAAGATAGACTGCTAGAAAAACAGATTGTTCCCAATGAGGGTAGTTCACTCCCCCTGGAATGTAGAGAACTTCTATTTGTACTTCCAGGAGAGCTTCAGAAACATTCTGTAGACATACTGAGTCATGCAGAAACAAAATTTGAGTAGACCAATAAAAGTAAAAAGTAAGATTGAATGAGCAATAAAAAGCCCACTAAAGAGATGCAAAAAACCAAAGAGCTTCTCTGATGAATTCTATCAAATATTTATAGAAGAATTTATACCAATTCTTCTCAAATTATTTCAAATAATTGATGAGGACAAAATATTTCCAAATGTGGCCTGTGAAGCTAATATTATTTAGATAGTAAACAAGAATCCAGCCAGAAAAAAATAGTTTTAAGCCAACATTTCTGATAAATATAGGTGCAGGAATCATCAATAAAATACTGCCAACTCAAAACCAGCAGCCCATTTAAAAGGTTATAATCAAGTAGGATTCACTTCAGTGATAAAAGGATGGCTCAGTATATGGAAATAATAAATATGATACAACACATCAACAGAATGGACAAAAATATTATTTCAGTAGACACAGAAAATGCATTTGATAAAATTCAATATTTTTACATGACAAACACTGAACAAAATAGATACCAAAAGACTATACTTAAGCACCATAAAGGGCTATAGATGAAGCCTATAGCTAAAGCATATTAAATATGAAAAGCCTAAAAGCTTTCTCTCTAAGATCTAGAACAATACAAGTGTACTGGTTGGTTTTGTGCATCAGCTTGACACAAGCCAGAGTCATCAGAGGAAGGAGCCTCAGTTGAGGAAATGCCTCCATGAGATCTAAGGCATTTTCTCACATAGTGTCCAACGGGGAGGGCCCCCAGCCCATGGTGGGTGGTACAATTTCTGGGCTGCTTGTCCTGGGTTCTGTAAGAAGGTGGACTGAGCAAGCCCTGGGAAGCAAGTGGGTAAGCTGAACCTCTCCACGGGCTCTGCATCAGCTCTTGCCTCTGGGATCCTGCCCTGTTTGAGTTCCTGTTCTGACTCCCTTCAGTGAGGAACAGCAATGCCTAACAAGCCTTTCCCTCCCTAACTTGCATTTTGCTCGTGGTGTTTTGTTGCAGCAATAGAAACCCTGAGACATCCAGGATGCTCAGTTTAGCTCTTTATATCCAGCATAATTCTTGAAATCCTATTCAGAGCAGCCAGGCAAGAGGAAGAATCAAAGGTCATTCAAGTTGGAAAGGGCACATGTGCTGGCTAGTTTTTGTTAACTTAACCCAAGCGAATGTCATCTGGAAAGAGGGAACCTCAATTGAAAAAAAAAAAAAAGGCCTCTATCAGACTGCCCGTTTTTTTGATTGGTGATTGATCTGGGACACCTAACCCACTGTGGGAGATGCTACCTGTGGGCAGATGGTCCTGGGTTATATAAAAAAAAGTTGAACAAGCAACGGAGAACAAGGTGGTAAGTAGCATTTTCCCACAGTCTCTGCTTTAGTTCCTGCTTCCCGGTTCCTGTCCTGGCTTCTTTCAGTGTGGGCTGTAAGCTGGAAGATGATAAAAACCCTTTCTTTCTCGATTTGCTTTTGGTCATGGTGTTATCACTAGGGAAGTCAGTCAAATTGCCACTATTAACAGACAACCTGGTCCTACATGTGGTAAACCCAAGACACAACCAGAAAATGATTAAAAAATACTAAATGAATTTAGTAAGTCAGGACACAAAGCTTTCATGCAAAAATCAGCATCATTTTTATAAACCAGTAGCAGATAATCTGACAAGAGAGTAATTCAATATGCAACAGCTGCAAAAGACTATGTAGAATGCATTTAGTCAGAAAGGTAAAAGTTCTTCATGGGAAGATTATTGTAATAAAGACATTGAAGAGGACACAACCATGCACAAGCAGAATGGCAGCCTGTATTTTTGTGTCAGAAGAATAAATACTGTGAAAATACGCATACTACCTAGATTAATCAAAACCTCAGGCTGCTGGCATAAAAACAGACACAAAGACCAAAGGAACAGAAGTGAACCCAGTCATGCATGACACATTGAGTTTTGACAAAGGTGCTAAGATCAGGCACTGGAAAAGGATAGCATCCTCAATAAACGGTGTTGGGGAAATTAGAAGTTCATATGGAGAAAGACAAAACTAGACCCGTACTTTTACCCATATTAAAAAATCTTAAAATGGCTAAATAATTTGTGCTAATGAACTATCAAACAATTAGACAAAAAAGAGGTCATGCTTCAAGATATTGCAATGGGAAGGATTTACTTGACTAAGACCTCAAAAGCGCAGGTATCAACCAGGACTACACACATGAGATTCCATATAATTAGAAAGCTTTGGCACCACAGCCATCAGAGTAAAGAAACTATCTGCAAAGGGGTCGAAAATGTTACACACATTCGCTCTCTGAGGTAATGTACAGCATTTATGAGGTACTGAAACAACAAAAACATTAATGATAAAACAACCACAAACCCAGGAAAACAAATGACAGATACCAATAGACATCTCTCAAGAGATGACATACAGACATGTAACATATTTACAGAAAAGCTGCACTCCTTTACATCCCGCAGCATTTATTCATCATGGTCAAGACAGAGGAGCTATGTTGACACTGTTCCCATTTTAATTGACTATAACGATTCTTCTAGGATCTCAAAAGGAAAGATCATTCCCAATTCAACAAGGTTTCTATGATAAATACTGACTGGTTATAACTGGTTCCCTGAAAGCCAAATAATACTTTTTGTCTCAATAGAATAAAAAATTGGGATGGATCACTGGTCAACTGCAGCTTAGCAATTACTATTGTTTAGTCAATGCACACCTCATGGTACCTGACATTTCCGACATGCTTTTCACAAGGCTGAGCAGTTTAATAATGGTGGCCAGTGTGACTGTCTCCAAAACAAATGGGAAAATATCACACCACGGGCAACGTTAATCCATCCAGGAGGCAAAAACAAGAAAATGGAGCCCTGGTCTAGACTCCTCCAGCGTTACTCAATCAAGGCAAATTATTTATTGTCTTCTGCCTAGGAAGTCCCAAAGGGCATGAAATATTGATTTAGGTGTTTGCCGGGCATGGATGACTGTGTTACTCTTCTTAATATATGATGAATTGTTTCTATGTGTGCTGTGATGAGGCTGAAAAGCAAGTTAAACATGGTTATTTAATAAACATGAAATATAAACACTAAACCCCATTCCCAATTACTAATGTGGGGTCATGAAAGTTCATTGGATGGTGCACCGGCATTGCTCACATCACAGCCTAGCTGCAGGCTTCTATTACCTACTGCAGGCATGAACTTTACAGCATTTTACAAGACGTGATTCTAATCTTCCTGTGAGTGGGACAACGAGGGGTGGGGAGCCTATGTGTTCTACATGGCTGACCTGGTTCTCAAAGCCAGAAGGTTGGAGGCTCTGTGTGCTAGAGGAGAAGTTACAGTAGGCTGTAAAGAGGAGCAAACACTGGTCCTGGTCTCTGTGGAAGACCAGTTTGGTGCTACTCGTAAGGAAAGGGAAACGCAAAGGATGCAGGAGGTGCTTGTTTCATCAGCTGAGAATCTTTGCTCCGTCCCCTCCTACACAAGGTAAATTCTCAGAACTAAAGTGAGGCTCACTCATCAACGACCAGCGTTTGTATTTGCTTGGTTCTACTACTTCCTGTGGAAGATACACAGAGTAATGTCTGTGAGACCACTTCATTGTGAACAGAAACTATTATTAGCAATATAGTTAATAGCTGGAGAGAGTCCCTGAAGACACTTGTGATCCCTACTCAATGGATCTGTTCTTTGGTTCAATGACAAACAATGATTCTGTCTTTGGTTTACTTAAATCAGTCTCCTGGATTTGCAACCATCCTAGACTGTCTACTGTGCTTATTTTTTCAAGTTGACTTATATGGCCCTCTTTGTGGTCATTGACCTTATATAAGGTGCTTACATGGAACACATCCAAAGGTATATTAAATGTACCAAATCCACTAATTTAAGACTTTAAGCAATTCAAGTTCAGTTTAATTGACATCTGAGTAACTCTGGGAGAAAATGGTGGATCCCCTGGGGATCTCACTAGGTACACTGAGTCGCCATGAAAACTGCCAGGAGACACTAGAGATTTAGTGAGGAGGACATGCTTTCTTTCCACTATAGCAGCCCATGGCCTGCTCAATCTCCGAATGCTAATGTTTTGTTTCCAGACTTTCAGTGCTGGGGATAAAATCCAGGGCCTTCCAGTCTGAGGGAAAAACTCTACCACAGAGCTACAGCCAGGAGCCCAAGCACAGCACTGTTCTTTCTGCAATGGTGAGGAGGTGGGGGAGCATTTACCTTCCAGCTCAAAGGAGCTGTTTATGAAACAATGAAGGGTACAGATATTACTTGTTGATCAGGCTGTTCCCCCATGCCTTGTGTTCAAGTGTTCAAGGATAAGCCCTGGAGAAATCTCGAGTCAAGGGTGTTACTTCTTTTCCTAGTCTAATGCACAATGGGAGTCACACACCCTTCAACAGGAAAAGTGTTCCCTTTTACATGCTATCATATCTGGACTTCGGGTGTGATCTTTGGTGCAACACTGGGCGTCTGCACAGTGTCCTTAAAAGTTTCTTACAGCTCAGCTCTCTTGGGTAACTTCAAAGCTCTGCCCTCAGGCGGTGCCCACCTCTCAATACCAGCAAACTACCGCTCAGGTTATTTTAGAAGGCGTGGCAAGAAGCACCTGCTCCGTGAACCTCGTTCCAACTCTTATTTTAAGGGAGTTGTTCTGTCATTTCCTATCTATTCCAAGTGTGCTTTATGAGATCCGGTTTCAATTCCCCAGTGGTAGCTCCCAGATCCCATTACAATTCCCGGAGCTCTGAGTATGTGTGAGTGAGGGAGAGAGCCCAGTGCTGGCACTAGGCTCCCCAAGGTTCAGTTACCCAGGGTGGGTTCCCGAGCCCGGTGAAACTCAGCGGAGCGCTCTGTGGCCCGGGAGCGCCGCGGTCCCTTTAAGAGCCGGGCCCAGGCTGGCCCGCGGGCCGCGGGAGCCCAGAGCGCCCCGCGCGTCGGAGGAGTTGAGAGCCGGCGCAAAAGTTTCCTCCCAACTCCGGCCCCGCGCGCCGCCGCCACCGCCCACTCCAGCCCGGGGCCTGGGGCCGGCCCTGCCACGGTCGCCAGGGCCACCGCCAGAGGCAGGGCCGGGCCGGGCCGCGCCCGCAGTTTCACTTTGGCGCGTGGAGCCTCCGCCTGCGCCCGGCCGACCCGCCTCGTCCCCGCGCCCGCTTCCCGCCCTCGGCCTCCCGTGGGGCTTCAGGGGTGCAGTCGCGGCTCCCGGCCCCGGAGTCACGCGCGGGGACAGCGGCGTGTCCGCCCCACGTCCCCCGACGGAGGGGCTGCGCCCGGGGGTCAGACACCTGTTCGGCCCGGCCCCGCGCGGGAGCCCAGGGGCAGGATGAAAGTGACAGTGTGCTTCGGCAGGACCGGCATCGTGGTGCCCTGCAAGGACGGCCAGCTGCGCGTCAGCGAGCTCACCCAGCAGGCACTACAGCGGTACCTGAAGACCCGGGACCAGGTGAGGGGTGCCGCAGGGGGCGGGGAAGCTGCGCGACAGCGGCGGGGATCCGCAAGCGCCCTAGGCCACGCACCTGCCTGACTCCCCGGACCAAGTGGCGCTCTTTATGGCACTCAGATCACCCCAGCGGCGGGTGAGCGCTGCCTGCAGCCACAAGTTTTGCAGGCTGCTAATGTAAGGGACCCGGGAAGCCCTGGCTTTGCCACTCAGAACCCTGGAAGGAATGGAGGCTCGCCCTGTCACTTGAGGGGTCCTCACACCTCGGCCATCTGAGGCCTACTTCCAAGGCCACACACCCAGGCTGTCCTCTAAGACAGCCCCAGGCGTTTGAGTCCTAGGGCTTGGGGAGCTACTTGAGAATACTGTGATGTAACCAGTGCTGCTCACCTAAAGTGTGATTTCTGACCCATTAAGTCCCGCCCTAATGAGGCACCTTGGGGATAGAGCATTGATTGGCTCAAGAAACACCTCCAAAGTTAGAGCTATTGGCGCCTTAGGCGTTCTCAGGCTGGTGGGAGGTGACCTGGGCAGAAGTTCACGTGGGGATGCTGCTTGTTTATAGGAGCTCCTGCACTGGGGTGTTTTCCGCTGAATGCCACACTTTCTATGAGCTGTGGACTGTGTCGGGTCCTGGGTTACTACCTAAAGAAGAGTGACCCACAGTTCTGCGGCTTAAGTTAGGAACAAGTGAAAGTCAAGATCTAGCATACTAAGTGGCAGAATGCTTGTTGCGTGTCTGCATGGCTTTTGGAACTTTTCTGTTTCCTTCTATGGAACCTTTAAGTCTTTAAATGAATGAATGAATGTTCCTAAAGGCACCTTGAAGTTTTTGGATTTTTTTGTTTGTTTGTTTGGTTGGTTTTGTTTTTTTTGAGATGGGATTTCTCTGCATAACAGCTCTGACTGTCTTGGAATTCACTTTGTAGACCAGACTGGTCTCAAACTCACAGAGATCTGCCTGACTCTGCCTCCTGTGTGCTGGGATTAAAGACATGCAGCACCACCACCGGGGTTAATTGTTTTCAATTCTTACAGGGTATGTTTTGTATGTCTCAGCTACGTCCCAAACAGATAAGCCACAAACTCTTATTTTAGGACACAATAGTTCTTTTAATATTTTTCACATAATATTGTAAGTTATAGTCAACAAGTTGGCCCAGTCTTGAGATGAAAAACTGTAATTTTAATTTATTTTAATGCCATCCAAAGTATAGAAACCATTTTGCTTTTTCCAAGTACATAGTTTAAAATTCTTAATTTCACATATTTATTTAATGTGTTTATGGAGGGTGCACATATACTATTGTGCATATGTGGAGGTCAGAGAAGGACTGGCCCAGTTTGGTTCCCTCCTACTGTGTAGATGTGGATCAACATAGGCCTTCAGGCTTGGTGGCAAGAGCCTTTACCCTCTGAGTCATCTTGCCTCCCCCAAGAATTTAGTTTAGAGATTTAAGGAATACCTGTCATTTCTATGCTTCCCCTAAGAATCAATGTCCAGATGACAGACTTTTGATGGATACATGTATATATTATTTTGAACAGTTAAGAATTGAAGGTCAGAGGCTATCGAGATGGCTCAGCCATTGGGAGTATGCACTGTTCATGTAGGGGAACAGAGTTCAATTCCCAGAACCCATATCTGATGGCTCATGACTACCTGTAAATCCAACTCTAAACCCCAAAGCATCTGAACTCACATGTGTGTTTGTGCAAGTGCACCGCCCCCCAACACCCATACACACTTAAAGGAACTGGAAGAGAGTAGAATGAAAAGCCTTAAACAATTACAGATAGTTACTAAAACTGTACCCTTTACAATAGAATTGAAGCAGTGGAACGGTTTAATGTGCACATAAAGCAATGTATGACTCTAACCCATTGAGCGTTTCATTGTGTGCTATTGTTACATTGGTATACTATTTATATCATGTAATTCAGTTAAAAATTGAGATTTGACCCAGTAAATGATTATCTTTGAAATCATATTTCACTGGCTTTTGAAAATTGACTAATGTTAGCTGTAACAATGTAATCTATACAAATTACTAAAGTTGATTTCATGGAAGAATTGTTTACTGAGGTGATAAATTAACCTTTTAACTCATTAGCAATAATGTATGTCCTCAAATTTTGTACATGTTGAAGTTTACTGTAAATTTAGACATAGATTTACAGAGGTAAGCTACAAGCATGTAAGTGATCATTAAAAAATAAGTATAAAAAGCAATTGCTACTCTGATCTGGAAGCATAATTTATATCACAGAACTCAATGTAATTTCATTGATCAGGTTGCTATTATTGCCAGACATTACATTTTTTTCTGTGTTTGCATTTATATATTAGTGAATGTGACATTTAAAGGTCACCCAAAGCTTATGAAATCTCGCTCTCATTTTTGAGTTTTAAAATTTCAATTTATGTGGAGAATGATGTTTTCCCCTTCCCTAAATATTATTCTTCTCTACTTTCATTTAATGGCATATCATGAGCATAAGACTTAACTAATTATTAGTGTTTCTAATGTAACTTGAAATGCATGAAATACTCTGAAAATATCCCATTATTTTATTCATTGATTTTTTTTAAAAAAAAATGGAGGAAGACCAGAAATGTCAAAATTTAATTTGTACAACAATTTGTGATGAATTCATTTTCTGTAAGCCAGGCAGAGAGATTCAAAACTCTTATTTTTCTGGATACCAAAGCTTAAACTCTGTGTCCAATAATAATGCCAGCTAACATGTACTATGCTTACTCCGTGCAGACACTACGCTAGAAGCTTCCCATGTATTATGTGACTTTTCTCCCACAGCATCAAGAGCTGGAGTTCCCCATTTAACCGGTTGATACACATGGTATAGAGTGGCTAGTGAAAGAATGGTGGAACTGTGCTTGAATCCAAGGGCTGTGCCTATGTTGCCATGTACCCATCTTTTTCAGTTTGTTTTCAAAGGCTTTCTTTGTTATCTGCTATAGTCATGCATCAAGATAGCATCATTTTTGCTTTCTTACACAGCAGAGGGTTTCAAGCATGCTAACAGAGCAGTCACATTCCTTTTCATTGTATCTTTTCCGGGACAAGTGCTCATGTTATAGGGAGAAGTTCTATCTGTGAAGCAAATGCTGCTGCAGTTGCAGAGCATCTATGAAAGATGTTCCTCAGCCTAATGGCATACAAACCAAAAACTGGGCAAGATGCTTCAGGCATCCAGGTGGAGGGAGATGCAATGAAGCAGAAACTTGTTGGAAACTTGAATGTAAGGTATCTGTTTCTTCCAGAGGCCTGAATAATCTAGATTGGAGAAAAGTTCCAAGACTGAGAATGGAAGTTATTTCTAAGGGCTAGAGGGTGAGTGAATCCCAAGGAGACCCTTCTAGATTTTGTACCCATCATTAGAGAAGGGACACCACCTACTGAGAATAAGCAAAGAAAGCTGGAATTTGTGGTATGTTGGAACCAGCTGAGTCAACACACGATAAGGCCAGAAATAGGTGAGCTGCTGAAGAAACAGGAGGAACTTTGGGGAAGGCTTTAATTACTCTCTGAACTCTGGTACTCTGAGTTCCTCACTTCTATTGGATGAATTGAACTTCGAAGGTGAGTTGATGTAGGAGCTAGAATTATGGGGTTCTTATCTTTGGATCCTGGTACTATATCAGTGTCTTGGGCACTAAATCTAATTTAGTGAAGTAGCTAGTGAAGGCGATTGTCTCCTTAAGCAGTCAAGGTGTGGATCACTGAGTAATTAGTTAAATTTATCATCAAAATTACATGTCACAGGTGAATGGATAATTGAACCTTAACCTACAGGGCTGTCAACCCTGGCTGAGTATCAGCTCTGATTTTTACATGTAGCATTTCAAACAGTATAAGTGCCTGAATCCCTTTTGCCAAGATTTTGACCAAGTGGATATGGTGTGGACTTTGGGAATAAGTATTATGAAGAGCACCCCATGGATTCCAGTGCCCAACCAGGGTCAATTACTAATCTATCACTAATCTCTTGCTACTGGTGAATTTAACTGGATTGTTAAACTTGTTTGATGGCAGACGCTGTGTTACAGATGTCAACAGATAACCTTTAATTATGGCCAGGCAACTTTCCTTCTGTTTCCACCCAGAATAAATTCTCATAGGAGGCACTCAAGTTACTAAACTGACCATATATGCAAATACTTGATGAACTGGATGAATTGAACAAAGTAGAATGGGGAGGGGAAGAGTCTATTGGGAGTTGAAGATGGGATTTTTTTTTTTTTAAGTTGACATATAGATCTCACTGCATACCTTGTAAGCCATGGAAACTTTAGTAAATTTTTTAAAAAGGATTTTCTTTTTCTGTTTATAGACATCTTGGATAATTTGTTCTCCCTGGTAACATTTTTTCCCCTAGAGCTAGAAATGGATAAGACTGACTCCATCTTCTGATTAATTGTGGCATCAGGATCTAAGTAAATTTATACAACAATGAGATCGTTAGTGGCACTGTGTGAACAGCCTAGAGTTCTTCAATTTCTGAACTTTGCAGCCTTTGATGCTTTTTTATCCAAGTTGATCTTGTGGTTCTTGTGGTTCTTGCGTACACAGATTAGTCTCAGCCTGAATTTGTAAAGCACTCTTTAGTTCAGTTTGCTGGGTCTGGTTCATGTGTGATTTTTAACGTCTGCGAAGTTCTCTACGTCTAGGATATACAGACCTGCATCTCTTCAGAGCACCAGAACAGCTGACTCATCATTAGTACATTCTCTGAGTTTGTTCTGCCATTGGGCTGGTAATGTATTGCAAACAGGGCTCAGGGGACTTCTCTGATGGGTCTTCTTAGAGTTCTATTTTTTATTGTGTAAGAATTTTGAGATTTCATGTACAATTCCAGAATTATGTTTTCTCTTAGGGAAAACCAGTGGAAGTTCTGAGGACATTGGGCTTTACTTTCCCACATGGTGACCACCAGCACCCAGATGCCCCCCACTCCCCCCACCCCGTTCTCTTTAGAAGGAATTCCTAATGCTCCAGTTTCCATTATCACCTAGCCAATAGTATGGGTCAGTAATTATTGTTGTGCTTAACTTTCTTTTGTTTATTTAAAATTTGTACTATATTTTGATTTCTTGTGCCTCTACCATGTGTATGTGTGTGCATGTCTGTGTGCATGGGTGCACATGGGCCACAGTATGTGTGTGGAAGTCAGGAGACAACATTCAGGCATTGGTTCTCTCCTTCCATCATGTAGGCTCTAGGAATTGAACTGAGGTAGTCGGGCTTGGTGGCAAGCACCTCTATCTAGCGAGCCATCTCACTGTTCCTGTTTTTTTCTTGTTGGTCATTTAATGCATTATTGCCGTTTGCCTGAGCTGCTGACAGGCATGTGGGTTTTGCCTGTGGGACTTCTCTTCCTCAACCCTCTTCCTCATCGTCCTCTGTCCCCATATCTTTTGTCTCCTTTTATTTCCTAGTACACACACACACACACACACACACGCACGCACTCACGCACGCACGCACGCACGCACGCACGCACGCACGCACATGCACACATACCTTGTGTGTTTTATCCAGAGCCTTCCCCATAGGGCTTGTTGACTGGGCTCTGGCCCACGGCTCATCTAATCACTGTTTGTGACTAGGAGCCACAAGCCCAGTTTGGAACATAAGTGTTGAGCTCAGAAGGCTTAAGCAGTGAACTATTCATTCCCAGGATTTCTGGGCCATAGATCCCCTTTGAGGAACTTGGGCAAATGGTAATGTTGTCAGATTGTTATGAGACTGTTTTCTGACAGGATTGCTAGTTAGCATTATCTCAGAAATCTGGTGGCAATCAGAGCTTCTGGCTTTCCTTGGAAAGTCTAAAGCAGGGCAGTCCAATATAAATTATTGGGGGATGTTGTACATTTGTGTCTAATGTGTCTTTATAGGGCCATATGTCTACAAAATACTTTCAGTATGGTAAGTGCGACTAAGGAACTGAATTTTAAATTTTGGTCAGTATTTGGTGGCCTTTTGTGGCCTTCCTGCATGGAAAGCTAAGGTTCCATGTTCCTCTGACATTGTCCCTGTGCTCTGTTTGAAGAACTCTGTCTAAAGCTCGAATGCAAGCATTCACACTTTGCTGTCCTTACAGATGTTGCTGCTCCATTCTGATGAGATGTTTACCATTCAGAAGTTCTTCACTTACTTTTGGGTGTTCAGAAGCTGAAGAGATAGTTTTAACATTTAAATCTAGTCAGCTTTCACTGAGGACTTCCATGTCTCAGAGAGCCCTTATAGTTCGATATGACCTGGATATCAATGCAGAAGAAAACTACGAGCACAGTAGGTAGGAGATTGCTATCCTCAGAAAGACTTGCTTGCAAAGCTGTCCCTCAGCTGACCTCTAGGCCCTTAGATTTGTGAAGGAGTCCCCACTATTTCCCACAAAATGGCTTCCTGGTCAAGATTATATAAAACACATGACATGTGCAGAATGCCTAGTCTTTATGTTTTCTACGTGGGTCGTATGTGTCCTGGAAGTTTTACATATGTAAAGCAGAGTGTGTCTTTATGACCAGTCTTTAATAGAGCCTTGAGAGCCTTGAGTAATGAGCTTCATTGGTAGGTAGCACGTCATACATGTGTCTCTGTTGGGAGATCTTTGCAGCTTGCTCCTAGGCTCCTCTGGACTTCCTACTCATATACTTTTTTCTTTTTAATACGTTTGCTCTTTGTTCTTACCTAACAAATTGTAAGCATGTTCATGACAACTTGTGGAGTCCAAGTCCTCTTCATGAACCTGGATATGCTGTGGGCTCTGACACATCATCTTGAACTTCTCCATCGACATCTTTTCTCCTCCATTCATCTCTTGCTCTGCCCCAGATCTCATAGCATGTTATCAAACATTCCAGACAGACTTGCACCTTAGGTGCTGCTGATCTGAAATATTTTCTCCTGGTTCCATATCTGTTTCCATATCCTCTCCATCTTACATGGTTATTTTCTTCTCCCGAAAGAAGACTATCCCATTCATAATTGTGAACCCACCAACCTCCTTCTCTCTCTCTTTTCCATTGGGTCTATACAAAGAACTCATTTATTCCTATCATTCTGTTTAACCAAGTATATTATCCACTTGCAATAGAATATTCAGTTTAATAAATAAAGATCATTGTCTATTTTATTCATTGATGACCCCCTATTTCCTAGAAGAATGCCAGGTATATAGCAGTCTGTTTATAAATTCTGTTTTATTTATTCTTTTATCATGTATCCATTATTATCCACTGCAGTTATCTCCTGCCTTATTACCAACACCCCAATACTCCAGAACATAATTTGGTAGGTTAGGTATCTGGACCAAGCACATGCAAAGCTTGGGGAAGAAAGTCATTGTACAAACTAACTTGGACGAGGTAACTTGGACGAGGTTCTAAAAGACCTTGGGGACTGCCCTGAGGGTTTTTTTTTTAAATGCTTATTGTCACCTACATTAGAAATTCATCCACACTTTACTTAATCTGATCAGTTTAAAGTATTTGTTTGAACTTAAAGTATGGACTGTGCTGCTTCATTTTGACTGTGGACTCCACACAATGTAGAATCATCAAGGAAGTGTGAGTCTCAATGGAGGATTATGTAGAGGAGATTAGCCCTTGTGCATATCTGTGGGGAATCATCAGGCTGATGTTAATTGATGTAGGAAGAACTGCCCAGCTGTGGGGAAGTACCATTTTCTGGGCAAGGTATCCAAAGCTGAGTACAGGCACCCATGCATTCATTCATTGCTCTCTACACTTGACTGTGGATGTAAGTAATGTAGCTGCTTCAAATTCATCCATCTTGACTTCTCCTGCACTGATGGTCTGTAACTTGGAATTGGGAGCCAAATAAACCCTTTAGCTCTTATGTTGTTTTGTCAGGATATATATATATATATATATATATATATATATATATATATCAGTATATGAAACAGAAATAGATAATTAGATAATGAATTAGATTAGACTTCCAGATAATTAGATAATGAATTAACTATCTATGTATCTATGTTAAGGGTGCATAACCGAGTTTGTTACATAGGTTTCCACATTTTCCCTAGCTAAGCTATTCTCAATAAGGTCATCAAGATCTGGTAGCTGGAACTCACGGTAATTTTTAGTTCCTATTGATGATGACCCACCTACTTGTGTGCTGGTGCTCAACAGGGCCTGTTCTCCCTCTCCTTTATGCCATTACTTCACCTGATCACAAATATATACCTCTCTCTCTCTCTCTCTCTCTCTCTCTCTCTCTCTCTCTCTCTGTCTCTCTCTTTCTGTCTCTCTGAGGTTATTTTAGACTTAACACCTTCTTGCCTCTAGACTTTGATAAGAGTCAATCCTCTTCTCTGTGAAACTGCCTGCTGCCATAACAATTCCAAACTTAAAAACACTGCCATCATTCTCTTTTAGTCTGTTATTCTACACATGGTCCCACAATTTTCCTGCTTGTAGTCTTCAGACACCTTGAAATCCTTCCTTAATCCTATGTCACATGCTAATTAATTGTCAAGTTCCTTTGATGTTTACAAGTATGCCTCTTTGATTTGCTTTGTCTTCCACCCCAAAGTCACACCGTTTTACATTTCTTCTGTGGTTAATTATAACAAACCATTAACCATTCTCTCTATTTCTCCCAGTTCCTAAACCCTCTAATCATTCTCTACCAAGGACCCTATAGTACAAAGTTAATGACCTCAGCAGTACTGTTAGTCATATTTAAATGGCTCTTTACTTTTCAGTGAAACCCCTGCAATTGCAACTTTGCTTCCCTGTCCAGGGCCTTTATCCCTCTACCTCTTTTAAATTACTACATCAGTTAAGTATTACTTGGGGCTTTCCAACAGTGTGGCTAAATACTACCTGAAAGGTAGGCTATGTCTCTAACCTTTTTTTGGGGTCTCCCTCCTGCCATTTTCCCTATTAGTGTCACAAGTCTGAGTTTCCTGAACTTTCCGTGTTTATGATTTAATTTACTAAAATACATTTTCCATTACACTTTTTAATTAGTCATGGACTGCCAAAAAATGTTAAAAAAAATCTCAGAATCACAGCAAGATATCTCCCCAGGGATTGTCTTCCTGGGTGAAAGGATGTGGGTGCTGACCTACATAGTCCCCCACCCCATGCTTCTTTTATCTTCAGAGTTCCCCACAGATCCTCCCCACCTTGTGTTGAGTGATAAACACTGTATCTGGAAACATTTTTGGAGGCTAGAAGTTTGGCCTTGTAGTAGCAGATCCTTCTACTGGTGAAATTGGCCAAGTGCCCTAAGTAGTCCTGGAGGACAATTCTGTGCCTGGCTGCAGTTGAGAAGTAGGTTGCCTGTGCCACATGCTGTAATCTTGTTTTTCAGACTCCCCCGTGAGCTAGACAAGAACAGGGAGAGTGTCTTGTTTATTTTACTGTCCCTATGTTTAGCACAGTACCCGATATACAGAATGGATCCTAAAAATGCTTCCTAAATTATACCAACTTTTACATTTCTTTCTTTTGTAAAAGTGAGGGTGACCTTGTCATCCGCCCAGTGTTTTTCAGTTTGAAATTGTTATATGTGGTGGGATTTTTTTCTAAAGTCTAAATGCAACTTTTCTCTTGATTATCTTCCAATGCTTCATCATATCCACATTTGCTGTAGGCAGGCGTTTAGTGGTCCATTTTATCTGCTGTGCTGATTGTCTTAAATAACAGCTTCACATTCTGACAGCTTGACTCTCTTCTCAGATTTTGGAGACTGAGTGCTCTGCAGTTCTGATTTTCCATAAAGCAACATTGTAATGATTTTTTTCAGGAAGACAGGTGCAATGCAATCTCTTATATTTGAGCAATGTTTGATTTTCAGCATTGTATCCATTAATTTCATGTTGATTTTTTAAAAATGATGCTGAATTTCATCAGTTTTGATGGTTTATCTTTAGCAGGCATGATATCTGTGTCTTGGGAGTTGCTAAAATTAGGTCTGTCTCCTGTTGCTGGGCTCAGCCAGCTTTCTGATTGCAGGACTCTCAGGTTGTATTGCACTTCGATGCAATTGCAGGATATCAAGAGACAGGCTGGTTAAAAGGTTATACTCTCAATTTGGCTCCTATCAGATTCAGTGCCAAGCATTGTCCAGATAAGAAGGGCCTATGTTGGTCTTGTTTTTTCCTCCAGGTGAGGGTATTATTCTCTCAGGTGGTCCTGGAGCCAACTTGGCATGGAAGCCAATGACAGAAGGGTGTCCTCAACTCTTAACTCATCTCTCACCAAGAATAGAGAGCCATGCTCTGAACTGTTTCATTGCCTGGTTTGGAATAGAAATGAAAGGCTTATGGGCAGTTCCAGCCACAGACTTCTGATGCCTTTATTGGCATGACAGATATAGTGTCATTATTCTTTTATAATAAAAGCATGGACCCTAGAAATGGTGACCCTAGAGGTCACCATGTTTCTTCAGAGGAGCTGGCCTGTTTCTTCAGAGGAGTAAAGAGTTATAGGGTACATACATTTAGAACAATACAATAACGGTTATCTTTTAAACCTGTATAAAAGCATGGGGCCTCTGCTTGATCTTCACATGGAGACAGCTGTATAGTGACAGTTGTTTTATAGCAACCCAAAAGTCAGTTTGGTGGCAAGAGAAGACAAGAGAAAGAACTATATTGGGTCATGCAAGATATTTCAAGGTTGAGATAGAACATCAGTGGAGAAAAAGCCCTGAGGCAGGAATGTAACTTAACAGTACTCTGTATGATATTGGGACTGGAGGTGGTGGGCAGAGGGAACCCAGCTCTGGGTGAAGGAGGTAGGGAGCTGAGCAAGTTTTACCCTGTGAGCCTAGGGACTTTGAGGGATGAACAGGGACTTGAACAGGAGAGCAAAGGGAGAAGAGAACAGGGCCAGTCTGTCTCTGTCTCAGGTGGCTGGTATTTCTTTTTGTTTTTGAGATGGGTGTCCCTGTAGCCCAGCTTGAACTAATAGCAATACTCCTGCCTCTGTCTCCTGAGTGCTGAGATTACAGGTATGTGTTACTTCATGCTGAGGTGGGGATGTTGTTGTTGTTTTGGAGGAAAGCAGGAAAAGGGGGACATTTTCTTAGGGTGCTTGTTTGAGGGAATAGTAAGAAACAGCAAGGTGTCCTTTCTTGGGAGATGCTCAAGTGGCTGAGGCATCAAGGAAGCACTCTGGACTGTATAGCGGTCTGTTTGACTTACTTTTCTGTACCTCATATCTCTGGACTTGGGGAAGGAGGGAGCTGACACTGTGGGGGTGGTGGTGGGGCAGAGTGGGGGAGACTGGCTCAGGTTTGGCCACAGGAATGGGGCTGAGTAGAGGTGACACCACGGGTTAGCAAAATAGGTTTGTGGCACATAAGACAAAGGAAGTGTGGAGCTCCGTATATGTGGTCAGGGCAGATGGGTGGACTTGGAGAGGAAGCAGTGTGAGCTTTCAGTGTGTACACCTGTGTTGAAACCCCTGAGGCTCGAGGCATGCAGATAAGGAAGACATGGTTATTGCCCTTCAAGAATTCCCTGGAGTGGGGGAGGGAAGAAGGTGAAGGGGTTGTGAGGACCAGGCTGAGATCGTAAATCATGGACTCATAAAAATGCCAGTCTTTTGTAGTTTTATTTGGTACTGTATATGAGCTTTGCTTCAAGGTTGAGATTTGTGTGTAGATGTGGGAAAAAGCAAGGTGTTATCCAGAAGCAAAAGTTATTAGACTAAGTTAATGAATATATAAACTGTATTGGTGACCTTTAGACCAGGAAGTCTCAGTGACTGGAAAGCCTGGTCTCCACCCTTTTCTAGTCTTGTCTGCAGCCCAGGACTCTTGTCCCTTGACCTTTTACTAGGGTCAACTATTGAAGAGGGCACAGCAAGAGAATAGAGGGCAGGAGGCTCCATCCCTGGAGATGGGCCTGTCCTTTTCTTAAAGGTCATAGCTCATGTCAGACAGCTTACCCACAACCAGTCTCTTCAGTGTCAGAGGCTTTTCTGGAATCCCTTGGGTCCTGAACCATGGTAGGAGCTCACCAGTATTCTGCACACAATCCCTTGATGATTTCTGAGGTCTGTGGCAAACCTTTGTAAATTATTTCTTTGGTAAATCCAAAGTGCCTAGTGTGAACAAACCATCTGTTTCCTGCCAGGATTTGGACAGAGGATCCCAGTGAGAACTAGTGTTTTCCTCTAGGACTTGGCACTCCCACTCTCTACGCCCGCCCACATGAGACAAAGGCTCAAGAAAGAATGCTGCGTTCCTTACTATAAATGATACTGTCTGGTTCTTATTCTGGTGTTTTGTTTGCTTGTTTTACTTAAACAGGAAGGTAGTTGGGACATATTAAATTGATTCCACTGCCAATTAATTGGTTAGGATTGTAGTTTGAATGCCATTAGATTCTTAATGTTTAGAAACATTGAGTGGACCATCAGGCTAGCATGCTAGAAATTCCCATAGCATTAAGTTTTACAGTTGTTTATAGATGAAATTGTTATACTGGAGTTAAATTCTTAAAATGAAGTGTTGAAATGATTTTTTTCATGGATTATGATGCCAGTCCCTTGTATTTAGTGGAGATAAGACCTGGATCCTCTGACTCACATAGTGACAGCCCATGAGCAATGAACCATTGTAGCCAGAATCCATGTGGTTTGATAAACTCTTGGAGAAATTGAGTTCTACCTGTCATCTTGATTTCTTTTGTGACACAGTAATAGTTAAACGTTAGGTCTGGATTACCCTTCTTTGTACCAGAGAGTAGAGGAAATGAGAGCTAGGTAAATAATCCTTATCTTCATTTATAGACACATTTGGAGAGATTCAGTGGGCTTGAGTTTTGACAGTAGTATTTGATCAGAAGCACTTTCCTGAGATCTTAAAAGTGAAATGGAACTGAAGTTCAGAAATTGCCAGTAAATAGGGATTACTGTAGCTAGATTTGTGTTTCATATTTATCTCCCTTTGTTCTATTTTATCTTCTGGTAAAGAAGGGCCACTTGGAAATGGGGCCATTGTGGGGTGAGGGGGTGTGTCATTCTATCACTGTGCTAGTTTCTTAGGGTGGCCATGACAAACTACAACAGGCCAGGTGCCTTAAATCAAGGAAATTTATTTCATACAATTTTAGAGGCTCAAGATTCAAATGGAAGTGTTAGAGGGGTGCTGTCTGCTCAGTGTCTCCAGGCAAGGGTCTTTTCTGGCTGCTTCCACCTCCATCTTTTCTCTGTATCTTTTTGTCTGTCCTTCTCTTGTACCAGTAGAAATGTATTAGACCCACCATAATGACCATATCTAGAGTTATATCTTTGAAGGCCATGTTTCTAATCACATCATATTCCTGGATAACAGGTCTTAGAACCTCAACATATTCTTTTTGGGGAAGGACACATCCATCCTGAGTCAACAATTGCAGTATGATTCACTGCACTATTTTCTTATTTTGCACCCCCCCCCCTGTAACAGACATGGGAAACTGATTGTTTTCATTGATTTTCTTAAACGTAACTTAATTTATTCCTTTAAAATAATCCTGTTTTACTTCATCTCATACTGGTCTACAGATAACCTACTTTCTGTTTTCATGGGAACTGAGGGTCTTATGATCTGCAACCCCTTCTGCTGCTACTGGATTTTGAGATTTTGACATCTGTGCCTCTATGGATGTCACTTTTAAGACTCAAGTGTGTCTAATATTTGTATCATCCTGTAGCCCATGTGATCTGCTTCCTCAAGCATTGATTATCAGTGGCTATACGCATTGTCTTTCTCTTGAGCCTAGAATTATATGTCACCTGTGGAGGTGACAGTGGGTGCTTTGAGTACCTGTCATGTGACACGTACAAGCCCATTTCCTTCTCAGTGTCATCATGTATATATGTGACACAGAGCATAAGCCAGCACTAAATGACTTCCCTTGGTGCTCAGGGTAAGCTGGAATGGCCAGTTGTGAAAAGTGTATAGACTTGAAATAGATGGAGTATGTCTTGTGGCAGAGATAAAAGGAAAAAGGAGCACTGCTGTGATCCTCAGATTCTTGGCCCTAATGTCCTGTTACAGTCACAAAGATCATTGTTTTTTCGTGAAATCTTTCAATTTATATGTAGAAACTAAGGCAAATTTTAAAAGTTTAAAAATCTCTTGTTTTTATAAATATAACTGTCAGTGTCAGAAGTAAAAAGAAAATCTGATAAGAAGCATGGCACGAGGCAACATTTGTGAGTCCCTTTGATGTTTGGCTTTCTCACCCAATCCATTTAGTACAATTGGACTGAAATATATGAAGAAGCCCTGCCTTACAGCTCCATGTAATTGGGAAAAGGGTGCATTTTAATAGCATCACCAGATAATTAGACATAGAATTTTTGTAATAATTGATAGTTTTATTTCTCATTTCTAAAACAAATACATGCCCATTTTCATGAGCCAGGAGTTTAACCACAACTTTACCGGGCTCTTTTTGATCATGGTTTATGAACCTTCAGATATCAAAATGAGGCTATAAACTCATCTAGGGGCTTCGCTGGAAAGACTCTCTGTGCTCATGGAAGCCCACATGCAGCTGCCTGACTGAGGGCCCTGACTCCTGATGGCTACAAACTGGAGGCTACCCTCAGTTTCAGAGGCTAGTTTCCTTCCCTGAAGGCCACCTGTGTTTTTCTGTTATTCAGGCTTCAGCCTGACTCTTTGCTTCATTTTTAGAACTATTTGGCTAGTAGGGTGGAACATTAAACAACTAGACAATGGCAATATGGTCTTTAACTGTTAGTAGCAATATGGAATTGGAAACCACAGGAGTAATATTTTCATATTTTGTTACAATTCAACCATTTGTATTATTTAGATCATATGTCTCTGTGCGGATTGTTTCATAGCATATGTTATTTGTACACATTAATGGTTTTCATTGTGTCATTTTCATACATGTATATAAAGTGTTTTGGTTACACTCTTCACCTCAATATATACACACTTTTTCTGCATTTCACATTCACACTGGTCCCCTTGGTAATCTTCATTCTAATAAGATCTCTCCTGAATTCTCTTGGTTGTTTTTATCTTCCTCTTTTATATGCAGTTTTTTTTTGTTTTTTGGTTTTTTTTTGTTTTGTTTTTTTGAGACAGGGTGTCTCTGTGTAGCTTTGGAGCCTGTCCTGGCACTCGCTCTGGAGACCAGGCTGGCCTCGAACTCACAGAGATACCCCTGCCTCTGCCTCCTGAGTGCTGGAATTAAAGGAATGAGTCACCAATGCCCGGCTTATATGCAGAATTTCTACCAGTGTCTTCTCTAGCAGTGGATTAGTACTCAGCAATTTATTTATTTAAACTTGTGTTTATTGTGGAAGGGTTTTATTTCTCCTTTGACTCCAAAGGAAGGTTTTGCTAGATGTTGTATAGGATGCCAGCACCACTCTCTCAGCCTTGAAGTATATCATTTTAAATCTTTTGGGGTTGTAGGGTTTGTACAAAGGAAATTGCCATTCTGCTGAGTTTGCCTTTATTGTAACTCGGTGCATCTCTCTTGAAGCTTTCACTATTGTCTTTTTGTTCTGTAGTCTTAGCACTGGAGCCATAATGTGACTTGAAGAGACTCTTCTCCAGCCATGTCTGTGTGGCATCCTAAATGCCTCCTGGACCAGATGTCTATCTCGTTTACAATACTTGGAACATTTTTTTGTGACTAGTTTGTTCAACATGTTTTCTATGTGTTTAGATTATGCCTTATCTCCTTTTTCTGTGTTCATGTATCACAAATTTTCTTTTTGAATGGCACCCCAGAAGCCTGTGTGTTCTACTTACACTGTGTTATGTTTAATTCCTGCATGCATGGATATCAGACATATAGTTGGCTTTCCTACCAGCCTCGGTGTTCTGACTTCCTGTCTAGTCTATTGGTGAGGGTTTCAATCCAGCTTTTTTTTTAATTAAAAATATAAACTTGTTGATCTTTTCATTTGCAACATTTCAATTTGAGTTCTTGTTTATTCTGAATTTCCATTATCTATTGAGTTTCTCCTTTGCATCCTATATTGACTTCCTTATTCTGTAAGCTCATATTTGGTTCCTCCTAATGAATTGATTTGTATCTACTTGTGAATTTTTTTGTTATTTTTGGTCATTCTTTGAATTTTCTATAATTCTAACCATTCTTTATTATTATAATTATTTACTGTGGAATGGTTACCATCTGCAAAAATCATTTTGCTTTTATCATTTTTTGTGTGTGTTTCTGTATTGGAATTTGTTCATTTGGGGCCAAGTTTTTGACTAAAAGTTCTAAATTCCTCCATTCTTTTATTTGAAACAAGTAATGGCAAGATTGAGGTGCAGATTTTACCACTTGGCTAGGGATGTAATCTGCTCAGTGCCCACCCACCACATTCAAGGCAGAAGTGGATTCCCAGCATCACTCAGTAGAGAATTAACTATAGTAGGAACTATAACATAGATAACCCACTGTGGAAGTCAGTGATAATCAATTAAAATAGTTAATACCACAACTGCAATAACTTCAGAGGAAAAGAGTGAAGAGGATACTGAGCAAACTAAAAAGATATTAAGCAGTAGGACAGAAGTGGGAAGAAAGGAAATCAATACAAGAAAATAAATTAGAAAAAGAGGAGAAAATGGAGAAGGGGAGAAATAAGTGAAAGAAGGGAATAATAAAGAAAAGAAGACACAACTAGAAATAAAGACTAGTGATTTCTGTTGCCATATAAGGCTATTTACTTATGTCTTAATTCTTATTGGCCTATATACCACGTTTATTTAACAACTAGAAATAATGAATAACAATCAGTTGTTCTGAAAGTGTCTGGGGGGGGGAATTTGTCCTTAGCCAAAAACGTGTGCAGGGCAGATAACAGAAAACAGCAATAAAATATACTTTTCTCACAATGGAAATACTTTAAGTCTGTTCTTAAGCTTTCTTAATATTTTAGATAATCCTGAGGAGAGAGTGCATATCAGTCTCATAATTAAGATTTCTTTGAAGCAGCAATTACAATTATTTAGAAGATTGAAAATGTGTGGTTCCAATCTCAGCTGGCATTTAGGCATTCCATGAAGAGTACGCTTAGATAAGAAGCAAGGCATTGGTCTCTGTTGAATTATTTGATCAGGAGAGATGATTGGAATGTTACTAATGAAAAATTGCAACCAAAGTTAGGCACATTACTTTACACTGCATAACTCTAATATGCTATTATTCACAGTGACACAAACACACATACACATACACATACACACACACATACACATATATGTATATATATTTAACATCAGGAGGATTTAATTCTTTCCTCCGTCATCCATTCATTGAACATTGAGTGGTGGAGCTGAATTTTAGCTGTAAACAAAGTCAGGGGCTGTTTCCCCCTTTGTGCACTTATGGTTTACATATTTGGGTGCTCATGAAATATGTCTAATGGTCTCCAAGTATGTAACTCATATCTGCTATTTTTCTTTAAAGAAACCAAAGTTGTGATCCCTTATCGTATGACTGTGTAAATTCTGTCTTAAAACCAGAATACTCTTCTAATCTGGAGAGTGTATTTGTAGAGTATGAATGTTTATGTAATACTGTATATAAGCCATCGGCAATCAGGTTGAAATTACATGAGAAGATGGTTGGCATGGAAGTTCAGTAATCAACTGAATAATAGACATGCATGGGTTTTCTGTCTGCAGATATAACTCTGTGTCACTCTATTAACTGAACATCCTGCATTCTGTAGCAGGTAGTCTTGCATGGTGCTGCCTGGCACTCTTGGTTCTGTTTTAGTAGACAGTGGTATAATAAATTAGTATATGACTTTGTAAGTAAACTTTTTTAAAAAGAAGTTTTTGTCGTTTTCTTTACCATCAGGAGGCATACAATTGCGGATGTTGTTTCAAATTGTTCTGTGTAGTAATAATGAAAGCCAGTTGGAGAGTGAGGAGGGTGAGAGAAGTATAAGAAGACTTCCCATTTGTATAAAAAGAGGCAAGACAGTGCTTACTGTGAGAAACCTCTGTGTATACTGGCCCATTGCTATGGTGTCATCAAGGGTTAAACATCATCAAGATAGCACCAAATACCTCTTCCTCAGTATTTCTTCTGCTGTCACCTGTTAGGGGTTGGAATATTGGCTTGAGATTCTTTTTCTTTTTTTTTTCTTTTTATTAGAAAGAAAATTATTTTACATGTCAATCCCAGGTTCCCCTCCCTCCCCTCCTCCCCTGCCCCCCTCAACTAACACCCTACCTGTCCTATACCCTTTTTGTTTCCCAGGGGGTGAGGCCTTCCAAAGAGGGGTCATCAAAGTCTGTCATATTCTTTGGGATAGGGCCTAGGCCAACCCCCTTGTGTCTAGGCTCAGGGAGTACCCCTCCATGTGGGATGGGCTCCCAAAGTCCATTCCTATGCTAGGGATAAGTACTGATCCACTACAAGAGGCCCCATAGATTTCCAAGGTCTCCTCCCTGACACTCAGATTCAGGGGGTGTGGATCAGTCCAATACTGGTCTCCCAGCTATCAGTCTGGGGACCAAGAGCTCTCCCTTGTTTAGGTCAGCTGTTTCTGTGGGTTCCACCATTGGCTTGAGATTCTTAAGGTGTGCATTACAGCATATATTGGTTCTACATGGAATTCAACATGCTATAATAATACTGCTGACTGGGGACTTCTCTGCTGAGCCAAATAGTGTGTTCTTTTGTGGAAGGAAAAGCCAAAAAAGAGATGAAAGCTTATAGATGAAATCTGTAGAGGCACAATGTGTGCAGAAGACAATGAACTCAGATCAGTGAGAAAGCAAGCATTTTGCACCCCAGGGGATATCTTGCTGTTAGTATCTCATTTATTGCTACAGCTGGCATAGGGGAAGGATAAAGAATTTGACTGTGTTTATGAAGGAGAGACCTTCAAGTCTCTGATAGAGCTGGTTTCCACTTCACCTTTAGGTTGATGCCAATTTCAGAGTTGATTAAATATATTGCTGTGAGTTTCCGTCTGTCTTAATCTAGCAAAGCAGAGTATCTAACTGAACCTTGACAGCACATCTACCAGGATTTCTGGGAGGATGGACTGAGGGGCTCAGTCTCTGAGGAGAGATAGTTGAGAACATTGTGATTTAGGGGCCTCTCCAGAATATTGGGAGTCTTGATTGGCTGGGTAGTAGTTCAACTCCAAAGGCAAGAGTAAACAATGAAATGCCTAAGAAGGCTTTCAGTTCCATCAAAGGGGCCCACGTAAAGGATGTGCTGAAAGTGGAAAGCCCAAGATTAGATGGTAAGATGCCAGGGTTGAGAGCTATAAAACTTGTTGGTATTAAATCTGCCTTCCATATGTGTCGTTTTTATGGCTTAGGCAGCATGGAGAACAGAAAAGCCACCAGTAGGCATACAACAGAAGTCAAGTAGATCTATGAGAATTTTGGTGAAAGCATTGGGCTGGCCTTTGGGGACTAAGATGCAGCTCTAGCTCCTCCATGAATATGAGGTAGCTCTGGAGACACAGACAATGTCCTTGAGTTCTCAAGACCTAGGCATAGACAAGCTTATCCTGAAGGTTCCTCCCCAGCCATAAAAATATTTTATATTGCCTGATTTATTACTTTCAAGTATTTATTCTAAGTGCTAACTTCCATAAGCTGCCAAGGAATAGTCTTTCAAGGCCCTATTATGATGGAGTATGATAAATAGTTGATTCATTTATAATTAACTGTGTGTATCTCCATACAAATAGCCCCTGAGCTCCAAGTTTCTCATAAAAGTTTTTCTGCCTTAGGTAGGTTTACACTCTTAGAATTTTTGCATCTTTAATTTATTTGGAACTTAAAATTTGTGGTATCAAAATCTCACCAAAAGATTATTACTTCACCAAAAGGAATATGCTTTGTTTTGTTTGGTAGTTTGCCTTTACTCCATCAATAGCAGAATGTATACATAAAGCACTAAATAAAACTGGATGAACAACTAACCAGAGCATATACTTTAGTTCACACCAAATTATTATGAAATGTCAAATATTAAAATATGACTTAGATACAGGTTTAGAATTTTACTGTGTTAGAACTGTCATATGTTAACTTTGTTATTGTTGTAGATCTATGAAGTTGTGACTGACAGGATCCATCACAGTAAAATGCCATAAGAAAAAAATGTAGGGGCTGACTCATAATCCTGTAACTTGTATTCTCAGCTCCTAAGAGGAAGTATCATTTTCCTGAAATCAGGCTTGATATTACTTCATGAATCCAGAATAATGTCTCCTAATTAGAAAAGGGGGAAGTGGAGAAGTGTGTCCAGGAATGATAATGGTCCAGTAGACCAAGAACAAAGCACTCTGTTAGCATTCTGGCCAGAAAGAAATGATTTCCGAGATGAGGACCTTCAGATCTGGGAGTTGATTCTGTATATAGCTTCTGTACTAGCCAGAAACAAGCTTGAAGGAGGAGGAAGAGGCATGTGCCTGATGTACAGATGGGCAGAGGACACATGGGTAGATGCAGAGTGAGGAGGAGGGAAGGAACAGGGTGTGTGTGTGTGTGTGTGGCGGGGTAGGGGAGGGGTAGGCTTAGCCTACAGGAAGCCCTCACCTCCAGGAGCAGAGTCCCCAGGGTGCTCTTATATTTTAACCTGGAAAATGAGTTGGTGGTTGCGGTGAAGTCTCACTATGAAGTCTCCCTCATGGTTGAGGGAGTGCTGCTTTATTTTCTATGCTGTAAGACCCTCTATCAGCCTCCACTTAGGAGGTAACTGGATATTGATCAATTGCAGATATTTGTATAAACACAGTGAATATATATATCCACACACACTTACTGTATGTTAGTTTTTTGGCTCTCTGAATGAACTGAATATGTAAATGTTGCAGAGAGCTATTTACATTTTACAACTAAAATTCTGAGAGATACCTACTCATCTACTCAGTTGGTATTCGTTGCTTGGCCAATGTCTCAGAAACCTTGGAGTTACAATGAAGAAGGAAGTGGCTACTCTGTGGTAGGAAGTTATAATTCTATTTGATAGTACATGCCACTTAAAAAGGGATCATGTCTAGGAGTGGCCTTGGAAATGACCTTTCTCTGTGGAAAGGTGGCATTTCAGAAGATTATCCACAGTAGTTGAAACTGGAGACTCCTTTGCTTCATTAAATTATTGGCTCAGAGAGGTCACAAAATCCAATGTCAACATGGATGGCCGAGGACAGCCTAAGGTGGCTGCCTAGTGGCTGTGCTATTCTAGTCAGTTTGTGATTCCATTTCCAGCCTAAGGCATGCTCTGCTTCAAATACAATGTTGGAGTGAGATGTTAAGGACACTGTCGAATAAGCCTGATCTCCACACTGTATGGTCTTCATCCTTCCTCTCCTCTGCTAGATTTCGCTCATGATGTATTTACTACTGAGATGAGGACTTTTCTGTGGGCAAGATAACCATGGTGATAATGATAGCATCAGTGGATTGATAGGACCTAACCTCTGCAACACATGCCAACTCTAGACGCTTCATATGCATGATCTCATCTGATGCCTTCTGACAAGGTGGAGGGATGCCGTCATTCTCTCCTACCAGACTAATGATGTCATTGAGACTCAGGGAGGTTAGATGACTCTCCTGCATGTGTCTGTAGCAGAGGGAAGAGATGGTCACTTGTCTGATCTTTTTTCTTTGTGTGGGACACACACAGCCTCTGTACTTGCCGTCTGCGGGCTGATCCAGGATTGAGTTTATGGTAAATACTTACCAAATAGCAGTTTCTATCCTGAAGGGCACTTGTGCTTCCCCGGTTCTCCTTGTCCTGTTGGCATGATGTCAGTGTCTCCCCACCCTTGGGTGCTGAGGCATGCCTGTGCAGGTCACTGTTTGTCCTTCAGCCTCACTCTTCTGCCCTTTCCTTTGTCTTCACTGGCTCCTTGTTTTTGCAGCTCAGCACTCCTACCCTGTTTCTGCCCTTGGATGTCACTGTCTTCATGACCTTCCTGTTATCGTGGCTGCTTCCTAGTGCCACCACCTCCCACTGCAGCTCTTCCCAGGCCAGGGTTAGCTCCTATCTTTACCCTTCTAGATTCTCTTGTAAAGTTAGCTGTTGCAATGTTAGCTCCAAGGGGCTAGTCAGCTGGGCATTGGCATTATTTGAATTTCCCCTTCATTTTAGTAGCAGAGCCTCTTTGGGGGTAGATGTGTGGATCCAAGACTGTTACTTTGTTCTGAAGGGATATTTCACTATTGTGTAAAGTGTGGCATCATTAAAGTGTTTTATTGCTCTAGTGACTGTTGGTTGCAAGCAAAATAGTCTATTAATCTCCTAAATATTTATTTCTATTTATGTGCCGTCTTTTACTAAAAGAAATGTTGACAAAGTTGGTTAGGAAGCTGAGCTAGCAAGCATTCCATATTTTACTAATAATATTTACTTGAACATATGTATTTTGTGACTTTAACTCTTTGGTTTTTAAAGGAATTACTCTTCCTTCCAAAAATTTTTTTGAACCTTCTGCTATCACATGGGAACTTAAGATTCATGAGAGACTAAGGGTCTTACTTTTAGATTCCCTCCCTCTATGGATAACACTTGGTTATGGACATGCAGTTAGCTGCAATGGTCCTTTTTGTGGGCTCTGTAGAAGGCTGCCTGGATATAAATGTTTTTTTTCTTTCTGTGTGAGATGGAGTTATATTGTAACTATGGAAGACTAAGAGTTGAAGTTCTGAAATCTTCCGACAGTGTTCTATACCCTAGCAGCCTAGGTGTCTTCCATGTGTCCTGGGTTCTTAAGAGGATAGTGAATGGGTCTGACAATGGAGTTGTTCTCAGAACCCAGATAGAGTTCAACACCGAGAGATTTATTGAGAATACACATGGAACAGCAAAGCCTTTTAGTAAATCTTGGTTATTCTTTGTTTTTGTTGGAAGTTTCTATTTCAGCCTCTCGTGCTTCACTGTGTGGAGGGCATTATACTCTGATTTAGCTACTAGGATTATTAAATGGATTATTACTCATTTGGTGATGTTCTTTCTTGATGTCATAATAGTGGTTATTATATCAGAAGGAGACTCAAAAATTTCACATGATGGACTTTAAATTCTCAATCACCAAATATAATATCTAAGACTTTGGGTACATTGCTTCATTACAATCTGTAATATTGCCAAACACATAGATTTGGAAGTTATGTAATGGACCATTTATTATGAGGAGACTCCAAATGCTAATCTTCCAATAAAATTGTTCTTAGTTTAAATTTTTTTTTTTTTTTTTTTTTTTTTTTTTTTTTTTTTTTTTTTGCGAGACAGGGTTTCTTTGTGTAGCTTTGGAGCCTATCCTGGCACTTGCACTGTAGACCAGGCTGTTCTCAAACTCACAGAGATCCACGTGCCTCTGCCTCCCCGAGTGCTGGGATTAAAGGTGTGTGCCACCAATGCCTGGCTGTAAATTTTTAAAATATTAATTATATCTTGTTTTCTAAATCCTAGATATAAAAACCATCCTAAGAAAACATTTTAGAACTGTCATTCATAACCTAAAAGTTGTTTAAATAGTTTGGTAATTGGCATTTTTTTCTACCTTTTTAGTCCAGAGAAATGTAAATTATTCAGCCACTGACACTGATGCTAAGAAAATAATTCCAATTTTTACTTCCAATTCACATTCATTGATGCATTTGAACAGGTGTTTTCCTCTTCTTTTGTGTTAGGTGGATATAATCTGCTAATGTTTCATGTGGTGCCATCCCTGCTGGGGACACAGTCCCCTCTGCCTGCTGGCTTCCAGGCTCTGGCTATGAGGTTTACCAGAGTTTTGCATACCAGGCCTGACTGAGAATATGTGTTGTTTTTAACAACTTGTCCACATTTAGTTCAGTCTCTGGTCTTCAATTGCTTCTCAGGCAGCAATAGTCTTTCCTAGCACCTTAGTGTAAAACCTTGTGAAACTCCAAACCTGCCATTCCTGTCCCTGACATGATCCCTCACGTGGTCTGGATGGACCTTGCTGTGGCAAGCCTTGGTATGTAGATCTTGGATCCTACTTATTCTGCTGTTCAAAAATATTGCATTCCTTAAGTACAAGGTCTAGGGTAAAGACCTATTTCTTAAGGGTGAGTGTTGTGGCATGTGCTTGTACTCTTAGCACTCAGGAGGCAGAGACAGGCAGATCTCTGTGAGTTCAAAGATAGATTGTTCTACACAGCAAGTGTCAGGCCAGCTGGATTTGCTTGGTAAGAACCTCTTCAAATGAAAAAAGAATGAAAGACAGAAAAGAAGGAAGAAAAAGAAAAATGAAAAAAAGCCAACCAAACAAAAATCCTATTTCTGAGACCCCTGTCCTCTTGTACCCAAATTCTTATTTTAGAATTTTTAAGTATCATCTGGAGCCTAGTTTATACCTCTCTACTGTTTATCTACTATGACTATTCTCTGTTCATTCTATGGTCTGATTTTTACATTTTTCTTAATTTTTTTTGACTCTGTCTAAAGTTACACTGTAGCTTTCAGTTACCCCAAAGAGAATGATTGATAGGGACTTCCCTCCCACTAGCAGCTGGGGCACTGCTAGCTTTGAAGACAGGTCTGCCTTAATCTGTACTACATGGAAAGTTTGTATCTAGAGCCCCTGGGGCATGCTGTTTGTTTGAATGCCTCTCTAAGTGATATGAGGGAGAAAGGAGAGGGCAAGGGGATGGGAGCTAGTAGCATCAAATTCACTTTTCATATAGTGTTAGGTTATGTAAGCCAGTGCATACCTGGGTATGATTGCATCAGGCTTCTTTTTAAATTACTAGTGCTTTGTATATGAAGTTGATATTATTTGTCTGTGGTTCATAACATGACAGTGAAGGTGTGTGTATATATGCATGTATGTGTGTGTGTGTGTGTTTGTGTTTGTGTGTGTGTGTGTGTGTGTGTGTGTGTGTGTGTGTGTGTGCGTGTGAGTATACACATGCTTACATGTGAGTGAATGTATATGAATTTTAATATTATATGATGATGAAACTTATGCTGCAATGTCAAAGTATACATGTTTAGTTTCTACCCCTCCTACCCATTTGGCTTCTCCGGGATGGTAAGTGTTTGTGTCACCTGTAAGTTCTCACTTCCTTCTCTCACAGTGTATATGGGCTATGGTTATAGTCATTGGTCATGTTTGTAACAACAATAAAATACAACCAAGTTTGTTGAGCAGTTGTGTGCCAGGAATTATGTGGCATCTTTAATGTCTAGTTTTTATTTTCTTCTGAGGTAGAGCATTGGCTTCCTATCATAATTCTGACAGAATCATTTTAAAATAGGAAGTACATATTGGAAAAATACATATTCAGGTTTATAAATTATCTCTTTTCTTGGGTTTGAATGGGTATATTGATCAGAGTATGTTGTTTTTATTTCTAGTGGAGAAATAGAAATTACTTTTTAATATATCCTTAAAATGCAAGCTACCACTAACACATATTTATTGATCCAGTGTGTCAGATTCTTATTATAATATATGGTGTTGTTAGCACTGTTAATGGTTACGGAGAAGTAGATGAGGAAACCAAGGCACTGGGGGCTTACGGCTGGAGTAGTAGTAGCAGCCAGCACTTACTGTATGGCAGACATTTCTTAATGTTCTTCCTCTATCTGCTAGCTGTTTTAAGCCTCTCTGTATTTACTGAAAACACTGTGATCAGCACTGTTTTACTGGTGAGGAGACTGGGGTTTAGAGCTCATGTGCATAGCCCAGTTGACAAGTGGCCGAACCAGGTCCTAGCCCCAGCCATCTGTTGCCCTCTAGAGTAGATACAGGTTTGAATTTCTCCCCATCATTATAAAGTTTTATCATTTATAATGATGATTAAAGTGATTTATTTAGATTAGTGACACCCATTTGGTATTGGTTTTGCCATGAGGACATTGTGCAGTGTCTATAGTCATTTTTGCTTCTCACAGGGTATGAAAGGGTGCTATTGGCATATACTAGAGACCAAAGGTCCTCATAAACACCCTACAACAAAGAGGACAACACTGCCTGTAACAGAGTCATTGGCCCAGGATGTGAGTAGTGTTGAGACTGAAGAACTATAACTTGGAGTACTCTGAACATTTTAAAATGATGCCAAACTTTATGCTAAATAGTAAAGGGGAAATGGATAGAGCTGGTACTAAATTTATACAGGGAAGATCTTGTCTTTGAGCACTGTGCTCTGTGGGCTGGATTGGTTCTCATGTTAAATACTGCTTGAGAGGACTCAGACCATCATCTACAATCCAGGTGAAAGGAGATTTCAGTTATAAAGGTGACATATCTTTAAGTCCATCCACATATCTGGGTTTGTAGAGCTGTGTCTGGGCTTCGGTGTGGTGAATACTTCTTTGTGTATAATATTTTTGTGTGTGAGTGGGGTATTAGAGTTACATCATAGAAGATGGTTTCTGCCAGATTTGAGAACACAGTAGGTAATGTACTCACAGGAGAGACAGGAGCATGAGTAATTCCTGTCTCGTGAGAAAGGATGTAAGTTGGTTTATGATGATGATGTAATATTTGGGTGCTTGATTTATCATCCCCATCTCCAATGATGCAAAACCCTAGCAGCTAACCAGGTTATAAAAATTCGGAGTGCATCTTGGAATTCTGGCCTTTTCCCTGGAACGGGTAAAAGTGTCACCTTTGCCCTGAGACTTAGCTGCTTGTAGGTGTTTCTGAATATCCAAGTCAAGATTGTGATTTGTGTTCCTTAGATGCTTATTCCACAGCCTGAGGGATCACATAAGTATTATCATGAAGCTGTGGGTACCAGAAGGTGATGGCAAGGGAGTGCTAGGGTGAGGAAGAACACCAGAGGAGGTAACCTTTGAACAGCATCTTATTCTAAGAGAAATCTTGGGGCTCCACATAAGATGTCTGCTTAGGCACCATCAGCACCATAACTGCAGCAACAGTAATCATGGTTGACTTTTTGAGTACCCCTCTGTGAAGACACTATTGGAGAAGCTTTATGATAAAATACTGTTATTCTCACAGAAATCCCGGGGTAGTGGTGTTATCATCACCACAGATGGATAGCTTGGGTTCTAGAGGGCCATTGCCTGCCCATGGCTACAGGCGTCAGAGCAGCACAAATCTGCTTGATGGGTTCCCTGTCACCAGGGAGTACTATAAGCCTGACTGGGCTACAGAAAGGCAAATGCACCACTGTTAGAAATGCCCTTGGCACAGCTTTGTAAAGAGGCATAAATTGAGATTTTTGTGTGAGGAAACTGGCTCCATTACACTTGAATCATAGGAATTCTTGGAAATGTCGTTATTTGGAAAAATTAGAGAAGTATGATATGAGTTGAACTGGCCAAGTGATTAATTTAGGCATCTCAGTATGAAAGTTCAAGTGCACAGCAAACAAATTAATACCACAAAGCTTTCCTCTAACAGAAAGTGCCAGAGTCAAGCCAATCTGGAATCTACAGTTTTGGATTAGTTGTGAGAACATAAGAGCTGGTCAACCTTCTCATCTTCCCCTGTAGACACCATGTTGGGGAGGTAGCTTTCCTTTTTGACTATAATTGTCTAAATTACTCAATATTTGCCTCTTCGATATTTTCCTAGCTTCTCTCCCCTGACACTCTTGATTGTGATAGGAAGGATAGGGTTTGAGAGGGGAAGTAATAAGCTAATAAATAGTGTATCAAATATGTTTGCTTGTGTATTTGACTCAGAGGATCACGTCTGTACTTTCTTCGGGCAGGCTGATAGTCTAGATTAGATGCAAAAAACAGATATGGGAACCAAAATGTGCAGGGAGACATGCAGATCAAAGGCAGAAGGTGGAATAAATCCTTATGAGTTTCTAGGAAGGAGAGAGGAGATCACAGGACACAGCCTCATTTTGTTCCACCTCTGCCCTTCAAGTCAATAACGCCTCCACCTCTCTGACGTCTTTCTGAGGACTCCTTTCTGCCTTATCATTCCTGCCCTGTCATACCTCTAGTTCCAGTTTTTCTGATATTGAATTTCTTCACTCTTTCTCTCTTATCCTTTTTTTTTTTCTTTTTTTGGTTTTTCGAGACAGGGTTTCTCTGTGGCTTTGGAGGCTGTTCTGGAACTAGCTCTTGTGGACAAGGCTGGTCTCGAACTCACAGACTTCCACCTGCCTCTGCCTCCCAAGTGCTGGGATTAAAGGCATGCTCTACCAATGTCCGGCTTCCTTTTTTTTTTTTTTCTGTAATCTCACTTTGGTCAGTCTCATCATCTGTTACATTGGGGGCCAGGAACATGGAATGTTGAAAACATTGTTTGGAAAATATGCAATGAAAAACATACAGATAACTACCGTCAGGTGAGGGAATATTTACCACGCTTATCTCAGGTTCCAAGTGCACCTTCTTTATAAGTGTCATTTGGAGCACTTGCTTTATTAAAAATATGCTATTTTGGTATTGTTCACACTTGCCCTCATTAATTAGAGAATAAGGCAGGGTTGTCAACTCTCTGTAAAAGGGTCCTTCTGTAAGAGAGGCTGTGGCCTTGTCAACCCTGTAATAGCAATTTGGGTGATGCACAGAGCAAATCAGTTTGTAGAAAGATGAGTGAAGGGAATAATAGAACTATATATTTGGAAGCAAAATGACCATTTGTTAAAGCATATTTTCATATATTGTGGAAATCAGGTAACATTTTCTACCAGAATTTAAAGTTCACTGAACTATTTCCTTCTCCACTGGAAAGCATTCTTTCCTTGATGATCATATCAGATTGCATAGTAGAGATTAGAATCTCCAAGCCCGAGGGAAGCAAGCTAACAGATGAATCATACTATGTCTGATCAAACCAGTGACTGTTTGGAGTCCAAACACAAGAAATCTATCCTTTTAGAAGTCACATAATTGGTTAGGAACAGAAGGTAGCTTCCCATTAGTTCCCTGAACACTGACTTCTAGGACTGTGCACTCTACTTCTGGACTTGCTCTTGAAGAAGTCACTTAATTCTCCTGAAAGGGATTTTAGACATTGCATTGCATTTCTAACTAAATTCTGTGCTCTTATTCTGCCTTCTCTAACATTTTATTCCAGTCATTAAAGCCTTGCTGTGTCCTTGTTCTATGTTGATGAATGTTTCCTAATTGCCCTACAACTAAAATTTGAACTTGAGTGGATATGTGGATTTTTATTTATTTCTTTTATGAGACATCAATGGAGAAAGGCAAAGAGATGGAGAAAAGGAAAGCCAAGAGAGAAATGTGGTGAGTAGTTAGGAGGTACAGGGTGGATGCAACAGAGGATTCAAGCTTCCTAGTCTACATGCTAGGTCTGCACAGTCTGCCAGATGACTTGTGTGGGTTTACCGGATATCTCAGGGAATTTTGGCCTCCTGATAAGACTTCTGTGAAAGTAATGCTGTTTTAATATTACTTGCAAAAACCAAAGCAAAAATGTGTTTATTATTTTACCCAAGGATGTACAGGTAAGTAGTTGGAGACTGATGGGAAGAGAGGCAACTATTGTGTCCTGTAAGTTCTCTACCTGAACTCAATTGTGGGTTTGGCTACCCTAGTTCCATCCTCATCTTGCCACTTCCTGATTGTCTGAGACTTACTTCCACATTCTAAGTGGATGTCATGGTATGATGTAGTGAACATTTGTCCTAGTGTACATTTGTTGAGTGTACATTTGCTGAGAACTTTAAGGTGATAAATGTGAATGGTTTGTCTTCTACAGACCTGATGATGATTGCTTCTGAGTCCTTCCATTTTCTGTCTGGAGGAATAAATGGCAATGACAGACCATACCTTGAACTCTTCCTAAACACCACTGAAGTGGAGGTACCACTGACTATCTTGAGAGATTTGCAAATTGTTTCACCAGAGCCCACTCAGCTAGGAACTTACCAAGTTAACTTCCTGCTAGCTCAGGGGATTCCAAAGATTATGAAATACAAAGTATTCTATAAATATCCCAAAGAGAAAGTAAGTTAATTCTATAAATGTTTGTATCCTACTAAGGGCAGCCCTTACTGTTGTTCTGCTTGTGTGTGTACACAGAGAAGAATGTTTTCCTTGTAATGTGCAGGAATGTTGCTGAGCTCCTCTGGCTCCCTCTCAGGGTAAGATATGATTTATCTGTCCAGTTTGTTTCTTAGGATTAGTATTTTCTTGACAAGAAAGAGGAGAAACAAGTTTGAGTGAAGATAGGTTTTGAAGTCTTTTTTCTTAAAATGTGATTTCTGGATCTCTGAAAGGTCACAAGAATAGGACATGACGCCCAGACTCTTAGACTTCTCTTCCACAGCAGGACAGTGTGTGTGTGTGTGTGTGTGTGTTATTGAAAGCCCTTGATGAGTCTGCTCTGATTTGTAAAGGAATGCCCCTCCCCCATTTCTTTTACTACCTTCCCAACTAGCCACATCCCAGCCACAGTTGACCAGGGAGGGTCTTTATATATCTGTAGAGAAGCATGTTACAAGGATCTGGATGTTTTAAGGGGTTCCATTTATTTCTTCAAAATGACAATGCATCCCTGTGACATTTACTGTGGTCTGAGGACTCTTCAGTGAGCATCCTGTGGGGTACTTAAATTTAATAAAGAAAATTTTAGTACATCTGTATGCACTGAATCAGACTTGTAGAGGTATCGTTTGGATGAAAAGCAGCATAAGCATGCCACCTTGCTCCGATGGTGGAGCACACATTTCCAGAACTTTTTTTTTTCTCCTTGATGGTATGTTGCCAGTGAGGCAACCTCATTGGTAAGCTGTTCTGGGAGTCACTGATGAAGGTGTCAGGGAGACGGGGGACTTAGGAGAGGTGAGTCCTCAGCAACACAAGTCTGGAGGCTGAGAACAGAAATCTGATTTAAGAGATGGGGTCTGTTCTAAAGAAGCTGCATCCAGGAATTCTGAAAGCAGGTAGATGAAAGGGGAAAACAGTAGGATACACAGTGGGAGATGAACACAGGTGTGGCTACAGGGTCAGATCTTGTACCTGGAACCTTTGGAACTGGTTAATTACAGGCCCTTTCAAACTCAAGGTGTTTGGGAATCTGATAACCAAGTGTTTAGACCCCAAGTGTAATGAATTACTTGGGTTGAGTGAATATATTGCTTATAAATAAAGAATAAGATGGTTCATAACTTAGAGGAGAACAAACTGAGCTCATGCCTGAAACCATACTTATTCTTACTCTAAACCTACTGATCTGAAAAATATTAGAAAACACAAGAGCACACCAGCACATACTTTAACATTTTGGTGCAATATTTCCAAGACCAACTGTATACAAGGACCACTGGAGCAATATTTATTTATTTTTAATGATGCCTAGCTTCTACTTTAATGCATTTTGATTTAATTGCAGTGGGATATGGTATGGAGGATTGTTTTTTTTTTTTAATTTTTTCTTTTTTAGTCCTTCATTTTGCAGCTGAGGAAATCCAGGTTTAAAGAGGTTGTGAATTGTTTGAATTGTAAAGACAGGATTGAATAAACAACAATCTCCTGACTCTTAGCTCAATATCCAGAGGCCACTCTCATCTTTACAAACAAAAGAAATTTGTCACAGGACTTTGTTGACGTAAGTCCAAATGATGTAAGTCTTGGGAAGGCAGACTCCTCAGGTTGCAGCCCAAAGGCCAGCAGTAGGAAGTAGCTGTATCATTCTTAGGACTGGAGTAGTGATGGCTGTGCGTTGGGTTCTGGATACCTGGAGTTGGAACTGTTATGGACTAAGGTTGAGGGAGGGGCATGTTCAAATCATAGCAAGGAGGGAGTATCTGATTTTGAAGAGTAATTATATTAAATGTCCATTTGGATGAGTTTGATAAGTGATTGAGAGGCTTATAGACCACTTTAATATAGGTGTGCACATTTTTACAAATATCTTCTTTTTGTGACAACCAAGGAATACATTTCTTTTTCCATTTACATGTGCACATTTTGTAACCTTTATGCTTAAAATATGTGTAGGTTTTTAAAGACCCTTTAGTTATCTTATTTGTACCAAGTCTGAAACAGTTGTTTGTTTGAGGAGTAGTTACTTTCCAGACATAAGGCCTATGTGTGTACAAGTGAGATGGCAGACCTTATTTCATTGTCATGTAAGGTTCTTTTATCTTTCTTTCAAAAAGAAAATTGGAATTACAGTGCACTGTGTTTTATTTGTTCTGCCTGATGGGCCAAGTGCTTTGTACCCAGAGTTGCTGAGCCTTGCCATCCTGCTGTTCTAACAGTGGCTCCCCTGTAGAGCACAGCATTCTTAAGACTTGGATAATGAGTCTGATGTCATAAAGGGAGCATTATTATAATAAATACAGTATCACATTTCCTTTCTAATGGCATTCTGATTAATTCCATCACAAATACTTACCTGACATTCTTTTCATTAGTAGGGATAGCAAAGATACTTCAACTAGTGACATTGAAGGTATCAAGGGTGCTTTCTGCAGGGCGTTCTATTCTGACACCCACTTGGTGTTTGCTAATCTGTGATATGAAGACCTTTGTCTATCTTGGATATCAAATGCACTACTGTGAGAGTGATTAAATACTAATGCTTGCCCTTGTTTTGAGGCTGTAGCTATGTAATGATAGATTAAATGTTGCCCCAAGGTTGTAGAGTAGGGCTCCTAATATCTTGCCTTGTCTTTGACTTGCCAGCCACAGATGTCAGTAATGGGTCTCCATCTTTATTTTCCTTTGCAGCTACTGATAATGTTCATAATCAAAGAGAACATGATGTATGGATAATTTCTATAAGTCTATGACTTTTCAGGCCTGGGCAAGATGGCTCAGAGGTTAAGAGCACTTGCTGCTCTTCTACAGGATATGAGTTCAATTCCCAGCACAGCAACTCACAACCATCTGTATCTCCACTTCTAGGGAATCTGCTGCCCTCTTTTAGCCTCTTCAGGCACTGTATCCATGTGGTACACAGTCATACATACAGGCAAAAGATGCATACTCATGAAAAGAAACCAATAATCAAAAACATGAAAGAATTTCCCTGACTATTCAGTAGATCCAAAAAGATGGAAATGCTGTTCATGATATTTCTATTCTCCTTTAGTTAATTGTACTATTTTCAGTGTTTGTGGTATTTTATGTTTTACCATATCACATGAATTATTAATATGATGTACTAAATATAATAAATCTCAAACTTTAAGTGTTTTATATCACTACCTAATATTGAAAAGATGTGAGCAAAATTAATAATTATTTTAGCTCTGTTGTTGCCATCTAGCAAAGAATTGTTATATAGGAAATGTAGTATCCAAGGTACTAGATAATAACCCCAAACTAGGTCCCCAGATTGTCTGAATACAACACATAAATGAATAAGAAATATGAAACAACACAGCAAGCTAATGACTCTTAATATCTTTTACAATTGTGTGTGCATGTGCATGTGTGCGTGAGTGAGTGTGTGTGTGTGTGTGTGTGTGTGTGTGTGTGTGTGTGTGTGTGTGATTTTATCAAATCTGGAGGTGCGCCAAGGGCACTGGAGAGGATATGCACGAGATAAAGGAGACATGACTTATATGGGAGCCAGAAAGCTCATTAGAAGAGAGATGTTTATAGGATAAATCTTATCTTTTACAGGACATAAGGAAGATAAAAAGCCATTTTATGATGGTTAATTCTGCTCAGATTACTGCATTATTTAAAACTCAAGGAATCTTTAAAAATTTTTAATTTTCTATTTCCCATCTACCATAATTAGTCTTAGGGGGCTTTTATTCATTGTGGGCAATGAATTGCCCACAGATAAATGGAACTGTTGATAGACACTTTCACTTTGGCACTGTTCTATAATTGAAATATAAAGAAACTTGGATTGCTTCATGAGGACATTTAAATTTAAGAAATATATTTTTAAATGTTGATTGAAAGAAAGCCACTTCACTGATTCTAAATTCCTTTTGATTTCTAAAATTAGGTCCATTCAGCTCAAACATGTTCTGTTTTTCTCTGAGGGTTAAGAGCAGGCCATGGACCATATCCATTGGCATTTTATTTTTTCAACTTCCTTTCATAACCCTCTAATGTGTGTATTACATACCCTCCTTTGTATATGTATTAGGTTATGTATCTATTAGGATTACCATGGAATGGAACAGAGTCACCAGAACAACTCATGGTATCTGACTTCCAAAACTACACCTATTGTTCACACACTGGTGTGTAGGCCAACTATAATCAATGGTACATGGCCTCTTGGTCATGTCTGTTTTAGATGACTCACAAAGAAAAGTATGGCATGGAACCCACTTGCAATACATGTAATGAGATAAAGATTGACTGTTATAACACAGGAACTCTACATTTATTTTATTTTTATGGAAAGGATGGTTAAGTTCCTGGGTGGCAAGGTGACCTGTGAATATCATTCAAGACTGAAGTGTAGGAGCTGATCCTAGGGAAGGCTCTCACTATCATGTATTAATGGATGTTTCCACTGTTTGAGAAGGAAGTATTTCTATTGGACTTTTGTTTCCTTTTATACTTTTCAAGGACATGTCATCATATTTGCTAATTTTATTTACTTTTTGTAATAAAAGGTATTCCTCATCTTTAAATGAAACTTTATCCTAGAGTACTTATAGTGCTACTCCCTGTTGGCCAAGCATTCAAACACATGAGTCCTTGGTGACCACACTTATTCAAACCAACACATAGTCTTTAGTATACATTTTTAAAATTTTAATCATAGTGTTAAACTAGAAGATTTTCAGCATCCACTTCAGGGCCATGCAGAAGTCTTTGAGATTTGTTTTCTATAGTATGGAGAAGAATATGGGGCATTTGGACTTTAATCTGGAAATCTCCAGTTCTTTGACTTCTGCCTAATATGTGGCTTCTAGATGGCTCATGGCCTTGGCTTTATTTTCCTTCTCAAGTTTTTTAGTATGCCACATTCCAAAAGTATAACACATAGTAGATATGGTTAAAATTGTACTATATCAAGACCTGAGAAGCATTTACATGGAAGCCTTATTAGTTAAGGTCACTCATGCAGGTAAGAGCAGTAGAGGCTGAGGAAAAGTCTCCGTGCTAAGGAGTGACATGTGTTCATTGTCAGAGTGACAACACACATTCATGTGGAGTAAGGAGGGCAACATTCACGTGGGTCCTGATGAGGTAGTAGAGTGTGAGCCATGCATTGTCAGCAGCACAGTGGTTTTGAAATAATCAAGAAGTAGGAGGAAGCAGAATTCAACCTTGACAGCAGAGGGGAACTAAGATGTATGTGCGAGTAGAAGTTAGGATAGATGATTTGTAAGGAGACTGATCTTAACGAATAGTGTTTGTGGTGTATGGTAGGAGAAATAAGATAGGAAAATCAAACAACAGAAGGTTTCAGACTTCACTGTGTTGACCTTGACCTTGAGTTGGAGTCACTGGGGAGCCAGTGTAGGCTTTCAGGCATTAATGTGATAAGATGCAGACTGTTTATATTTTTCTGTTAACTCATTTTGAATGTGTTTAGAGTTTCCTGCAAATGGGAAAAAGTAAAAACTTCAAAGACTGAATATAGCTATTACACAAAGTTCTTGACAATAAAAGCATATTTGATCGACCCAAAGAGTTCTAGTTTAGTGTGGGTTGAGCAGAAAGAAAAAAAAATCAAAGTAAATGTCAAAGGGATTATTGTATACTAGAATTGTAGACGATTGAAATCTATAGTGACTTAGTTTTACATTTAGGCACCAAGGGCTATGTTGGAATTACTGATAGATTCAAAGAATTTATTTGGTTTAACATTTCAGAATTGAAATGTGGAAATTTACTAGTCATATACTCTTCAGTGGGGCAACTCATATATTTTATTTTTCATGAAGAGCCACACATGAAATCTATCAAGTCCAAAGAAAACTCCATTTACCCAAACTCCAAAAGGCAGAGGGATGAATAGCTACTTGTGGTGCCTATTAGCATATCAAAGCACATGATGGCCTCCAGGCTTCCCCATATCACAATTCAGAGTCCATGCTAGCTAGCATCCATGCTATTCTCACCTCTTCCCCAGCCTAAATTCCCTCAGCTCATACCCCCCCACCCAGTGATTCATTTTCCTTATAACTTTGCTATTTCAGCAGTGCTTTCTGTTTCATGTCTTTTCTCTACCAGTCTTCTCCCTCTTGCTCTTGAAGTTCCCCCTCTCTCTCTTCTCTGCTCTTGCTTCTGTCATGATCAGATCCTGTCCACTGGAGCTTGGGACTCTTCCCGATGCCTCTTGCTGCTCTCTCTCTCTCTCTCTCTCTCTCTCTCTCTCTCTCTCTCTCTCTCTCTCTCTCTCTCTCTCTCTCCTCTCCCTGTCTTGTTCTCTCTGCTACAATGAAATCTTCCCCTTAATCATACTATGGAATGGCCATGTTAGTAATTTCCTCAGTTTATATAGCATCTACTTCCTCTTAAGATTAACCTTGGGACAACATAAAGTGAGAGATGGGAACATGGTAATCAACATAAGCCCCAATGGCAAAACTTTAGGCATTTAATAAGTGTAAAAGAGTGATAGTTTTAAAGGAATTGTGACATTAACAAATGTAGAAATGAGTCCACTATGATATAGGAATGATCTTATTCTTCAGCTCTCTGGTAGTTTGGTTGTGAGAACTGATAAGGCTCCAACAATCATCTGCTCTTTTCCTCATATCACTTTCCCTCTAAATCTACTCATTTCCCAGTCAAAAAACTGCCATTTGTCTGCCCTGTGTATGGCATGAAATTACTCTCAGCATTGCTTTTATGTTCTGTACATTATGGACATTAAATAACTTTCAAAATTAATATAAGAACATTATTAGTTTCCCACCATATCTCAGACACTATACTGTGGCTTTGTTAGTGCAGGGGGGTAGAAGGCATCATCTTAGGGAGCTCATTGTCTAGAAGGTGGTGCAAGTCAGCACAGTTGGAATAGGTGGACCACATATCACATCCTCTGTGTGAGTAGATAGTGGTTGAATATGAGGGAGAGGTTTCCAGAGGATCTGTGAGCTGGATTTGGGGTTAGTAAGCAGAGGGCACAGAGGTTCTTAAGGTGTATTTAATGTTTTTGTTTCCTGTCATCTAGATTTGCATTATATAGAACTTATGTTGTGCATATCTGTCATTGGTTAGGTCCTCTAAGGCTGACAGAATTGGATCCCAAGAGGAAGGGGAACTATTAAAACCAGGGCTTTTCCACACAGTATGCATAGGGTAGCCATGTAACTCATTGTTCAGATTGTGGTGGGAGGAGCCCCGTTAACAATTATGTCTGGACCAGAGCTTCAAACTGTATATTCTTTAGTATTCTCAGATCTGGCAGAACTGAAATTCCAGAGGATTTGATTGCCTGAGACAGAGATAATATTCTTCTGCTGTGGCTAGATTATGACAAGTCTACTCTTGGCCCTAAGTTGTCCTGTGAACAATTATCATTAGTTCCCTGTTTGGAAGAGCCCCAGGATCCAATTCTGTAGAATAGTAAGCCACGTGGATTTCAGATTTGGTGTGCAGCTCAGGTAAAAATCACTTTCGGTACCATTTGTAGACAGAGATTTCTGTTCCACCTAGTCCCACAGTCGATTAGCCACAAATAAACACTCAGAGACTTATATTAAGTATAAACTGTTTGGCCAATGGCTCAGGCTTCTTATTGGCTAGATATCTCTTAATTATTAACCCGTAACTATTAATCTGTATATTTCTACATGGCCTTACCTTACTAGAGAATGTTCCAGCATGTTACTCTTTTGGTGGCTACATTGCATCTTCCTGGAGGCTTCTCTCTGCCTTCCTCTCCCCAGAATTCTCCTCCTCTGGTAGCTCCACCTTTACTGCCTGACCACTGGCCAATCATTGTTTCATTCATTAACCAATAAGAGAAATATATCTCGGGATCCAATTCTGTCATAACCAATAAGAGAATATGCATATGTATATAAAAGGACATCCCCCATCATATTTCTGCAGCACAGATAGTATCATTCAAAGAAAACGGTGATGACATAAGAGTTGAATGGGCAGCAAACATCTACATGATCTCTGGTTCAACAGTTAAGTTTTAAGGCATGAGGCTGATGGAAAATTGGGATGAAGTCCTAGTTCTGGTCTTATTGACTCATTGAGATCCTTCCTGATCAAGACTCTTCCTTTCCTTGTCTCATTTTCCATACTCAAGTTTGGAAGGATAGTGAGCCTGTGCTTAGTTAGGGAATACCTCCATCATTTCTGATCTCCATAGCAAATGTGCTGTAGGTGGAGGGCTTACACAGCATGGATTCATTTCTTATGTTCTGGAGATAGCAGGCATAAATTGAAGGCACCAGAACACCTAGCATGAGCCAACTATAGGGTTTGCAGATGCCCATTCTTGGCATCCTGACAGGACAGGAAGCAGAAACTGGGAAACAGACTTTCTGCTAGTAAAGGCACTAACCCTACTCTGATTGCTCTGTCCTCATTGGTAGTATGCTACCTCATAGGTAGCATACTACCTAATGCTAACCTATTAGGGGTTGGAGTTTCAACATTTGAATTCTTGATAAGTACAAACATATAGTGACAGCAGTGATATAATAGAGTTCCAGGGAATGCTGGTGAGCTGCCATGTAAATGTGTCTTCTTACTTTTGTGCATCAATGGGTATGATGCAATATATATGATGTATATATATCAATGATGGCTTTAGCAGGTGAGATTCAGACTCTCAGGGCTGGGATAGGCACAAAGGGACTGGGAACTTGTGGCAGAGGATCTCTTTGTCTGTGGCTGTTTCAGCTACAACAGAGACATCACTGACAACTGGAAGAATGTAGGGTCTCCAGGAAAATGTTTGCGCTTGCAAAACCACTCACTATAATAAAAGTGTGTGTGTGTGTGTGTATGTCTCTCTGTGTGTGTGTGTCTGTCTCTGTCTCTGTCTCTCTCTGTGTCTCTCTCTGTGTCTCTGTCTCTGTCTCTGTCTCTGTCTCTCTCTCTCTCTCTCTCTGCGTGTGTGTGTGTTTGTGTGTTGAAACTAGTTAAAATACCCAAATTTATTTCTTAGGAGAGATATATGTGTATATTTGTATTCATGTGTAATATATGAACCTAAGCATTGAATGACAGCCAAAATCAAAAGGAATTTTCAACTTATATATGACACATATAATAGGGTTTGATTTATAGATAGTGAGGCTCTTTCTATTGTAGTTTCTTCAGTATTTGTAATAAATTTAATATCTCAAGTTGGGATGCAGTAACTTAAAAGGGGAAAAATCACAGTTTTAATAATTAGCACAGTTTGATTGCCTACTTTGTCTTTTGTATTAAAATAAATGCTACAATTACTGTGTGTTTAATACCCAGGCAACTCTGTTCCATTTTCATCTGTAACTATAAAAAGTATTACTTCTAAGTAGACACACTCAGTTTATCCTGGTAAATAATCTAATTCTAAGTATATGTTTGTTATAAAGCTGTCTTTCAGAATGCACCAAATGGAAGGAGAGGGAAGCTGATTGTCTCTTATTGTGGGCCTGACAGAATGTTTATTAATGGCCATGGATTTGAAATGAGCATCTTACTAAATGGAAGTCTTTGGCCAACCTCTGACCCCTTTGTCGCAAAGGTTTGCGAACAGATAATACGATAGAATACCAGCATTTTTCCAGATGGCTGCATGCCTGAAGCTCCTTTATGTCTAGCTGTCATTCAAATATGAATGCCCAGTGATTATAAGTGTCTCTTTCTCTTTTCTGCACTGAAATGAAACCTTTTATGCATTGTGTGTTAAAACAGATGAACTGTTTGGCTCATCAGCAGGGAAATTACAACAATAGCTGCCAACTCGATGGTGTAGTGAAAGAATGTCCTTTGGTGCTCTGGGGCAAATGCTGTGTCCAAGTGTCAGGCTTGGGAAGAACAGATGAGTTATGGAATCATTATTTTGAATTTTAATTTTATAACTATGTCTGGAGCAGAGTGGTAATATCTTTTTATAAGCATGCAACATTTGACTCAATTTTTACCAAACTTTAACATAGTAGCTCAGCAATAATTTCTTGGAATACTTTTGTGCAAGATGAGTATACTGCTGTTGTGCATGTGAACACAATACATGTTTTACCATATGATAATTGCCATGTGATGCTTTCCTACCTTTTGTTGTGCTACTGTTGGCTTTTAATTCTGTATGCTTCCTGAGGTACCCATAACAGACCCCTTGAATGTCATTTCTCTAATTCTACTAATGTGGTTTGGCAATTGGAAAAGCAACTAAAGATGGACAATAATCATGTAATTCTGGTTGAAATGCAGACCTGCCTTGAGGGCAAAGGGGATCTGGTGACCTTTCTGTGACCTTTTTGTTGACAGGGTAAGGGTTTGAGGGATCATCCACATTCATGTTATGAAACCAGGGTACTTTACAAAATGTTGGCTAGAGTTACACTCTCAGCAGGGAGCTGAAAGTTGAGTCTCCATTTTCCTGGCAACCCATGAAATGAATGAAGTACAAATTCTAGTGACCAAGTGGAAGTAAAAGACCACCCCCATCCAGTGTTTCATGCCTACTTAACATGATGGTTTCTATGTCCTGTGCATTTCAACAAAGCTGCAAGATAGAAGACTGAATGTTTTCCCCACAGACATGACACTTTGAGACACTGATGTTCTCACTCTGATTTGAGCACTATGCAGTTTATAGAATTTATCATGCTCTGGAATAAGTACTAATTTATAAACATGTATGCTTTTTACAAGTCAATTGAAAATAAAAAAATAAATAATTATTCTGAACAAAAGGTATTTTTGTTGTGGTGGTAGTTTCTGTCTTAATGACCCAAAGATGAAAATAAGTTTATATAAGATTATCAGCCAGTCTTCCTCTTTAGAGTTTTAGGGTACATCCTATATTTAAGTTTTGTTTCATGTCCACACCCTCTTCAAGATTGTATGACCAGTTTAGTTTTGGAGCAGCCTCACTGAGATAAAATTTACAAACCATAAAATTTGTTAATTCAACTTTTATCATTCTATTTTATTTACTTATAATTTAGTATTTTAAGGCAGGGTCTCCCTTATGTAGTCATTCCTGGTTTTGATATTGTCTATTTGAGACAATTCCTGGGTATGTAGACCAGACTAGTCTCAAACTTGAGATCTTCCTGCCTCAGCCTTCCTGATCCTGAGGTTATGGACATGTGCCCCCTTACCTAGCTTGTACTCATTCTAAACTGATTTCAACAACTGATAGCATGTCTGCAGAGTTATATCCATCACTACAGTAAAATATTTGGTGTTTTCACCACATCTTGAAGAAACCCTAACTCCTTTTAGCAACTGCCCTCTCTTTCCCTGTTGCTCAGGGCAGCCAGTGGTCTACCTTGTTTGTGTGTATACTGTGGACATTTCCAATAGCAGAGTCACATGTGAATCGTGCTTGTTTGTGATTAGCTTCTTTCAGCTGACATGTTTTCAAGGTTCACCTATGCTGTAGCTTATATTGGTACTTCAGTTCCTTTCATAGTTGGATACATTTCCTATATAGACTAAGGCTGCTTAAACTTCCCACTTTCAACTTAGTTTTGCCTGTTTGTTTAAGCAACTTCACCTATATAAATGAGACATTTCCAAGTAATAAATCATACATTTTTTTAAAGTAATTAATTGGTATGAATATAATTTTACCATTAAAGTTTAAAACAAATTTGCATATTAATGAGATAGATGTGTAATGGGGATGTGGGTGATAACTGTGTATAAGACTAAAATGATGCAAGACAATGAAAATCCCATGTGCTGTGTCCTTTCTTAGGTTTCAGATAGTTGAAAGCATTAGCATTTCATGTGAGCAGATGGTAACATCTAAAAGACAGCTATCGAGTCTGGAGCTGCTGTACCTGGCTGTGAACCAATACCCTTAAGAACTAAGTTGTGTGAGACTCTGCAGTGTGGATGTATGCTCATGGTTAGCAGTGTGTGGGTGAGAAGTGGGCTGGCAGCAATGGTCAAAGCCCTGCTCTGGGCCTACCATGCACTTCACATTCTATCAGTATTTCTCCACAAGCTCAGTAGTTACATTCATCCAAACTTGTAGCTTTTTAAAGGCCAATTTGTCTTACAGTCTTCAGAGTCTGCACTTTCCAAAGATAAGCCAGTCTCCTTCAGTTTAAGTAAGGCTGATGTATTGACGGTGATTGTAGACTGAGTATGCAGCTTATTATTTATTTTTTGTTTGTTTGTTTTGAGAGAGGGTCTCTCTATACAGTCCTGACTGTCCTATAACTAGCTAGGTAAACCAGATTGACCTTTAGCTAACAAAGATCTGCGGCCTCTACTTCCCAAGTGCTGGGATTAAAAGGCAATAATTTTTCTAGGAAAATACTGAATAGAGTGTGGAGTAATCTCACTTGCAAGAAAGCTGAGGATTTAGGCAGGATGTTGGAAGATCTCATTTCTGCTCACCAACAGGGTCAAGCAACCTTAAGTCTTCTATATGGAGACTTTGTGCCACACATTTCTACCTCTGATTCTCTTTCCCTTCCCTCTGTTGTATTAATCACAATCAGCACATGTTAAACTTCCACGGTGGCATCTTAATGTTTTAGTGTGGAAACAACTCTACTGAAAACATTTGACTTGATGAGGTCCACAAAGTGTCTTTCTAGTTTTCTTGAATTTGAAACTCCATCAATACTAATGTTATGGAGATCATAGCACTCCAGTGTACCACATAGTGATTCAATTCACACATGCTTTCTGAAACCCAAGTCCAGAAGTAAGTAAGGAAAAAGGAGTCTGAGATTAAGGACTTGTTGTCAAGCAGATAATGGATACAACCAGTTTGTGTGGTTATTTCATTGATACCTGGAGGTGTGTTAGGACTTGCCTCAGCTGTGCAGAACTCAGTCACTAAATCATTGATTTGTTCTTTCATTCATTATGATATCTTGTGCATTTCATCAATACTATACTGATCTATTATAGCTCCTGTCTAGCTTGATGAGAAATAGCATAGCACCCATGGAATTCCATAGCACCCATGGAATTCCATAGCACCCATGGAATTCCCAAACACATATTATCACCATAATAAAGAATTAAGATAGTCATCACTGTGAGGAAGATGTGAAAGAACTTAGCCAAGGTATTCTACCAACTGTTCATGATCAGGATTGTACTGTGGCTGTATACAAGCATCTAATGTGGGAGCTAATATGATCTCCACATAGAGGTGAACAAATAAGAAGAACATTATTTTGCCCAAGATCAAACATACAGCCTGTGGTAGAGCCCATCCATGCCTCTGCTGTGAAAGTCTAATACCTGCCCTCAGGGCTCCAGGGCTGAACTACTGCCAAGCCAACCTTAATCCTGAATCACTTCTTCACTTAGCACTGTGAACATACTTGCAAAGACTAAGCAACCTGATCATTGCTCTGTCTCTGGCTATTTAATTATCTGAGCTATAGAAGTAACGTGTATTCTTTGGAGAAAAAGTCACAAAATTAAGGACTTTTTCTTTTCTTCTTCACCCCTCTTGCAATGCAAATAGCAGAAAATCAGGAAACACAGGTTTTGTCTATTACAAGTTTTAGCAAGTGGGATGAACAGGTATTTTCATTTTATTTTACTATCACTAAATCTAAAAATCTCAATGTTGCTTCACTTAGGGTCATGAGTCTACCTTATAAATATAGCTCATTCTAAGAACTTAATTGTGTGTGCAAGTTTGTTCTTTGTTTCACAGGCTAGTCAGATGTAACATCAGTTTAGAAATCCCTGTTTGGATTTAGCTTGCTTGAATAGACCAAGGACATTTCTGTAGAAAAGTTTACCCAGAATGCCTGCTTGACAAGGTACCTTCCAGACTCTACTGGAGAGTAAGGCCACTGGGTCTTCTGTGCTATCCTCTACCTCCACTGCACTGCCTGGAGTGGCAGAGCAGCTCTCTCTCTGTCCATATCGCCGACAGTGGCTCTCATGATGAAGAAAGTGTTGAAGAGATGTGAAGCCATGTTGGAGTTTCAGAAGACTTTAATGAGGATTAGCACTACAGGGAAGACTTGATGGCTCCACTCTTCTTCCTGCCCTCATCTTGTTGCACCATTGGCTAGTAGCAATGACACACCAGGCTGCTGTTCAGGGTTAGTGATAGGGATTGAGAAGGCACTGAAGGGAGAGGTTGGGTGGGAAGAAAGAAACAATGTAGGTAATAATGTTGTTGACTGGCTCATAAGAGACAGGGATTTTTCTATCTTTTAGCCAACTGAAACAGTCATTGTAGGTGGTCATTTCAGTAGTCATCATTTCCTTCTGAGGAGATGAAAATTCAGAGTCAAATATATTTTTGTTAAGAAATCTGTGCAGATCAAATAGTATATATATATTTTTAAATCTTGCTTTATGTCATTTTAGGGCGCTAGTCAAAGTGGAGACTCAGACTTTAAAGGAAATGAGAGAATGCTGAAGTCAATTGGAGTTCTCCTGTGTAGCAACGAAGTGGGATTTTTGTTCATTCACTTTGCAAACTTTTTTGTTTTTCCCCCTTTTTTAGAGTAACTGATGAGTTGCAGGTGCAAGGCTAGATGCTGTAAGTGAGACATGTGCTCTGTTGTCATGCAGCTTGCTGACAGACTGCTGGGCATAAAGACAATTAAGAAAAACAATAGAGCACTGTAATGAGTCTTGTGATGATTTTTTGATAGAGAATGAATTTAATAAATAATTATACTCAGAATTATGAAATCATGAGATAAAGAATATAAGCCTTGTGTTATTGTCTAATAACCATGATTGCCTCCTATTTTCCTTTGAAAATTCTTTTTATTGTGGAAAAATTCAAGCTTACACAAATGTAGTAAGAATATGATTCCCTTAACCCCACAAATCTGCATTACCTAACTCTTGAGTCTTCAATTGTGGTCAGTGTGGCTTTGCTTTTCTCATTTCCTATTTCTATAATGCTTTTGTTGCCTGTTTTTCTTTTTGCAGATTCTGAGCATCTTGTGGTGAACAAGGCTTTCTGTGTGACAATGGGGCTATGTCGAACATTGTTTTATCACTTGTATGTCTATTTTGTGTGTGTGTGTGTGTGTGTGTGTGTGTGTGTGTGTGTGTGTGTGTGTGTATGTATGTGAGTGTGTTTATGTATGCATGTGTTTGTGTGAGTATGTGTGCACATTTGGTTAAAAGAGAGTATACGATTTCCCTAGAGCTGAAGTTACAGGTTGTAAAGAGCCACCTGCTCTGATTCTGGAAAACTAACTCAGGTCTTTTGTAAGATCAGAAGTCTCTTAACTACTGACCCATCTCTTCAGCGCCTAACCATTATTTTCCAAATCATTTTTACCTTTTTTATTTGGTCAATCTGAAAGGGAAGAATGCATGGATGTGTTTGAACAAAAAGATCATAAGATGGATAGTCAACTTTTGGGTTTAAGGTTGAATCACACTGCTCAGAAAGAGGCCTTGCTTTGCTAGCTTTTGTTTGTCTGGTGGTAAATATATGGAGTATAGTGTGGGGAGAGACGAAAAAGGAAGAGAGAAACCTTTCATTATATGTAAATACTGAATTTTTTCTAAATAAAATTCAATGAAATTGAGTTATTAAACAAAACATTTGCAGTATACATTTGTATCTGTGTTACACACGTGCGTTCATGTGTATAAAGGCTGCAGTCTCAGGCTTTTTAGGAAATCAGATGACTGCAGAATTGCATGTAGGAAATAAACTTGCCTAATTCTTTGGCTCTGTCTTTGAGGTACTCATGGTCTGTGACAAGGACATTGTGTTTCATGGTACTGTGTCATGCCCCTGCAATTCATGTCTGAGAATGGAAGACTTTTTCTCATGAAGCTGGAGCTGAGGCAGATTCTTTTTGGTCTAGATATGAAATATTAATCCTATAGAAAAGTAAAGGGATGCTGTTAATAAGCTCTTACTAATACACACAAACTCTGCACAGTTTACTGCTGAAAGCACCCTCAGAGATGCTATGATTACCTTATCTTTCCAGGCAGAGCAGGAGCAACAAGTGCAAATCGTGTTAGCCCAAGAATATCAAGGGAAGACAGTTGTTTGCATAGGATTATATGGCTAACATCTGAATGTGCTCTGCAAACTCATTTCAATTTTTAAACATCTCTGTTAGAAACTGGGGAGTGGACAATTTTGACTATTCTTACCTATGAGTAAAGTTTTCAGACCAGCCAGTGGGGGAGCTGGGTCTAGAACTCAAGTGTTCTTACCAGATGCTGCTAATTTCATGTTAGTCCAACTGTGTGGAGAGCACCCCGGGATTATTTGTATCAGTGACTCCAAGTCAGCCTTTGCAGAATATACTTTCTGGATGTTGGCGTTATGAGGTCTTTGGAAGGGTATTTGATGGGAAGAATTTAGGACAGCGTATGCCTGGAAAAGTTAGTGAAAGTCTGAATATGTCATCCATCAATAGAACCTTGTTGTTTTTATTTAATCAAAGGAAGTGATTGTGGTGCTGCCCTCCTGGAGCCTACTTACTAATGCCCTGTGTGTTTTTACTAGAGATAAAAGCCCTTTACAGACATAACTGAAAATGACTATCTTTCCAGAGTACGTGGCATTTAACAGCTAGGACTATGGAGTTAAAAGTGAGGCTCAGATATGAACTGTGGACTGCTGTCTCACACTCATCTCTTTGCTGGCATCTTGAAGCAGGGGCAAAAATTTACAGCTGGATGATTTAGATGTTTCTCTTTCTAGCTTAGCAGTTGCCTGAGTTGAGTTTTTTACTTTGTGCATTTAAGAAATTAAATAAATAAATAAATAAAATACCTTTTCTACTTGCAAGTTGGACAATTAGAAAATAGAACCCTCTTGTCATATAGAGAATCTGAATGGAGGCTGCCTGCATTCATATATCAGTTTCTATGCAACAGGTGAGATCTTTTTTCTTCAGTCTCAACTTCCTCATCTGTTTGTAGTGTTGGGGAAATGATAGTGCCTGTGTAATAAGGCTGCTTGTAAGAGTTTGTTGAAACAGCATTTGTTAAATGCTTGAAATAATACCTGGCACCCAGAGTTCATGTAAGAAATCAGTTAAATGTTGTTATCCATAATGTTATCATCTTTTTGTGAATGATAGACTTTGTATGAGACTGTTCATTAAGCGCATGATAGTGAAATTTTAAGATTCTCATCACCTAGTACTTCCAGTGTATCTTTTCTATGGTTACAGATGTTTTGTGACACAAGTACTTGCCATTGCATCACAGCTGTTCACAGTTCTTATTATTGTAAAATGACTTCTAGGTTTATAGCTTAGAAGCATTAGGCTATTATACCATATGTCATCAATATGTAGTAGGTTATACCACAGAGCCTTATGTAAGTATACTTTATAGTTTTCCCATTACAAGGAAATTTGCCACTGACTGACTCATTTCTTAGAACATACCTTCATTGTTAGTGATTCATGGATGTATGCTATATATTCACAATTATGTGTGTTTAATATTGCATTGCATATACATATCACATTGTTTAAGTGGTGCCTCATTGGGTATTTAGGTTATTTCATATTTTTCACAATGGCAAATATTTCTGTATTAAAAATGCTTTCCCAGTTTTTAAAGTATTCATACTTTTTTTCTAGGACCAACTTCTGGAATTGTAATTTCTGGCTGAATAGAATGTGTATGCTTTGAAAAATTGTTATAGTTTAAATAGAGAACTTGTCAAGGGATCCAAAGTTGCTAATATCCATGCTTGAGAAAGGTGCATATTTTAATTTTTTTCAATATGGGCCATAAAACCCCTTCACACTTAACAATTACTATTATAATAAAGTTAATTTCATTTGCAGGATGAATTGGTTATTTTTCCTTTGGTCCTTTTTGTGCACAACAGGAAAGTGTAGACTACTTTTCTTTGAGTAAATACTTGGTCTAAAATGTTTTAACTACTTCTTGTGACCACGATTTCCTTCCCCTTCTCTGCTTTCCTCCTCCTGTTTACTCCTAATTCTCTCATTTGCTTTATTATCCAAATTAAATCTCTCTACTTCTTTTGTTTTATTTCCCACTTAAATTATAGTGTAACAAATGTGAATATAAAATACCACAACTGGGATTCAGCTTGGTATTAGAAAGTATGTTTGGGATGCTTGAAGCCCTGGATTCAGTTCCCACACATATACAATCTGGTACATCATAAGAAATCAAGTGGAGTCGACCCAGAAAAGAAATATCTTACTTTTACTTTTTGGTCCTAGAACTGAAATAGTAAGATTTACTTTAAGCGTATATTTAATGAAAAAGTATACTTTTGTTATGCTGACTGATATTTTCTGTTCTTTTCTAGCATTTTGGCTAGCCTATTTATTGCTTTAGTTGCAGAATGAACTATGAGACTCCTTTTTTAAAATCATTGTTTGTATGTGGATCTACTGAGCTACATACTTGAGTCCTCCTTTTCAATCATCTATGTTAAAATAAGATAGTATTTTTTTCTCTGAATGCATCTATTTTTGATGAGCTTTAGGTGTTTTTTCATCAGCCACTTGGTTGAGAATAGAGTACAGAGGCTTCCTTGAGGACTAGTCTTTAAGCACTGTTCCTGCATATAGACCTGACGACCTGCACTTTGTGATAATGGAAGTAAAACATTTCATGCATCAGATCTTCTCATGCATATAACCTCGTTTTTCTACTCCATTTATTTGATAATTGTTTCATCATTTGAGATTCAATTTGTAATAGCAATGAACACTCTTTAATATTTTTCTAATAAGGATTAGTTGGAGAGGTTAATATGGTCAGAAATTTAAAGAAGCCCAGAGTCATCTTAATGAGTGTCAGGTAATTAACCTACATGAATAGATTAAAGAAATCGAGCAGGCACGCTGATGGGTTTTCCTTTCAAGTTCAAATTTAGAACATCATCTTTGCAGTGGTTAGGTCTTGCATATTAGATGGTGATTGCTATATTGTTTCTTAATATATAAAAGGCTTAATTGTGGGACCTTATTAGAATTCCTCATCAAATTTGATTAATGGAAGAATGATTATGATGTGTGATATGAATTTTGAATTCTTAGCTGTAAATTATATCTTTAAGATAAATAGACTCCCCCAAATGAATTTGTTTGTGAATTAATCACCAGTGCTTAAATATATAGGTCTCTTGTTACAAGAAGAAATAATGCCGAATTTAAGTGATCATGAACTACTTAAATAAGGCCTAAGAAAATAGGGCAACACTAGGAATCATGACCTTCGGGACTGCTATTGTTCAAGCCTAGATGAAAATCCATCAATGTCGTTGGTCACTGTAAGACTAAAAGGCACGATCTATAAGTAATCCCAAGTGGTTCTGAGGCAAGACTTCATCAAATTATTCAAACGTCTGTGTTTATCTTCTCCTGAGGAATTCTAGAAACTTGGAGAAGTTTCTCCTTGTTTAACTATTTGCAGTGAAGTCAGTGTGACTTGGTGTGCAGTTAGTTGGTGATCCTTGCCGTTGCAATAGTGGCAGTTTTTGGCCTGGAGCAGCTCAAACCACAGGTCTTCTGGTTTGATCTCCTTACTGAAAGGAAAGTGTCACCATTTTGGAGAATGAGACCAAATCTGGATTCTTACCACAACTGTGCCATTTGTCATTAACTCTTTCATTCTAATACTTGTTTTGTGCAATGATATCATAAACAACCCCTTTCATCTGGGCACACTAAGTAAGATACTTGTGGAAGCATGTAACTGTGCTACTTAATATAAATATAACATTCTCTTAAAGGCTTTCTATGTGAAACTTCTCTTACTCCTAGGTAATTCCAATCTAAGCTGAATGAACTCATTTTATTTGACTATGATTTTCAGCATTAAAAATTCTCATCTTACTGAAAATCTGTCTTGGGTACTGTTCTATTGCTGTGAGAAGACATGTAGAAGAAACGATTTTATTTTGGGCTTGCTCAGGGTTCCAAAGGGTTAGTCCATGATCATCATGGCAGGGAGCGTGGCAACAGACATGGTGCTGAAGCAGTAGGTAAGAGCTTACATCAGGATCTGCAAAATGGAAGAAGAGAGAGAGAGAGAGAGAGAGAGAGAGAGAGAGAGAGAGAGAGAGGAGAGAGAGAGAGAGAGAGAGAGAGAGAGAGAGAGAGAGAGAGAGAGAGAGAGACTGGGCCTGGTGTGGGCTTTTGAAACTTCAAAGCCCAATACTAGTGACATACCTTCTTTAACAAGGCCACACCTATTCATCCTTCCTAAACAGTCCACCAGCTGGGAACAAAACATTCAAGTATATGAGCCTATTAGGGTCAATCTTACTGAAATCACATACTACCCAAGGACCTTATTAAGCAACAGCATAAAGAGACATGATGAAAATCTGATTGGTAATGATTTCAAGGGAAGGCAGTGTGTTACTATTAGTTCTACACATATCCTTTCTAATCTGTGGTTAGTCAAAATGCCAAGTTAGGTCAAAATATGGGGTCTGATGTGTATTATGGCTTGTATCTTTGTTCTGTTGTCACAGACTGCAGTATGACCTCTCATTAGTGACAGTCCCCATTTATAAAAGAGACTAAGTCAGTATGTTATGCACCCTTCTTGTATGACAAGCTCTGTGCTGATTGTTGATGGGGGATCAAAGGCATGCAGCATACCAGTAACCCGTATCTCTCTTCCTATAGTCAGAAGACAACACATTACACAGGATGATTGATGTTCTAAGGGATTTTCTGTCGTTTATATTTTTTAGAAAGTAGGTTCCATAAAGAACTATTTCAATAGCAGCTAGTTTCATCATATAGGCAAACATAGTTATTTCATTCGCAGATACTCAAAAAATATTTTTAATCACGCTCTATAGGCAGGATAATTTAACTAAACTCCTATTATATTTGGATTACATTAAATGCCAGGCAGTGTTAACTCCTCAATTCTCTGAGTTCTGTAGCTGTATGTTCTCTTAATTTTTGTTCCTTCATTTTTTTGAAAGTAGGCTATGGAAGTTCCTGTTCAGTGTACAAACAAGAAAGTACAGATGGAACAGTCTCCAAATCAGAAAAATTAAAAATACTATATCCTTATCACATATCCTGAGGCATCCAATTTAATTTTCTTTTATGCCGTTCTGACTTCTATTTTATTAATTGTGTGGTCTGTCAACATCTTTGAGAATTTTCTTAATTTTTCTGGATTGACTTTCTGATAGTGTGTTTTGTACTAAAGGCTGTATTTTAGCTGCGGCTGAAATTTTTTGTAGGGTATCATCAATTTACTAGTATTATTTCAGAAACCCTTTTAAAAACTGGCTCACTGATTATTGTTTGTCAGTTTTCTTGGCTGGGTCAAGGTAAGGGCTAAGAATGGAGCTGAAGAGTCATAGGAAATTGTCTCCCTGAGGACTATGTGGGACCAATAATGAAAACAAGACAAACATACTCTATCTACCAAATATGATGTTATTTTTCTTAAGTCAGGACATAGAGTATTTTTCATATCTTTGTGATCATGTGAGAATATAGGAAGATCTTGTTTCCTCTCAACTTCATCCTCATAAAAAACTGCAGTTTGCACACTGCACTTGGCTTACTCTGGCTACTAATGGCATTAGGAAAAGGGGATGAGAGGACCAGTAAAAGTATGTGCACCATCACATAAACCTGATGGGACTGTGGGGAGAAGTCTTCAAAGTACATGGAGCACTTCAGATTTTCACTTAAGGAAAGAATTTTGTAATTTTGCTTCCATGAGACTAGTTGGTTTAGTATATTCTTGGTTGAATCCTTTAGAAATTTCTTTTTCCTGATCCTCTCCTAACTGACACATTGTAGGTAGCTACTGCTTACTCTGGTGTGGAGTATTTTGGTCATTTCTATTTAGGTTTGAGTAGCAGCTGATGCTGATGCAGAGGAGACAACCATTGACACAGTGATATTCATCATTAATGATTTCATCTTCTAATCTCCGAATGTTAACAGTGTCCAGAAAACATGGTTGTAGAGAGCAAAATCATCAGCTCTCCTGTGTCTTTGATGTCCTGAGTACTTGCCCTTCCCAGAGAGAACTGAACAGTAACTTGCTTTAGATTCTGTATTGCAGTGAGGTTTTTTTTCGTACTGGAATAAAGTCTTAGTGGCAGCTGAGTCACAGAATACAGTCTCAGAATTGGCAAATGTTCTATCATGCAAGTTAAATTTTTAAATAATTGTCAATGAATATGTTGAAGGTTGAAGGAAGAAATCGGCATCTGAACATATATTCAACTGTTTCCCTAAACACTCTGAGATTTTTTTGAAAAAAATCACTATGTATTTAAAACAATTTGGGGCCAAATGACATATATATGCAAGTCATTTCTGATCTCTTTGAAAATGAAATTCTGTTTCAAGCCCATCATTCTCATGTAGTGATAAGATTATCTCTATTTTGGAGAATCAAGCCAAAATATTACCTCTTCTCGTCTGAGTGCCTCTTTTCAAAGGCTTTCATATCTTCTGTGCTCATTAAACAGTAAAAGATTCATGGAGGCTGTAGACCAGTGGCTTCCAAGCCTGGCTGCCCATTAAAGTCACCCAACTGCTCTTTCCAGTGACTGGTTTGGTGTGGGGCTCAGAATCTTGGCAACTTTCAACAGCTCCTTGGGCTGTTTTGATGGCAGGCAGAGTACAGAGCAAAGGGAGAGTAGGAGATAAATGACGGTGTAAGTTCTCTGTAAATACTCATTTTATGGGAACTATCCCTTTGGTTCCTTTTTATTGCTGGGGTTTTGAGTGGGAGTCATAAAGATCAATTACAAAGTGGCATTTGGTCATTTGTATTCAGACTTGAACAGAGCTTGATGCTGGCTGAGGCTGATGAGACCACTTTTGAGCAAGTATGTTCATCATTTAAAAATATGATTTCATAGTTCCGACTCTTCAGATGACTCAATGCATCTCAACCTTTTATATAAGAAACAAATGGGAGGTAGGACTTGCTAAACATGGTGGTGTTGGGTCCCTATGAATAGATTAAAATTCATTTAGGGAGAAGTGGATAGCTGAATATCCAAATGATTTTGATACAGTTGGGTGATCTTCAGGGTTATTTAAATAAATACAGTATTCCATTTATCTGTTCTAACATAGCAAACTGAAAATTATTGGCTTAACATATCTATTTTATTTCATCTTTTCAGATTGTGGGTAAGAATTTGGCAGGGTTTGACTATGATATTCTTCCAACCATGCAGTGTCATCTCGAGTCATTTGGTAGTAGCTCTTCTGAAGCTGAATTAATTAATTCAAATGCCTGACACTTCAGTAGTAAAGGCTGAAAGGTGGGCCCACCTAGGGCCCCTCCATATCATGTTGTGATACATTTGACAAAGCTTCTCACCATGACATTTATCGTGTCATTTGCACAGTGACTCAGGTTCCTAGAGCCCTCAGGGGAGTTAGGCACCGGCTATAAGGCTTGTTGTAAACTGGAGTCAGAAACCCCTAACATTGCTTCTGCAGTGATTGCTGGGAAAGGAAGTCTGAAAGACAGCCTTGATGCAAGTGTGTGTGGGAGTATTTGTGAGAGTATTTGTGTAGCTGATTTTCAACTCCCACTCACTGAAGTCAGAAAACATACTGCTGTAACCACATCACACATTTCTGGATGATTAATTCATAGGCTAACTACCCTAGTATAGCAGCTCACTATCTTTTCCTTGATTCCTTTCAGGGCCTTCTAGAAAATGTGTCTGCCTACTTACCAGACTCCTTTTCTTTGACCCATCTTTTTGAAGTTCAGTGATTGTGGAACTCTTCTCTAAAATTACAGATGGGGCTGACCCTGTCCCTTATTACAGAAGACTTTTAGTGTCATAAAGTTCTGTGTGTGAAGGGAGGGCACAGTGGTTGTCCCTTGTGGTGGTGTGAATGAGAATGGCCCCCATTTGGATGTTTGGTTTCCAGTTGATGAACTATTTAGGAAGGATTAGGAGGTGTGGCCATGTGGTAATAGTTGTGTTAATGAGGGTGGACTTTGAGGTTTCAAAAGCCCATGCCAGATCCATTCTCACTTTTTCTCTGCTTCCATCTTGTGGGTCAGGATGTTACCTTTCCACTTCTGCTCCAGCATCATGTCTGCCTGCTTGCTGGCTTGCTCCCATGCTCCCTGCCATGATGTTCATGGAACAACTCTTCAAACTATAAGCAAGCTTTCAATTAAATGTTTTATTTTATATGTTGCCTTGGCCATGGTGTCTCTTCACAGCAATAGAAGAGTGATTAAGACAGTCCTACCTCACAGGCTCTGGAGAGACACAGCTTGGGTTCAAGCCTTGGTACTACTACCATCTTGTGTCATGGCCCTGGGCAGTACACTGTCTCTGCATATTTTGCTATATGCAAATGGGGATTATCTACTTCAGTGAGTAGTTATGAGATTTAAGTGGATAATATATGAATAAGGTCCCTAGAATGTGCTGCAACAATGGTGGTAATTTAATTGCTGTTCTTAGTAATGCTTTGTGGTATGGCACACAAGGCATCCATGGACGTTCATGCCAATTGTTCCTTAAATTTCCAACCTGTTACCTGTGACTTCTCTTTATTAATGCTGCAGCCTCACTCAGCTATCTCCCATGTTGTCTGAATATTTATTGTCATTTCTTTTACTTAAATTAGTGCCTCTCTATGGAAGTACACTTCTCTCTCACTCTCTTAAGAAAGTGCTGTTATCCTAAAGTGTGTTAGAGGAATCTGAATGTGGGTAAATTGGAATAATGCCCTGCAATTCACTACACATGGCTAAATTTTGCCCCTCAAAATCTTATTTTTTTCTGTATTTGTCTTTGAGTCTCCCCACACATAGAGCACAATATGGTGCTCACATATTGATGCTTAAATGAGTCATAGTACCGGGAGGCAAGGCTAGGTTATGCTGTACAAACAAGCAATCTGCAAACTTGATTGGCTCCTGCAGCAGTTCCTTTCTCAGCTATGGTGTGAATTTCCAGAGTCAGTAGGAGCAGGTACTCATTTTAACACTGGGGCTCATGGCTGGTGATGGCTCCATCTAAATTACTGCTTTCATGTTATAGACACAGAATAAAGTAATGGTAATACATGCATGAGCTCTTAGTGATGAACATGGAGGCCCATGCCACTTTTACTCACATGTCATTGGCCAGATAGATAAATGGTCACACGTAAGTTTGTATAGGTAAAAAAATATGATCCTACCATGCACTTGGTCACATAGAATCAATTATTTATGGGCAACTTATTGTGGCTACTGTAGATGACTCTCTGATCTCATTAACCTTTCCCAAAAGATGCGTTTTGGTTACTATGTCCACACTGCTATAAAGGTTGCACCTGTGGGAACCTCATTAAGTTATAAATTTCAATTCAGCTGAGACTATAGATCCTCTTTTATGGCCCATTTGGAGGCATGGCTGTTCAGCTAGAGGAAAGCAAGTCATAACCATGCAGTATGAAGTCACATTTGTGTGTGTATGTGGTTTTGTTCTTAGAAATAGTAGTGCTGTCAAATTTCTGTTTTCATGTTTGTAATCGTATGAAAAAAGACATTGATTTTGTGTCAACAACATCCCATTTGTGTTATGCACTAAAGTAAGTGTTGGGGAATAAGACATGGGATGTAAGACTACACTGGAGCTACCACTGAGTGACTGCCAAATAGAGGCCTGGGTGAGGTCATTTTGGTTCTGATTTGACCAAACTGAGCATATTGAATAATTTAAAGTGATAGTGATCTTAGCTAGTTTGAAAGCTATCCAATATGCATATGGTTATCTTCAGTGTCTCAAAGTTTTAGACAGTAAGCAAAAGGAAATGACAGCACACACTCTCTATATATGAAAGACTCAGCTAACAGCATAAGAATTAGGGAAATATTTGTTTCATCTATATACAAGATCACCACAGAACCATGGTTTTTGATTTATAAGAAATAAAGTATAGACATCTGTGGTATTTTGAATGAAAATGCCCCCCATAGGCTCATAGTAGCACTATTAGGAAGTGTGGCCTTGTTGGAGTAGGTGTGGCCTTGTCAGAGGTAGTGTGTCACTGGTGGTGGGCTTTGAGGTTTCAAATACTCAAGGCAGGCCCAGTGTTACTCTCTCTACTGTCTGCCAATCCCAATGTAGAACCCTTAGCTACCTCTCCAGCACCATGTCTACCTGCAAGCCACCATGCTTCCTGTCATGATGATAATGGACTAAAACTCTGAACTGTGAGTCAGCCTCAAATAAATGTTTTCCTTTAGCAGAGTTGATGTGGTCATGGTGTCTCTTCACAGCAATAGAACACTGACTAAGATAACATCTAAGGATTTTCAGGAGATATAGGCTCATGTGGGAGTGAATAACTTGTTATAGACATTGGTGGCAAATAGCACACGTAGGGTCATTAGTGATGGAATATGTTATTAAAGTGGGGCTTTCGTATTTTGGCAAATATATGTATTTCTTGTAATGCCTGATGTGGGAAGGGCAAAGTGCATGCTGTGGTATAGGTTGTGGAGACGAGAGCATAACTCCATAAAGTCAGTTCCCTCCTTCTGCTTTTACATGGGTTCTGAGTTGTCTAGATTTTCAGTAAGTTCTTTACCCACTGAGCCATCTCCCAGGGCAACATGCTATATTTGTCTGGATCTTTCAAGGGGTGGAAAGCAGTGCTTATTATATCCACTTGTCACTTTTCTATAGTGTGAAGAAAAGATGTGGAGGTTAGGGGAGGTCAGAAAGTTATAAACCATACCAGCTGATTAGTGGGAACAAAGAATTTGAGAGCCAAGTATTCAATGAAGGATAGTGGAGGGTTTGAACTCTGCAGGTAGCTGTCGTTAGGATGTAGCCTGCATTCTGAAGAGGTTTCTTTGAAAGGATTTGAGATGGACTCTTTCTGAAACGTGCTCAGATTTCCTTTCGGGTTCACTTTAGGTAGTGGGTGGGATGACTGGAAGAGTCAACCAGTGAATGTGAGCTATAATCCTGTTACAGCTGTGACAGTTTTCAAAGGATTTGGACTCTTTTGGCAAAGTTGACATTTGGAACCTTCTGTCTAGGACACTGCGCATGTACTCAGTGTTGTGTTAAATTTGTTCAGTGGAACCCTCACTTCAGGATCCTGGTAGAGAAAGCAAGTGGGTGTGTACAGCATGGCTTATACCTACAGCAGCTTCTTCATAAATGGCTATGTGATAAGAGGAGAGGCATCAGTGGCTGGGGCATCAAACTGTTTGCTTTTAGTCTTAGGCAGCAACACGTGCCTGTGGAGTCTAACAATATTTGCTCTAATTCAACACTAAATATTGTAAGGGACGAGGAAAGTTCACTGCAGAGCATATTTGCTTAGGAAGAAGGTTTCCATAGCTCTCTAGGGTCTGCTGTATGTTTGTATTTTCAAAAATTTCACACTGGCTCTTTTCCCAGGAAAGAGATATCTGTTCTCTTCCACTCTTGTCTCCTTGCTGTGTGTGGGTGGCTGTGCATCTCCACTGGAAGGGGGCAGAGTCTAAAGCCAAGTGCAATAGTTTTGAATTGGCTGAGACAGACTCTGTGAGGGCTGTGGCCTGCAAGGTAGTGGGTCAGGGTGCAATATGCCCTAAGAGCTTGAGCTGAGACCTTTTGCGAGTGTTGGTCACATACCTTGGTAAGGGTCTGAATTACCCAAGAGATAGTGTTTGCCCCTGGTTGGCCTCTGGAGAATTTAGTTCAGAACCCCCTAGGGATGCACAAATCTCTGGATGTTCAGATCTTTTATGAACAGTGGTATAGTGTGTGCACAGGACTTATTTCCTGTGGTATACAGAAAATCATATTGATTACTTGTTTTCCTGAATATTGCATCAGTATTGGCAGATCATTTTATTATTTAGGAAATAATCACTGGAAGAAGGTCCATCTGTATTTAGTACAAACACATATTTATACTTACCCTTAGTGCTTTTTATCTGTTCTTGGCTGAACACATGAATTCAGAGGGCAACTCTGCTCAGATGGAGGACTGGACTTCCTAACTTTGGTGGAGTCTGGGGTCTATGCTTCTCCCTTCTGTTCCCCCTCCTATATGCAAATGGCACCTGCATGTTTGTGGTACTGGATATGTGGGGAAAAGTGGAAGGGTCTCAGCCTGTGACTTTATTCTGTAATTAATATTCTCAGACAATTTCATACATGTATACAATGTATTTAGATAGTAATCACCCTCTTTACCTTCTCTTCCTATTCCCACTTTTGCTAATCACCTTCTTCTCAACTAGTCCTCTTCCTCTTCTACCTTCTTCTTCTTCTTCTTCTTCTTCTTCTTCTTCTTCTTCTTCTTCTTCTTCTTCTTCTTCTTCTTCTTCTTCTTCTTCTCTTCTTCCTCCTCCTCCTCCTCCTTTCTCTCTCTCTCTCTCTCTCTCTCTCTCTCTCTCTCTCTCTCTCTCTGTGTTGGGGGCAGTATTATGTAGATTTTCTATTTAGGGCTAAGTACTTGACAATCATTTGTTCTCAGAGCTTTGACCAGTTATGAGTTTCTTCACCAGCTGTTCCCTGTTGCAAAAGAAGCTTCATTGCCCAAGGCTGAGAACAGCATCATCTAGGAGTAGACACTTAAGCATTTAGAAGGCAGCTTGAGTACATATCCAGTTACCAACACATCAGTGGTAAATCACCCACATAATAATAGAAGGACTTATGAAGGTCAGTGCCATGGTTAAGAATCAAGTTTGAAAACCCGATTTAAAAACCAATGTATAGGACACTATATATTCCTTCCACTACCCAAGGTTTGTCTTTCCAAATCATTAGTGATTGCAATTTTGTTGTTATGGGTTGTCTTAATTAGGATTCTATTGGTATGACAAAACATTATGACCAAAATTGATGTAGGGAGGAAAGGGTATATTTCACTTTACTCCTTATAAGTCCATCACTGAGGGAAGCCAGGACAGGAACTCAGGGGAGGAACCTGAAGGCAGGAACTGATGCAAGGCCATGGGGAGGGGGTGTGGTTCTTCTTACTGGCTAGCTCTCAATGGTTTGCTCAGCCTGCTTTCTTATAGAACCCAGGACCACCAGCCTGGAAGTGGCCCCATCACTAAGTGAGACAATGCGATACAGGTTTGCCCACAGACAAGTCTTATGGAGGCATTTTCTCAATTATGGTTCCTTCCTGGAAGATGACTCTAGCTTATTTTGAATTGACAAAAACAAACAAACAAAATCCCCCAACAACAAAATCAACCGGGACAAGGGTCTTCTAGACCCTATTGCTCTAGAGTTACAATTATTTCAGGGTATGTTAGTCAAAAGTTTTAAATTTACTCAGACTTTTGCTTAAGTTAAATTTGAAGGTATTTTGTTCTCTCTTAGGCTTTTGGATTACACTTATACTTTTTATACACACACACACACACACACACACACACACACACACACACACACACACACACACACACACATATATTTATATACACACCTGTATCTATATCCTGAGCTGCTTCGCTAAATGTTTCACATGGGAACACGGTATCTTGGAAGGATTAAACCACCATACATTGAAGGATTTTCCAACTGGGCCTTTTTTTGTTTGACGAAACAGACCTCAGCAGTGACTGGTCAAGCAGTTTGTTGGCGTAGTTGTGCTTCTTAATCTTGTGGAGCCTCCTGATATCTCAGCCTGCTTCAATGCAAGTTGTCTCCAGGCAGTAGAGGAACAGCACCTCTCCATCCGTCAGGATTCTTGGAATTAAGTGGCCTGCTGGTCACACTCATTATTGCTGCCTACCAATTGTCATCTGCAGAGCAGCATTACTGTCATGTAAAATTCAGTTCATAAATGCTTGAAAAAGCTCAAGCATATAAAGACCTCAGTGATATTTTACAAATTATACTTTACATGATTTTTCAAAAAACACATTTTCTGCTCCCTCAAACTTCCTCCTCAGTGCCATTTCCCCAGCAGCAGTCAGCGGGTACATAGAATAACACTTTGTTGGCAGAATAATTTTGTCACTGGGGCACAGAGGCCGGCAGCAAAAGCTCTCTTGATCATACTTTGATGTTTTGTAAAAACAAAACAAAATCCTCATTTTGGTACCAGTCCTGATAAGGGAATGGTTAGCTCAGCTGGAACCCAAATACAGGAGATTAAAGGGAGGACATGGGGATTTTACTTCTAGGGTCAGGTGAGCAGTGGAAGAGCGAATGTTTGTAGCCCTCCCATACAACCAATTTCTAAACATCCTGTTAAGATGTTACATGGTTAAAGCTGACATTTTGAACCCTGTTAGAGAAAGTTGGAACCCTTGTTATGAATGATGCTATGTAGAGCAACAGTCTAGGATCTTCAGCTTCACTTCTAATGCAGCATTCCATTCTCTGTCACTTTAGTTAAAATGTTACTTTAGAAGGTCAAGGTCATTTGGAGACTGTATTATGACATGTAAATGAACATAGCAAAGTGTTTTAAAGTTGTGTTGCTCTCTCCTTCATGTCACTTGTAATTTCTAGATTTCTAGTTTCATTGGGATTATATGTACATATTTATCAAAATGAAATAAAAATATTGGACCTGTCTGATAACTTTATTCTGTTAATATATAATTAAAGATTAAATCGGATACTATCTATAATTATTTTAAAACATGCTGAAAACATAGACAGTGAGCATGTCCTCCATTTGTGTAGTTATCTGAGACATTTGTGATTATTTTTGAAATATGAGGTCTTCTGTCTTTTCTTTACTTTGAGGAGTTCATACAGAGAAACTGCCCCTGTTGGATGTGGGAGGTTGTCAGTTGGTGAGATGCTCTGTTGCCCATTTCTAGGGAGATGCAGACTATCTGTGGCAGGTGTTTGCTTTCATGAGGGAACCTGGCAATCTTAGTTCTGCAGTCAGCCCCAGCAGCAGCTATATGGCCCAACTACATGAACTGGAGGCTGTAGATTTGTGACCCTGGGGAATTCATACAAATGGGTTCCACTTTTCCTCCCCTTAGGACAAATTTAAAACAAATGCAGACAGAAAATTTATTTATAGATTTATAAATATACTTAGATCTTTTCATATATTGGTTCCTTAGTTAATAAATGTACATGATCTCCAGATTTATTTGCAAATGTACAGTTTCAATGTCTTGGTTTTATGGAGTTGAATATGATTCCTGTGAATAATCATTTTGTGATTTGACATCACTTTATTCTTTCTTACCTTTAAATGATTGAAGTAAAGCATTTAAAATAATGCATTTATTATGCTCTTAAACAAATATCAGCAACTCCATGATGCACTTTCTTCCTCCTTAGAGACAACCTCTTCCAATTTCCTTAAGTGTTCTCATTTATAAGCAACCTTCTTGATTGAATCCTGTGTTGCTTAATTGAAAGTCAGGCATTTTAACTTGATCTATTGTAGATAAGAATGTATTTCCTTTTCCCAGTTCACACTTCCAGCCCTCTCTCTAATTTTTCTGCTTAAAGAATTAATACTTTTGAGAGGCCAACATTTGACCTTTATGCTAGTTTGACTATAAATGCTGTTCAAAGCTAAGTCACAAAATGAACTTGTTCAGCTTGTTCCCTGGTTTTAATAGTGACTTTGTTTTGTTATTCCTAGAATGCATTTCTATAATATTCCTATAATCACATTTCAAGAATATCTGGTTGTTTGCATGAAAAGAAAAGATTCTTTGAATGTATAGATTTTTGATATTTATGTCCTAAAATGTCAGTTTTTTTTTTTTTTTTTTACTCACACTTGAATCACAGCATCTGAAAGGTAGGTGGAAGGATTTCAGAATTTTGAAGACAGTGTCTTTCTGTGCTCAATTTTCAGGGTTGTTGAGAAGGTCCTTTTTTACTTCCTCTGTATCTTCAAGCCTTCCCGTTTTTCCTCCAGTAGTCTGAAGTTTCATGATGTGTGCAGATTAATAAGTCTTTTTATAATGCTGTGCAGCATGGATATTTATTGGGTCTTTGAATGTGTGGACCAGTTTTGTAGTTGGGAGAGACATTCTTTCTCTATCACTTCTGCTCAGTACATGGGATTTCCACGTCAATCTTTTGCTAATTCTTCCAAATTTTATTTTGGACCTGCTGGAGTTCTCTTCTATTTTTCATTTTCCCCTTACTTATTTCCTCTTTCTTTGTCAGTTTGTTATAATTTTCTGTGATATAGTCTCATGTTTATCTTAACTATTTATTGACTTTCATTTGTTGCATCATTTTTAAATTTCTAAGTTCTTCAGTACCTCAATTATTTTGAGATTGAAGACTTACAGATTGGGATACTATCTTGTCTTTATGAGGACATTTGTTAAAGTTTTTGTGAAGCTTTCCTCTGTTGTTGTCATTATTTTCCCACAGAGTTTTTTTTTTTTTTTATTTTTCACTGTTGTTTATGTCAGTTTCTGAACTTCATGTTTAAGAGCTTCTTGAAATGGCTGGTGAACTGAACCCATTGTTATTTCAGAGAGTCATTGTTCTGGGTCTACTAACTGGAGATGGTCTCCCTAAGGGTCGTTTTGCCTTTCACTCTGTATGAAAAAAGTCTTGCCTAACGATATACAGGAGTCATTAAAAATGAGCAGAGTACTTTAATCTGTTTTTTTAAAGGAAATGTCCATTTTCTTTGATACTATACCCAAACCTAAGGAATGGTGCTTTCCTAAAGGCAGGTTAAAGAGTAGAACCCACAGTTTAATCTAATGAATTTTCATTGCATCCCATAAATCTCTCATTCTCTTCAAGTATATTTTTTCATTTGTGCATGTAAAACTTTTAGCAGAAAACATAGATGACTTTTGGCATGCCAGAGACCCCTTTAGATAGATCATCAATGATATAAACCATGAAGGAAATATTGTATAAATTAGCTTTCTTTTATTTCTTTGTATTTTCATTAGTTTATTTTTTTTTCTTTTGAGCTAGGCTCATATGGCCCAGGCTGAGCTCAAATTCTTATGTTGCTGAGACTGCTCTTGAACTCCTGATTGTTCTGTCTCTCCCTCCAAAGTCCCGGTATTACATGTACACACCACTCTAACTCTTAGATTTCATTAAAATTAAAAAGTTCTGCCTTAAGTATGTTGAAAAGTATATGAATGTAATACAAAAACTGGAAGAAGGGTTATCTCTTAACATATTTTAATGATATTTATTTCTAGCATGTGGAGATTGGGGCACATTTGTGTTGTGGTGTGCATATAGAATTTGGAGGATAATTCCCAGCCAACAAAGTTGGCTTTCTTCTTCAAACATGTGTCCCAGACTGTTAGGCTTAGTGACAACTATCTGCTGAGTCACCAAAAAAGACATGTATGTGACAAGTAAGTGTATGAGAAGATGATGCCTCTTGTCCTGGGCATCTTAGGCAAATGCTAAAAACAACAACAAAAATGTCCTTTTGGGCAGGAAAGATGACTTGTTGTGCATGTACTAGGACCTCAGTTCAGATCCACAGCATCCATGTAAAATCTAGGCATGGGAGTGCTCATCTATAACCTGATTATTTGGAAGGTGGATATGGGAGAATACCTGGAGTCCATTTGCCGGCTAATCTATAATAATTGATGAGTGCCAGTAAGGGAGAGATACTTCCTCAAAAGATAATTTGGAGAGTGATTGAGAAAGACACAAGATGTCAACCTCCTGCCTTTGCACACATTTGCACATATGTATACACATGAACACACTCATTTGAACATGTACATATACCATGCACCACACAGAGTAAATGAGAACGTGTATACTCAAGAGAGTGGGAGATAGAGATCCTTCCATGGACCGAGAGATTGTGGAAGAAATCTGAATGCATATCACTAAGGGAAAGAAAACAATATGAAAAGACAGCATGTTGTACTTAATTCATTCTTTGCCAGTCTGGAACGAAAAAGGGAGGCGAGAGTGAAAGAACCATATTGCCTGAACCAGTAGAGTTGGGCATGAGCAGAGCACCAGGTTTGGTGTCATTGAAAATGCTCCATATAACACTATGAAAGGAGATGTGTGTCATTATATATTTGTCAAGATTCACAGAATGTACAACAGCAAAAATGAACTAAGGAGTTTTGCAGGATGGTGATGTGTCCCTGTAGGCTGATCATTTGTAACTAATGCACTCAAACCACTCTTTATTCTTAAAATAGATATGAACTGGAAGAGTTCTTGAAAGTAAAAATGTTTCAAAAATTGACTCAAAAAGAAAGAAAACCAAAGGCATTTACAATGTGAGGGTTAGGGGATTAAGGACCACCAGTTTAGTTTTGTGCCTTTTACTGCCTCCCTTCCTGGTAATGTATCAGAAGTTTCCCCGTTTTTAACCCTATATTTTATATTTTTCCAACCCCCCCCCAACAGCATGTTTTTCTTATTGTAGATTTTCAGACTTCTCAGCTTTCTCAACTGTGTCATCCTGTTAAGAATCCACAGTTCTGTCTCATCCTTCTAGAAGGCTGTGGGCTTAAGAGTTGATCTAACATTGGAGGTAAATTCGTACATGTATCCACCCTGCTAGACTCCTGTAGAAATAAACTGGTCTCATACTAACTGCTTACATTTTGTCCCAACTTGACTCTAGGCCTTCTTTAGCTTGTGGCTGCCTGCATTTGTCCTCAAATCACAGCAGCAATGATGATATGTCTTCTTCCTGGTGACTCCTCTTTGAGACACCATTCAAATGCCACCTGTTTTCTGATGCATTTCTGGTCAAAGAGCAGACATTCTCCTTGTAGTCTAGATCTTTCAGGGGAGATGTGCAGGCCACCATGCATACCAATGTGAGCCAAATATCCCAAATGAGCTTGTGCTAGGAAAGCTTTCCACTATTCAAACCATAGTCTTACTTTCTCCAAGCTTACTTCATCCACTGGACAAAGGACAGAGTATTTTCTCATCTCCTTATTAAAAGATTTCTTATCTTCACTGGAACTCTCTTCTTTCAAATTCTTGTCTGAGAAATTCTACCTGAGATAATAAACCAGCCTACCATGAAAACAGTGTGTCTTGATAATCAGAGAGCACGGAAAGTATGCATTGGAGAACAACAGAGGACTGGCTTGCACAACCAGATCAGTCATCACTGTTGGGTAGACTATGAAAATTTGTGAACATTTTAGCTACTGTCTTTTATATTAAGTTGTAGTGATGACTTAAACTAATGAATTAATGTAGTTAAAATGTTGTGTAGAGTGCTGGAAAATGTAATACCACCCCTAGTGGACGTGCCTACAGCTAGAATGATGAGAGTAACATAACAACTGCATATAGAAATTTCTTTGGATGAAAACTGAAAAGTGTATGTGTGTATGAGTAAACATACATGTTTGTGTTCATGTGTATGGAAGCCAGAGGTCCTCTTTAGGTGTTTTTCTCACTCATGTTCTCCATTATTTTTTTGAGACTGAGTTTCTCACTGAATTTAAAGCTCTTTGGTGTTGCTCAGCTGGCCAGCCAACAAGGTCCAAGAATACACTTGTCTACATGTTCCAAGGTAGGCATTTCAGATAGATATGACTGGCTTTTACACAGTTGCTATGAATTCAAATTTGGGTTCCTATGCTTGTGTGCCAGTTGCTTAAGTCCATTTAAATCAGTCAATTTCTTTTTAAAGTAACATAGCTTAAGAATAAGACAACTATGATGAGTGCCTTGCTCAGACATGATCAGAGAAGCTTCCTGTTGTAGCAGATGAGAAAAAATACAGAGAGCCACAGTGAGATAATATGTAGAGTATGGAACCTTTGAAACACTCAGTCCTAAAAGGGATGTCTCTATCAACTTCATCCCCTTAAGGATCAGGGAACCCTGTGGAAGAGGAGGCAGAAAGAGGGTAAAAGTTAGAGGAGGTAGTAGACACCAAGAAAACAAGGCCCTTTACATTTTAACAGAATCACTACACATATGAATTCACAGAGACTAAGGCAACATGCACAGGGCATGCACCAGATGGTGTCCCAGAGCTGAAAGGAGAAGTGGACACATGCCCCATTCCTAACCTAGAAACTATCTCCCATCATTAAATTCTTGCAAATGAAAATTTAGTTTCTCTAGGGGAGTCTCATAGGGAAAGAACTACTCTTAAAGATAGACTGCATGCCTAGTAGTAGCTGTCCAAAACCTCAATGGAGTCTTTAGAGGTCCTTTGCTTCTAATGTCATGCCAGGGTCTTTTTTACTGTTTATTATTTTATTTATTTTCTCCCCCCACAAGCTTCTTTGTTTAAATATTATAGCTTTCAGCTTTGTGTTTTTATGGGATTCCAAAGTGTATGAACAAGTGGGTTTCTGTGTCTATGTCTGTTTCTTGTGCTTTTTCTAGGCTCTTTTCCTTCTATTTGTTTATTTTGTCCTATTCCAATGTATTTGTTTTTGTTTATCTTTTATATTAAGTTTTATTATTATTCCTTAGAAGCAAAAGGGGGTGGGTCCAAATAGGTGGGAAGAATTGGGGAAAGTATAGAGAGGGGAAACCATAATTAGGATATATTAAATGAGAAAAAAAGTATTTTCAATAAAAGAAAAAAATTTAAAAAATCAAAAAGTTTCAATTTCCTTCTGTGACCTATTGGAGTATCTACATTGCAGATAGCCAGTGACTTGAGAAGAATCTTAAGTGTGCAGTGAATGGCAGCACAGAAAGGGAGAAATGAAATTGAGCCTTTAGTGCTATCTAACTTTTTTGTGTGTGTGGCAGACTTCAGATTTGTGTTTACCTCCTACACATATGGCTTACAGCACTTTGGGAACCTGATTTTCTTTGCTGCTTTATTGCACTTTTGAAATTATTCTTTCTTATTTTGTGTTCTGAAGTAGTTACACTGTAAACAGTTTTCTTGAATAAAGGATTCATTTTGTTTTCTCTCCTCTTTCTTCCACATTGGCTCCTTGTTTTCTCTCTCAGTAAGTATCTTCTTCCTACACGGCCCCTGTGCTATGGGTTTAGCACGGCCTGTGCCTTTGTTGGTAGTGTAGTAAAAGCCTTTGCCTTTTCCTCTTTCTGTCTCCCTGAAGTAGAGCACTGAAGGTTGGGATGTGGCTCTTCCCAACAGGGTTGTGAGAGGATGGAGAAGGTCAACATTTCAGCATCCCTGTGCATTCAAAAGGACTGAGGTCCGGTGGCCTCACTGCATGACTAGGGCTGAGCTCATGTCTTCAGGTTCTTAATGTAAGCTGAGGGATATTCTCCAGAGAATTTATTGGCAGGCATTTCATTATCAGCAGCAATAGGTGGCAGATAGAGACCTGTCCTTTTCCACTTTACTCATTTCTTCTTTGGAAAAGTACAAAAAGTCCTGAGAATATCTCAACTATGTTATTATTATCAAGCAGTTGTATTTATAGTCAGAGTGAGTGACATGACAAGGACATGAGCAAAGAGAACTTTATGTGGTGACTCATTGCTAGAGACGAATATGCCAAAATTCTCAAATGTAGTTGTATTGGTTTATTTCTATGTTAAACAAAAACTACCATCAGAGTCTGACTTCTGGGCCTTCCTTTTTAAGGTCATATGAACCAAACTTATTGTCACATCAATCATTCCCTACGAAAGTAATATGCTTTCCCTTAAAATTTATGTACCTTCAAAGTCCTTAAGTTGATGATAAAAGCAATAAAAGTCAATCACACTTTACACTTGATGTACTTACTACCTTATAGAACAGCTCTGATCTCTCTCAGTACTACAAAACTACTGGTGGATTGCCTAAGGAGTTAAAGCATGGAACTTATTGCTTTATGTTACAAGTGATTTTGTTGTTAAGTAAAGGATTTAGCTTTAAAATCCTTTATCCTAATGGGATTTATGTCAAAAAAGCATACATGTTTAATATATATAGCTTATGTTGGAGATAATATACACACTGAAACCATCACTATAATCAATGACATGAGTATATTCATCACTTACAAATGTCCTCTCTTGCCTTCTCTTTTGATTTTTTTTATAAGAACACATACATAAGGTTTTCTCTTTAGCAATGTAGAATTGTTTGCTATGTAGATTCATGGTGTGAATGGATCTCAAGGACTTATCCATCTTGCAAAACTAAAAATTTGTACCTGACCATCTCCTCCTCCTATCTCTGGTGACAGTCATTCCATCTTTTATGACTATACTCAAAATAACCAACTGCTACTTGTCAGTCATAGTCATGGAAAAGTTCCTAGGATAGCTAGTAATACTGTTTCTGCAGTCCTGCCCTGTGGAGGTAACACAAAGATTGATTGCTTGTGGGCATTCAATTAAGTGTGCCTTTAAATTTATCTTGCAAAGATAATGTGCTTTGATTTTCCATTTGCAGGGGTTTGTGTGATAATTACCTTAGTGTACGATTATATTTATCAATTGTTGATTGTTTTCCATGGATTAATCATGACTCCTGAAGATGAGTTTATATTTTATCCCCTCAGTGTTTTATACTAGAGAAATTTCTGACTATTCTCAGAGAAAGTAAAACTTTACTAAACCCCCTCAGCTATGCCACCAACAGAAAGTCCCATCACAGCTTAGCAATAATTTATTCATTTGGGTCTCAATTTGCCTATGGCTCCAATTCCTGGGGACAGACCTGACCCTGAAGGTCAGTTGTAAATTTTGGAGATCAGCCCTCTGTTGGATGTGGGGTTGGTGAATATCTTTTCCAAGTCTGTGGCCTATCGTTTTGTCTTGCTGCCTGTGTCCTTTGCCTTACAGAAGCTTTCATTAGGTTGGGAAAGTTTTCTTCTATGATTTTGTTGAATATGTTTTCTGCACCTTTGAGTTGGTTTTCTTCACCTTCTTCTATACCTATTATCCTTAGATTTTGTCTTTTCACGGTGTCCCATATTTCCTGGATATTTTGTGTTAAGGATTTGTTGGACTTAAGATTTTCTTTGCTTGATGAATTTATTTTCTCTAGTTTATCATCAGAGTCAGAGATTCTGTCTTCCATGTCTTGTATTCTGTTGGTTATCTTGCATCTGTTGTTCCTGATTGTTTACTCAGCTTTTCTATTCCAGCATTCCCTCAGTTTGTGTTTTCTTTATTGTCTCTATTTCAGTTTTCAGGTCCTGAACTGTTTCCTTCAGCTGTTCAATTGTATTTTCTTAGCTTTCTTTGATTTCCTGCATCTTTTGGTTTGTCTTTTCTTCCATTTCTCTGAATGATTTTCTGATTTCCTCTCTTAGGGTCTCTATCATCTGCATGAAGTTGTTTTTTAGGTTGCTCTCTTCTGCTTCCTCTGTGTTGGGATGTTCAGGTCTTACTGGTATAGAGTCCCTAGACTCTGGTGGTGTCATATTGGTTTTCCTGTTGTTGGATGTATTCTTATACTGATGTCTTCCCATCTCTTCTTCGAGTGGGTGCAGGTGGTGTCTCTTTCTTTCCTGGTGTATATGGGTCTGGGGGTTCCCTTCAGGTGGGTGCAGTTGGCTCTGATACTTTGATGGGTCTCACGGTGGGTGCAGGGGGGTCTTAGGCACTCGCTCTCTAGGTGGGTGAGAATGGGACTAGGGCACAGATGTCAGCAGACTCTGGGTTGCTTGGTCGTTAGGGGCCGATCAGTCTGCCCCTGCACTGCTTGGGGGACTTAATAGTCCAGTGATCTCAGCAGAGTCAGGGTTGCTTGGTTCTCAGGGGCCAATTCAATCTCCCTGCCGACCCACGGGGCAGGAATTCCCAGAGTAGGCAGGCAGAAGTTGGGCCCAAGACAGGGGCCAAAGCAGCTCACCTCTATACTCTCTACACTCTGCACTGCCTGGGGGCCGAGTAGCCCAGTGATCTCAGCAGAGTCAGGGTCCCTTGGTCCTCAGGTACTGATTCAGTCTGCCTGCAGACCCTTAGGCAAGATTTCCCAGAGTGGTCAGGCAAAAGTTGGGCCCAAGGCAGGGACCGAAGCACAGAGCTCCATCTTAACATAACTTTCCCCAGCACTTAGTAAGAAAGAGTAGTTTGTGAATGTTTAGCCTCTTTGAAAAGGTACAGACCAGTAATCACATACAATATCTCTAGTCAAGATTCATTGGTTTGAGTAAGTCACAGACCTGTATCTTAACTTCTGAGTGGGATAGAAGTAGCTAGGCTGTGTCCCTGGAAGGAGCAGACCATGTATATTAGTGATTAGTCCTGGCATCTCCATAGCTGATATGCTGGGATAACTCTGGGTTGTGTAGAAGACACAGGAGGTGTTCCAGACAGCTCTAAGCTGAGAGGCCATTTATAGAAAAGTTTATATTATGCACACAATCCTGTGTGACTGGTGACTGACAGTGACACAGGGCTTCACAGACTAGAATGCTTAGTGGAAAATAGGTGTACCTGGAAATGGAGACTTTCTGTACTTGGGATCTCTATTTCACTGAGTCTGAAATTGCTAGGTGAATGGGGAAAGGAGCAGAAGGAATTTGAAGAAATTTTGTAGTTTATTCTGAATGTCATTATTCTATTTGAGAAACCATCATCCGTGTGTTCATAACAAATTATGTACACGTGGCATTCTTGTTATCAGAAAGACAAGTACTGTGGCTTTAAAATCCTTCTGTGTTCTATATATCTGAAAGGAATGACAAACTTGTATCACCCTAGTGGGTGGGTTATGTTTGGAGATGGGGATGGTGGCTGTGTAGGGGTTTGAAATGCCTTCAGAGGTTGCTAGCACAAACATTCCGTATTTTAATGAGTGAATTGGAAAAGGTATCAGTTTGAAAGGGTGTGGTATCTCTTGAATAATTCAAAAGATAGCTCAAAAGATTGACAGCTATAGAGAATATTAGTCACCGAAATGTTGAGCTAGGAGAACAGAGCTTCTAACCCAGTGAAGGCCATGTATGGAAGAGGGTTGTTATTTTGCCTTTGTGCTAGATCAGTTTCTCATCCAAGCCCTGAGGCCTGTGCTTTGCTAATTCTACATAGTTACTTGGCCATGATGATGCTTCCAAATAGTGTTGCTAGTCTTAGTATCCAACCAATACTCTTCCTTTGTCTCCTACAGAACCTTCTGAAAGATTATTTCCTTCAATTCATCAATCTAATGTTTACTCATTTTTGTTCTTAAAATTAACTCTTCCAACAGTTTATAAACATAGAAGATAGTTCACTTTCTAGTTCTGATTTGAAGGGCAGTGAACATGTTCAGAAGCCTCTGATCTAGAGTTTCTGTGAATTGCCATTGTTTCCAGCTAGGGGGTTGTTGAGTTGTTTCATTGTTTTGAAGTAATTATAGATTTAAAAGATGGCTTACAGTAAATATAGGAAGATCTTACATCCCAGTCACTTTGTTTCTTTCATTGGTTGTTCTTGAAGAGTAGACTAAAATATCAAGAGTAGAACATTGGATCTGCAGAAGGTGTGAGCATAGTTACAACATTTTATACCAGGCTGATGTAGTACTGTTCTTATGAAGACTATCCCATTACCATGAAATGTTCATTCCTCTGACTTTAAAGTCATTAATTTACCTTTCATCTCCACCATCTCTTTTCCTAGAAGCCAAAATTTTTTTCTATGCTTCTGTGATTTTTGCCTATTCACATATATTGTGTAAATAGAATTATACAGCATTTGACCTTTGGAGATTGGCTTATTTGCATTCAGAATAGTGATATAGAGTTTCAACTAAGTTGATACATGCAGCAATAATATATTCTTTTCTATTTTTATTATTTTATTGTAATAAGAACATGTAAGATCTCTGCCCTTTTAACACATCTTTAAATGTACAACATAGAAATTTTAACTATGTTATCAATGCTAACATATGACTATAACTTAATCATCTTGTTGTAACTGAAAATGATAGCCACTGAAGAGAAGTTCCCCTTGTGCCTCTGAATCTCTAGACATTATTGGTCCCTCTGTTTTTATTTAAGTATTTATATGTCCCAATAGAATGGACTTATGTTTATCTTCTATCTTGCCTTATTTCATTTACAGAGTTTTCACAATGTTCAATCATGTTGATGTATCTGGTAATTTTTTCTTCCTCCTCTAATACTAGAAGGCTGAATCATCCATTCATCCATCTCTCCACATAAATGGATGCATACACACATGCATATACACATATCACTCACATTTTTCTATTCATCCATCTTTTAAGGAAGTTTGAGTTTTTTGCCTACATGTCTGTAAGTGAACCACATGTGTGCTGGGTACCAGTGGAAGACAGAAGAGGGTGCTGGATTCTGTGGAACTGGAGTTACAGATGGTTGTAAGTTTCCATGTGGGTCCTGTGAGCAAAACTCAGGTCCTCTGTAAGAGCATCAAGTGCTCTTAAACAGTGAACCATCTTTCCAGCACATTCAGTTATATTTTAATAGATATTTGGAGTATGCAGGGGATTGGATAACAGAAGTACATAATAAGTAGTTGTTTCTATAATATATAAAGAACTCTTAAAAAGACAACAGTAAAATATAAAAGACCTGAAATAAATAGGCAAATTACTTAAATGGTTTTCACAGAAGACATACAGATGTCCAGAAGAGCAAGTTAATGTGCTCTTCATCAAAATCATAGATATTGTTGTAGTCCTATTAAAAGGCCATTGTCACAAAAACAAAATAGTCAATGTTACAGAAAATTTTGAATATTGTTGGTGAGAAAGTTCAATAGTATAGCCACCATTGAAATGTTACAGTATCAAATCTTAAAAATACAAATTCTACTCGTAAGTATGTAGCGAAAGGAATTTAGATCAAGATCTTGAAGGGGCATTCGAATTCCTGTCCATTCTAGCATCATTTGGAATAAATAAGCTTCAGTAACAGACACTTTTTACTTTTTCTTTTTCATGGGATGATTATATACTGTATTTCATTTAATCATTTACCTGTTATGGGATATTTCGGTTGTGTCTAGCTTCTGCTTAGGATTATACACAGTTTTGAACAATGACAGATTAACTGTCGGGTAAAGGCAATCAGCCACTGCTGCAGAGGAGGGCACAGCCTGCTATAGGTGAGGAGACTGTTTCCTATGGCAAAAAGAACACATCAGAATCAGACAGTTGGGACCTCACACAAATCCTACCAAGCTACAGGATCACATGCTTTTCTAATCAGTCTCCACTTCAATTGACAACAATATTAAAGGCTGCAATTTACATTTATGTCTGAAGCCAGTCAGTTGTGTGATGAGGGCTTGGGTTTGGCTTTCATCAACTCATGGTCTATTAATGATAGAGAAATGATTCTCTTTCAAGGTACACTTAGAAACCCTTAGACTGCATGTGCATGGATCTGGAAAATTTCATCTTTCCTCTGTTCTTTTCCTGTGTTATTTCGTCTTTAGGTACTAGAAATAACCAGTCAGTATCATTATATTGCTAACTTTTCAACAGATGTTCAAAAGTTTTTACATCTAAGAGTCACTAAATCACAAAGGGTGAATTGGGTGTATCAAATGCACTTATATTGTAGGAGTTCTTTAAATAGTCCATGCGTTCTTCAGCCTTTGTCAGGAGAACAAAGATGCTGGGTTCTGATACCAGAGAAGAGTACAGGTATTGGCAGTCACTGCTCTTATCAGCATGGAGTGAAGTCATGCAGGCAAAGTCCTCCTTATATTTGTATTTCTTCCAGAATACACTGCTCACCCTGTCTTCCTCTCTCAACTAGTCTCAGGAAGTTTCTAACACGGTGGTTCTCAGCCTTCTTAATGCTGCGATCCTTTCATACAGTTCCTCATGTTGTGGTGACCCCAACCTTAAAACTATTTTTGTTGCTACTTCATTACTGAAATTTTGCTACTATTATGAATCAGAATGTAAATATCCTTGTTTTCTGATAGAAAATGAATCATTTGACAGGGATCTTGACTCAGAGTTTGAGAACCACTGCTTTACTACAACCGGTTATAGGTGTGTTTTGACAACCAAGATTACCATTAGGGTGTTGCAATTCATTTCAATATTCTAGAATAATAAGTTCTGTGTTAGGTAAACTATTTCCTCCTATTCTGTACCCTGTCCTCTCATGCTTTCTTTTGTTTTGTTAAGATATAAATAAATCTGCTTGCCAGGGGTATAGTTATGAAATTTCAAAAGAAAATAAGAAAACAAAACATACAGTGCTTCTGGATCTGCATGCCCTCTGCTTCCTGACACCCAGGAACAATTGAGGCAGAGGACAGTGTTGTCTCCTGAAGCCAGGGCATTCATTTCCCAACACCACAGCTCCAGCCAGGGAGGACACCCGTCAGGAGGTGTGCAGAATATCATTTGCCCTTACTAAGAGGAAATTCAGTTGCTGTTGAGAAGAACCAGGTACCTTGTACACATCACACATGCTAATAAGAAAACCTTCACAAATGATCTCTTCCTGGATGGAGGGGAAGTGGTGCTGTCTTAGTTCCCTAAGTCCCTCATCAGAAACCACAGTTGTGAATAGCAGACCTGACATAAATACCAGTTCATGTCAGATACCCACCTGCTTCAGCTTTGTTCTTTCCAAGGAAGCATTGGTTCCCACCCTGTGGGTTATGACCCCTGGGAGTCACATATCAGACATCTTGTCTATCACATATTTACATTATGATTCACGACAGTTATGAAGTAGAAACAAACTAATTTTATGGTTGGGAGTAACCATAACACAAGGAACTGTATTAAGAGGTCACAGCATTAGGAAGGTTGAGAACCACTGAATTAAAGCAACGCATTGCTTGTTAGCATTAGGTATATTTACAACATATGCCTTGAAATGACATTTTGAATGAATACTGACCTAATCTTTGTTTTTGAGCAGGTTATTATATGGGATTTTTAAAATTTGTGACACACATTTCATAGAGTTGTTTTTCTGTATGATATAAGGAAATTTGCTCATAATATGAAGAATATTCATTCCGTGGAAGAAGGATGTAGGTTTTCAAATAGGTGACTGATAGCTGTTTTCACATTATGTTTATGGTATTTCAGAGATTGTATGTATGCTTAAATTATGAAAGATAAATTGGGACTTCTTTGTACACATAATCACATTATAGAACTGTAGTTATCACAGAGAGAAAACCTTAGTTTTGTGTCTATGTGGTAAATGGCAACTTACCACAGGAAGTGGCAGGAAGAATTGATAGATATTTTCTAGAAAATTATTATTTTTACTTTTGTTTTACAAAATTAGCAACAGTTTGGTAACTGAGGCATCAGAAGTGGTAATCCTATAGATGGATAATTTGGGGAGAGTTTGGTTAAATATCTAGGTTTTTTATCATTTTTTATTTGAATTAGAAACAAGATTGAATTACATGACAATCCCAGTTCCCTTCTCCCTCCCTTCTCCCCCCCCCCAAAAAAATATCTAGGTTTTATTTGAGACACCCTCATGTAACTGGAGAAGAACCTGCCATCATATTATATTTGGCAAATGAGTTATTTGATGAACAACTTGTCTCAGTTTTTGGAGACTTGGTTCCAAGATCTCCTTAAGAATGCACAAGACCCCGACTTACAATGGCATAGCATTTGCATGTTATCTGCATACCCCCACTTATTCCCCTTGAGTCATCTTTGAATCACGTATGATAATATAATATGGACATAGCACCATTGCTATATGCACAGTCTCTTATGTTGTTTGCAGACTGATGATAAGGAAAAGACCTGTGTTTGTTCAATGCAGACACTCCTTTTTCCTTTTCAGGATATCTCCCTGTGGTTCACATTTGGTAGGATTCTCAGGGTTGTAGAATTCATGATTGTGAGGCACTGAATGAATATATATTTCTTTATCAAGTCATTGCCTTTCTTTTTCATGTTCCCATTAGCTGATAAATGTGTAACTTTGGTTCTCACTTGGCTGACATGGTAGTAAACCCTCCAAGTAACATTTCCTATTGCTACTATACTATTTGTAGTACCCATGAAGCAAAGGGAAGTGGATGGCAGTATACTTTCTTTCTTTAGAAATAGGTAGAAGGTAAATGTCATTTTAAAATGTCCTTTTCCTTTATAGAAATAAGTCTGGCCTTATCCTTGTGAGATCTTTCCCTGCCACTACATGCATTTGTAGTATTTCCCCCTTTATCAACAGGTAGTATATTCTCCTGTTTATATGGTATAGTTGATTTCTACATTTTTTTTTGTTTTCCTGTTGGAGAATACCTGAAATTCTAGGCTTTTAACCCCAGGAGACTACTTCTTATGATTTAATTATATAGTTAATACAAGTTAATCAAAAATTAAATATTTCATTTTTGATCAGACTGCCCAGTAATTTATATGTAGTTAGTTCCTAACACATGCAATATTGAAAACTTGAGTATTATGTATAAGTTTTATAATCTAGACTATGTGGCTATGCCTAACTTAGTTGTTATGAGTAAAAGTCTTTGGCCTTTAACTAGTAATCATGCTAAACACAGGGAAGTTTCTGCCTGCCTTCTCTCTTCCTGTCCTGTCCCATCTGAGGAAGGTCGTCTTCACAAATGCCACTGTGAAGTACGTAGATGGTAGTGTAAACCAACTCCTAAATTCTGCTCGTTGGCTTGTTTTTTTAGGAAAATGATTTTAAGTTGTTTTTATATTATGCTATGGAGTAGTTCTATAGGGACAGTTCATGGTTATGTTTCAGACTGTGAAATTATCAAATATTTTAGGTAAAATTTCTTGCATGCTACAAGGATAGTCTATAAATGCCTAAGCTTACAGGGATGACAAGATAGTTTCTGGAAATCTTAATGATTTCATTTTTTTCCCGCTGATTTTTGTACAACATCAAAATTGTTTAACCAACCACTTCACATAGACAAGGGCAGACACATTAATAACTATGTTCAAAACTTCAAATGTGGTACAGAGCACATGCCTATATTCTTAGCACTTGCAGGGCTGAGAGACATGAGTATCAGGAGTTCAAGACCACCCTGGTTATATGAGTTCTAGTGAGAATCCTGCCTTATATTTTTGGTTGTGAACCTAGCCTTTAACGGCTGAGCCATCTCTCCAGTCTGAGAATCCTGTCTTTAAAGAAAGTAAATGGTAATGTCCATGTGACATTGAAGTTAGGGAAAGTTGAACTTATAATATGTATTAAATCATGAAAGTGTTAGGAATAATGAAACATGTGTTTTCAATCCAGTAAGTTCATCTGTTTCTTTGGAACAGAGCCTTTGAACATAACACTGTTTTGATAGTTTGATCATGTTATCCATGCACAGGAAAGGAGTGGCACACACTGTCTTGACATCACAGCTGGGGTACACTTGCCTAGAGGAAGAAGAAATGCATTCTTGAAAACCATGTTTCTTTATATGATAGTCTGGAGTCATTGGTGTCACATGATAAAGGTACTTAGGCATTTGTCTCGACAATGGCAGGTGGTAACGTCTCCACTAGACACACTCTCTAAGTGGTCAGAAACAACCCAACAAGGCATGTGTGTCCTGGTGTCTAAACTTACCTTAAAAAGATATCATGAAATTGGATACCCTCCAACAGTTTTTCAGAAGAAAACAAGGATCAAACCTCTAGTTGCTCAAAGAGAAGAGTAAGTTTGAGATCCTGTGTAAAATGTCTAGTCAAAAGACTATACTCTTTAAAAAAATCACAAGTGTGACTAAAAGAATTTCTAAGAATTAGAAATTTGCCCTGATTCCTCCATGTTTGGGGTTTCTGCATATCACACCCGAGGTCAGCTTTTCTATCCCCTGCCTGTGTGGGCTGTTGTATTCTTTCTGCCCCTTGCTGTGTTCTTGCCTCTAGCTGGAAGTACTTTCATATGTACAAAGATGACTCAAATCCCAAGTATTTGAGTCACTGTCTTTGCCAAGAGTCACTGTTTTCCTGTTCCAGGTCACTTCCCACAGCATTTCCAGTTAACAGCATGGATGATTTCCCTGCCTCCTAACTGTTATTTTTGCACAATCTCCATCTTTTTATCCTCTCATTGATGAAGTCTCCAGAAGCATTGCTGCAGCTACAGTAACTATAGTAAAGAGGTTAACAGCTGCATACCCAGCATCAGCTGCAATCTCTAACACCTGTGTGGGGCCATGAGGGGCCAGACCTGATTCCTAGCCTCTTACATGGACTGTCGCATTAAATAGTATAGTATCTCTGTCATCTCAATACTATTATTATGGCTAATAGTGTGTTTCATTGCTTGAACTCTATTAATTTTGAATTTTAGGTTCACATAAATATTTTTTGTGTGTCTGAAATTTTTCTCTGAAAAGAACACACTAATTCATATAATATTTTAATGAAATGATATATTCTTTTCCCTGTTCAGGAAGTGTTTAACAAAGGCCCCAAACTGTTCTTGATATGTATGCATATGGGGGTGTTACAAAGAGATCCCTGGAGATGGGACAGAGGCGGGGCTCTGCCACCTCATCCATTATTTGGTCTCTTGTCATGTAAAGTGGGAGTAATTATGAGCTACCTCCCAAGCTTCTTATGGAAGGTAATATATATGAGAACACTTGGTAAATTATTAATGTATCATAATAGAAATCATTTTCCCAGCTTATTAAAAAATAATGAGACCATCTTTGAGCCACTGGACTTTGATTAGCTTCTTTTCTCAAGATTTGTTTACTCTTGTTAGGCACATTTTCCTCTTTGGTTAAGCTGCTAAGATAGCCTTCAGAATTATCTTCTCTAGTTGATCTCCTCCATAGTTCAATGTATATGTCTATAAGTGTCTTGAGGTGGACACTCTTTGGCTTACATATTTGTGCCTTAAGGATTAATTAAATATGTGTATATTAACTTGATCATTAATCATAGAACAGATCCAAGTACAGGGGACATTTCAACATTTTATATCTCTCATGCAGTGTCATAGAGTACTGGTGACACTAACCATGTTTTTTCATAGGGTGTGAATGTTTTATATATATTAAATGTAAGAAATTAGTATGGCTCTTGGCAGGACACTGCCTCAAAGTGCTGACTTCATAACATGGACACAAATATCAAGTACATGCCAAGTTAGTTTAAAAACACCCTGTTGGGTGTTAGTATTTCTAGACTGGTTACCATCCTTGTTCTGCTGGTAGGGCTTTCATAGCTGTGACTCTGAAAGCCTTGTCAACTTAGATGTTAATGCTAATTTAATTGTAAAAGCAGATTGCTGTTCCTACCTCTCTATCCTCATGGTTTTTGACCTGCACCTTTAGAAGCCTCATTTCTACTACCTACCACCTTGTGTTCTTTAGGTTCTGAACTTAGCCTTCACTCTGGTTTCATAGCCTCAGATTAATCTAGCCCAGTCTTACTGTGCTTCAGCTTTCTCCTCACTGTGTGCCAAAGCTCATATGCTAAAACCACAGGTTAGTGTGTTAGAAATGCATTCTATCCTTTCCAGCAAGTTTGAGACAAACTTTAGTGAGCAGTAGTCCTTTCTATGTATCCAGGGCTTTCAAATCACCTTCACAATATCTCCATATAAACATGCATAGTGCTGACTTGTGTCCTATAGCAAATGATGTCCTTACAAGGAGTTAAAATTGTTCCTCTTCAATGGGTGTCTCTACTATGAAGTAGAGGTGTGGTAAATCCTACCACTCTTTCATGCCTGATACTACTCTTCTTCCTCTAGCTTCATCCTCATTGGTTTTATGTAGTTTTCCTAGAGTGCATTTGTTTATTTATTTTAACTTTTATGCATCTGTATATTTAAGAGGCTATCAGAAGAATTATGTATGTTTATTCATTGGATTTATAATTAACACTGAAAGTTTTTAATCATGTTGTCTGTTGTCACATTAAAATGTATGAATAGTTCTTAAAGATACATTATTCACAGTTATATGAAATCCTTACTGCACTCCTTTCCTAATTATATGTCACAAGATTTAATATACCTTCAAATTTAATATAAGCCTTGATTTAATATATAATATAGTTATCAGCTTGAAGAACATATACTAGCCAAGATATATTGATGACATGTTTTATTATTCCCTGTTATTTGACATATACTGAACTTTAATATTTATACCATTGTAAATTTGGAGAATATTTTTTTGGACACAGACTTTTAAAATTTAAAGTTAGAGTGGAATCCTATAAGTTAAATAACCAGGATAAGGTAATACTTTTAATATTTCTGGATAATTTTTTCATTCATGATTTATATTTTTGGGCACCAAAAGTTCATGCAGTGAATAAATTAGTTACTGCTTTCTCTTTGTGTGTAACCTCTCCATAGGTCTTTATATAGATTTGGTCACTTTTAGTTGTTGTGGTGGTGGTTTTATTTACTATGCTCCTAAAGCTATGGAGCAGTTAACATCTGTCCTCTGGGGAACTCTCTGGTTCTGGGAAATAAGAAACACTTTGTGCTGCAGTGGGGCACACTAAGGTAATGAGGAGATGGGGCAGCAAGAGACACTGAGAGAGGGATAGTGATCAGGATGGAGGGAAGCAAGATGGAAATTAGTTTTCTAGATTTTGCTGGTATCAGCCTGGAGTGTCAATATCCTATGTTAAAGAGTGAGGCAGTGACGGGATTCTAAAAGAAATGCAGCTATATTTTTAGTAACAAAGACAAATTTTCATAAACAATGAAAAGTGCTGTGTAGGTTTATAAGGAAGACACGTGGAACCTGAGCTTTGCTGTGGGTACTGTAACCATGTTTGCTTGTTAGGAACCTAAGATGGATCAGGCAGGTTGAAAATAGAAGTTTACACTTCTGTAGAAAGTCAGTGAAGAGCCTGCATTGCTTAGCAACTCCACAAGTTTACTGAAGTGGATGTCAGAGACACAAGTGATCTACCACCCTGTGCAATAGTCATTGGGTGCTACAGTTGGCTAAATGAATGTGCAGAGACAGAACCAAAGAGCTTTCATCCAGCACTCAACATGGTGAGGTCATTTTCACATACTAAGTAGTATAGCTCAGCTCGCTGTAGATTTAAACTGGCTTTTAGGAAGAGGTGGTTTGTTATCTGTAGTAAACTAGACTATGCAGTGGAACTTCATATAGCACATTTATAGTATGAGTGAAAACAGACACCATGAATGTTACACTGAACTGTTTTGTTATTGTGTTGGTTATGCCATTGGCAAGGGTACTGAGATTTTTTTCTTCAAATATAGTAATTGTATCTCATGGTTAGCATTTTTCAATGTTTTCTCAGTCTATAATACTCAGCCTATAGCCAGATAGAAATGGTAGCATATGGCTCATAACAAGTTGTTTCTTTGCAGAATTTTAGATTCCTTTGAGAAACACTGTATCAGCCTTTAATTCTCCTCCAAATTCTCCTTTCTTTACATTTGGGCAGTTAGGCTTCTCCATGACCAAACATCCATCCCTGACATGCACAGTCATTACTATATGTTCTTGGCCAGTGTCTTTTAGCCCTTTGAAGCTCAATACTTAGTAAATTATAAATCTCACTAAAGCTTAGCAAAGGGAATCTTATTTTCCCTGGCATATTGGTGCTAGTTTCCTTGAACTGCAATGAAGAGTGGGCAGATGCCCCAAAACACCATAAAAGGCTCCAGAGGTTTTGGTAGAGATTGGAAGACAGCATCCCAAATATATACTTAAAATTCAAACCTGATTCTGATTTATAAGGGTAAGAGCAATATAATATAATGTTTAAATAGTTCAGGTATCCTTGAACATAAAGTTTTTCTAAATGGAACTTCTAGGAAAATACATTTTAAAACTTTCATTTAAGATTTATTTTATTGTCAGTCTGTCTGTCTGTCTGAATGTATTATAGTGTCTGTACATAAGTGTGTGCACCTGTGTGCACATGATAGCCATAATAGGGTTTCAGATCCATTGAGCTGGCATTATGGGAATTTATAGGTTTCCTGGAATGTTTTGTGGATGCTGGAATCTGGGTGTCTATCCTCATGATTTTTCAGTAGGTGAACTCAACTGCCTATATATCTCTCTTACCCCAGGAAGTATGACTTTTATGAGAAAGAGAATGAAAATATGTGCCTTTCCCTTCTCTTTACCCTAGGTGCCCAGAGAGAATGAGGCACTCAGGTGGCATCAACAGGGTCTCCTCCTGCTCTGCTGATCCTACAGCAGGTGTCTGATGATAGAGTATAGGGCGAAGGAAGAAAGCAATTAGAGGGATCACTGTCTTGATTGCCTTTTGTAGGGCTGGCTGCCACTGTTCTACACATGGGCCACATCCTTTCAGGCCTTGAGAAAAAGCAGTGGTAAGTTTATTCGGTAATCGGCCCTTGCATATTACACTATCTTTATAAGCCCAAAGTTTTTTTTTTTTAAATAGGCATTTAAACAATTGCCTTTAATAATGAGTGGGAATATGCCATTTCTTCATACTAGAATCATCCATTTTGAGAAGATAAGCCAACCTAAGGGGAATGATGGAATGGGTGGCAGTCAGAAAACATCAAGTATCTGCAAAGAATTACAGACTAAGCTTGGTTTGGTAGTAAATCAAGAGCTTGGGACACTACATAAAACAAATGAAAACTATGACTGTCTAGGAAGGCAGTGCATGTAAAATGATAGTGTTGGAATTGGTTAGGGGCCTTTTGTGGCCCTTAGTGGAAGGGATGGGTAAGTATGCCATTGGAACTTTGAGGAACTGATAAAACTTGGAGGAGAAGTTGTGGAATGTATTTGGGGTGAAACCAATGCAAGACTTTAAATGAGGCTGTGGATGCCTTCAGAGAACCGTGGTGCCAGGTGCAATTTCTACTTATGTTGAAAAGGATTTGGTATTTTTTTCTTGCTTTTGAAAATTTATTTTATTCCCAGATTAGGGCTATGTTGCTAGTTATCCATGCATATTGTAGATAAGAACTGGACCGATGTAATAACAATGCCTACATGAGTCCTTTTTTAGATGAGAAGTGAACGTCACTAGTTCCATTTCCTCATGTCAGACATATAGTTGTGTTTGGACACACTAGAGTTGTACTTCATACTCTTGTTTTTAATAACACTTTCATATATGATTACCATTACTTTGTAATTATGACAATAACACCTGTGCTTAGGGAACTATTATGGTATTTCAAATACTGGAAATAAGTGTGCTTAGTACCAGTTGTCACAGTGATTTCTCCAATGCTTGAATTTCTAAGAAATCAGCCTCTATTGTACTTCAAAACAAAACTGGTGTCTAATAAATTCCCTTTTGAGATAGTAAGTCTTTGTAGAACCTAGCAAAAAGAAAACTTTATATCAATAAGAATATTCACAAATATTCTGTTTAGAAATATTGAGAAGAAAGGGAAAACAAGAAACTGGCTCAGGAAAAAAGCTTAGCGGTTTATTTGAATATACTTGGCCTGCATCACAGTAGTGTTGCTTCTAGCAGAGCTGGAATGGAGCATGTGGATGGATGCATGTGATGGGACTAGACTCAGCCGCTTTGCTCTTCAGCTTTCTCTTGCTTCACTTGGGTTCTTAGAAAGCCCAGGGAATTCTGCCAGAGCTTCCTTTACTGAGGAATCTGTAAGATGCACTGATATCTGCCTTAGAATTCACTTAGGTCATGATTGTTGGCACACACCGAAGACACAAGAGTAGCCTCAAAAAATTAGTTCCATCAGAATATCAGCAGAGGTCACCATGGTGCATGGTGCTTGGATGGGATTTTTCAGGTCATTGCCTCAGATGGAAACTGGCCAGACAGTTGTGTTTTATTAGTAATACATAGGTATTTAATGATGTATGCTTTTCACAAGTGATTTAAATAGGCATCTTTACATGGAAGGTTGCCAGTTCAGTACCAAGATTACATGGCAGACTTTCAAGTTAGTTTTGTGATGCGAAGGGTGTTTATGACTTCCTGTTTATGACAGTAATGGCATGGGTGCAGCCTTGTTTAGCTTTATCAATTTCTTCCCCCTGCCCAACTGACTTCCAGGAGCCCCTTTTAAAGACTTCTGCTGCCACATCCTATTCTTCATCCCTCATCTCCAGACACTGGCTGGGCACAGTTGATTAAATACCTTCCACCACCTTGAGCACAGCTTGTCTTAAGAAGAACTTGTATTCCTGTGAATATGACTCTTTTACTAACCAGAAAAGATGTGGAGGACACTGGCCAGTTGCTCACGTAGATCAGAAACTGCAAACTCTTTAGGGTACACTCTCCAGTGTAAGTTGAGGTTCAAAGATCTTCATATAACTCACGCTTGTTAGCTTGTTAACTTGTCCCTTGCTGCATGTTACCTGCTCAGACACACCTTTGGGGAGGGAGTGTAAAAGATGCCGCACCAATGAGGAAGCAGGCACTGGGAGTCAGTGATCATGCTGCAGACTCGTTTAGTAAGGACTTTAGGCCTGCCTTTGTAACCCCTCTCAAGGTCTTATTGGCTCCGGTGGCTGACTTTGCTGCATTTTCCTTTTCTCATTGGTGTCTCTGGGTTAGGTGCCTCTTTACCAGCAGTCTCTGGGCATAATGGCAGGCTTGGCGCAGGGAGGAAGTGCCTGTCATCCATGCTCATGCTTGCTGGCCTGGGCACCTGGTCAGGGCAACTGCCACTTGGGTAGGCTGGCCATCAGTTTCTCCTACAGTCCCTCTTGAAGCTAATATAAAAAACATAAAAACAAATCCAATCTCGTCCAAGGGGATGGAACCCAGGGCCACTGTGTAGGATTTCATGTCTGCAGGCTGGTTGATTGCTTCTACTCTTCCTCATTTCATGCCTGCTGTGAGATCTATACTGTTGTAAGTTTTGTTTGTGTGTCCTGACAAAGGCTGTTCTGTATTCCATACTTTTTGTTTCACACACCATCTCCTAATGCCTTGGTAGTTCTCTGCCTCTAATCTTTGTTCACCTTCAAAATCAAGCAACACTTGCTTTGAATTGACATTGTATCATCAGGATGCTTTTTTACCAAATGTTTATTTTTCTGTTTGTAAAAGGACATATTTATCCTAATGATTGAAAAAAAAAACTTTTTTTTGTTTTTTTAGAGACAGGGTTTCCTTGTTTTCTTTTGGAACCTATCCTGGAACTTGCTCTATAAACCAGGCTCCAACTACCCATCGGCCAGCCTCTGACTCCCAAGTGCTGGGATTAAAGGCATGCACCATCAATGCCCAGTGAAAATTTTTCTGGAGGGATGCTATTTTACTAATGAGAGCACATGGTACATATATACAACAGAACTTTGGGATAGTACTTTTTATGTGTCTCAATCCTAGTTACCTTACTATAGTGTATCATTTAAAAATGTATTTGATGTGTTGAAATAGTCATTTTATTAGTACATTACATAAGCCAAATGTAAGCAGCAATTATTCCAATATCTTAATTTTCAATTTAAAAATATTTTAGTTGGCTTGGGGAGATGGATCAGCTGGTAAACAGCTTGCCATAAAAGCATGAAGACCTGAATTTGATCTCCAGAATCCCTACCAGAAGCCTGGCATAGTGGCGGGCACCTGTAATCCTAGCTCTGGGGCAGCAGAAGAATCACTGGGGCCACTTTCACTGAATTGGAAAACTTAGGCTCATTGAGAGACTCTATCTCAAAGTACACAAGTACATACACTCACATACACACAATGAATTGAATATTGTCATGCACTAGCTTGTTGATAAAAGGAAGCCCATGTCTGGAAGGTTAAAATTCCATGGCTCTCACTCTTGCTTGCTGTATATAATACACAGCTGACAAGAAGAGCTGAGTCTGCATATCTGTGATACCCTTTCACTTTGTTGTGTTCATGTAATGGGGTTTGAACCCAGCACCTAGCACACACTAGACAAGTGCTCTACCAGCACGCCACATGTCTAGATCCTCCTACTACTTCATGGTTTCATTTTAATAGAGAACAAAGGGAGTTTTGGTTGTGTCTATTTGTATTGCTTTCCTGGGAACAGCTGCTCAGTGAAAACTGTTTATCAGCCATGATTTCAAATCTTGGGTGGCTTAGTCAAGATTTACACAGAAGTGCTGGGCCTCTTGCTTCTTAAGAAGGTTCCGGGAAAGTTTTATTTGATGATAAAACCCTAAGAATGTAAATGAAGACCAGTCACTTTGGGTCTGTTTGCAAACTACCCATACTGTGTCAGTCAGGGTGAAAGGGAAGCAGTGGAGTGTCTCCATTTGCATTACTGTGATAAACAAATACTGAGGGCTAACTGTAGACTCTGATACAAAATGTGCAGTACTTCAAGCACAATAATTTATTAGAAAAACAATAGGGAAATGTGTCCAATAAGAGATCCATGCAGAATGTAGTTGAGTTGTGTATGGCTTACTTGGTACCTGAAATTATTTAGGAGAGGCATTCACATCTGTCCATTTTCTTCCTCATGTGGTTCATTAATTGAGTGAAGGATAAAACTGTTTTCAACCCCCTAAGCTTCTTAGATAGTAGCCTATATTTTACTTACTGTGAAGTGCTAAGTAATTTTCTTGTGCATGGGAACTCTGGGCATTTTTAAAACTTTATGTTTTGATATCATAATATATTCTCAATTTTCCTCCTTCTCTTCTCCCCCCAAGCCCTCCTAGCACTCTTTCAATTTTGTGACTTTTTCATTAGTTTTGGTAACATACATGTATGTTTATAAATAAATTCCTAAGTATAACCTGCTCATTCTCTATAATGCTACTTGTATGTATGTTTTCAGGGCTGACCATTTGGTATTGGATAATCAGTTGGTGTGCTCTCCCTGGGGAAGACTATTTTTTTTTTTTTTTTTTTTTTTTTTGGAATCAGGGGTATGGTTGAGGCCCTGTGACCATTTTTCCCTTTCCATTTTGACATGTCTGTCATTCAGCAGATGTTTAGGCCTTTAAATCTTTGGTCATAGATAAATGCTATTATTCATCAGCTTGTAAGCTGGCCATCAAATATTCCTGCGAGTTCCTTTAGACTGATCTTCCCTGTTTATGCTTGTGAAATTGCTCTATCCCTTAAGTACTTCCTAAGCAATACTAAATTATTTAGATGCAAAAAATACAGAGTGGCTGGGCAGTGTTGGAACATATCTTTAATCCCAGCACTTGGGAAGCAGAGGCAGGAGGATCTTTGTGAGTTTGAGGCCAGCCTGGTCTGCAAAGCTACACAGAGAAACCCTGTCTCAAAAAACAAAACAAACAAAAAAATACAGAGTGAACACATTGCTTTGTTTGCCTAACTAGAGCCAAATACATCTCCTTAGACATCAAAAGTGGACATGTTCAAATTTGAAAAGCATCCGAAGAAAGCCATGTTCATTTGCTTTTTTGACTTTTAAGTATAATTTTGAGATACAATATCTAGATAATCGATGTCTTTTATGAGCCATTGAGAGCATGATATCATTAGATGTGAGTGTAAGATCAGATTCTTCTCCCATAATGCTTTTTAGCCCTAGCCTAAGCCCTGAGATGTTAATAGTGAACTTTACATTATGAATTTTCTAGCCTATTTAGTTTGAATATGGATATATCCCCCAATAAAGCCTGTGTAGCTTACATAAAACTATGCGTTGGCCGGTGTGTTCCTGCATGCCCCCCCCTTACCAGCTTTTCTGGCTGGCAGATAGGATGTTGTCTGCCCCTCAGAATTCTTCAGTCTGTTGCTTAACCTTTTCCTTTATTCTAGATGAAGAGAGGGCTCTGAATTTATGACCAGTCTTCCTTGTTTCTCTTCACTACCTAAAGAACTTTCAATATTTTGCTTTAGTTTTACATGTTTTTTTTGAACTTTACATGTTCATAGTATAAAATGGAATAGGCATTTACTTTAAAAAGAAATTTCTGAAGTTGAAATTTTAGGAGACACCGCCTGGGGGAAGTGATCTTCCTTCCTTCCTTCCTTCCTTCCTTCCTTCCTTCCTTCCTTCCTTCCTCCCTCCCTCCCTCCCTCCCTCCCTCCCTCCCCCTCCTTCCTTCCTTCCTTCCTTCCTTCCTTCCTTCCTTCCTTTCTCCCTTCCTCCCACCCTTCTTCCCTCCCTCCCTCCCTCCCTTCCTTCTTTCCTTTTTTTTTTTAGTGAGATGTTAATATTTGTTGTATGTTCTTTTTCTTTGGAGTCTTTATTTCAAAGGATAGCAACCATTTGCATAGGAATAAATCTTTTATGTTTATTTCTGGACACAGTGCCAGTTTATTGGTGGAGGAGAGTTTATCCCCCAAATTAATTTCTCAGGTGGTGTACTTTCTCCATCTCTAGTGAACTTAGCAGAACTCTTAGAAGCCTATGACACAAGAGGATATGGTACCCTGAAATAAGATGGCAATTTCATGGGGGCTGCCTAAAATAATTAGATTTGTGGATTTTACTCTTACTTATACAAAATGCACTTGCCAGAAATTAGAAGTGAGACCTCATGACTTTCGAGACTTCCCATTTGGGTTTCCTGGAAACACATATCTCCTGTGATGATCTTGCCCTGAGTTTTGTAGCTACATTCCTGGTCCAGTTATTGCCATGTTTCTCCTTTGGTAGAACTCAATTTTAAGCAATGCTTTGGTTAAATGCTGTAGATTTCTCAGTGCTTTGTCTCACTTGTTTGTGCTCCCTGGAGTCAGGTAATAATACTGTCTGAATTTCCACAAGTCTTCTTTTCTGTTCTCTTTCAGACCCCTGTGCTCACTGTTGAGTGTGAGACACCATTTCTGTAACCTGCACTCCTTACTTCCTACATTTGTCTCTTACTGTGAAACGAGTAGGAAAGTCCTTTTTCTTTGCAGAAGTTTTAAGCACCTTTTTCCTTGTTTATAATTACAATATTTTCTGCAGGTATACTTGTTTGCTTCCATTCAACATGTGTCAAGCATCCCATGTTACCCTTATATTTTTGTCCAGCTATGAAATTAGCGAGGTGATAGTTAATTTGACATGGTATTTGAAATGCTCACAGCACAGGACATAGTATGCTCAGCTATAGCATGATGTGATTAGCACTAGCTATATGGACATGCACTATAATAGTACTCAACTCTATCCTGTATCTGTTACAAAGTCTCAAATCATTACATTCACTTGTATCACATAATATGGTACCACAAAATCCAACAGAAAGTAATGAGTATTTACTATTGTCCACCAGCCTATGGTTACATGGGCTATTCTGGGTTTGACTGTAGTTGTCACCTGCTAATTTAGTTTGTCTCTGATGTTCTTGCCTAGGTTCTTTCATTTATGTTGGAGGACAGCAAGCTGTAGGATGCAATGTTAGTTACATTTATATTGCTATGATAAAACCAAAGCAATTTAAAAATGAAAGAGTTGGATTGGGTTTATGGTGTCAGAGGGTTAGAGTTTATGATGCTTGAGTGAAAGTTAGGAGGCTGGAACAGCAGCTGAGTGCTCACACCTGGATCCTCAAGTAGGAAGCCAATAGCACACTGGCATGAGTCTTTTGAAGTCTCAAAAAACAATTAGAAGTCAAAGCCTTCACTATCTAGGCTTAAAATATGGCCACAGAAGAGGAAAACATATTGTTATAATCAAATACTAGATTAGAAAAGAAAAAATTCCATTAGGAGTTTAAGATGTTAGTAATTAAACCTTGCTTACGTGGAAAGTAGGTAGAAGTAATGGATATAATGAAGGTTCAGATGATGAGAGAAATAGGGTATGAGCAACTCCATTTGCAGGTTGTTTCTGGTGCAGAACCCCAGTATTCTGTTTAATTTCCATGTTCAGTTATGCTTCACTGTTTTAGTCTTAATGCTTTAGACCTTAGGCTAATCCCCTGTTAAGAGAGACCCAGCCAGTTGTCAATCACATTATCAACAAAAGTAGAGCTATTGACTCTGGTCTACTTTTTCAATCGCATTTCATCTCTCCATCTCTACTATTCCTTCTAATCTTACATTTTTGAAAGGTAGACGTGCTTCAGGAACTATTTCCCAGTGTGACCTGCATTCTATAATGTAAATATTGTGTTTTACCATTCCTCACTGTAGACTCATCAGAGAGACTTGTGCAAATATTGAGGGAAAAACCTACACCTCATGGGCAGCCTTCTATTTTGTAGAAGATTTTATGAGCTTTAAATAATTTAGAGTGTATCAGGCCCTGGGGTGTCTCCTTTAGACATTGGTACTTTAGTGTTATAGGCACAGTTATAAAGTTCTGAGGTCACAGAATGCTCATATTAGATACTTTAGAACTGTATCTTCATGAGGACCAGGATCAATTGATTGTAGCAGACTTAGGGTGAGTTTGAGGTCATGCTGTCTGACGCACAAATTGCATTCCATTGCTGTAATGATAAGTCTTTCCGCCAAGCTGCCCAAGTTCTGCCTGGCGCCATGTTAAGGTCCCAAGTAACATACAGAGACTTATATTAGGTACAAATGCTGTTGGCCAAAGACTAGGATTTCTCATCTTCTAGCTAAGTCTTAATTATCAACTATAATCATAAGACTTTCTTATGGTGGACACAGGCATTGTGTCCTGCCTTCCTGTTGATTACATGGCGACTCCACAGAGAGGAGGAAGAGCTAGAGAAGGACTTCCTGTTTGTCCCTGTTTATATATGAGTCTGCCTGCTATGTCACTTCCTGCCTGTATCACAAGACTTCCTTTTACTACATTTCCCAGAATTCTCCTCCACTCTTAGTCCCACCTAACTTGCTCGCCTATTGGCCAACAGTGCTTTATTCAACAACCAGTAAGATAAACATATACACAAGAAGGACATTCCCCATCATATTGCCCATTGCCTGCTATATTTCCCTAGAAATATAGCAAGATCTGGAAGAGAACATAGGAAACTACTTGTGTTCCTCATCTTTACATACTTGTTAACATTTAACCATATATTAAGGCTTGAGATTCATAGCTTTCTTGGAGAAAACATGACAAGATAAGTTAGAAGTGCCTCAATTTCTCTAAGGCTGTATGCTTATTTATTTTTAAAAGCACATCTTTTATGGACCTTACATTTTTGGTCATATCAAAGCATAATTTCACTGTCTGTCCTATGAATATTTGTCTGAAGGCTATACTTACAAAAAACAGAAAGATGATGTGAAACACCTTTCTCCATTTATTTAGAGCTGGGGATTTTACTCATACTTTTCTCTGGCTAAGCACAGGTACTCCTGCTGTTATATACCCTTATTCCTTCTATATACAGTTATTTTTCTTTATTGTATTATATTGTTTGTGTGTTTGTGTGTGTGTGTGTGTGTGTGTGTGTGTGTGTGTGTGTGTGTGTGCATGATAGACAGATAAGCCATCATGATTGTATGTAATAAAGCTTGAAATGCTTTTCAAAATACTACTTAATTTTAAAAGTTTAAAACTTTTTGTTGATGTGTCCATATAATTTAAAATCATATTTTCAGTGTTTCTAGGGTGCTCAATTATTTACTGATACCCTTTGGCTATGAAGCTTTGTTCTAGCTCCTACAGATGATAGCCAGGTTACTGTGACAAGTTCTGGACTTATCAGGTCAAGAAAGACAAGTGTATGGCTAATATAAAGGGCTCTACCATGGCAGATCATATTTCTGATTACTATGTGACATTAATTTTCCATTTTGCACTTGGGATATGCTAGAATTTTATACTTTGACCTTTATCCAAAGGCATTCTGAATATTGAAAGTTACAGGGGAAAATGAGCTTTTTCTTGGATATTTGCAGTCAAACCATCACAGGGGGCCAGGTAAGGGAAGTAAGTGAGTGTTAAGACAGGAGTGAGTAGCAAAGAGGCATTTCTTCCATTCTCATGGATAGAAACTTTCTTGTTTGGATTCCACAGATAAAATCATGAAAAGTGTGCCTCTTGGCTCTACAATTTGAAGATAATCCCTGGGGCATAATGAGATGGGCTGAGGAAAGGCCTCTGGTGACAACTGTCTCCATCATTTGCAGCTGACATACAAGTCTCTTGGAAAACTCAGTTGATCATTCGTTCTGTTAGTCACCACAAATCTGTGGATTGGTAGAAGACAAAATATGTGTTCAATATCTTTTTTTTCCTTTTCTTTTAAACCTTGGAGAACTTAATACAGGCTACTTAACATATAGATGATATCTTTATCATTAGGTAGATTTCCAGAAATTATGGGTAATGTTCAGATGGGGCCCCAAGTAATTTCTATCATTTGTCTGTGTCTGCTATCTGTCTATCTATCTATCTATCTATCTATCTATCTATCTATCTATCTATCTATCTATCTGAATCCAGCAGAGGTAATTGCTTTGGTAATACCTTTTTCTAAAGGTACTTTGTCTTTGAAGAAACTGAATTTTTGCCAGACCTTGCAGCCAAGTTAGTAATATGCCCGAGATCATTTTCAACTCTGGACTCAGTCTGCTATGCTGAGCTGAACTCAACCTGTTTAAGTTTAACATGCCCTGAGGAAAACAGTGGAAAACAACCTTACTATACCTTGTAATCTTGCACTTCCCATGTAATTAGTTTATACAGCCTACGAAACATGCATACCTTTTATCTTAAACTACTCTTTTCCAGAATAAAGTGTGTGTGTGTGTGTGTGTGTGTGTGTGTGTGTGTGTGTGTGTGTGTGTGTGCGCGTGCATGCACATGTGTGTCAGTCAACAGCTTGAAGACAACCTTTAAGGCAACAAATATTCCCTGAATGTTGAAAGCATCGTGAGGATATAGAGGGATAACATCTCTGTGCAGTTTTGAGTTATTCTGGGTCAGTAAAATAACTTCTTCTCTTGTAAAACTGTTAAGATTTCTGTAAAATGGTATTTATTCCTCATTCCTTTCCCACAGTGTGTTGTGCGTGCTGTTCAGTAACTACAGAGCAAAGCCCTTTGTTAAGATAAACAGCAGACAGACAACAAACTGGCTACACACCACAATCCATAGACAGATTGAAAACACACAGAGAGAAGCAGAGGGTTCACATTTGGGCTTGGCTAAGAGGAAATCCCCATTAAAATATTCCTTAATGCATTATCAACTTATATTACATTTAGGTATCCAAACTTTTAATTCCTTCTATTTATTATTTGTGTTTTATTATTTCCTGATAATATATGCAAAACAATAGCCATGTGCTCAGTAAAATTCTGTGGTCCCTGTGGACATTTAAAAGCATATATGTTTAAATACACTGTCTTGGTTCCATTTCTTTAGGGTTTACATACAGCAAACGTTTTTGTCTTTGAGTTTAAATAGCCAGATCAACTATTATAGAACAGCAGGTGTTTCTGTGTTCCTTACCTGAGAGCTCTCAGAAAATGATTGCATCTCACTTTACACATTAGATCTGCTACAGCTGTTTAGGGTGTTATCAATACACTTGACCTAAAGAGTAACCTATAGTGGAGATTTGAGCTTTCTGTCACTCTGTGGAAAGAATTTGGCATCATTTTGATATAATTGGACAATTGTTTTATTACATTCATATTTCGCCCCCAAAGGAAGTGCTAAATTCTTAGCTTTCACTTTAGTTAGATGACACTTATCAAAGGGTTCCATGAGATGATCATTCATGAAATAGCTGCTCAGGGGTTTCCAACTGAATCCCTGGGAGATCAGGATAGAGAAACAAATTCCTTGAATAAAATGATCTCCTTAAGAACAAGAAGAAATGGTAGGGACTAATTTGTGTGTGTGTGTGTGTGTGTGTGTGTGTGTGTGTGTGTGTGTGTGTGTGTCTGTCTGTCTGTCTGTCTGTCTGTCTGTCTGTCAGTGTATCTGTGTCTGTGACACCATGCATCAGGTCTACTTGACTGCTATCATAATGGAATTTTGGTTCACTTTTGCAGATCGTGTACTTTTCTTCCTAGTGGAATGGGGAAGGAAAGGTCAACTTCTGTATAAAATTCCCAACTTCATTATATTATGCAAGGGAAATATAGCACTTCAATGGGCCACATGTGATTTGCAACACAGTCTGTACTTTTCAACATGTGTGTGGTGGTTTCTGAGACCATTTAATCACCATCTTAAACACTTTCATACATTATTCAACAGCAGCTTCAAAGTGACATCAATCTGTCTTTATAAACAAGGGTACTATTTACCAAGAAGATTATAGTACAACTACCTAGGGCCATGCCAAAGTTGATTTTCACACAGCATAAATTGACCATGGGTACTGTGTAATGTAGTTATGCATTAATGCTAGACTCTTTCTAAGATTTTCAGGTTCTGTAGGAGAGTCAGAGCAACATGATCACAGGGAAAAGCTTCCAAAGGTAACTCACCTTATCCTTAGAAGTGTAAAAATGAGGATGAGAAGGGGATATGAAGAAAGAAAGGAATGTTATAGCCCTTAGTGGGAGACTTTGGAGAATACACCATCATTTTTTTTCTGTTTCCCTCAGGAAGGAACAATTCAAATTTATTTGTTGAATATTGAACCTTCTTAATTATAGATGCCCACTCCTGGCTCATGTCTCCTTGTCTGAAAGTTTTGTTCTGTTATCACTAGTTTCTGTTTACTACTGCAATTAGCCATTATCTTCCAACTGCTCTTTGAAAGTTTTTAGGAAAAAAAAAAGCCAGATTCATCTTCATTTCCTAAAGTGTTCTTGCTGCCTCAGTTACAGCTATTAAACATAAAAAACAAAATTACTTATTGCTTATCTGTAGTTTACCAGGGAGAATGTTATGTTGTGTTGATGCCTGATGAAAATACATAACATAGGGAATCATGTACCTTTAAAAAAGATGCTAATTTGCTGGCACATCAATACTGTCTTTGGAAAGAATTCAGCTAATGTATAATAAATCATTAATGGACAAATCCAGAATCTTGTTAAGCACTGGTCTGGGTTCTGCCAGGTTTGTAAAGTTATGCTTCTAAAGTGACTCTAGCACTAAATTATAATCTTTTTAAAAAGTTGCTACTTTTAATTGCCTGAGTTTTTTCCCCTTGCCTTCTGTGAATTTTTTCTCTTTCATTTTTGAATAATATAGTATTAATTACTGCTAATAATAGCAATTGTGTATCTTATTATTCCTACTACAGAAAGGTGTTGCCAAATCTAGTATTTTCTATCTCTATATAACTTTAATTTTAAAGCACTAATGAGTGACATGTAATACGGCTTTTTGAGTTGAGGCCACTCTGAAGCCATTAACTTACAAGGTAGTTTCACTAACATATGTCTGTTCCAGACCTGACACTTGCATATCGGACATGCAGGTGGATATTAATGCTCTTCTCAGGGAGAAACATGACCTTATTGCATCAAGAATCCTTTAGTTTGGGACTTCCTTTAAACCTCTGCTATTCTTTTAGCAACAATACTGATTTCCAGAGACTGGGGGACGTCCAGTTCCTCTTCAGTCATATTGTCTCTTAGGAGCAGGGGTTAATTCTTCTCTCACCTCAACCTCAGAAACATGCCCCTGTAGAGATTACCCAGTGATGTGATTCATACTAGGTGGAGAGTTTTGCTTTCCACAACCTATACTTTCCCCCAAACCCCAGGGTCTGGCTCCTTTTCTACCCTGTGGAGTAGTGAGAAGGTTCTGCTGTTATAGACTGTAGGGTCTCCCTGTATCAGAGGAGAGAATCTAAACATTCATTTATTTTCCCCTTTAAATATCTCTAAGCAAAGCATTTAATCATCAAGGCACCTCTTGGTTAGATGTGGGAGGAGCCATGATAACAAGGAACCATTTCTTCTCCATGTCAAATGTAGAAATTTAAAAAATTAAAGAGGGAAGTTTTGCTGTATATTCTCTACAGAGTTCTTTAATGTCTAATTTAATAGGAAACGTCTAAATTCTCACCTTTCTCTGTCTCCAGTCTGCTGTGATATGCTACTTTGGTTCATTTATACTATAAAAAAATTGGGCCACATACAAGCATGTAGTAGAAAAAGGAAGAATCATTTTAATAGCTTATTTAAGTAATTGAAAATTACTTCAAAGTGAGCAAGAGGTATTGTAAAATGAATTTTTAGGAATGTGATGGGTGCTAAAACAATCACAAGAAACTTTGTGCCCTATTAAGACAAAATGCATTGCTCTGTCTTCCATTCTTGATATGTCTTTTACCTGCACGTGATTTTGTTATGTCATACCATTTAGTAAACTGGCAGGTGCAGCTCTCTCAGATGTTTACATATCATATATCATCAGAATTATCACATTCCATATGAAACTAACACTATTACCAGGAAGGTCTTTAAATATTGGGGAGATGCTACACTCACTGTAGTAAACATAAGTTCTTCAGAATTCTAGTTTTCTTTGGTAAGCTGAAATTTAATTTCTGATAATAAATACTATAATTTGTTTTCTTTGAGGTGATGGTCTTTTGTCTTCAAAACTTTTCATGCAAGTATCAAAGTGGAAGTAGCATTGTTTTGAAAGAGCAGCAAGTTCTTGAAGTGTAATCTCTCAAGCTCTTCTTTTGTGTAAGGGGTACTCAGTGTATGCTTTCTATTCTGTCACGGAGGATGTTAAAGAGATGTAACTCAAGGGTGTAGGTTAGTAAGCATTAGAGTGCTGTTGCCCCATGAATGACTTCCTGAATGAGGGTGCTTTTCGTTGTTGCTGTTGCTGTTGTCTAGAACTAGCAAGCAGCAAGTGGTAAGAATAAAGGGGCAGCACACAGGTGCTCTTGTGTTGCTAGAGTACACTAGCAGCATCCAAAGGACACCACAGTAAGTAAAGTGAATATCAACTATTGTGGAAATAGGCCTGACCTTTGAGTGCCCTGAAAAGATCTGGAGACTCTCAAAACTTGTTGACCAACACTGAGAGCAACACTATTGATCCTGCTCTGAATCCCTCCCTGTTACACTATCAGATCTACCCATACTATCCATGACATCATACATACTGGGAAGGAGGGCTCTGCTGCTTTTCCCTCTCCTTCCAACCCCCAAAGCAAGCAAGTAGATATCTGTGGGTTTGCTGCATACTTACTGAGTTTTATTCATCATCCTGAACAGGTCAGCATCTTTTTTGTCAAAATGCTAACTCTAATGGCTGCTGTTTTCCCTGGGTTGTTCCTACTTGTGGGAGGCCACAGGGGACTCATGTGTCCCCTCTTGTATCTCTCTGCCTGGTCTGGCATGTGGGTTTTAGTCAGATTTCTAAGGCTGACATCCTTCACTAAGCTATACTATTTTGTGAATGAGAATGTTTCCCTGTTCCTTGGTTACACTGTCAGTACTTAAGTTAGGGTGTTTGCTGAATTGTGATTGGGGATATAATTTAGAGTACTTGCCTTACATGTAGGAGGCCCTGGGTTTGATGATGTACAAACATGCATGAGACAGACAGACACAGAGAGAAAGACAGAGACAGAGACAGAGAGACACAGAGAGAGAGACACAGAGAGAATGAATATGAACAAACCTGCTGAATTTACGAATCCATATGTCTGAAAGCTAAACACATATCTATTTTACCAAATGAAGGACATTCTTTTCCTTGTTTCATGGGTCTTGACTCTAAAAGCATAAAGATAATAGTGAAGGGGGCTGGAGAGATAGCTTAGCGGTTAAGAGAACTGCAGCTCTTGCACAGGAGTAGGTTTGATTCCTATCACCCTTGCTGTAGTTTGAAACCATTTCTAACTCCAGTTCCAGGGGATCTGATGCCCTCTTTTGGCCTCTGCAGGCACCAGGCACATATGTGATAGATTAACACATAGCAAACAAAACACTAACATGCATTTAAAAAAATTCAAATCAAAATATGTATGTCATATTTTAGAAAATGTTATTGAAGACAGATTCATTGGGTTAGAAGTATTTGACACATGGTGGTGGCCCTGGTCTTGCAAGCTCAGGAATGATTGTCTTTGACCTTCTCTGAGACATACTGTCTCTTCCACTTTTCACATCTGTGCAAGGGTGTTCATTTTATTTGTACAAGTTGCATGCAAATTAATTTTATTATGTAGACAACACTGTGGATAACAACTTTTTGAAATCATAATTTATGAATTTGGTAATTAGACACTTACTGGTTCTATCATATATAGTTGCATTATTTTAGAATGAAATTGTGCCCTTGTGATTCATAAAAGTATTTTTCTGGCATATGTGCATTGCCAAGATTGTGAAACACATATTTTAAGTGTGCACGTAATGGATAGCAGATGAGAAACAAATGTAAGAAATCTTTTTTCAATAACCAAACATGACAGCAAATAAACTTGTTTTGCTCAACGAATAGGATCCTTAATAGGATGGAATTTTTATTTCATTCTTGATCGAAGGCTAATATTGTGGTCTAATAGTTTACTTATACATTGGTTTGGCATGCCAGTGGGTAAGTTTTATTTTGAAATATTTGTCCTTTTATTTTTGTTTGTTTCTGTTGTTGTTGTTGTTTTTCAAGACAGGGTTTCTCTGTATCACTTTGGAGCCTATCCTGGCACTCACTCCATAGGCCAGGCTGGCCTCAAACTCACAGAGATCTACCTGCCTCTGCCTCCTGAGTGCTGGGTTTAAGGGCTTGTACCACCAAATATCAAAAGTGAATGACAAGGCAGTCTGAAATGACAGAACAGAGCATGAACCTAAGCATCCCTCACGTGTACCTCTGTGTTAGACTGCTCACCTAATGGGGCAATACCTATGTGTTTCTCATCCTTAGCATGAATTATGTTTTTACTTAGTGAGTGAGCTATAGAAGTGGTCTACAAGCAACATAAATAAACAAAATGCTCACACATTACCTTTGAAAGTTAGTCATTTGTCATTATGGGTCTCACCCACTGGAACCCGATCTTCCTGTTGGTATGAGAAGTGAATGGCAGTGGATCCTGCAAAGGCACTTACTAAGAAATAATATATTTTTATTTCCACATTTAAAAATTGATCCTCGGTTTTAAGGGAGTTTACTTATAAGCACAATTTTGGCTCTGGTAAAATTAATCCTGAAAAACATAGGCAATAGCCTTTGATAATTTGGACTCATTAGCGGGCATATTCCTTTGTCTATACCTCCTGATAAGAGTTCTCTATTATGTGTGTGAATGTCACAGAGCAGCAGGTAAGAATTTGTCTCCAGTGCTCATTAGGGAATGTACACAGGATGGGGAGCTTGGGCATTCTGAGGAATGATCACTGCCTTCTACTTCTCTCTTGTTTCTTATCATTTTTAATATATTTATTGGGCATTAGCTTAAAAGCTCTTTGCTTAATGGGAACTTTGGCAAATGTAAATATTTGATGCAAGTATTATCTTTATTCAGTTTTAGCGAACCCATTGCTCCAGTGAAGACTGCCCAGGGAATGTTTGTACTGATTTTGGAATGTTAAGAATTTGGGAGAGTGGCTTTTCAGAGTCCAGTAGTATGTTAATCATGTTTGTATGCTTGTGACTATGGTTTCCTTGATTTTTTTTTTTGTTTGTTTGTGCTTTAGTTCAGGATTTAAAAATTCTCTAGAAAAAACAAAATGTCTCCATTCTAGGCTTTTAAAACTTACTCAAATATACATATATAGGATACATATATATTGTTGTGAGAGATGTTGGCATAGTCTTGAAGAAGGGACGGGCAATGGTTTTTTAATCATATGAAAGTGGGGTCTCAGCCTGGCAGTGTCCTTCCCACCAGCTGTTTGGCTCCTGTTAAAAGGGCTACATGGCTCAGCCAGAGGAACAAAGATGCTCTTCTGGCACAGTTCTTCTGTGCCATCTGGTTCAGGGCTGTGGCCTCACACCCAAAGGCAGATTTCCTTGTTTTAGATGAGTGATCCACATTTCTTAACTAGTGGATGGAAAGTTCTAGACATTCCCATTATCTCAGCCTGTGACCCTTTCTGTTTTACATGGATATCCAGTACTAAGTCACTAAGGAAGCTGTTGTGATCTTGTTTCTACCACTAACCACTACTAAGACCTTAGGGAGTATGTTTAATCTGGTCTTTGTTGCCCTCAGCTACAGAATGAAGTCAGTGAAGGCTCAAATGAAACAATCTTTGACCTCCAGCTGGTAAATTCCACATATGTTCACACAAGTTAGATACGTTGCAAAGAGGTAGAAATTACTAAGATGAGTAAGGTGGAGCACTGACATTGATTGCTTCCGAAGTTCCAGAAATCTCCAAGGGCATCATGGGGCTCTTTTGAACAATATGTGTAAGCTTATAAACTTTAAAGGGTTCTAACCTTAATGTCTTCACAGAGAGTGTAAAGTTAGTTTATAACTTCTTATGGGGTAGTGAATGCGTGGTTTGTGGTTTTAGCTGGTATGGCTTTCCTTTGGACTTACATGGATCCAATGAATTTTATTGATATGAGTAATACAATAGCTATGCCATATGATTTTTTCAAATGTATATGTGTATGTATGAATGTGCATGCAAGTTGCTATGCTATGCTTGTAGAGGTCAGAGATCAACTCCCAGGAGTCAGTTTTCTTCTTCCACCATGGATTCAGATATTGAAACTCAAACTACTGGGCTTTATCTACTGAACTATCTTGGATCCATAATGTGATATTTTTGAAATGTGGGAATTACTACTCATGTGTTTGGCTCAATCTGGCTCTCAATACTGATTTGGGATCTCTTGTGTACAGGAAACATATAAAGTTGATGAAGTCATTCCCCTGCTCTCAAGGAAGAAACATATTCAGCTAATAAAGGCAACATGAAGTAAAAGATAAAAGTGAACAATTGGAATATGAGGAATGTGATGAAAGAAATTAATATTTACTAGAGAACTGGGGAAGGATTCACATACAAACAAAGAGGTGTCTGAATTGGCTTTTTAGAGATATGGCTAGTATTAGGACTAGAAGAGTTAACAACCACTTTAGGAGAGGGAGAAATACTTTCAGGACAAAGCTATCATAAGATATTATCCATCTATGAAAAAAGACATGGAACATAGGGAGAAAGTACATAAGTGCCTATTTTAGTGTAAGCAAAAGATGGAGGCAACTCTGTCTAGGGGGATAGTTGACACGGTGAAGAAAATTAGATATAGAATGGACAGAATTTGTGGAGAGAATTTTTGTGGGATTGAGGAAGAGAGGCATAGGTTAGTCCTAGAATTATGGCATATACAATTGGAAACATATTGCCGTATATCAAGAAAAGAAATGCCTAGGTGTTAGGGTAAGGCCAGGCTTACCGTCTGAGAATTTGTATTAAGATCCAATGGGGTAGAGCCCAGCAGATAGATAACAAGGTATAAGGTTTAGTATAGATATTTAACAGCCATCTACTTTGTTTTTAAATGTAAAGACATGAGTAGGAATGATCTCTGCAGGGAATAAGATACATATGAAAGTTATTGAAGACTCAATGTGTAGTGGAGGCATTGGCTTTAAGTAAGAGCAGAAGCTACAGATTGACAATATGACTGAATTTGGCATGTGCAGTTAGTGCTGTGAGTGTAACAGGAAGAGGAAGTTGTATACACACACACAGAATGATGTACTCAACCAAGAGAATGAAAGAAAGTGATTAAATTTAGTTAGGTAAGATCTTAAAATATTGGTAATTGTCTTTGATTAGGGTCTGTTTTGGTTTGTGTGCAACACTGGCTCCCTGCTGCTGTATGTGAATGTTTTGTCCTGATCTGGTGGTCCTCTTTGGGGAGCTTGTGGTACCTTTTGACTGTGGTCCAGATAGCAGAAGGTAACCCCCACTTCCAGGTACAAACTTCCTGTCTTCTGCTTGCTGAGATGTGACCAGCTGCTTCCAGGTCCTCCTGACTTCTCTGCCATTGTGAACTAACACCCACTGAAACTAAGAGACCAAATAAACCCTTCCCCCTTAAATTACCTTTGTCACATTCTTTCACAGCAATGAGAAAAATTACATAGAGTGATTAGACAATAGTCTTCATGAAAGCAGGACTATATTTTGTTCTTCCCTATCACCCTCATAGGATCTATGAATATAATGCAGCCAATAAATTTTGATAGATGCTTTAATGTTTTTGTTTTACTTCAAATTTTCTTAGATATGATTTTTCTTAGAAGATATGATTTACAAATCACCATGTTCTAGATCTGCCCTCTCCCAAGTTCCATACTCCCATTTTAAGCTACATCTTTGCCTGAAGTACTTGAAGGCATCTTAAAGGCAGTATTTTTCCCCTGTCTTCCTGTTCCTTCACCATGGTTTCATATTTGCTATAGATCTTAAACTTTCTTTTAGGAGAAAGAGAGAGACAGAGACACAGAGCCAAGGGGATCCACAGAAAGGGGGGCATTTATATGTAACCCTGTCTTTTGTGGGCTGTCAATATTGTAATAAATGCAGTGTTTACTTAATAGAAAGACTTTGGGTTGAGCTGGAATATTGCTAATAAATTGTAAAATTTTGGGCTCTGCCTTTTGGCACATAAAAAGCTACCAATGCATCATTTTACAGATAAGTAAAATGATGCTTAGTGAGGTAAGCATGAAGAGAGTTGAAACTTTAGTTACCACTCTATGGGAAAAGAAAGGAAACAGGTAGTCATTTGATGATGAAGCTGTGTATCCATCCTAGAAGGAGGTGGATGAAAATGTTTGGAAGGTCTCTCTGAAGCTGAAAAGCTGTATACACTACAGACTCAATCTAATCTTTTCCCCATCTGTGGGAACCAAATAAACAGGGGACATAGTCTGGTTTCCAGTGATGATCATGATTCAGTGGGAGCCATGGCCAAGGAGCTGGTCATGTCCTCCCGTGACAATGTCATCAGCCTTTGTTAGTTAACAGCTCTTCTGGTTGACTGGTGCCTCTGTGCTTCAAGGTTAGAGCTGTGGTTGGAATAAGATTTGTATTTCTTTTGAATGTTTATTGAACCAGTTATTTAAAATTTTATTTTAATTATAAATTTTGTTTCAAATTGTGCAATAACTCTTAAGAAGACTTTTTTCTGTACATTGTCTTTTTCTAAACTTTTTGTTGTCTTTAGTAGCAGGGTGAGCTTTGAGTTCTTATTTTTTGTTGTCATTTGCCTCCTACTAACTAGCTTTTCTGTACAGGAATTTTTCTCCCCTTTATTAGTGGCTTAATGATGTAAGGATAATACAACAATGTGGTGACTTATACAATAATGTTAGCTAATAGTATAGTTATCTTTGTCTACATTAGTGTATGCTGGGACATTATATATTAAAGGCAGATGGCCAATATCCCCAGTGCTTCTGGAACTGTTTGTGGTTGAGTTCCATATTGTTTTGTTTATTCTTCTATAGCAAACAGATACTTGAATAAAATTCAATATCATGTCCATACATATTATTGCAATAAAAAGTTCCTATAAAATTTTAGTGCTTACTCCCAATCTCTCTCCGCGCACGTTTGTGTGTGTGTGTGTGTGTGTGTGTGTGTGTGTGTGTGTGTGTGTGTGTGTGCACATGCGTGAATTTGCATGCTTGCACATGAAAAGCAAGCATCCTAAGGGCATGTTGGTTTGCTCTCTATCTTTTGGTCATATTCTCAGAGAAAGGTAATTTCCTTTCAACCAAAATTTGGCATAAAAAACTTGAATATGTTTAATATGTTTTGCTCACATCTCATCAGCTTCCTTTCTAAAGCCTACCAGCTCCCTGTGCTGTCCCAGCGTACAGTTTTGATATTTTGGTGAGGGTGATATAAAAATGAGCACTGTTGACAGTACAACTCTGGACGGCAGTGTTCAATACTGGGGTCACTACAGCACTGAACAAGTCAGAAATGACCCTGCCCTCTAGAGATTGAGAGGAAGGTGAAAAAAAAAAAAACAAAAAAACTCCGTGTGTGTGTGTGTGTGTGTGTGTGTGTGTGTGTGTGTGTGTGTGTGTGTGTGTGTGTGTGTGTGTGTTTGAGTGCGCACCCGTGCCTGCGGGAGAATATATAATGAATTGTTCTCAATACTATAAGGGTTGAATATAGTGTCCCCATTCTACATGGGTAGTAAAGCTTAGATTTCAGCCTCTGGTTTTAAAGTTGTCTAGTTGTTCACTAGATGATTTTATTTTGGTAAGTATGCTAGGTTACTCTTATTTTATGGGACATGACACATTGGGTAGAGATATTTTCTCAGTTGAGGGTTCCTCTTCCCAAATAGCTAGTGTCGAGATGACATGAAACTAGATAGTCATCCCCATGTTTAAAAGTTCAAGGCTCCATTGCCACCGTCTTTGCTCTATTTTGTTCTCTCCTAAATTGCTTATCCCTTTCTATCCTGCTACTATTTATTTATTTATTTATTTATTTATTTATTTATTAGTTCTAGTTAGGGAACAAGCTTGTTTCACATGTAAGTCCCTTCTCCCTCTCCCTCCCCTCACCCCCATCCCTCCTCCCCCACCCCCAGCCTACCCCCCACCCATCCACCCACCACTCCCCAGGCAGGGTAGGGCCCTCAATGGGGGCTCTGCAAAGTCCACCAAATCTTCCTGTGCTGGCCCTGGGCCCTTCCCCATGTGTCCAGGGCCAGAGTGTAACCCTTCATGTGGGATGGGCTCTCAAAGTCCCTTGTTACACCAGGGAAAAATACTAATCCACCACCAGAGGCTTCCTGGAGTGCAGAGGCCTCCTTATTGACATCCATGTTCAGGGGTCTGTATCAGTCTTGTACTGGCCTCCCCGACAGCATCTGGGGTCGATGTGCTCTCCCTTGTACAGGACAACTGTTCCTGTGGGTTTCTCCAACCTGGTACAGACCCCTTCGCTCTTCATTCCTCCCTCTCTTCGACTAAATTCCCGATTTCAGCTCAATGTATATCTGTGGATGTCTGTCTCTCTTCCATCAGCCACTGGATGAGGGCTCTAGGATGGCATAAAGAGAAGTCATCAATCTCATTTTAGGGGAAGGGCTTTTAGGTTATCCTCTCCACCATTGTCTGGATTGTCAGATCGTGTTATCCTTGTAGGTCTCTGGAGAGCTCCCTGGTTCCAGATCTCTTGTCGGACCTATAGTGGCTCCCTCTGATATGGTATCTCTCATCCTGCTCTCTCTCCTCTATTCTTCCCCCAACTCAATATTTCTGCCCCTCCATTTCCTCTCCTCTACTCCTCTTCTCTTTCTCTTATTGTAGCAGCTCCCTCCACCCTACCCTAATGCTCCCAATTAGTTCAGGAGTACATGCCACTTCCATTCCTGGGGACCATTTATCCCTTAGAGTCCTTCATGTTTCCTAGTTTATTTGGTGAAGAGGATTATAGGCTGGTAATCCTTTGCTCTATGTCTAAAATTCATATATGAGTTAGTACATACCATGTTTGTCTTTTTGTGACTGGGTTACCTCACTCAGGATGGTTTCTTCTAGTTCCATCCATTTGCCTGCAAATTTCAAGATTCCATTGTTTTTTTTTTTTTTTTTTGCTGAGTAGTACTCCATTGTATAAATGTACCACATTTTCTCTATCCATTCTTCAGTTGAGAGGCATCTAGGTTGCTTCCAGGTTATGGCTATTACAAACAATGCTGCTATGAACATGGTTGAACATATGTCCTTGCTGTATGAACATGCACTATTTGGGTATATACCCAAGAGAGGTATGGCTAGATCTTGAGGTAGACTGATTCCCATTTTTCTGAGCAACCGCCATACTGATTTCCAGAGTGGTCTTACAAGTTCGCACTCCCACCAGCAATGGAGGAGTATTCCTTTTTCTCCACATCCTCTCCAGCATAGATTGTCATTGGTATTTTTGATTTTAGCCATTCTGACAGGTGTGAGGTGGTATCTCAGAGTTGTTTTGAGTTGCATTTCTCTGATCGCCAAGGATTTTGTGCACTTTCTTAAGCGTCTTTCAGCCATTTCAGATTCCTCTGTTGAGAATTCTCTATTTAGTTCTGCACCCCACTTTTTAATTTCATTGTTTGGTGTTTTGGTGGCTAGTTTCTTGAGCTCCTTATATATTTTAGAAATCAGTCCTCTGTCAGATGTGGGATCAGTGAAGATCTTTTCCCATTCTGTGGGTGGTCGTTTTGTCCTACTGACTGTTTCCTTTGCCTTGCAGAAGCTTCTCAGTTTCATGAGGTCCCATTTATTAATTGCAGACCTCAATGTCTGTGCTACTGGCATAATGTTCAGGAAGCGGTCTCCTGTGCCAATTTGTTCAAGGGTAATTCCCAATTTCTCTTCTAGAAGATTTAGTGTGGCTGGATTTATGCTGAGATCTTTGATCCATTTGCACTTAAGTTTTGTGCATGATGACAGGTATGGATCTATCTGCAATTTTCTGCATGCCTGAATCCAATTATACCAGCACCGTTTGTTGAAGATGCTATCTTTTTTCCATTGTACAGATTTAGCACCTTTGTCAAAAATAAGGTATTCATAAGTTCATGGGTCAATATCAGGGTTTTCAATTTGATTCCATTGGTCTATCTGTCTATTTTTGTGCCAATACCAAGCTGTTTTCAGAACTATGGCTCTATAGTAGAGCTTGAAGTCGGGGATGGTGATGCCTCCAGAAGATCCTTTATTGTAAAGAGTTGTTTTGGCTATCCTGGGTTTTTTATTTTTCCATATAAAGTTGAGTATTGTTCTTTCAATGTCTGTGAAAAACTGTGTTGGGATTTTGATGGGGATTGCATTGAATCTGTAGATTGCTTTTGGCAGGATTGCCAAGTTAATTCTACCTATCCAAGAACATGGGAGATCTTTCCATTTTCTGGTATCCTCTTTAATTTCTTTCTTTAAAGTCTCAAAGTTCTTATTGTACAGGTCTTTCACTTTTTTGGTTAGTGTTACCCCAAGATATTTTATGTTGCTTGTGGATATTGTGAAAGGTGATGTTTCCCTGATTTCTTTCTCATTGGATTTATCATCTGTATATAGTAGGGCTACTGATTTTTTTGAGTTAATTTTGTATCCTGCTACCTTGCTGAAGGTGTTTATCAGCTGTAGGAGTTCCCTGGTAGAGTTTTTCGGGTCACTAATGTAGACTATCATGTCGTCTGCAAATAGTGAAAGTTTGACTTCATTCTTTCCAATTTTATCCCTTTGATCCCCTTTTCTTTCTTATTGCTCTAGCCAGAACTTCAAGTACAATATTGAACAGATATGGAGAGAGTGGACAGCCTTGTCTTGTTCCTGATTTTAGAGGAAACGCTTTGGATTTCTCTCCATTTAGTTTGATGTTGGCTATTGGTTTGGTGTATATTGCGTTTATCATGTTTAGATATGTTCCTGTTATTCCTGTTCTCTCCAAGATCTTTATCATGAAGGGATGTTGGATTTTGTCAAAGGCTTTTTCAGCGTCTAGTGAGATGATCATGTGGTTTTGCTTTTTCAGTTTGTTCATATGGTGGATTACATTGATGGATTTTTGTATGTTGAACCATCCTTGCATTCCTGGGATGAAGCCTACTTGATCATGGTGGATGATTTTTCTGATATGTTCTTGGATATGGTTTGCCAATATTTTATTGAGTATTTTAGCATCGATGTTCATGAGGGATCTCGGTCTGTAGTTCTCTTTCTTAGTCACATCTTTGTGTGGCTTGGGTATCAAAGTGATTGTAGCCTTGTAGAAAGAGTTTGGCAATATCCCATCTGCTTCTATTGTGCGGAACAGTTTGAGGAGTACTGGAATTAGCTCTTGTTTGAATTTCTGGTAGAATTCTGCAGTGAAGCCATCTAGCCCTGGGCTTTTTTTGGTTGGGAGGCTTTTGATGACTGTTTCTATTTCATTAGGGTTATAGGTCAATTTAAACTGTTTATCTGATCTTGATTTAATTTTGGTAAGTGATATTTATCCAGAAAGCTGTCCATTTCCTTTAGATTTTCCAATTTTGTGGAGTACAGGTTTTCAAAGTATGACCTGATGATTCTCTGGATTTCCTCAGTGTCCTTGTTATATCCCCCTTTTCATTTCTGATTTTGTTAATTAGCATGCTCTCTCTCTGCCTTTTGGTTAGTTTGGCTAGAGGTTTGTCTATCTTATTGATCTTCTCAAAGAACCAACTCTTTGTTTCATTGATTCTTTGTACTGTTTTCCTAGTTTCTACTTTGTTGATTTCAGCTCTCAGGTTGATTTTCTGGCATCTACTCCTCCTTGGTGAGTTTGCTTCTTTTTGCTCTAAAGCTTTCAGTTGTTCTGTCAATTCTCTAATGTGACTTTCCTCCAGTTTCTTCATGTGGGCACTTAGTGCTATGAACTTCCCTCTTAGCACTGCTTTCAGAGTGTCCCATAAGTTTGGGTATGTTGTGTCTGCATTCTCATTAAATTCTAGGAAGTCTTTAATTTCTTTTTTTATTTCTTCCTCAACCCAGGAATGGTGCAATTGGGGGTTATTCATTTTCCACGCAAATGTAGGTTTTCTGCAATTCGTATTGCTGTTGAATTCTAGCTTTAATGCATGGTGGTCTGATAAGATACAGGGGGTTGTTTCAATTCTTTTGTAATGTAGAGGTTTGCTTTGCTGCCAAGTGTGTGGTCAATTTTTGAGAAGGTTCCATGTGGCGCCGAGAAGAAGGTATATTCTTTTGTGTTTGGATGGAATGTTCTATAGATATCTGTTAAACCCAGTTGGGTCATAACTTCTGTCAGATCCTTTGTTTCTTTGTTAAGTTTCTGTCTCGTGGTCCTGTCTAGTGATGTAAGGGGGGTGTTGAAGTCTCCTACTATAAGTGTGTGTGGTTTTATGTGTGGTTTGAGCTTTAGTAATGTTTCTTTTACAAATGTGGGTGCTTTCGTATTTGGAGCATAGATGTTCAGGATTGAGAATTCATCTTGATGGACTTTTCCTGTGATGAGTATGAAATGCCCTTCTTCATCTCTTTTGATTGATTTTAGTTTAAAGTCTAATTTGTTAGATATTAGGATTGCTACACCAGCTTATTTCTTGAGCCCATTTGACTGGAAAATTTTTTCCCATGCTTTTACTCTGAGGTATCGCCTGTCTTTGAAATTGAGGTGTGTTTCTTGTAAACAGCAGAAGGATGGATTCTGTCTTGGTATCCATTCTGTTAGCCTATATCTTTTTATGGGTAAGTTAAGACCATTGACATTTAGGGATATTAATGTCCATTGTTCATTGGTTCTTCTTTGTTTTGGATTTATTGTTGGTGGTGTCATTGCATGTGGATTTCACCCTCCTGTTTCTTTTTGTGTTTGGTAAAATTAGATTATCTATTGCCAGTGTTTTTGTGAGTGTAGTTATGTTCGTTGGGTTGGAGTTTTCCTTCCAGAACCTTCTGTAGTGCTGGATTTGTGGATATGTATTGTTTAAATCTGTTTTTGTCATGGAATATCTTGTTTTCTCCATCTATAGTGATTGAAAGTTTTGCTGGGTACAGTAGTCTGGGTTGACATCCATGCTCCCTTAGTGCTTGTAGGGTATCTATCCAAGACCTTCTGGCTTTCAGAGTTTCCATTGAGAAGTTGGGTGTGATTCTGATTGGTTTGCCTTTATATGTTACTTGGCCTTTTTCCTTTGCTGCTCTTAATATTTTCTCTTTATTCTGTAGATTTGGTGTTTTGATTATTATGTGTCGGTGGGACTTCTTTTTGTGGTCCAGTCTGTTTGGTGTCCTATAAGCTTCTTGTACTTTCATAGGCATATCCTTCCGTAGGTTGGGGAGGTTTTCTTCTATGATTTTGTTGAATATGTTTTCTGTACCTTTGAGCAATATTTCTTCACCTTCTTCTACACCTATTATTCTTATGTTTGGTCTTTTTATGGTGTCCCATATTTCCTGGATATTTTGTGTTAGGGATTTGTTGGACTTGAGGTTTTCTTTGGTTGATGAATGTATATCCTGTAGTGAGTCTTCAATAGCTGAGTTTCTCTCTTCCATCTCTTGAATTCTATTGATTATACTCACATCTTTAGTTCCTGAGCATTTATCCAGCCTTTCCATTTCCAGCATCACCTCATTCTGTGTTTTCTTTATTGTGTCTATTTCAGCTTTCATGCTTTGAACTGTTTCAAGAACTTCCTTCACTTGTTTGGATGTTTTTTCTTGGGTTTCTTTAGATTCTTTAAGAGATTTGTTTATTTCTTGAATTTTTTGGTTTGACTTTTCCTCCATTTTGTGTAATTTTTTGCTTTCTTTTTCTTCTATTTCTTTAAGGGATTTTCTTGTTTCCTCTTTAAAGGTCTCTATCATCTTGCTGAGATAATTTTTGAGGACCATCTCATCTTCAAGCTCTGTGTTGGGCTTTTCAGATCTTGCTGGAGTGCAGTCCCTAGATTCTGGTGGTGTCATATTGGTCTTTCTGTTGTTGAGTGAAATTTTATTCTGTCTTCTTCCCATATCTTCTTTTAGTGGGTGCAGGTGGGGTCTCTCTATCTCCTCTTGTGACCCAGTGGTGTGTGGGGGCCAGGAATCCAATGCCCATAACTCTGGATGGTTTTGCCTCTCCTGGTGGTCTCCTCACTCGTTGTGGATCAGTTGGCGGAAAAAGATGGAAGAGTTGGGTGTTTCCAGATTCAGGAAGCTCCTCCTTGTCTGTGTGTGTCTACCCCAAGCAGGCAGGCACAGGCCCGGGGTGGTCGGGGTGAGTGATGTTTTGGGCGGGAATTGGGTAAGGGCAGAGACTCACTCACATAGTTCCTGGGTCTGTCAGCGGAAAGCCTGCCACTAAATTTACTTGAGATATTTGTTATATTCTCTCCTCACTTATTTTTAAGCTATTTCTCCCAAGAACTGGTGTTTCTCACTCTGTTTTATTCACAGATGACAAGATTCCTAACACATACAGCATTCATGGAAGCCTCTGTTATATGGTATGGGGAGTAACTTTATCCATGCTGCCATTTCCAGGATAAAAAGATCTAGGCTATGTGATTTTAGTTTGCACACGGTGTAGCAGGATGGCTTTCTGTGCAGGTCCCTGATGCTGTTGGCCTGCAAATCCTCTCTGTGTTCCTTATTCTTTGTCACAGTATTACACAGTTTTAGGGCTGGGGATAAGGAAGTGAAGAAGATGATCGAGGTATCTGACTGAGGAAGCCTGTGTTCTAGTTTGGGGAGACCGGGCTAAGAAAGTGAGCAAGTAAGTACAGGAGGATAACTTCTGAAGCTGCTCTTATGCTGCTGACTCTAGCCTGGGATGTCTCTGATATTATGTCTGAGAAGTGGATACTAATATGCTGCTGGCTCTAGAGTGAGAGGTATGATGTCATGTCCAAGAAGGGGATGCTTGTATGCGCTGGTGCTAGACTGCGAAATCTCTGACATCATGTCCAAGAAGGGATGCTTGTATGTGCTGGTGCTAGACTGAGAAGTCTATGACATCATGTCTAAGAAGGGGATGCTTGTATGCTGATGGATCTACTGGGAAGTCTATGTCATGTCTAAGAAGGGGATGCTTGAATTCAGCTCTGACTGCTCCCTTTTCTGCACTTGTGAGTTCCCCTTAGCGATACCCATGATCCGTCTGTAACATTCTAGAGAAATTACCTCATTGCTAGAAAAATAAAGGAACAGTAGCAAGCAGTATTATCCTCAACCCTTTCAAAGATCAGACAGATAATCCCTCACTTTCTTGATTGCTGTAATACTGAAAAGACATTTTATAAACATTGTTCCAGGGGCTAAAACTGAGGATCTCTTTGTTTGTTTTAGAGTTAGCCTGCTTTTATAAACACTGTCACCAGTACCTCCTCTGTTGTAAATGAACATTCTCTCCAGTACTGCAGGCATAACACTGTGTTCAAATCCAAGGCTAGAGGCCTGGGATGTTGCCTATGGGATGCTCTAAACCATCACATTCACCAATATGCACAGAGATACACACAAAAGGGAAGCAGTAGCTTTCAAAGGTATTCTTTGGAGCTAGTGTACAGAGTTGTCATTCCTAGATGAGAATCTTTGAATTTAAATGGCTGCCAGAAGTAAACTGTGAGTTGCATGGATTTGCATTTTCAAATTTACTGTTAAAATTCATCTTTGAACAGAGTACTCATTAGGCACATTATTTAAAAACTTACTTGTCTCTCCCTTCTCATTGGTGGGGTGGCTGATTTCCTTCCCTGGCTGTAGGCTTCGCATTCCTGTGGACCACACAAGTTTCTAAAACCTTGGCACTCAGGGCTCTGGACTATAAAACTTCATTGGAAACAAACAATGGAAACCATGGCTTTTTCTTTTCTTTCTTCTTTTTTTTTTTTTTTTTAAGAATCAGCAGTTTTCTTTCAAATTGTTTTATTATTGCTTTTCAGTATTACCAAGTTAATAATGGTTTAGTGTTTTAAAAATCATTTCTGTTGGAAATAAAAAGTATCAATCAAATACATATGAGATCTTTTTGTTAATTTCAGACATTTAATGTTTGAATTTGTGTTATAACTTTGGCATAAAGATTACATTGTATTGAATCTTGATGGTTTATAGAAAGCTCATATTTTCATGTGCTGACAATGAGTTTCCTTTCAAGATCTATAGGTAAAGGGATTTTAAGTATTTTTATAAAGATTCTGAATATGTCTGATGTCATAGGCTATATTTTTGAAAATAATTAAAAATGCTCATTACTTTATAAAAATGTGCCATCATCTCTAGACCTTTGTTTCTTACCATATGTTTTGGCTAATCCACAGGATCAAAAATGAAACTTTTGGCCACCATATAAAACTGCTGAGTTTCTGAATACAATATGGAAGACATGGACTGATTGATATTCTTTTCACTATTTAGTGAATATATGATCTAGGATGCAAAGTATATACACTATATTTTAAAGTATTTTACTTTCTAATTAAAAAGGCAAATAGATAAAACTTATTCTATGAGATAAAAATAGGCTTCCCTTGAATTGTTATTACTATTATATTGAAATTGTTTCTGTTCAGAATTATATATGACTAGAAAACACCAGTCTTTCTGTGGCTTAAACTTCGTTCATTCTAGATTCCTGTTAGGTGGGAGTCTAGAAGGGGCTCTCGGTGGTCAGTGAGCCAGTGATTCCTACTGCGCTTTGAATTGCTGCAATTTATTAGATAAGCATTGAAAGCCCCCATTTAAGGGGGTGATTTGATTCTTTTAAAGTGAGAAACTATCACAAAAATGAATCTTTAATCAATAAAATTCTCAGATTATCTTAAATTTGTGTATAGATTAATGGAATTCTGGGTCCTATAGTAAAACACTTGAATAACTGACAAATTGGGAAAATTGAAGTGTGTTGAGCTACAGATTTTCCACTTACAAATACACTGTAAGTCTGCCATCAGGCTTACAGACAAATCCATTATGTTTGTATCAGAGATTTTTTATTTCAAAAACAAGGCCTTTTCTGGGGTGTTATGCGGGAATTGGAAGAGATACTGAAGTTCGCACAATTCCCATTTTTTTTTAACCATGTATCATCCTCATGTTATTGCCATATATCCTTGTTATGTTACAGGAATAACATCCTCATGCTATGGTCATATATCCTGAATATATTACAGGGGTAGAGAGCTTATGCTCCAGAATGTGGCACACTACACATGGGGTTTTGGAAACATCACTTTTCTTATGCTGAACTTTAGTCAACTTCTCTATTGTCTATGTTACCTTTTCAGAGTAGCACCACCTTGATGGAAGGCTCATAGAGTCATTTAATTTTCATGTATTCCTATACAAAAGTCATCTTAAGGACAAACAAGGGATGGAGATTTTAATAGCATGGCTAATCTACTCTCTATGATAGCTGAACATGGATCCCAGATGTAATCATACCACCAGGGACTTTAATTTACCTCTATGGTATCACTTCCTACATACTATGGATGACAGTGGGTCTGTCTCTGGCTTGACAATGACCTCAGAGCTTATAGTAGGAATTTTTTGCAAGCCCCTGATGATTTATCTGGTGCGCACCTGAACAAAAAATGATGAGTAATAATCCATGTTATTAAGAATGTGGTATTGGTCTTATGAAGAGAAGGCATGATTTTTCAATATGCCATCTCCCTTGGGACATTCAGAGGTAATTTTTCTAAGCATTGCAAAATTACCTATCCTATAAGCATCCAGTGCCTCATAAACTGCAGTTTACTCTCTTCAAAATAATGAAGTATTTCCTTCTCCTTGTGTCTTCCAATTTAAGTGAACTTTGTTTAGCTTCTTCGTCATAAATGTATTTACAGGCCTTTAGTTGTCATGGTTACTATCATGGTATTCTTTAGTTGGTTAATGATCATGTCTTAAAATCTGGCAAAATATTTTAAGCATAGGTGGCCATATTAACACAGGCTTAACTTCATCCTTGATGTAATATGGACACAGTATTTAATGTCATAGTTTCAGATAGTAGCTGTAATCATTTTAATAGACTCATTCAAAATATGTCTTATTTAAGTCTTTGGTTATCCTTGTAGATTGTAGACATTTGAGATACCTGGTGGTCAGTGAGCCACATGTTTTGTTGGTGGTATAACCTAGCCTTCCATGTTTCACAGCACCTACATTCTTGTATTTGTTGAAGATTATTTTCTTTTCCTGAAAACTGAGACTGCCATTCAGAACAGCCTTCTAGTGGTTTTTATATTTTATCAGTAGAAATGTCATGTATGAAGGGAGTATTTAGTTATGTCAGTTGAAAAAAGAAAACACATATTTGAAACAAAAAATTCTTTACATTTTATACAAATGTCTTTGTAGTGTAGTACAGATATAGGAAAACTGCACAAGTAAATGTAGAATAGCACATAGACCAAGAAATAGAACATGGTCCCAGAAGTCCGTCCCCTTCTTTTTCTTTATACCCACAGTCCTTCAAATCCTTTTCCTGTTGTGAAATCATTATGACAGCCTTGAAGATACTGTGCGTAGCTGTTTTGTGTTGTTCATTCATGCTGTTGTATGTCATTCTTGTTGTATAGGAGTCCTTTGCAGTGTGTCCTTCTGTCTGTTCTACTGTGCAGTGAATATTTGGTTTGTTTCTTGATATTAAAAGTATGAATAATTCTGTTAGAGAGTGAGTACATGTCTTTTGGTAACTTTGTATGCTTGTTTTGGTTTGAGAAATACTTAGGTGGAATGGTTGACATAAGCAGGAAGTTTATGTGATAATTGATTTTAATTTTTAAAAATATCTGTTTTAGAGACAGAGTTTCTCTACACAGTCCTGGCTATCATGCAACTTACTGTGGAGACCAGGATGGCCTTGAACTCAGAGATTTGCCTGCTTCTATCTCCTAAGTGCTGGGATTAAAGACAAGTACCATCACACCTGACCAATTCTAATTTTTAAACTGTTATAATTTAGGGTCTTTTTGGAAAGGAGTAGAATGGTGGGTTGCCTATATTAGGTTGGCCTAATGATGGACAGTTACCTGGAATTCTAAGCTACATCATTTCTCTCTTTAGTTACCTTTGTCAGGGTATTTTATCACAATGGTAAGAAACAAAACTAAGACAGCTCATGCTCACCTAAATGTAATATTTATATTTGCATGTTATCTTTTCCAAAGTAACTGCATATGCACACTTCAATGTTACAGTTGTTCTATTTCTTCACATTTCTTACCATAACCCTAACCTAGCTTAATTTGGGTAAGATTAGAAAATTCCTAATCTCGACTTTGAGAGTCCATCCCACGTGAAGGGATGCACTCTCGGCCTGGACACATGGGGAAGGGCCTAGGCCCGGCCCAGGATGATGTGGTGGACTATGGGGAGCCCCCGTCAAGGCCCCTACCCTGCCTGGGGAGTGGAGGGTAGATGGGGTGGGAGGACAAGTCAGGAGCAGGGGGTGGGGGGAGGGGAGGGACAGGAAGAAGGGATTGACATGTGAAACAAGCTTGTTCCTAATTTGAACTAATAAAATATATTAATCCAAAAAAGAAAGAAATTTCCTAATCTATGACAGTTTTCTTTAATTTGTCCTAAAGTTTTTTAAGCTTTAGTATAGATGTTTGACATATATATTAGAATAATTTTTAACATTTTATTTCTGATGCTGTTGTAAATATTACCATTAAAATGTTCTGATACTATTATACATATTACCACTTAAATATTCTGATGCTATTATAAATGTTTTAATAAATATTTTTATTTAAGTAATTTCCTTTTACTGATTATTTTGGTTACTGGTTTGCCTAGTTTGCTACAATACTTTTTTTCTTTTGTTTTTTTGAAACAGGGTTTCTCTGTGTAGCCTTGGCTGTCTTAGAACTAGCACTGTAGACTGGGCTGTCCTCAAACTTACAGAGATTTGCCTGTCTCTGCCTTCTGAGTACTGGAAATTGATTTTTTGGCCTTTTTTTTCCTTTTTTAAAATTTAAATTAGAAACAAGCTTGTTTTACATGTCAATCCCAGTTCCCACTCCTTCCCCTCCTCCCCTGCCCCCCACTGGCCCCCTATCCCATCTCCTTTCTGCTCCCCAGGGAGGGTGAGGCCTTCATTGGGGGATCTTCAATATCTGTCATATCATTTGGAGCAGGGCCTAGGCCCTTCCCCTTGTGTCTACACTGAGAGAGCATTCCTTTATAGGGAATGGGCTCCCAAAATCCGTTTGTACACTAGGGATAAACACTGATCCACTATCAGAGGCCCCATTAATTAACCAGACCTCCAAACTGACATCCTTGTACGGGGGTCTGGAAGAGTCCTATGCTGGTTTCCCAGCTATCAGTCTGGGGTCCATGAGCTCCCCCTTGTTCAGGTTAGCTGTTTCTGTGGGTTTCTCCAGCCTGGTCTTGACCCCTTTGCTCATCACCCCTCCCTCTCTGCAACTAGATTCAAGAGTTCAGCTCAGTGTATAGTTGTAGGTGTCTGCTTTTGCTTTCATAGGATGGCATATAAGGTAGTCACCAATTTCATTATTGGAGAAGGGCATTTAAGCTAGCCTCTCAGCTATTGCTTAGATGGTTAGTTGGGGGATCATCCTTGTAGATCTCTGGACATTTCCCTAGTGCCAGATTTGTCTTCAAACCTATACTGGCTCCCTCTATTATGGTATCTCTTTTGTTGCTCTCCTCTATTCTTCCCCTGACTCAATCTTCCTGCTCTCTCATGTCCTCCTCTCCCCTCCTCTTCTCCTCTTCTCTTTCTCCTAACTCCCTCTCCCCTCCCCCCATGCATGGGAGCTGACTTTTTAAATAATATTTTTATTAATTCCTCAAGAATTTCACACATTGTATCTTTTTCTGGAGAAATACCTTTTAATATGCTGTAGCAAAGCATAAGCAAAAGGATTGATAATAAATAATCACATATTTCAAAATAGCCACACATTGTATCTGTTCATATTTATCTTCTCTCATCTCCTTTCAAATCCATACTCCATACCATATTCACTTAATTTTCTGTCCTCATTTGTTCTTTTTAACTACATGTAATCCAGTTAGTGCTGTCAATATAATCTTAGGTGTGTGGCCATCCGCTAGAGAATGTTAGATCTACCAGAAGCCACACTTTTAAAGAAAGCTGAGTTTCCAACCCTAGCAACTACAGTTACCAATAAATGGAGTTTCTTTATCATGCATCCTCCTCCCAAGGCTAAGCAGATCATTGCTACAATATTTTATTGTGTATTGTTGGAGTATTTGCAAATACTTTTCCTGAACTCTTTGAGGTGGTCATCTGGTTTCTACTACCCTTTTCAAGTTAGTTATACAAATGACCATGGTTGACTTATGAATTTTAAACCACTATTGTATTACTACAATAAATCCTATATGGTTATGATGTATTATCCTTAATATACATCACTAAGTTTGATTTTAATGTATATAAGACTTTTCCATATATATATCCAGGAGAGAAAAACTACAATGGGGCAATTAATTAATGACTATAGGGAGAATGGAAATTAGCCTCTCTCAGAGATGAGCCCCCCACTTGTTGTCTAATGCAGAGTGGTCAGCCCTGATACCATGTGCTAAAAATAACAAAAATGGACTAGCAGGTTGTATTTAGGTATTTTTTGCATGTATGTACATACATACATACTTACATATATATGTAACAATAATAGCAAACAAGAGGATATCAACTTGAAAGTTGGGAAGCAAATGGGAGAGGGTTGAGGGGAGGTAGCTGGGAGGGGTTAGAAGGAGGAAAATGGGAATAGTTTCAATTAAAAAAATACAAATTGAGTGACTTTGGTAACTGTGTCATGCACACTTGTTGAAATGTGTTGAACTCATAATGAGACCTGTAGCACCTGTATCTCTGAATTCTTCAGAAGCACAGTTTACTAAAATTGCCTCAGCAAGATTGATGTATTTGGCTTTCTTCTGAAGTTTGTAGTTGGAACTACATGAACAACATAAGGCATGTTTGGAAGCCAGTGTCACTGGGTCATAACACCCTACTGCCTTTCTAGATCACAAACCTCTGCATATACACTACTGCCTTTCTGGATCACAATACCCTATCTATACACTCCTGCCTTTCTGGATATAATACCCTGCATATACATGAGTTCCTTTCTCGATCACAACCTTCTGCATATACACCCTTGCCTTTCTGGATAACATACACCTTTGCCTTTCTGGATCACAAAACCCTTTATATACTCTCCTGCCTTTCTGCTTGCCCTCTTCCCCATCAGGTGTCCATACTTGTGGTCCTGGACTGTTTTCTGAAACTTGCATTGCCTACTTGCTGGTTTTTCAGAGGCTTCTGTTCTCTGCCCATCCTCCTTTCCACATTTGCTCCACCCTGTATTTTCCCTGGGTGCCCTGCAGAGCACCTTTCTCTTTTTTGACCTTTCAATAAAGAGCAGAATAACCTCAAAGGATTATGCTAGAAATAGCTAAGTTTTGTGTATATTCACTTTCATAGTTCTCCATCCAATTTCTGACTCTGCAAACTCACCTCTGTATGCTTTCTTTAGACAGCTGCCCATGCCCTGCATTCTCATGATTAGGAATTCCGTTTGGAAGCTTTTCCCTGTTACTTCTCTCACTTTTGCTCAGACACAGGGCAGCAATGAATCTGTGACCCTCCATTAACAACCACTGTGTCCTCTACATAATACCTGGTACAAAAGACCCTGGAGTCCTCCCCCTTTATAAGTATGGGTCAGCTGAAGCACAGTGGAATAACTTTGGTCCATATACTTATATGCACGTGGGGAAAGACCCATTGCTCCACCTGAGTCTTATGCAACTGTGTCTTATAAAATTGGTCTACAAAATACTTCAAAAATTTTCATACAAATATATATGTTGAGTCTATCCCTCCATGTATTTTATAGGTATAAAGAAAAACCTTTGACTCTGGGGTTCATGGAATGTCTGACCTTGAATAAATCAGTTAATTTTCTCCTGTTGCCTTCCTCATCTGTAAAGTGGATTAATAATTATTTTATGGGGACATTTGAGGTTAGATGAGTTAATCATATAAAACACTTGGCACTTATAGGGCCTGGCTACCAGTAAGCATGGGAATACATTATCTGTTGGCATTAAAAACAGAGAAATCTTGTTTGTGGTTCCATGTTATGACATCTGAAAAGTGCTTCAAAGAAAATTCTGTCTTTTCCATTAACTCCCACTCCATAGTTACATTCCAGTACAATGATTCTAGTGACAACTTAAGCCACCAAGAGACCAGGTACATCATTGGGCTTTTGTTAGTGTCTCGAAAGTTTGGGTTCATTGTGACCATATTCATTCATTTGATTTTTGTTTGTAGTGCCCTTCTTCTTGGAACTGCAAGCCCCTGAAAACTGCTTTCTTCCCTTCTTCTACCTCTAAGTATTTGCTTGGAGACCTGCATATTTCTCCTGTCTTTTATTTTCTAGGATGATTACAGCATCTGCTTTGCTAGTCTACTGTAGGCATTGCACAGGGAAAATTGTGGTTCTTTTATTCTTAGATTAAAATAGTTTTAAAGCTTAAGTCAAATTTTGTGTCACATATCTGCAGCAAAAGTTCTTTATTAATACTTACACATGTTTGGAACAGTTTCTATATGTGGTCATTGCAAAAACCATTTTACTGTCCTGTTCTTTTAATTAATATTTTTATCTGAGTTTCTCAAATTCATTCCCTGTAGAATGACTTAGTTTTAAATTCCAGGAATATATATATATATTCTGTGTATTATTAGAAATAGAGGAAATATAACATATAGTATGTTAATTTTCAATACTTTAATGATCCCTGATGTATATATAATAAGACTTATTAGGTTGTAAAATGAGCACATGCACAGACATACTTTAAAATAGTATTTATATGTGTACAGTTATGTATGCTGCATTAATGTAAACTAAATGTCATGATCATGGAGAAAACTACATTAAAGTGATCCTAATGATTAATTGTGAGCCATGACATGTATGTGAATCTTTTCATATTTGATTGGTTATTTTCTGATGGTAATAAGGCCATGTAAACAAAATGCAGGACGTTGGCTGTAGTGTAATAGTTGAAATGTTTACATACATAAAAGGGTCAGAGTGAATTTATGCTCTCAAGATGGCTGTTGGCTGCTAATACTGAATCCATATTCTTAAAGTGATCTATGGAACCATAACTGAATGCCACAGAGACTTCTTGTTTATTGATTCTCCTATCTTGAGTGTATTAAATGCTCACCTGAGACTGCAGTTCTAAGGCTTGTCTGCTTTTCTTCAGAGTTAGACATGTGAGCATCATGAGCTTACTCCTTTCTTAAAAAATACTGTTTTGTCTGTGTTTGTTATAAATACACACAGATTCACACACACACATATACACATGCACACAGAGAGAGACTGACATACACACATACCTAACACTGGGAGAGACTCACACACACACACACACACACACACACACACACACACACACACACACACACACAGAGAGAGAGAGAGAGAGAGAGAGAGAGAGAGAGAGAGAGAGAGAGAGAGAGAGAGAGAGAGAGAGAGAAACTGAAACACACACACAGAGACAGAAAGAGAATGCGTGCCATGATACCTGTGTAGTGGTCAGAGGATAGTTTCACAATACAGTTCTCTCCTTTTCCATAGTTACACAGGGCCAGAGCTGAGGTCATAAGGCTCGCACAGCAAGTGCTTCTACTTGATGGACCATCTCAACCCATTTTTCAGTTTTTGTGTATGCATAAAAAGACAGAATCAATGTGAGATGGTGATTTAAAATTGCATCTTTTCATTAAAAGTGCAGTATTATATTGTTTGCTTGTTTAAAAAAAGTGATCACAGATTTATCAAACTACTTGAAAAAACTCGATTTATATTTATACTTTTTTGCATCAGTTGAAGTGGCTTGGTTCTGTATTTTGTTTTCCAGCAGGCTTAGCTCCCATAACAGTTTCTGAGGAAGGAGTCCTGTGTGGCTTCACAGCCTCTTCCTGCCGCCATTTGTCAGCCACTTTTATTATAATGATGAGAAATCCTACTCAATGCTTTTTCTTTTTTGGTTGTTGTTTTTAATTTTCCTCTTTTAAATGAATATTTTATTTCTCCTTTCTTTCTGTTTATATTTCTATAAGGAAGTAAGTTAATGTGTCTTATAGTTGCTCAAAGTGATTGTCTACTTCAGTTTTAGGTGGCATGATCTACTCTTATAAGCTGAGCCCAAGGGATAAGGGACCAGCAGTGAGTGCTCTTCTTCTAAGTATTTCCATTTAAAGAGACCTTTTCAGTGTGCCTCCCTTTTTTATAATTATGGTGTGCCAGTTAGTTTTTGTCAGCAATACAAACTAGAGATGCCTAAGAGGAAGCAACCTCAACTGAGGAATTGTTTTAAATCAGATCACCAAGGCTGTAGGGCATTGCATTGATTGATAATTGAGGTAGGTGCCCCAGCCCACTGTGGTCACTGTTATGTGTGGGCAGGTGATTGCTAATTGAGGTAGGTAGCCCAGCCCACTGTGGTCACTGTTATGCCTGGGCAGATGGGCATGGGCTACAGAAGGTATCTGCTGGGGAGCATAGGGAGCAGCTAGTAAGTAGCATGCCTCTGCTGCCTGCCTCCAGGTACCTACCACGGCCTCCCTTGGTGATGGACTGTAGTCTATAAGCCAGACAAACCTTCCCTTAACCCAAGTTGCCTTTGGTCAATGTTTATCACAGCAACAGAAAGCAAACTAGACCACATGGTTATATATCAACAAATTTTATCTACAGAACTACAATATTATAAAAAACCAAGTCAGTGCCTGATGATAACAATGGATAAACTTGGACTTCTTTCCTAAGGAGGCATGTTCTGGAATGTGTGTCAATGTGGAGAAATGTGTTGAGTGTGGCATGGCTGTGTCAGGATTTAACCTCTGAAGGTTTCTAGAGGACTGATGTAGTCGGGTGGCATTATATTCTGCTTATGAACCCAGAATACTTCGTTTGGAATCTTACTTCCTGCCTATAGCTCATCGTTGCTAACACAATTGTTTTGAGTTGGCACAGGTCTCTGGTTACAGAATCTGAGAGATGGGTATTCTGTGCTTTGCTTATCAGACTATTCTTACAGCTCATAACTTGGCTTCTCATCTGGGCTACAGAGGTAGGCATTTCAAGTTTCCTAAGAAATCATTAGTGTTTGCACTTATAATCTTAGCATTAGAAGCAATGAAAGCCTTACTCTTCCTGTAATGCTCTTCAGATACTCTATTTAAAAAACACAGCAAAAACAATAACAACAACATAATTTTGAAATATTTAAAGTTTAGTGAAGGGGAATTATTTCAGATTTTTAAGTTTATCATTGTATCAACTTGGGTTTTTGTAAAGTTGTGATTTTGGGCCAAGACCTTTATATAGATGCCTTAAAGAATCATTATTTACTAGTGTGCTCTAGCTTTTCACCAGGGGTTAAAGGGAAGGCCATATGGCAATCATTTCTATTAGCTTTGGTAAAATGGCAATTGCATTCTGTGGGTTCTGTTAGCTCTAATTCTTAATAAAGATTCATTTGATAAAGGCTTAAAGCTTTATCCTTGTAGGATTTCCAACTGGTATCTGTTCCTTTACTAAGTGCTTTACAGCTTAATGCTTTCCTTCTTTTTGGTGGTAAAAATCATAGAATCAAGTTGCTTTTAGCTTGGCTGTTCTTTCAAATCTCTACTGATGCTTTACTTCACTTTATTTGTTCATTCACATTCTTTTCCCATTGTTATAATTCTTTATTTTCATACTTTTCCTGGAACTAGGCAATTCACAAACAATTGAAAGAGTTATATCACCATTCAATTTAATATCAGGCTGTTTCTTTTTAAACTAAGCATGTAAAATAAAAGTCGGAAATAATCTATATCATAAAGCAAATTTAATGAATTCCATGTTCAGCTCTGAACACAGCCACCCAGAGACTAGGATGCTTCGGGAAATGGGAACAGAGCTGGAGCTCTTCTCCAGGTAGCACTTAGTATCTTTCAGTATTTTACTGACCTGAGGATGCACACTAAGCATGGAAAGTTAAAAAGGCAAAGGGATCAGTGCAACCAACCCATCTCCGATCCCACTATGATATTCTGAAGTGATAACTGTGAGAGTTTCATATTTCTGCTTTAGGAATTTTACATTACAGTTTAAACTATCTACAGTTGTGAAAGTACCTCCAAGATTATTCTCCTCTAGAATATTTTTGGCCTTACTTAAGTTCGAATATGCTTTTCAAGTTGGTTGGGTAATTCATTTTTTTTGCATTGTAATTTGATTCCAGAAAAAAATATGAGATGGGTATTCTGTGAGTTAGAATAAAAGTGACAACTATTTATATGAGAAGACCTTTGTTTTGTGTTTAAAAGTTTTATTAGTGTGCTAGGTAGTGTTTGTCCATTTGACACAAACCTACCATATGTGAGAAGAGGGACTCTCAATTGAGAGAAATGTCTCCATAAGACTGACCTGTAGGGTCTTTTATTGATTATTAATTAATATTGATAAATGTGTATTGATAATTAATAATGTAGAAGGGCCCAGCTCACTGATGGTGGTGCCATAAGAAAGCAGGCAGAACAAGCTATGGGGAGCAAGCCAGTAAGTAGCACCCCTCCATGGCCTCTGCTTCAGTTCTTGCTTCCAGATTCCTGCCCTGCTTGAGTTCCTACCTTGACTTTCTTCAGTGACTGACTGTGCTCTGAGAGTTGTAAGACAAAATAAACCTTTTTACTGTGTAAGTTGATTTTGGTCATGGTATTTTATCACATCAGTAGAAACCCTAACTAAGACAACCAGTATAGCATATTTTCATTGAGATGAATTATTTCTCTTCAGATGTATCTTACTTTGGTAGAAGTAGACTGAGTCATCAAATTTACTTGCTCCTCTACAGGATCCTGGATACTGGGTGAAGATTCATCACTTAGAATACACTGATGGAGGAATTCTGGATCCAGATGATATCTTAGCAGATGTTGTTGAAGACAAAGATAAGGTAGATGACTCTGAAAATGTTCTTTATTTTCCTTTACTAAACAGCATATTTTCAAGCCACTGGCGTTCTTCACAAACACATGTGTCAGTTATTAGTAAAACATGCCATCTGTTCAGGTTTCACCTGTACAGCTCATAAATCAAAGTTCTTCATCAGATGTGTGTTTGAAGTTTGTCAAAGTTTGAGAACTTGTTTGTAGTGGCCTAATTAGCAGATTCTTCATTCTCCAGAGTTCCCAATACATCTCAATAAGTGTCAGCCACAGAGACTTCTGGAAATGCTACTGTTACTGACTTTGAAGCTTATTCCAGACAGTTGCTAAATATTCATCTTAATGCCTGAGGTTGGAAAGTATTTTGTGTTTACATTGGAAAATATAGGGGAGTATGGATGACTCTTGAAGAGCTATGGTGTAGATTTTTCTCGAAGTAAATGGCACACTATATTGTGTGACTGTCTTTCTTCCATTGTTAACTGCTACCCCCATTCTAAAGGAAAAATTAGAGCACTTCATTGAGTATTTAAGTAACTTTAAAAATCTTGTTACTTATTTGGGAATAATTCATCACAAATGTAGAAGTTTAATGGAATTTTGCTTTTTACTACTTTAAGAAAGATATAAAAGTAAACTATTTGGTGGCAATACTCTGGATTATTGTAATTAGAACATTCAGATTCTGTTGTCCTCAGAAATGAAATTGCTTCCAAGGTTTCTTCCATATACTCTTAGCACTTAGCACTGTTTATCATAGGTTTAGTCATATTTGTGGCATGGTTCTCTGATTGTTTTTCTGAAGTTTCACTCTGTGTGTGTGTGTGTGTGTGTGTGTGTGTGTGTGTGTGTGTGTGTGTGTGTGTGTGTGTGTTTCAAACTTACATTCATCTTTGCAAACAGATACTTTGTATTTTTATATTTTCTCTTAGCACTTGGCTTGTCTGGCTTTGTGTGGTAGTCAGCCATTTCAACAGGGCGTTGTGTCTTATTATGTCTCTCAGTAGATTGTCAGCTCCTAGAAGGCAGGGACTAAAGATTCTCAGCTCTTTTGTGTTCCTTGGGTTGATAGTATCTGCTTCGGTATATAATGACTGTTCTTTTGTTGTGGTTTCTGGAGATAGGTTTCATTCTAGCTGGTCTGTTTGGCCCTGAGCTCAAGAAATTCCCAAGTCAGCCTCTTGAGTACTGAGCTACAGTGCATAGCTAAAGAATATCATATGAATCCTGCCCCCTCATAACAGCAAGAGAGAGGTATTTACTTGCCTTTTTCAGTTCAGTTTATGCTTCTTCCAAGGAACCACCTTTTTCCTATGAGGTAGCTGAGATATTTGGCTTGATTTTTTAATGAAGAAGGCAACCCCCACCTCAAGTTCTACTGCCAGTGTATTTATAGAAAAAAAAAAAAGCAGAAAAATGCTCCATTTAAGAAGGGATAGAAGAAACTCTTTCACTGTAGCCTTTTCCCAAACCCCATTTCAGGAAGGGAGAGTCTGTTAACACCTGGGGAGTGTCCAACCCAGCACTTTCTCCTGCTGCATTCTTTATACTGTTTTTTTGCAAAGCTTTTAAAAATCATATTCTGTCCATTAGCCACAGAAACAGCCTTTATTATGTGTACTCTCTCTCTTTTAATTGGACATAACATCACTATTAAATAAGGAGACAGAGGGAGATAACCAGAGAATTCATATATGTTAGGGACAGCTTCAGCTATTCTCTTAATATGCTTTCATGCATCTCCATGAAGTGTGTTGTTGTCCTACACAATCGATAAGGATTTTCACTTTTAATGTTGCCTGGAAAAAAATCATTCCCATTTCTTCTGTTAAAAAAAATGTGAAAAAGTGAGCAGTGTTATTTTCCCTGATGTTCTCTCTGCAGTCTTAAGGTTTGCTTCCAGTTCTTATGTTGCTGTAGAAGCAGAACCTTACCAAACATGTTTCTCTTACTTTTTAGTCTAGAGTAAGTAGTAATTTCAATGGACAGTTCATGGATGTCCTGTGGCACATGAAACCTGCCCAAGATTGTCTGAGGTTCAGCTGGGCTTTTCCAACCACCTGTTTGTAAACTGGTTCCCAATACTCGTTCACAGACAGCAGGCACAGAGAGGTTTGGGTGGATGTACAGAATCATTATGCTAAAGTCATAAGAATTCTATTCCTAGGATAGGCTACCTGCAGGGGGAAGTGGCAATGAGGGCCTGCTGATAGCCTAGAAGCAAGGAGTGAAGCAGCAAAGACAAAAACTGTGAATCCAAAAGCAGTGTCAGCTAACTTTTTTTTTTTTTTTTTTTTGCTTATGGAAAACCCATTTGTGCATTTCGAACTAGACGTGGAATGGTTTGATGTAAATTCAGAGAAGGGTCTAAATGAGTTTACTTAGTTTGCTAAAGAGATTGCTTCTAAAACACATGCCCTTGTTACTCAGTATCAGACTTTTAAAACAGTTATTCACATTGTGAATTGCTTTATCAGTTTTTGCTATGGTTGAAGAAGACAACTGCAACATAATATGGAAACATGAAAATATGTAACTTTCATGATAATTGAATTGCTGCCATGACTTTATTAAATATGAAAGTAAACCTATACTGTATAGTATACCTCCAAAGGAAAATGTCTTTATCTTTGCCTAAGCTTTACAGATGGGAGGGGCTATGCTTGGAGACAGGCCAGGGGTTCTTGTTGGCTTGTACAACTGTGCATTGACCCTTGGATGCCATGTGTCATCTGGTTCTCAAGTATTACACAATCAGCTCAGCTTTATCTTCTGCTTTTTGTATAGGTGCTTGTTAGACATATTATTAAGTGTTATAGTTTAGGGACAGAAGTCTATCTGGCAGATGGAGCCAAGAAATGCACGAAAAATCACACCGTGCAACTGATATCACACAATAGATTTATTGGGGATGGTATGTGGGACAAAGACCACATCTAAGTGGGTACACGAGAGAGATAGAGACAAAGAAACAGAGATAGAGACAGAGATAGAAACAGAGAGATGGAGACAGAGAGACAGATAGAGACAGAGAGATGGAGACAAGAAACAGAAATAGAGATAGAGAGGCAGAGACAGAGAACAGGCTGTGATGACAGTGACTTTTTAATGGGTATATGTGTTGTATTTGGTGGCTGGTGATGAGCCCCTGGAGGAAGACTGGGAGAGCTACTGGTTCCTAACAATAAAATTTTCATCTGCTTTAACCTCAGGTTCAACAATTTGTTCAATGGCAAAACGTTAGTTACTCTGGTGTTAGTATAGAAGAATTATGTATTTAATGTCCATTGCTGCCTTTTAATATTATGGTACTAGTATTACTGCATTTGTGTGTTTTAAGTACTAAACTGTTTGAATTTAAGTACTGAAACATCAAAGAAACTGTCTTCATATACATTCTAATAGTTTTAAACAAATATTATAAAATTTGTTTTAGAGTTATTAAATTGCTCAAAATAATTTTATAAGAAGTTACTTGATTAATATGGCACAGCATTTGGATTAACATATTATTATTATGTGAGAAATGAAAATGCCAGCAGGACTAAATTTAGATTGAGAACACTTTTATGAGAACACACTGTCTGCTAACACACTTGGCATTCAAGGATCTCATATCATATTCAAATAGAGAGTAGTGTGCACAATGAATGAACTGGTGACCTAAAACAAGACACATGGCCACATTGTTTTGTGAGAGCACTCTGTTGCCCTCTAGTGGACAGCACAGCTCAGGAGACTCTTCCTGCATTTGGAATTTGACACTACCCCATTTGAAACTGTCTTTTGTCTTTTTAATGTAGCTCACAAGTCAGCAGTGTAGGTAGTAAAGCCAGAGTTTACACATACCTGTCTGTGCTCTCTGAGTTTTCTAAAAAAGAAAAAAAAAAAAAAAAAGGTCAAGGACATTCTTCGCATTTGAAAACCTTCTTTGTGGTTTTGGATTTCTCATCTTCCTTTTCACTGACTTGAAAGTTGATGGCTGATGGTGATGAGAGGTGTGGAACTTTCAGTGTGTATTTACAGAACTCATGGTGTGTACTGTGTTTTGCTTAGGAAATGAGGATTAAGCCCTTTATAATGATCCTGGATTATTATTATTTCTTTTAGAATCCTGAATTATTTTTGAGCACTTATTAGTGATGCTTTCACCTCAACAAAAAGTATTTGTTTTAAATCTATTAAAATTTCTTAAATAATGATATGGTAACTTTGATTATGAAAGTTTTACATTGTTTTGGGGGTCTTGAAGTTATGAACATGCCTGGAGGAGGTTTGGACAGTGCTTCAGAAAGAAAGCCAAAAGCTTGTGAAGAAGGAAAGAGATACTTTGCAGAGTTCCATGTTTCAAGATGACTTTCTTCCTATGGAGTTATGAAATGATAGATAGACTCTTAGATCCAAAAGAATAATATAATAATCATATGGACAACATTAACACCTCCCTAAAGAGGAACTATCTGAACCAGGGAAGTCTTTAGGACTCCATACGCTGGCTAATTTCTTTCCTGAATCCAGTCTTGCATTTCCTTCTTGGAATTCTTGCCACAGCTGGAGAAGGTCAAAACTGATGTGACTTCTGCCAGAGGATTTCCCTGTGTTTTATTTATTTTCTTCTTTTCTTTCCTTTTTTATGTTCATAGTATATCTTTCTCTTAGTCTTTAATGATTGAATTTAACAGTTATTTCAAAATATTAGTTTTTTATGAACACAGTTCACTTTTTATCTTTTCACATGTATTTATCCCCATTTGCATTCTCGGAGATTTAAATAATGTAAATGAATAAGATTCCAGGCTAAGATTGTGGTACCTGATAGGCAGTAATCTTATGCTAAGTCAGCTTCTTAACTCTAAACTGTGCTAACCCGTTGGCTAAGAGATAAGATTCTGAACAAATTCAGCTCATTTCTTGGGTTTGTTTGTTTCTTTATTACAGTATTGCTTTCAGAAATTTAATTCTTTTCTTTGTGGAATAGTTTTCTGATGTGTTATTGAAGCTAAAAAAATATAAATGCAGTAATTTTATGTTATATAATGTGGGATAATCTAGCCACAGTTAAAAGCCAAATGCTCAGGAGAGTGAACACAACATAATCAATAAATGTTAGGTGCTGTTACATATTATTACATATTATTTTTAGCATATTAAAATAAGGTATATTAGATTTACATCATTCTAAAAGCATTGCTTAAAGCATATCCCTTCTAGGAATGTGGCTTGCAATCTGTATTTTTAGACCTGGAATCTGTGGATTTCACCAACTGTGGATCAAGAGTATTCAGAAAAACATTCCTGAAAGCATGATTCCAATTTACAGGAATTTGCCATATCAGGTGCCTCACTGAATCTGCACAGATGATGTGGGATGTGAGCAGACCCCATCTCACAGGTCCTCAGTCTCTCTCCAACATCTGTTCCACCATTTTTATTACTAAGCCTGGAATGTCTTGTGCCTGTTGTCACGATGTGTTGGCTTTACTTCTCTTTGTCATTATTGCATAAGCAATTATAACAGCTGTTTATATGTTAGTAATACTCTGTTAAGTATGCTTAGTAAGGTGCCCTTGATTCAAAGTATATGGAAGCCATATATGAGTTATGTGCAACTTCTTGTTCATTAGGGACATGGGCATCTGCCCATAGAAGATGGTGTCTGAAGGACATCCTGGACCCAACCTCTGTGGGTCCAGAACAGAGCCAAAGAACAGCTGTACTGAATGAAGTACAAGCCTCATAGCCGTAGATTGTGTTTTGAGGCCCGATAATACCTCCCAGCTGCCTGAGGGATCTTAAAAGCCAACAGTTGTAAGGCCAAGGTTTCTTTCTTACATACACCTCCAAATTGTTCCATATCTCTAGTGTTTCTCTTATTTAGTATGCTGGTTGATCCTTAACCCTGATCTCTGCCTACTTAGGATTCAGTTTATATTGGGTTATAACACTTTTACCTCCATGAGGGTCTCAGTTTTGTCCATTGCTGATTTCCAGTGCCTATAACCATGCAAAGCCCTTTGTAGCTATACAGATAATTGTAGAATGAATGAATGAACAATTTTAAGTGTTAAATAATTCAATCACTCAGAATTTCAGTTTGCTCACTGGTAAAATGAGAGTGGTAAATGGTCTTAGTGTCACAAGGAAAGTTGGAAGCTGTGTGTGACAATTCTGCTCAACATCCTTAGACATCAGGGAAATGCAGCTCAAAACCCCTCTGAGATACCATCTTACTCCTATCAGAATGGCTAAAATCAATAACACCAATGACAGTCTATCCTGGAGAGGATGTGGAGAAAGAGGAACATTCCTCCATTGCTGGTGGGAGTACAAACTTGTGCAACCACTGTTATGATAAATCTTTCTGCCAAAAGCCGCAAAGCCCCACCACCACATGTGTGCTTTACGCCAGCCGCCCGCCCGAGTTAGGGCCTAAATGAATACACAGAAACTTGTATTAGGTTCGAATGCTGCTTGGCCAATGACTAGGATTTCTCATCTGCTAGCTCAGTCTTAATTATCATAAATCTATATATGTTATAAGACTTATCTTATTGGATGCTTTATTGGCGTCCCTACTTGCCCATGGCTCACATCCTGCCGCAGGAGGAGGCGAAGGGGAAAGGGGACACTTCCTGTTTCCTTGCTTACATATGAGTCTCCTTGCTATGTCACTTCCTGCCTGGATCACCACTTATCTACTACATTTCCCAGAATCCTCTTTGACTCCTAGTCCTGTCTAACTTGCTGCCATTGGCCAAACAGAACTTTATTTAACAATCAATAAGGTAAACATACACAGTACATTCCCTATCAAACCACTTTGGAAATCAGTATGGCAGTTTGTCAGGTAAATGGGAATCAGCCTACCTCAAGATCCAACAATTCCTCTCTTGGGCATATACCCAAAGAATGCACAGTCATACAATAACGACATATGTTCAACTATATTTATAGCAGCATTATTTGTAATAGCCAGAACATGGAAGCAACCTAGATGCTGCTCAACTGAAGAATGGATAGAGAAAATGTGGTCCATTTACATAATGGAGTACTACTCAGCAGAAAAAAAAACAAAACAAACAAACAAACAAACAAAAAACAATGGAATCTTGAAATTTGCAGGCAAATGGATGGAACTAGAAGAAACCATCCTGAGTGAGGTAACCCAGTGACAAAATGATAAACATGGAATGTACTCACTAATATATGACTTTTAGACATAGAGCAAAGGATTACCAGTCTACAATCCACAATGCCAGAGGAACTAGGAAACAAGAGAAGATTGAATAGTCCCTCGAAGAAGGGGAGGTAGACAAGAACCCCTGAACAAAGTGGGAGCATGGGGCATGGGTGGAAAGAAGAAGGTGGAAAGGGAAGGGGAGGGGGAGGAGAACAAGAGGACTGAGACAGGTGAGGAGTAGAGGAGGGCTAAAAAGGAGATGCCTTGATAGAGGGAGACAGTGCAGGTATGGAAAGAGGTCTGGCACAGGAAAAATGGTAGGGGATTCACAGGGATGACCCCAATTAAGAATCCAAGCAGTGGTGGAGAAAATGCCATTGATGCCCTTCCCCTATAGTGAGATTGGTGTCAACTTTGGTTACCATTCCTAGAGCCTTAATCCAGTATCTGTTTGAAGCAGAAATAGGCACACACAGCTAAGCACTGAACCATACTACTGGAATCCAGTTGTGGAGAGGGAGGAGGGATGAGCAAAGGAGCCAAGACAAGGATGGAGAGACCTGCAGAAAACAGTGGACCTGACCTATTGAGGGCATGGATACCCTTGTCATAAAGCTTCAGAAACAGCATTGGACTGAACCAAGCCTTCTGAATGAGGGTGCCAGTTAGGGGGCCAGGCCAGTCTATGGGACCTCTAACAGTGGAGCCAGTCTTCAACCCTAGAGCACAAATGGACTTTGGGAGCCCATCCCCTATGGAGGGATATTAATGGAGCCCAGACACAGCAAGGAGGGCCTAGGTCCTCCAGTAAATAAACAGACTTTAAAGGTCCCTGGTGGAAGGCTTCACTTATCTCTGGGGAGGAGTTGGGGGATGGGTTGGGGGGGTTGGTGGGGAACATGGGAGGGTGGGAGGGTGAGGAAATGGGGGGATGGATATGTAAATATGAGTGGTAATTAAAGAATTTAAATAAAAAGTAAATATTAAAATACTATAAACATCTTAAGAATGTACTTGTATCACCTCAATTTTCATTGATCTTTCAATAGCCAGGTCAAACTATTTTTAATAGTCAGTGTTTTCAGATCACCTCAATCCTAAGTGACTTTTGGGGCACTGTGACTGTATAATCATATACATAATTAACATTGTAATATGAACATTGATATTTGACTATCACCATTTTGAAATTCTTGGCATTTATTACATACCCCCTCAGGTATAACTTTAGTTTTGTCTCATCAAATACTTACATATTTGCTTTAGAACTGGGGTGTTTTTTTTTTTTGTCATTTCTGTATCATGCTTATTTAAAAGATAACTATAGGAATTACATAAATCAAAGTCATCAATTTCCCAAGGATTTTTCCTAATAATGTTACTGCTGCTTTCTTTCTTTCTTTCTTTCTTTCTTTCTTTCTTTCTTTCTTTCTTTCTTTCTTTCTTTCTTTTTATTTTATAAGTTCAAATTAGGAATAAGCTTGCTTCAGATGTCAATCCCTTCTCCCTCTCTCTCCCCTCCCCCCAACATCCCACCTGCCCCTAGCCATCCCCCTCCACTCCCCAGGCAGGGTAAGGCCCTCAAAAGGGGCTTCCCAAAGTCTACCACATCATCCTGGGCCAGGCTTAGGCCCTTCATAACTGGGGTGTTGTTTTAAACGTATTTTTTTTTTTACCACCTAGTCTTATGAGTTTTTTTTTTTTGTCATTATTTATTGTTTCTTTGACAGGACCTCACTATGTAGTCCAGGCAAGCCTGGAAATTACTATGTAAACCAGACTGGCCTTTAACTCACAGAGATTTACTTCCTTCTCTTCCTGACTGTTGGTATCAAAGGTACTTGCTACCACATCCTGTTTGTACTTTTGTTTTAATAAGCATCTTTGATTTTTGTCAATGATAAAAGTTTGAGCTAGAATTGAGAGTTTCTAATTATCCACCTTTTTGTCCTAAGAAACTGTATTGTTCCTTTTAAATATCGTAGTAGGCAGCAGTATGGAGGCATTACCAAACGAGGGGGATAATTTTACATTAATACCTCTGTGACCTTACTATGGCAAAGATAAATTGTGTTGGGAGATAGTAACTAACACTAAAGTAATCCTGATGATGGCCAAGTCAAATATGGGCCCCCTAGTGCTTTCTGCAATTTACTTGGTTGGCAGCTACAGCATGTATGTATTGTGTATGACTGAATGAGAGGCAAGGATCTAACCCTGTATGGAATCATATGGGGTGTCCACTTGCTCTTCTTCAGCTTTTCTTTTTTTCTTTTTTTTTTTTTTCATCCTCGGTCAGAAAGAAGAAAACCCCAGGCCTGATGGTACCACTCATATAGCTACTACTGTAGTACAATGAAAAGTAAACAGAAGATGTTTGTAAGGATTCAGATTTGACAAGAAAAAGATCCAGTCCCATTTGAGATCATAACAATGTTTTACTTAGGGCTAAAAATGTAACTCAGAAAAAGAGAGAACACACCCTTCATTTCACAATGTGCCCTTCCTTAGCCATAAATTATCTGCTGGACATAGTCCTACAAATTTTCTCTCTCACTTTAGTTTCCTTTGAAGCTGTCTATATAGGTGTATATCTGTGCCAAGATTATGGGACAATCAGTTTTTACAGAAACATTTATGTCTAATTATTTAATTTGTAATCCTTCTATACTATTTTAAATTATATCAAATGGAAAACATCAGGATTTACAAAACACCCTCTCTTAAAAATGCAAATGTTTACAAGTGCTAATTGGTCACCCATCAAGTGTTTATTAATTAGACTGTATTCCACTAACACCTAGCTGGATTTAACTCCATCAAAGTCAGGTAGTAGGTTGTTACCTTGTAGAGGACTGGGACTCTAGTATGATTCTAAGTTTTCTAGATAGTATAGCCTTTCTCATTTACAAACTTTCTTATTTATAGCATCCCCAACTGCATTGAGAAGGCCCAAAAGAAATGTACTATGCAATAACACTTAAGACTGTGACAAACCAAAGAGATCACTTTTGTTCTTTGCTCTTATAGCAGCTCTCTGAAGTATGTATGGGTACATTTCCTTGTAGACCAGAAGGGACTTGCCACTGTGGTAAGAGAAAAATCAAGCCACTCAGGAGCTTGAGAGAGATTTAGAAGGAAGGAAGACTGCCTGTGTCAAAAGACCTCACTCTTTTACCAAGAAGACCCCAGGAGGAGGTGGTAGCAGAAGGAGTCAGAGTAGAGAAAGAAATGAGAGAATGCTCCATAGAAACTGAGCAGGTCAGAAGACATACTGTCAGAGTTCACATTCAAACAGCAAGCTGCAGACTGTAGCAGAAGGACAAGTGTGTGTGTGTGTGTGTGTGAGAGAGAGAGAGAGAGGGGGGGGAGGGAGGGAGGGAGGGAGGAAGAGAGGGAGATAGAGAGAGAGGGGGGAGGGAGAGAGAGAGAGAGAGAGAGAGAGAGAGAGAGAGAGAGAGAGAGAGAGAGAGAGCACATGTGTTCACTACTTAGTGATTGAAAGTAGGTTTTAAGAGATGGGCAGAGGTGGTGGTACTGTTAAGAGGTGCCGGGCATGGAGGAGAACATTTATTTTAGGAGAGAAGAGATGTCAAGGTATACATTAGAAAGTTATAAAAAACAAAAACACAAACAAAAACAAAAACAAAAACAAGGCAGCTAAACATGCTAGACCCCGTGATCCAAGTTGGGTAGGAGTGGCCTCAAGCTGGCCAAGGAGGAAGATATTCCTTAGTGACAGGTTACTCATGAAGCCTAATGTTAAGTTCCTTGGAAGTTTCACAATGAGGTCTGAGCTGTATAACAATCTGATAGGAGAATCATATGCTAGGCTTTCAGTTTGGCTGGCTCTGCTGGCTCTTCTGTTCTTAGGGCTCCAATATTCTATATTACTAATAAGCTGCACTGAGATAAACAGTGAACTGAACTGATATTTATAACACTTCTATGGGGTACTCATTCCAAATTTTGTATAAACGCCTTAATTTATAAATACATTTTTAGTAACTAACAATATTCAATTTTCCTAGTCTCTAAAATTAGTATTTTTAAACCTCTCTTCATGTGTGATTTTTCTGCTTAAAAGGAGACTATATCTTTCCCATGTTAGGAATCTAGGCTCTTCACTCAGGGAAGCATGACTAGATTTCTGAACTTAATATTGACAGTTTGAACATTTCAGGTTCTCTTTTTAGATTTCCTTCTTTTGATGTTACCAATCAGTTTTGAAAGATCAAGTGACATTCCCTAAGCAATAAAGAGGAAAGCCTTCTTGTGTAGACTTCAATTGGAGTAAAATAGCACAGGAGCAGGTTCAGATACAATTTCTTTAATAACTTCAATCTAAAGTATATTGTAGTTTAAATTCAGAATTTATGCAACCTTAACTATAAACAAATTAGAATGACTTAAAAAGTATGATAGAAGATGATTTCCACAACCTAAATAACTGATATATGCATACCCACAAAACCTGAAGTGTCTCATAGTTCTTAGTTGATAATAGGGTTAGAACTTGCTTCTTCTAGACTGACAGCTTAGTGTGGCCACTGGAGTCACTCTAAAAGGAAGCTAGCCTATGAGGCATAATGAGATTTTCTAAATAGGCCGTCTTTTAAATGGAAATTATACCAAGCCTGTGGTTAACTCATATGAAAATGAAAAGAAACATCTTAGCATAGAACCTCAAAGCGAAGGTCTCAGAAATGTCCTTGGTTCTCTAGCCAAAACACCAAAGGGGAGCTCTGTTGTCGAATCACCTGACTGAACATCCTTGAGGCTGTTCCTAAGGGTTTGGCTCAAACTCCTTTTAGACCCTAATTCAGTTAAACAACCTGGGAGGGGTCAAATGACCCTTTCATAGGAGTTGCCTAAGACCATTGGGAAACACAGATATTTACTTTGTGATAATAGTAGCATAACAGTAGCAAATTATAGTTGTGAAGTAGCAATGAAAATAATTTTATGGATGGGTATCACCACAACATGGGGAACTGTAATAAAAGGTCACAGCATTAGGAAGATTGAGAACTACTGGTTTATAAGTTCTCCATAAGTTTTTTAAATGTTAGTTCATTAAGCTTTACTCTTAAGCATAACATATTAGATTTATCAGGATTCTTGGATATCTAAGGAGCTCGGAGATAGAGACTTCTATTTTTTTAAGTAGTTTCTCATTTAGATCCTAGGGAAACAACCCTGAACCTAAGAAATAATAGGTAAAGATCATGTGTATTTGTTATCCAGTTTCCTGGACCAGAGATATTTATGCTTTTCCTCCAGTTTTAGTACCTTTCCTAGGTGATATTAAGGTCTCTACTCTTGAGGGTGAAATGCTACAATATGCTTGAGTAGGGAACAATATTTTACGGGAACAATATTTTATCCTGCTCAAAAGAATGAAATTTGCCTCTCACTTTGGGTAGGGACTATATATGTAATATATAGTGCATACACATACAGGTTCTACTTAAGAAAGGAACAGGTGGTTTTTTTGTTTGTTAGTTTTGTTTTGATTTTAGTCTTTCTCATTTCAGGTCACCTTACCAAATACTATATTTTACAGACCCATTCATTTTGCTGAGATTTCATTTTTCTTCCTAGCTGAGTAAATCCCATTGTGTGTATGTGTCACATATTCATTATTCGTTCAGCAGTTGATAGACATCTAAGCTAATTCCATTTCCTTGCTATTGTGAATAGTGCAACAGCTCATACAGATATCTCTATGGCAGGATATGGAGTTCTTTGGGTATATGTCCAGAGGTGGTATAATTCATTCACATAAGGAAAGAATACCCTCTTTACTGCTGGTTAGTATGCATATACAAAATGAGTGCCATTGTTATGGAAAGCAGTATAGATTTTTCTCAAAAACAAAACTAAAATTACGTCACCTAGCTATACTTATGTGGTCTGTTCCCTAGTCTTTGTAGCTTCCATTATAACACAGGTGAAACATTTGTGACTAACCTCAAAGTGTTGAGATTTCTCTTCAGTCAGATTCAATCTTATCAACATGAAGAAACTATTGGAAGCAAACATTTTTTTTTTATCTTAACAAAAAAGAAGCAAAGGTAAACTCTAAGATCGTTGAAGTTTGACAGAACGCAGAAGGAAAGGTGACAACTGTCCTTGCCAACTCTCTCCCTCAGTGTGAGATGATGGCAGCTCTGTTGCTCCAGTGATCTCCGTGGTGGTGAAGTTCTTTGATTTATTTATTTTTTTCAGGATCGCCTTGAAAAAAGATGGGGCCTTGACTTGATGGCGCTTCCTCTCTTATTATTTAGCTGTGCCATGATGATTAAAAGTTGGAAGAAGAGATGTCAAGATGTCCCTGGAATAGCAAGGGCAACCCAGAAACTCCCAGGAACTAGTGAGCCCTAGGTAGATGGCAATGGAAATTTTCCTCTCCTCCAAGGAAACAGGAAGGCCTACCCTTTAGACACCGAGAACACAGTCAATGCAGTTCATATCCAAGTGATGTAAAAGACACTGGCCTTTCATATTATGATGTTAAATTCATGACCATTCTTTTCTGAAGTGTCTGCATGACAATTAATATTAGAGTTCTTTGGAGTAGCTGCAGAACTTGCCCTTTTTTCTTAATGACAGAAATAATTTGGAACTGTGGTCAAGTGAGTGAGACACCAGAAGGATTTGTGAAAATGCTGTGTAAATGTTGAGGCGAGTAGATTGATATGACTAGTTAGGAGAAGCAGTAATTTGCAGATTCAGTGACCCAATGACTGTTGTCTTTTAAAGTTCTGTGATGAACATCAAGAAGCAACAGGGAATAATATTCATAAGATGAGGATAGAAACATGATAGGATGCTTGCTGTTACTGCTTCTTCGGGGAGACCTGATGGCAAGGGTGTAAACTTTCAAACTGCACAGTCATCTCCTTCTCAAATAGGAACTTCTATGTTATTGAGTTATTTAACTGTAATGATTGAATATAATGAAGGCAATATCATGTACTCAACAAAGACTTTAATCTGAAATAAATCTTGTACTTACATATAGTGCATCAAAAAAAAACTATTTGAACAAATTGATTTTAAGCCTTAGAGTTGTGTACACATTTCTGTGTGTGAATAGATTGAAACCTGTCTAAGTTTTACAACTTTAATATTTGAAATTAATATTCAAATAGAAGAATACTAATATCTTCAAGTAGTGTTCTTTAAACTTTTATTATTGTTTGGAAGTCAAAAGCTGAAACTGAATTCTAGATTGATTGAAATGAGTACTTGGCAAAACACATTCCCCCATAAGTTTAATTCAACATACCGCTTTGGGTTTTCTAAAACTAAATATTTTCCTCTTAAATGGAGAAATGTTTTTGTCTACAACTACAGTATCTGATAGCCTAAGGTTGTCAAAAGTAAATATAGGTAATTTAAGATTTAGACTTTTTTTTAAAAAAAAAAGGTGGAAAATGTAGTTTTTGAACAGTGAAAATGATGGCTGAAATACATTGGGCACTATTTTGACAGAAAATGAACTTTGTAAGAAATAAATAGCACAAAGGCTTTTAAAAATTAGTAATATCTCCATAAAAGGAGAGGAATGTAGGGCTGGATTGAATTTTTGACACACAATCTTTTATTATGACATTGAGTTGATTAATACCTCAGCCAAACCATTGTTTTAAAATATCTGCTTTCTCTGTCCATTAGATGTGGGGCTGTAAGCACACATTAAACCTGCATCTGCTTTGTGCTTCTCGTCATTGCCTTTGGGGCAATGCCAGTGTCTTGGTTATAGTGTTTATAGTCTAAATGATTTAGGAATTTATCTCAGGCAAAACAGTTACAAAGGCTTTCCTGCTGGATCCAAGCTACACACAGCATTGGGTGAATTGTTGAGAATATAAAGGTGGAACGCTGTGATTTTGAGCATGAGGTGCCTTTCTGAGATTTTCCTTCTGACCTAAAACTTTTGTAAATGTTCCAAAATTAGTAGTTGTTAAATGTCAAAACATTTTAAATGTTATAAAATACAAAGGTGACTACTATTTAGCTAATATAATAAAATACAGCAGAAGTAATCAGTATTCATAGGCAGCATATAAATTTCTTTTATGTGTACTATAAAATAAGTAACTATAAAATTGGTATAATTTTATTTTAACTAACATAATTTGTCACGTGTTCATACTTAAACATGTATGTATGTAGTGTGTATATGTGTCTGTGTATGCCATATCATGCAATAGAGGTCAAAGACAACTTGCAGAAGTTGGTTCTCTCCCTCTACCATGTAGGTCCTGGGGATTGAACTCAGTCATCAGCCTTGGTGGCAAATGCCTTTGCTGCTGCATCATCCTGCTGGCTTGTGTCTGTTGTTTGAAAAAAACTTTCAAATGTCTACATTGCATTACATCTCTGTTTAAAATATTCAGAGACCTTCCTTTCCTTTCTATTTGAAAGATATGCTGTGATTCAGACCAATAATTACTCTTCTTACTGTATTAAAATTTAAAAACATGATATATTTTCAGAAAAAAAACCAATAAAGATATGGTTGAGAGTAGGACAGTGGAGGGAGTTTTGTGAGGATATTAAACAGGAAAGGAGGGTGTGGTTATGGTCTAAATACATTGTATCAATGTATGGAATTACCAAAGAATTATTAGAATAAAATTTACCAAAGAATAAAGAAAAAATTTAAAAATTTCCAGGCAAGTTTTTTAAATTTGGTATTTTAGGAAAATGACTTCTGGCACTATAAATATGGCATGGAATTCCTATCAAAAACGCTGGGTAATAAGCATAGCAGTGATGTATTCTGGGAAGGAGCTTAGACTAGTTCTGATCCCTGTTCTGATGTTTGGCAGAAAAAAATCCCATTTCTCCAATAAGAGACCACTAGTAAAATATTATAGTATGCTCTTTATAACATTTCTCCTTGAAATACATGTGAAAGTTTTAAAGACAAACCTAATTATTTTGTATTAAATATTATTTTTTAAATTTATCTTTTCCCTTTATGAATGACACAGGTGAAAATTCTTTTTACATTTACTTAGTCATTAAAAATAGTATTATTAATTATTTTTGAATTCATATAATGTATTTTGGTCATATTTATCTCTCCCCTAACTCCTCTCAGGTACTCTCCCACCTACTCAACTTCATGTAGAATACATTGGTTTTTTTCCTAATCTAAAAAGAAATGTATTGGGAGATAACTTCTTCTGAGGAACTGTTTTTGAAATTTATTCTTTGAGTATTTCATATATGTATACAGTGTATTTTTATTCCCCAGTCCAATTAGGGTGCTCAAATGCGTATGAGTATAGGGCTGTCCAGTGGAGCACAGGCAACTACTGGGTACCACATCCCTGAACAAACTTATTCTCCCTCCTGCAGCAGACATCAACTGCTAGTGTCTCCTCCCTCACTGTGCAGATACCCTCCCTCACAATGGGACTAGTGACTGGCTTGCTCTTGTGAAGGTCTTGTGTAGGCCATCCTATCTGTGGAGTTTATGGGTACAACAGCCCTGTTATGCTCAGACGCCAATATTCTGCATCCTTATGTTGTATGTGTAAAATGATATAGGTTCTTCCTGAGAAAGAGACGGGAGGAGGGAGATGTGGGGTTGGGCAGCTAAGGGAGTGACAACTAATTCATTTCTGTTGCTTTATGCTCTTGAAGAAGAATTTTTTAATGTTATGAATTTCTTTACTTTTATGAATGTTTTTAATTTCTGTAGAGTTGCCATGCATTATTCAAGATTATAAAATGATTAGAATTTCAGGAGCAGACAGATTTTCTGATGAGGATTTCAAGCTGTGTAATTATGAAACCCATATAGGTTAAAAGTTCAGAACTCGTTAGCTTAATCATTTAAAAATAACCAATTTATAAGCATGGCATTTCATTTCAGAGGGGCACAATTACAATATATCTGACTAAAGAACTCCTGGATCCTGCCTCATAGAGAGAATGTTCATCCTGCATATCACATAGCTTATTCTATAACATTACATAATTTATAAAGGAAATCCATATTTTATGGAGGTAAATTGGATGTCATAATGTGAGGCAAACTTCTAGTAATTTCTTTAACAGTTTTCTTGTTTCCTTAAATACTCAAGGAAGTTAATGAGTGAGTGCCAAATATCAAAACCGTCTATTGAAGCCTGTTGCATATGTCTAAGCAGACATTTCAGGAAATGAATTGCAAAACACAGTGTCTCTGACTGAAATATAAGGAAATGAATGTACAGGCCTGAAGAATTTGTTGATAAAGGAGTGTTTGTTGGTAATATGGCAAGTTACACACAAAATTTACCATCAGCCACTTGTAAGTCTATAGCTTAGTGGTGTCAAGTGTGTTCACTGTTTTGAAACCAGTACTACTACCAATCTCTACAACTTTCCATCAGAGGAATATGTTTGAATTTTGAATAAAGCAGTTCAGTTGTCCCCAAGGATGTTTAGATAGAGTTGCTTTGAGTCATTAAATCATTTGACTTTTGATCATTTTGATATAAAAATGACCTTTGAGATGGTAGCTGCTGTTACTTCAAAGGAAGCCCATGACAGGCACCAGTGCAGTGGAAACATTTGCCTAGATTTACAAGGCTGTCAGGGACATGCTATGTTTCTATGAGAAACTTTGTTTCTATGAGATGTGATGATGATATTGAAAGAAAAACTGTATTCAAGTGAAAACAACCTTCATAAAGAATCATTTGAGGTGATTAAAAATGCCACAATCATCAAACTGTTAAAGATGGAAAATAAAATATGGTATTTATGAGAATTTTGACTGGCATGAAGATTTTAATGCATATTACCTTGCTTTGCTAATCAGCGTGATTGAGATGCACGTGCCTGTTAAATAGAACTTGCTCTTGGCTTTTAGTTATCAGAGATTTCACATTTAGCTTCTCTTCATTTGAATGCTATATAAACCTCTCTAAACTTGAGGGGTCATCTTATTTTTTCTTCTCTCCCACAGTACTACTGTTAGGTATTGAGAATAGATTTTTTTCTAATGCTTGGAGAATGATAACAAAAAAGCAATCTTTTTATTGGTTCATTTCATGCTTGGTAAGATTCCAACTGTCAAAACATTATAAAATTGTGAACCCAGAGGCACATTTCATCACCAGAGTACTAATTACTGCAGAGAACTGGAGCGAGTCATTATGTAGTAGTATTTATTAGTGCTGCCCAATTTTAATGTTTTCTTGGACCAGAGACACTTAAATAAAAGGTTAAGCTGTTTTGGGACAAAAGTAGGAGGAAAAGCTGCACAGTTCATGAAACAATATCAAATGCAGTGCGGGAAGGTGGAATTAATTGAAAACTATGCCCTTACTTACCACAGTTGAACATCTTATTTTCAGGGATGAGTGTGGAGGGCAGATGTAATACTTGGTTTGTGTTTGTGGTGCTTAGTCACTGGCCATGATATAGGCACTGGTGATAGGAGAACCCTGTGTGGTTTATGTGGTTGATGCTTAGACCCTGCCTATGATGTAGGCACTGAGAAGGACCCTGGGAAACATAAGTTCCCTTCAGGAAGGAAAGCAGCAGCAGTCATGTGAGAATTAAGGGTCTCTGGACAAGCATAGGAGAGAAAAGAATTGGAGTGTGCTTGAGGAAAGTGGTGGTACTTACAGGAGATTGTCCTGAAGACATGACATTTGAGAATGGCAGAAAGTGAAGGTTATTTGGAATGTTTGTCATAGATACACATACTATATGCTCGCCATAGAAAAATGTTATAATTATTAAATGAGTTAAGTACAACATAAATGAAATAATGTAATACTATTATATTTAATAGATGCTTATAATCTGTCTTTTGTGAATAAAGCCCTAACTAGGTGGTATACTAGTGAGGATCAAAGATGAAGGACAGGACTCTTCATAGAAGAATGGTAAAATCAAGTGCCAATCATTGTGGCTTTCTGAGTTATAGATGGACTGCACAATCCAGAGCAATGTGGTGAATGAAATATAGCAGAGCCTTTTCTTGAACCAGATGCTGGTGAACTGCTCTGTACATTAATTGTTTAGTCTCGTTTCTTCATCTTCCTCCCTCTTCTTTCCTCAACCTTCAGGGATGAGTGTATTACTCTAGGAGCACAATGCGCAGTAAGCTCTCATTAAAGTCTCAGGTTGAGTGAATTGATAAGGGAGTGAAGACAGAAGATAAGTCTTTAAATATCTTCTTAAAGCATGGTTTTCAAGAAAATGGGCAACTAGCTTGTATGTATTTGTAAAGGCAATATTTATTTTAAAAGAAGAGGAAAGTCTATCTGAATTTGAGAAGAAAAGGAAGGACAATGGAGAATAAAATCTATAATGCCAATGAGGAGGTAGGTGATAAATGAAGATTAGAAAAACCTGTGGTCTGAGCCCTTCATTAGTCCCATTATGTGGTGTCAACTTTGAAATTATTTGAATGGATTAAAAAATTTCTTTCAAAGACAAGAGAAAATGATTGGGCTGAATGGCAAAGAAAGATTATGAGATGGAGAGAAATCTGAAGGCTTAGGGGGAAATGGCAACTATCCAAGATAAAAATGAGGTAAATAGAGACAAGAGGGTCTTTGAGACAGATTGTTCCAGAATTTGAGATTTCTGAGATTTTTACAAATGTAATAGTTACATGTGCTCTGTACTAAGTAATATTTCAAGTATGGTGTGGGCCAGTACCCTGTGAACATAGACATTAATTTTTCCTAGCAAAACATTAATATTTATACTTAGTAGAACAGAGATGATAAATAGCCTCTAGTCAGTACAGTTTGTGCCAAATTAATGAAGAGAAGAAAATGGGGGGAAAAACTCAACTGAGTTTTCAGAGTACACTGAGTGTTAGAATGATGGATAAGGGAGTATAGACCTGTGCAATTTGCTTTGTCTGTTTTTGTTTGCAGGGGTAATGGAGATGGATCAAGGTGCTTAAGGATTGAAAAACAGCAGGATGCTCTGAGTAGGGAACATTTAGTTCTGTGTTACCTGAGATGACTGAGTAGGTTCTCACTGACCACGGGCATGACTCTGTGTGTCTCTTTGTACATTTTCACACTGTGAGCACATGCTTTAATTGCCAGCAGCCTGAAAGAAAGAACATCGAGAAACTGCCCAGAAGGCCACAGTGCATAATTGAATTTATTGTTCCTGATTAGACTGTGTTATGGTGGTACTGAGAAATTTAAAGCATGAGACAAACACATGGTTCAAATCCAGGACTAAGGAAAGAAAGAAAGAGCTAAGGTTTACATAGGAGAATGTTTGAAGAAACCCCCATTATAGCTTTCTATCTCTAATACATAATATATAATATAATATATGTAAGAAATTATTTGGAGATTTGGAAGCGTTCTCATATTTTTATTGATGTATTCATCATATAGTGGTATACTTAGACATACTTAGTAGGTGGTAGATGACTACATAAATTAATTTTTATGAGTTATAATTATCAATTATAATAGTGAATTATTATAATTCATTATGAACTATCTTCATGACTGAGTACATGAATTATTACATTTGTGTATATGTCTATATATGCAAACTTTTGGAATATGTTTTCCAGACACAATCATAATGGTCCATTTTTCATTATTGATGTAATCTAACACATACAAGATTTCTAAATCAATGAGGATTTGTTCTAATTGACCTCATATAATCTCAAGTGAACACAATACAAATGCTAAGAAAGGGGCCTTAAAAGAATATTTAAACAATGGTAATGAGAAATGTTACACAGTTTCATGGTGTAATATCTTTGGCTTTATATTTACTTTCAGTATTGACTACTTGTGATCTACCCAGCAGGGTCACTGAAGCATGGAATTGGCATCTGAGGGTTGAGGAGACTGCAGGACCCTTTTGGACCTGATTGTCCAGGCAGCATCTTCCTGGTCCAGGATTCAGATTCACACTATGATGAGGGAATCTAAACCTCAATTTTCCAAATCTGGAAAAATAAATCTCCTTTTATAACTGGAAAATTCTTTCAAAATATGCGAAAATAAAAATTTCTAATTGTAGACAAAATTATCTTTTACAAAATTGATTTACGATTATGAAAAGATTAAATTGCTTTCATATGGGAGAAATTAACATGTACCCTATTACATTGCGTTTGCTGTTAGAAATATCTATGTTAAATACCTCTGCCATTAAATTTGGAAACGATTTTCTAACATTGAAATTTAGACACATATAAAAATATTTTAGGCATAGAAAATTTCTAAGAAAATCTTTACACCCCCGAAGTAATCTGATTGTAACATCTTGGCTTACATAAGAATTTCTGAAATTTGTCAGTGCTTCTAAGAAATTTATATATTAGTCACCTTAGTCTAGTTTCTGCTTTTATTCACAGGTATTTGCTTTTAAAATGAAACATAAAGTGCTTGTATGGTGATATTTCTTTTAAGAGGCCATAATCAAATATTATGTATATGTACAATTGTACCATGGAAATCTTTTAAAGTATAACCTTAATGGTTATATTTGTTCTACTGACTAACAAATGGAATATTCTAAATTCTTGTGGTGGGGGCTGTGAACAGATAAATTTAAACAAGTCTTGTTCTGATGGTTGAGATTTTCTAGCATAGCTGTGCTCATGATTGTAGAAGGGTAAAGGTCAATGGAAATAGAAACCTTCCTTTCATTCTCTTTTGTTGTTCTTGAAGAGAACACCCCATTTCCAGCAGGATTAGCCTGTTCTGAAATGCTAGGATAGCTCAATTGGTCTGAGACAGACTTCTAATAGGAAATGTAAGAACCTTTGGGGTTTGCATTATAACATGTGAGTACCATTTTCATGGAGAAAAAGTCTATGAAAGAAAAAAATGAGCAAAGGTGAGGACATTCATTCAGTTCAGCTCTCATGAAGATTCCATGGGTTCAAGGCCTGATTTTGTGCTTAAAAATTATGTTTTCTAATGTCACACAAACTAGCCTTATGTCCTTAGTGCTCACACTTGCATATTTCATTAGTGTCCGCTCTCCATTTTCTGATCTCTTGTTTATAGTATCACAGTGCTTACTACTGTTGAGCACAGTGGTAGTGCACTGTTTCTCTGGTGCCCATCTTAGTGTCATTTATGTCATACATAATATAACCATTTCTGGATTGGAATATTCAGTGAATTATAGGCTAAAAATTTGCCCCCTGGGTCATTTTACTTTTGCATGCTTAGAATTTGATATTTGCCTCAGGATTTATCACCTACTAATAACTAAAGGGTTATTAACTTTAAAGAATTTAATTTTTTGTTTTTTTTTTTGAGACAGGTTTTCTCTGTGTAGCTTTGGAGCCTATCCTGACCCTCACTCTGGAGAGCAGGCTGGCCTTGAACTCACAGAGATCAGCCTGACTCTGCCTCCCAAGTGCTGGGATTGTAGGCATGTGTCACCAATGTCCGGCTAAGTATTTTAAAATTTTAAGTGTTTGAGGAATAATGGGAAATGCAGTGTTTAAAAGCTCCATCTTAAAAAAAATTAGAACAGGCTAAAGAAATCATAATAATACATGTTATTCAACTAGAAAAAGTAAACAGGCCCATTCTTGGAATATAAAAAATTATCGTTTTGACTCTCAGCATGATCTGTTTACTCTACACTTTGAAAAAATGTTAATACTTAAGGGGGCTAGTAGAGTGATAGCTTATTCTGTAAAATCACTTGGTGTTTATGCACCAGAAGTTTAGTTCAGATCCCTGGTACCAAAATAAGTATTCAACTGTGGTGGTGCATGTCTGTAACCTCAGTGCTGGGAGAGACAGGGACAGGAGGATCCCAACACCTTACTGCACCTTCAGTACAGCAAAACTACTGAGCTCCATGCACTGTTAACAGATTCCATCTCAAAAAATAAGGTGGAGAGTAATGAAGAAAGGCAAATCAATATCAACCTTTGAGCTCTACAGGCATTGTGTGGATCAGTGCACCTGCACACCCATGTATGCCTGAGTACACTGTTTACACATATAGATGAGTATGTGCATACATACACAACCTCAGAAAAGTCCTATTAAAAATGAAATCTTGGTCTCCCTTTATCTCTTTTTCATTTATTGAAAATAGGTTGTTTTCTCACATAAAATATCCTGATTATTAGTTTTCCCACTACTCCACCTGGTGGACTCCCTTCATTTCTTAAAGTGCTTTTAAAAGGTTGGTTAGAATGAGATATATTTGAGGAGAAATTGCTCTACTGGAAACATGTTTGGTTAAAGTCCTTGCAGATCAAGAACTTAGGATAATAAAAATTGATTACCTAAGGTTCTAGTTGATTAACAGATGCTGCCTAAGGCGATGGGACCACTACGGTTTCCATGTTGATGAAGAGGGAGAAAAGATGAAAAGCACTGTTCATTAATGTGTTCTCAGTTCTTCAAAAAGTCCTAGATTTATTTGACGTGTTTGCATGTTTTGCCTGTGTGTGTGTGTGTGTGTGTGTGTGTGTGTGTGTGTGTGTGTGTGTGTGTGTGTGTGTGTGTGTTCCTGGAACTAAGAAGAGGACATTGAATCCCATGGAACTGGAGATACTTGTGGTTGTGAGCTGCCATGTGGGTGCTGTGGATTGAACCCAGGTCCTCTACATGAGCAACAAGTGCTCTTAACCATTGAACCACTTCTTTAGTTCCTGTCATGTCATCCTGATGTATAAGCAAGTTCAAAGTCTTTACCCTAGCAAGTAATTGCTACCTAAAATATAATTTGAGATATTTAGAAACATTTTATTTTACAGCTGTTCAATGAAGCATTTGAAGAATATGACGCATATACATCTGGTATAGTTGTAAATATGCTACCAAAACCCAGGTTCATTCTGAGGCTCTATCAACCATTAATAGTGTTTCTGACTGGGTCCATTAAAATGCCTGAGAAGTCATCCACATTTTCCAATGTCTAAGGATTTGAGTGAACACCATTGACTTTTGAGGAGTGATCCCATTAAGAGAAACTGGGAGCTAAGATAGTTTTGTGGACCATCCTCTGGATTGAGGTTCAAAATTTTTCTATGTCTCTCTCTCTCTCTCTCTCTCTCTCTCTCTCTATATATATATATATATATATATATATATATGTGTGTGTGTGTGTGTGTGTGTGTGTGTGTGTATACACATAGATATATACAAACATATATTAACAGACTGTATCATACATGCATTATACATATCCGTAGACTCTGTCTGTCTATCTATCTATCTATCTATCTATCTATCTATCTATCTATCTATCGTCTATCTTGTCTTCCCCCTGCTGTCATCATAAACTCTTGAGCCAAATGTAACAGTAGTTTTATAAGTGAAAATCTACTTGTAAAACATTACAATAAAGAATGTTAAAATCAGACTTTGCAGGGACTTCGATGATGAAAGGACAAAGCTATTAAGTTAGAGGAGTTCCACTTTGAATATTGTAAGTCCCCATCATGTGTTTACAGAATCAAACAAATTCTCCATTGTTTTTAACAACATCCTGACTGTGTGATAGAAGGTTTTCCCAGTTTACTTGATTCAGTGTTATAGGATCCATGACTTCTTTGAGACTGTGAATGAAGGGATATCATTTTATTTATGGTTTGATAACTGGGCTTATACAACTATTTGTTAATAGTGATCTAGACACTTCCTGCCTTTGATGGCCCTATTTTTCTCATATTTGAAAAATAGAATAATGCTTGGTTTTTTTCCTACAAAGAAGTTTTATAAAATGATTGAGAGCTTTAAAGGGGACTCTAGATTGATTTTCATTGCTTGTTCATTAGTGCATTGTGTATATGTAAATTATATATTAAGCTTCATATAAAAGGTTGTGAAATTTCTATAATAAGGTTGATACTACCAATACCCAACTTACTAAAATTATATGTATGTAATAGATATGTGTAATCGCTCTATTATACCTTATAACTGTATGTGAACCTGCAATTATCTGTTGTATGAAAATAAAAAGTTAAGAACGTATATGCGGTATTATTCTTAGTATATTATGCATATCAACACATTCTGTTTTTAAAGTCATTAAGACAAGTGCTGTTTCCATTTCACAAATGGGAAAACAGAGATGAAGCGAGGGTTAAGTAACTTCCAGGTTCTGATGATTAAAGTGGAGAACTGAGGCATTCTGATTCCAGAGTTCATAGCACCAACAACTTGGATAACACAGACCAGATCTGAACATCTGTGGCCAATGATGAAACTCTCCTTGGTCTCCATTCAATGATTATTTCTAGCTGTGCAATAAATAGCTTATGATATGACATAATATTTATACTTTACTGAAATCGTGTTCATTAAAATTAGATGACTACTAATAAAAGTATTTAGAGCTTTGTTTATTATTTAAAGATTAATTGAAACTTCTGGTATATCGTGCTGGGGGATGGTGGTGCATGCCTTTAATCCTAGCTCTTGGATCTTTAATCCTAGCTCAGGTGGATCTCTGAGTTTAAGGCCAGCCTGGTCTACAGAGGGAGTTCCAGGACAGTCAGGGCTACACAGAGAAACCCTGTCTTGAAAAGCCAAAACAAAGGAACATCTGGAATAATGATTGTCTTATGACTCTCCATTTAATTGGAGTTTACTATTTCCAGGAACCTGTTGGATTTCCTGACATTAAATATAATAATAGGCAAATAGCCTAGAAATTAGATGCCGAAGCAATTTCTGCATCTCTCTCTCTCTCTCTCTCTCTCTCTCTCTCTCTCTCTCTCTCTCTCTCTCTCTTTCTCTCTCTTTAAGGCACCAACTCTTCAGCTCTAGGCAAAGATGGAATAAAGACTTTCATCTTTTGAGCCAGATAGTATGTGGATTTAGGGTAGTGAAGTAGGAAGAGTCAAAGAGTCAGGAAAATCAGAAGGCTTGCATTCTATTGTTGCTCATAACTCTCTAAAGGAAGACATATTTTGTAGGGCCCCACAAAATTTTATTGATATATACAAAGAAGACAGTATTCATTTTTTAAAAAAATCTGTCCTTTTTGTTATGTGCTAAATAACCCATATAAAGGAAAGTGACTTAATGTGATTGATCATGATCTATCCAGTGATGGAAGAAGTGCCAGGGACATGAGTTTGCTATTAAAGTTCAAAAGTAGACTAATACGTTAATTTCTAGTATGTGTTTTCACAGTCATCATATCAGCTTTCTACCATATATGTGCATATTCCAAAATAATACATTGTCACATATTAGAATTTAAAGCTCTAGATGGGTTGCTTTACTGTGTTCAGACACATGCATGTGTCTTCTGAAGTTTGTTTTGTTTTAATTGATAATTGTGATTAAAAGTATCACTTGGGGAGGAAGGGAAAAGGGAACAGGGAGGAGAACATGAGGGAGCAGGAAGGTTGAATTGGGGAAAGAACAGAGAAGGAGAGCAAGGAAAGAGATACCTTAATAGAGGGAGCCATTATGGGCTTAACAAGAAACCTGGCACTAGGGAAATGACCAGGAATTCACAAGGATGACTCCAACTAAGAATCTAAGTGATAGTGGAGAGGCTACCTTAAATGCCCTTCCCCTATAACGAGATTGATGACTAACTTAAATGCTATCATAGAGCCTTCATTCAGTCACTAATGGAAGCAGAAGCAGAGATTCATAGCTGAGCACTGAGCCAAACTCCTGGATTCCAGTTGTAGAGAGGGAGGAGTGATGATCAAAGGGGTCAAGACCATGCTGGGGAAACCCACAGAAACATCTGACCTGAACAAATGGGAGCTCACAGACCCCAGACTGACAGCTGGGGAGTCTGCATAAGACTGATCCAGGCCCCTGGACTTGGGTGTCAGTTGGGGAGCTTGGGCAGTCTATGGGGCTATTGGCAGTGGAACCAGTGCATGAACAGACTTTGGAGCCCATTTTCTATGGAGGGAAACTCTCTCAGCCTAGATACAGTGGGGAGGCCTCAGTTCTGCCCCAAATGATGTGACAGACTGATGATTGCCCTTGGGGAGTCATCACCTTTCCTGAGGAGTGAATGGGGGATGGAATGGGGAGATGGGGGAGGATGGGAGGATGGGAGGATGGGAGGATGGGGGGGAGAGGGAACTTGGATTGACATATAAAACAAGATTGATTTTAATTTAAATTAAAAAAATCTTAAAAAAGAACATAACCTAGGAGACTATGGGAAGCAGGGCTTTTGAACATGTCTGTGGTGATTAATTTAACTACATTAATTGAAATGGGAGGATTTACCCATTGTTGGCAGCACCATTCCTTAGGCTTAGGCTTTTGCAGTGTTAAGAGTTGAGAAAGTAAGCCAAGTGGTAGCATGTGCACATTAGTTTATTGCTCTCTGCTCTTGAATGTAGATATAACATGACTTGCTGCCTCAAGTTCCTGCTTCCTTGACTTCCTGGTCATGATAGCAGTAACCTGGAACTATGAGACGAATAAACCTTTTCCTTCTTAAGTTGCTTTCATCAGGGTATTTTATCACAGCAAACGAAAGTGAAAATTAGGACATAAGTTTTTTAATTTCATTCATGTGCATGCACATGAGTAAGGATCATTAATCTCATTGCTGTAGTGTGTCTATAGTAGGGCTTACAGGTTGTGATTTTATTTTTCTTTCAAAGGCATTTTGATTATATGTAAATTTTTCAATTTTTCTTATATTTGAATATTTGTATTTGTTCAGGCACATAAGCAAGCAGCATACATGTCAGGTTAAGAGGAAGTATGCAGGGATATTTATTGAGATACAAAATATGTTTGTCAATAAATTAAAGCCAAACTGTTTTCCTAAGTCACTACATTGTTTCCCATTGGCTATATATTTGTCATTAATATTTTGTATTGAAATGTATTAAAATTTATCATTTTGAGTGTGCCGACCATCCATGCTGTCGTGCCCCCACCATCCATGCTGTCGTGCCCCCATTGCCATGATCCAGCTTGAGAACATTTCTGTTTTCCCTCCCAGGTTCCTTGTGTCTGAACATACAATAATTTTCCATTATATCCAGTTACATTCTTTTTGGCTTTGTCACTTTGACTGCTTCAGGTACCTCACATAAGTAGAATCACATAGTATTTGCATCTAGCTTATTTCACATAGCTTACTGTCTTTAAGACTCACTCATGTGTCCTATTTCTATTCCCTTCATTTGTTTAAAGGTTGAATAGTATTCTCCTGTATGTATAACACCACATTTTGTTTAGCACTTGTGCACTGATGTTTGAAGATTGTCTTGCATTTTCTCAATGTAGCTCTTGAGTCAGCTCTTTGACTGAAAAGTCAATATCTTTTTTACTGCTAGATTTATAAAGGTCTAAGTGCTTGCCATGTTCATCACCAATGGCCTGTTGTTGTTATAGACATTCTGTGTACAGATGTAAGAAACACCCTGTCCCCAACAGGTGTGTATATGTACAGTTACATATTTTTAAACCTACTCTAGTGCATATCTGTTAAAATCTACAAAGTCATAGATACCCGTGACTCTGGTTCAGTATTTTGAAGTTAAATGCGCTTTCTTTTCTCTCTTTATTTATCGCTTATTTTTCAGAGAATAAAAAACTGGTTTTTAGCCACTCAAGATCTAAAGGATGGTGTACTCAACAGTTAGCTCTGAGCTTACGAACTCCCCATCCTTAGGAGAGGTTTCAGGGCTGGGCCTATTGGGGAAGCCATCCTGCCACATTTGTCCTGTTGCCAATATTCCTTATCCTTCTTTCTCCCCTCACTAATTATCTAGGTCTGCAAGGCCATGTATACTTTACATGGAACCTTCCAGACCACACCACTGGGTCTACTATAGTAGATGTAGTTTGCAGATTTGCCCTCTATAGTATTAGATGCATGCATGACTGCCAGAGGTCTAAGGTTTACAACTGGGAAGCTGGCTGGAAGAACAGAAACACCATGACATATTTTTCATCGTCTTACACATAGTGTAGTTTCAAATATCCTAAGAAACCTCTCAAAACCAAATCTATTAACTAAATAAATCATAGTGTTTGTATCTGTTTCAAGTCCAACCATTAACACCTTTACTAGAAATCCCCCTGAAGAAACAAATGTCCCTCAAGCCCTCTCAAGCATTATTAATAACCAATATTCAATTACCCTATTTACTACTCATTTTCATAGATTTGTATTTGTTTTATTTATTTTTCTGCCAAATTTAATATTTGCCTTTTCTGAGATATAGTTGCATGAGCCAATACATTCTTTAGTCTGCATTAGTTTGGGTTTCAGTCTTTTGTCACCAAACTGTCATGAAAAAAATAGCATGACTGCTTGGTCATCCCTGCCAATCTTTAGAGAACAATACTAGATATGTTTCTGTCTAAGGAAAATTATTTCATAAAAGACAAGTTGGCCATAATATGCACATAATAACTCCAAATTATTTCTGAACACCATCCCACTAGTTACCTCTGGATCTAGTAGTCTCTGTTCTATCAAATCATCATAAAAGGAAAACCCTGTTAACTGAATTCACTTTTGACAAACACACAGAAAACATAGGATGAACTCCTAGTAAGTCATCTGGCTCTACTAGCTAATCACCTGGCGTGTGGATCCACCATTCACTTTCCAGCTTGACAATGCAATATAGTGATGCACTATAATTTTCATTTGGAGCTATACAACAGGCATGATATTGCATTTAATGGCTGAATGGCTTCCATGTTACAATTAGAAATATCCCAAGCCATGAAAGATGACAAATTACCCTTTAAAAACAAGATTGCAGGACAATTGCAAAGACCTGTATTGAGAAAAAAGGCATACCAACAAGGCATAACCAGTGAAATGACGTATGCTTTACCAATTACTGCTGAGCTGCTTGAATTGAGGTGCCGTGGCTTTTGATAGGAGTGTTCTTAGAAATCCTAGTGTTCAGAGATCAAGAATGAAGAAGTGTTCTGAGATAATAAAATAATTAAGATAGATTAGTAGTTACCACCCAATCATGTTTTTTATATTTTAATAAATCTCTCTAATAAGGACTTTGTGTTTAATCCAAACAACATTTAATTTATGGCAACACTGAGAAATTTTAAAAACAATATCCTTTATAAAATAATTTTTAAAAACCTTTTTTAAAAAAATGGGTATGTTCCTTTTTTTCCCAGTGGATTTCACCAGACAAGAATTTTGGTTGTAATTTTTGAAATTTGCTTTTTAAGCTATTTCAGCATATTCAATCTTTTGAAAGCAGATGCTGTTTTCTTTCTGCTGCTGTTGACTATGAAACTGAGTATTTCTGGCACATGATTAATTAAACCATAAATTGTAACCCAGACTACTTTGTTTTGTAACCAAACTTCTGTATAAAACATATGGGAAGACCTGAGTCATGTTCCCTGGTATGAAGTTTGGAAGACATTTTAAATAAGATGGTCTTTGGAAGAGGGAAGCTTTGGGAATGTTCTGTTCTTTACAGCCTAATTAAGGCACTTGGATACCTAACTCTCTTGTCTCTTTTGATTTAATTCCAAGACCTCAATGGATCAAATCCAGAGTCATAGGTCTTTTGAGCATGGCCTCAGCATGTTTCCTAAGGTATTTTCTGTGAAGTTCTCCACTACAGTTCTGCCTCTTCTAACACATGACTCTATTAAGATCTGGCATTCACTCTTCCCTGGTTTGGGGGGCCTTGCTGCTGCTCACGGTTGATCTCTTATATAGGGGCATGCATCCATCTATTTTGACTCTTCCCTTGCTAAAGCGCACTCCTCTGAACACCATTCTAGACCACACTGATGCAACTGCAGCCTAGTGTTTAGTTTTGTAGTCATCTACTGCTCCACCAGAGGACTATTCTTCAGTGGGGATCAGAATGAATTGGCTTGGGCTTCCATTCTAACAAAAGCAAGGTGTGTCAAAGGGAGGGGATCCCAGATTAACATTTGTCATAAACATTCCAAAGATTTCTCCTATATGCCAATATTAGGACATTGCTAACCATAATGGCTGCTTTGACTATGTAGGCTGGTTCTTAATTATATTTGCATATCTAAGAGTTTCATATTCATGAGGTGATCAACAAATGTTTTGTAAAGTAAGTGTTAAATGAGGTATGGGGCCCTATTCCATACCTAAGAGGTAATTGTTGTTTGCAACCTGGTTAATGTTAGCCTGCTCACATTTGATACTGGGTTAAATCCTTCATCCTCAAAGTGCAAAGTACGAAGTGCCAGTAACAAGAGCATTGCCCAGGAATATGGAAATTTGGAGTTCACTCTAAACCCACCATATATGACTCTAATTCATAACAAGAATAAAAGCAATTTATATGGACTTTGAAGTTTAAGAATGACTGACTTAATCCATTTGCTCATCACTCCTCCCTCTCTGTAACTGCATTCCAGGAGTTCAGCTCAGTGTAAAGCTGTGGGTGTCTGCTTTTGTTTCCATCAGCTATTGGACAAGGCTCTAGGATGGAATATAAGGCAGTCATCAATCTCATTATTGGAGAAGGGCATTTAAAGTAGCCTCTTCACTATTGCTTAGATTGTTAGTTGGGGTCATCCTTGTAGATCAATGGACATTTCCCTAGTGCCAGATTTCTCTTTAAACCTATAACGTAGGCTGGAAAACCTACAGAAGCAGCCAACCTGAACATGGACCCCGGACTCACAATTGGGAAACAAGCATAGGACCAACCCAGACCCCCTGAACGTGGAGGTCTAGGCAGTCTGGGACCTCTGGTAGTGGATCAGTTTTTATCCCTAGTGTATGACTGGACTTTGGGAGCCCATTCCCCATAGAGGGATACTCTCTTAGCCTAGACACATGGGTGGAGGGCCTAGGCCCTGCTCCAAATGATATGAGACTTTGAAGATCCCCCATGGAAGGCTTCTCCCTCTGGGGAGCAGAAAGGGGATGGGATGGGGGGGTCCTGTGGGGACAGGGGAAGAGAAGAGGGAGAGGGAACTGGGATTGACATGTAAGACTTGTTTCTAATTTAAATAAAAAAGAAAGAAAAAGAATGACTGGCTTAAATGGCCAAAGTTATGATTCTTTTGTTCAGTTTGGGGAGTGGGATTCTAATCCACTGTGCAAGGAGGAAGAAACTCTTTGATAAGAACATAAACTTCAGGGCACACAGTGGTGGCGCACGCCTTTAATCCCAGCACTTTGGAGGCAGAGGCAGGCGGATCTCTGTGAGTTTGAGACCAGCCTAGTCTACAAGAGCTAGTTCCAGGACAGCCTCCAAAGCCACAGAGAAACCCTGTCTCGAAAAACCAAAACAAACAAACAAACAAACAAAAAACCCCATAAACTTTAAGCTTTAAAAGATATGCTTTTGAGAGGCTGAGATATCTGGGGTGGGCAATGGGAATGGTCTATTATATAAAATTATGTTACACTCAAAAAAACATGGATAAGTTTTCCCACTATGTCTTTATATTGTGATATATATCCACATCTTCTCCCAACATTTGTCACAGTGGACTGGTGCACTTCTTTCTCTTAATTGCACTCAGTCAGCTGTTAGCCATTTCATGCTAAATAAAATGATCTGTGGCTTAATAGTGTAACATAAATACTTTGGTGTAAAACCCAAACCTTATTTAAGTCTGTACTTAAAATAGATTCAGGGATACCTGAGACTGGGGTACACAGATTGAAGACATTGGTTTAATATTACAATGTGTCTGACTTCTTCAGGTCCAACCACTCACTATTCATGAGTCATTAATGACTTCCATGGGGGTTTTCCTCTTAATTAAGTCTTACACTCGTTAAGTAAAAAATATTCTCCAAGTCTACTTTCCTACCATTTGATAACCCTTGTCCCATCTTTTTCCCCCCATTTGTATACCAATATTTCCTTTCTTTCCTTTGATTTGTGTGAATCTGATGGAGCATATGAATGGAGGAAAACTAATGTAGGGGCTAGGAAATAAGTGATCCAAATGATGAACAACTTAAATATGTGTAACATTACAACATGAGCAGTGAGAATAGAAGTAATTCTTCTATTCTTCTATGGACTGTAAGCAGGTAGGCAGGTAGCCAGAGAGGCAAACTGGGAACCAGATGGAGAGCTCAGGGTAATGAGAACATCGGGGGAAATGACTATGGTGGTGAAGAGGCAGAGATGGCATATGCCTCAGGTTCAGAAGCAGCAGTACCATAGATAGGGCTGCTTGTACATCTGTCAGCCACTGACAACTAGAGACACAACTTCAGTTCATGGGTTAGTGTTCTATGTGCTCCATGACCATAGTGATTGACATTTGTGATGACACTTTTGCTGATTCATCTCAGGCGTAGCAAATTTGCTTGCCTTGTATATCTTGTAATGTTATATGAATGTTTGAACATGACTCTTTAGCTGGAGGAAGTACTCTCATGTATTTGAAATCTCAGGTATGTTATTGTATAGCTCTATGGAAATTTCAGGAAACCCTAGGGCACAAAGGTAGCATCATCTCTGTCTCTCTCAGTACAGGATGGGGATTTATTTTCTTTTTCTTTCCTTTTTGTCTTATTTTCCTCACCTTGACTAGTTGTTACTGCTTACTGACCTTCTTACAGGCAATATTCTCATGACTTGACAGCCTTCAACATCCTCTGTTGACTGTCAAACAGGAGGAGAACACCAACTCTCCTTGGTTTCTCTCTGTCAGCCAGTAAGTTCTTGGTTACCTTGGGAATATATGTGTTCCTGATTAACTGTACTAATTTTTAATTTTTACTATGTCATGTAATATGTACATTTGCACATGAATCTGCATAGATGAATATAGATGAATTAGACACTATGATACATATGTACATATATATGTACATACATATATATACATATATATGTATATATATATATACACATACATATTTGTGTGTGTGTATGTGTATACCATTTGACTTTTAATGATGATTACTCATGGTGTGTTCATTTAAACAGCGTCTGTAAAGTCCTTACTCTGATTAAGAAATTTTGGTTGGGTGTATATCCATGAATAAAATACATATTGGAAAATTTCTTTGATCCAGTGGAGAGACTATAGTTAATTAACTGATAAAGTTTATAAACAGCTTTAAAATGGAGTTACATCTTATACTGTTGATCTCTATTCTTAATATCGGGCTTTATTTTTAAAGGCATGCTTCTAGTGAAACTTCTGAAAAGCACATCTTATGGATTTCTTTAGTTGAAGGTAGTCTGTTACAGTAGTTATAATGGATCAATTATTTCCTAGCAAGCAAAGCTAATGGAGAATATATGTAGACTGAGGGATGTTTTCAAAGCCTAGTGGATTAGCAAACAGTTGAGGAATTAAGGCCAAATGCCTTCAAATGCTCATCTGTTCATATTTTAAATTAAAGCTCTTATTTGAAAAGAGAGAAATATGAGTGATGAAAATCTTTGATCATCTTATTAGTAGATATCTTTAAAGTGTAAATTAACTGCTAATTTAATTCACTGTAATGCTGTGTGAAATAATGTGTTTTTACTTAAAAACTTGTAATTTTGATAAAAAATATGCAGAGTTGTAATGACATCTAACCTTCTGGTTACTTCATTTTTCCTTTTTCATATGGTTACTGCATGTTAGCAAACTTAATTCACTGAAGTATTTGACTCATTATTTTCAATTACACTGGAATAATAACTGAAGAACCCCAGGTGGTGTTTTGTCTTTTTATTTTAATATGCTTCCAAAATAGGTAAAATTCTCACCTTTTCATAGGGAGTAGTTAGATGGAATAAGTTGATGGGGGCGGATATCCTTCTGTATGCTGTGAATATATGTTTCTCTTATTGGTTGATGAATAAAGCTGTTTCAGCCAATGGAAAGGCAGGACATAGCCAGGCAGGAAGTATTGTCAGGGCTACCAGACTAGGAGAAAGCAGGGAAGAGGAAGACAGAGAGTGGGTTGCCAGCGAGACACCATACAATGTAGCTTCTGGGGGAGCAGGAGGTCTGGGCATCACTGGTAGGCCAAGACCTTGTGTAAATACATAGATTAATGGAAATGGGTTAATAATTAAGAGAGAGTTAGCCAATAAGAAGCCTGAACTATTGGCCAAATAGTTTATAATTAATAGTAGCCTCTGCTTGTTTATTTGGGACTAAGGATGGCGGGACCAGGTAAGACAGAAACTTCTGCCCACAATAAGTAGTCACTTGAATTTTTCTTGTTTATATAAAAACAGGTAACAAGAATATTTAAAAATGATTCTTTAATTGTAAATAAATCCAAAAATGTTGAATCTACTCATATTCTCCTTTTCTGTTCCCTTTGGAAATTTTCAAACACAATGTATATTTATTAAATATTGCCTCTAAAGGTTTCTTTGTTTGAGTTTTTTGTTTTTCCGGTCAGTTTGTATCATTATCAGTGCTGTCTGTACAGGAATTTATAAAGGTCATTTCTGTTGTTTGGAATTAGATTAATTGATATTTGGCTTAATTTTACTAATTTAACGTCAACACATGTTGTTTCCTTACAATTTTAAACTTATGTCAACACCACCAACAATAAAAATTCCTGCATTAGTTTTTTGTGAGCTGGTTAGTAGGAAGGGACATACATAGTCCATTGTCATATGGGTATTCCTAATGTGCTTGCCAGTCCTTGCCAATTCTAATAGGTGTTTTTCATATTCATGCCTATAAGGTGATTTTCTTTGCATTTGGTCTGTAAAAATTTGCATACCATATCGTATGCCTCTTAAAAGTTAAATGTCCCACAGTAAAATAGTGGAATGAAGATGAAAACTATATATTCATATTTTAATGGTGATTCATTATAAACCAATCAGAAAAAGGCTCTCACTAAGCAACTTGCATTAAAATATGGAAAATGAATCAGGCAGTTCATGACTGCAAGAGAAAAATATGAATTGGTGTCTGTGTGTTCTTAGTATGTGTCTGATGTAGAACAAAAGCAGATGTAAAACTTGAAACTGGAAAAAAAATTGTCTGGTAATCTTGATCAGACAAGGATGTCAACAGACAATAGGTCAGAAACATAGTCTGGGACCAAGTCAACAGCAAGCAATCAGTGAATTTTAGTCAGACCTGTTAGATCACTTTGCTTATGTTGGTTTGCCTCCACAGATGCCAAATAACAGTGGCTGGAATAAGATGCAACCTTTGCTTTTATATAATATAGAAGTCTGAGCAGAAGATAGTATTGTAAGTGGAAACTAGCACCCTAATTTTGGATATCTTTTTTATTATTATGTATTAGTAGTAATTCCTAACCATATCCATGTTTGGAATATATCAAAGTATGTTCTTGGTTCTCTGCCTTGCTTGAGTTCTACAGTATGCCACACCAGGCATAGTTGACTCAGAATCAGCAGCCATCACTCTGCCTAAAATTATGTAGCTTCAAGGGAGGCTATGTGCCACAGTCTGGTCTGTATTAGCCCCCACACTGCAAGGGCATCTATACTGGACTGATGTCTTTGGGGCTGCGATCAGAACCAGCTGAACAGCCCAATCTGACCCTGAGTGGAGGAGTGTGGACACAGGGAAGCTAACTATCCAGTGTTGCTAAGCACCAGACAGAGACATCTGGTCAAGAGCAGGAAGGCTACCCTTAAATATTGAAGGCCATGGTTTATTGAAGCATCCTCTTAAGTAACCATCCAAAAGTGGGGGTAATGGCAGAAGGCATCTATTATCATGTATAAAAGGGTTGATATCAAATATTTCCCTTAATCCTAGAGACACTTCTTTATAGTACATACTCAAGCCCTCAGGTGCTCCATACCAGCAGGTCTCACTAGCCCTCAGGGTAAACTCATCCTGGCCCATTCTTTTGTTATACAGGAGTCATTCCCCCACCAAGGCCAGGCATGCAGCAGTAAACATCCAATATCTAAAAGACAATAGAAGTTCTGAGCTCTTAGAACTCATGGCTGGGTAGAACATATTTCCAAAATATTACTTGGGCCCTGACAGCAATGAAAGGAAAGATAGTTCCTGACTTCAGTCCAATACACAGCTAAAACTTCATTGATTTTTATTAGTACTAAACTTGAGTAGAAACTGGGAACATAATGATTTCTGCTTATAATGAAACTTTGACACACCTTTACAGTTTGGATATTGAATATCTCCCAAACATCCATGTGTTAAAGCCATGGTTCCCATAATGGAGCTTTCTGGCATTAGTAGAAACTTCAAGGACAAGGTCTTAGGTCAATGGAGACTGTGAGCCTCAGTCTTCTCTCTTGATTTTTGCCTCATGAGATGAGCATTTTTGTTGTACCACACAATTTTGCCACAGTGCACCATTATCACCAAAAAGGAACCACCCAGCTTTGTTTGGTCTGGGACCTCTACAAGCATAAGCCGAAATGAACTATTTCTCTGCATAAGTATCCCAGATATTTTATTAGAGTGACAAATATTGTGATTAATAGTAAAAAAATTATTTAGGATAAACCAATAGCAAAGAGAAGGCAGTGATGGAACATGAAAATAGTATACATTTAGAAATGCCTATAGGAGGCACATATTAAATAAAGCTTGTAAGATTCAGACAGTATCTTCAAGGGAGTTAAGATGGAGGAGTTGTTCCACAGACTGGAAGAGCTCCTTTAGAGGATGACTCTCCTCATTATTGTCTTATAGAAAAATATAGTATCTTTTAGATCTGGTTAGAAAGTTACATTTTCCTCAAAATGTGAGTCAAATTTAACATAAACCCAAGTTGACTGTAGAGTAATACCTCTCATTTACAATTCTATCCCTGATGTGATGCTATAGAATATTTTTGTTGGTGTCAAAACTAATTTTCATAGAAATTCATTCTAATACTTAAAAACATACAAATAAGAAATTTGTTAAAATTGACAAGCACATGTTGACAACAGCAGTGTTTAGGCTGTTTGTAGTAAAATGAATAGCATTATATTAACTCTACATTATTTGTTGGTCCTTGTTGGATTCTCATTATAGTTGAACCTTTGGTTTCAGCTGTTATTCATGGAGACTTTGTGTTATATGTGAGTCTCCTCTTTATCTACTCCATTTCCAGTTTCATAGCAACTACTTCTGTATTCAGTAGCTGCAAACTGTAAGGAACCACACTGACATTTCTCCTGTCTTATACAAGCACTCAATGAACAAGTAATTCATTTGTTCTATGTCTATTAGCATTTAAATCCTAGGGCATTAGCTCAAATGGAAGAAACAGATATTTCCAGCATCATTATTTTCTCAATTTTATAAACTAAGTAGATTTAAATAAGCTTTTCATTTAATGAAAAGTATTGGAACTTATAGACTGAATTACTTACTTGGTAGAAAGTTAATTCTTCTGCTTAGTTGGTCAAGACATTGTTTTATGAAGTGAAAATTGTCATGACTTTGTAATAGCACAAAATAAATTTTAAAAAATGTCTAATTTGCATCTTGGGAGTAATGTAATCTTGTCCTATCTGGCTGACAAATGTTTTCTCAGTGACAACTTCTTGTGTAATAGTGTTACTGAATTAGCTTGTCCTATAATTTAAACACAGGAGGACACTCCAATGTTTCCTGGAACAATCATGTTGGTGATCATGCCCTCCAAGGACATTTTTCTCTATGTGTAGGCAGCATTGTTGGCATCCCATGTCTATGCTGCTTGACAAACAAGAAGTCCAAAGCACTGCATGGTGATAAATGCTTTCATGTACTAGTCAGGTATTGAGATCCCCTTCCTTTGCAATCTTTTTCATTTATCTATTCCAAATGGTATGATTTTCGGTCTTCACTAGTAAGGATGAGGAAATAGCAAGGCTTCCATGAATGCTGAAAACGTCACATCAACAAGTTTCCTATGTGTTGATTATGTGAGGCTCAGTGGAGCAGCCTCTGAATGTGGATAGGGAACTGCCCAGCTGCCTCTTAGTTACTTGGGAATATACAGACTCTCTGAAGTCCATATCCTCTGCTTCTGTCTCTTCTTTTTGGATGACATAGTGGGTCAAGGAGAGCCCTTGAGAGTTAGCACTGAAGAAGGGAGATCTTTTCATCATAACGGGGTGATTGGAATATGATTTTTATTGTTTGAAGTTTTGACATTTTACTTATCTCTATGAAATGATTGGTTGGTATTTTCACATAACCATTTGGCCACTTCTTAGTATGAAAGGACATATTCCCTCTATCAGCTGTCTTAATTTTCTTGAAAGAATTATTAGTTATAATAATAAAACAAAACCTTTTGGAGCATTTTCTTAGAGGAATCTAGGCAAATTCATTTTAAGGTAACTCAGCTGATGATAATTATTTGCTTTGTTTATAAATTTTTTATTAAATTGAGGACAATGCATTTGTGAAGGATTTATAGTTTGGTCTGAATCAAACATCATCCTTTTTATCCATGATTGTCACATTTTGTATGATTTTGTAGTTTTGTGGGGAAAAACTAGATTTAGTTATGTTGTTGAGTAAACTGAAAAATTTGGCATGTATATTCATGCATTTTAAGTTTTCTAAAAGACAAACAAATATTTTGCTATTTAGCTTGATGGATTTTTTTCATCATCTACTGTACCAATCAGAAGACAACAAATTCTTACCACTGAATGTTTTGAAGAGTCTTCCTTTGTGCGAAGTTTAGCTTTTACATAGAAATGCTGTTTGAAGCTACCATGTTGTACTAAGGGAAATATACATGATCTCAATTTTAGTAATATCAGTGGTGTCAGAGAATAAGCCATGGTGAAGAGGGTCCCATGAAAAGCCACTCTCTGAAAGCAGTGAGAGAGAGGCCAGTAGGGAGAGTAATCCATGGAAGAAAACGGTAACAGTGACCACAAACTAAATTGACTAGCCAGAAATTTTTGAAGGAGTCTAGCATACCATGATTGACATGTTGATGTAATGTAATTACTAATGTGACCTGAAAATAAATTCCAAATTTCTTCAGGCAAGAAAATAGTGATTTTTTTTCCTATGCAAGAAACAAATTTGCTGATATTGAGTTCTTATGTGCCTTCTGGGCACAAAACAAGAACATGAAAAATGTTGTTCAGAAAATTACCAACCTTATGGCTAACACTTTCCTTAATACTAGTCTCATTATTTTCTGCTCCTGGTGAGAAACTGCTATGTGTTACTTTCCTTGGAATCTGTGGCATTGCCTTTGATATTCCAAAAAACGTTTTCATTATACCCGTTACCATTGTCCTTAAAAAAGCTGTAGTTGTTTTTATTACAGAAAACTTGATTGGCAATCATTCATATTTTTCAAGTATTGTTGCTAATCGAAATCCTAATATTTAGATTCTTTTCATCTCTTTTGCATTTCAGTTCGCCTTTTCCTTAGAAGATACTGGCAAGTAATTAATACAATGTTTTAAAAACACAATTGTTTCTAAATGTTATGGCTGATTCATACTGAAGTCTTTTATGGACTCCTTGCCCCTCATGGAGCAATCGTCAGTAATGTATTCACAGCAAGAATGTACTTTAGAATTAATTATTTGTGTCATTCATCCAGGTATTCCCTAACTATAAATTATTGCTTTCTTCGTCAGTATAAATTTGGTTTTCACTGTTTGGGGTGACCTCTGTCATCACTGAATAGTGAAATTTTCCTTCCAGGAATCCCTTCTGATTGTCTACAACATTTGGGGTTGCATAATAGGCATGCAGCGTATCTCATCGAGGTGGTCCTTAGATAGTCAGGTTGTTAATTATTTATGAATTGTGTGGAACTGGGATAGGAGAAGATACAAATTAACAGAAAATGCCGTCCAAGTTTCAAATCATTCGTGATCCTATTGTGGAGACTAGATGTACTTGGAAGTCCATTTGTGTCTGAAGAAGTAACACAGGTCTTGAGTGCTGTGGGTGAGGAAGAGAATAGACAGACGGTGGATGTGTGCTAGCCAAGAAGTCACAGAGCCTCACCAAGTGTATTTACAGTGACTAGATTCGGGCCTTCGAGGTGGGCAAGAAGAAATGGGAAGGAGGGGAATGGCAAGATGTCATGAATAATAAAGTATGAAACTCAATGTAGTCACAGGGATTTCTGTACTGAATTACAGGGTAGAAGTTTTAAATTCTACAGTTGATTGAATATAAGGGAAGGCAAAGAAATCTAGACTTTTTCCTGTTAGAGTCTTCTGTCTTATGTTTAAATTATGGCAGTTTGAATATTTCAAAAAATTGCTTACTCAATAGAAAAGAGAAGTCTTTTAAGAAACAAGATGGGTAGTCTTGCAAACACAGTAAGGATATTACTTGGAGGACATGGCATCTTTGGAAACAGTGTGATTTTTCCATATCTGAAAAAAATAAATCACTGTGACCTGTGTGTATGTATGTATATGTAAGGCATATTTTTCTGATTATTTGTGATGAAATAAACAGGATATATGGTTAAAATAAAGGACTAGAGTAAAGATAGTGTTATCATCTATTTAACCTACCAGCCTCTGGATCCCTTGATCATTTAAAGTCATATGTGAGAACACCTTTAAATTTAAAGATTATCATCTGCATCTGCAATCATCAGATGACCTTTCCCTTAGTAATGCCACTTAGGTTAACACACACTACCATAGTTAGGATGGTAATGTCATTAGAATTTAGTTATTTTATGTGTTCCTGCAATATTAACTGGAACTTGGAGGGCCCTATTCACTTGATAGTAGTGAACTGTTGTCTTCCTCTATCAGGCTATCCTTGTGAGAATTTCATAGAAAGCCACCACAAGAAATGGCCTCATATCCAATTCTGTAAACTGTGTATAAGGTGACAGTGTTCCGAAGACAGTTTTGACACAGTTCCCCACTAATGTCACATAGCCATTGACATCTGGGATGTGACAGTAGCTGACAGACCATGTTGCATAACACAAATCAGGCATGGACTACCTGAGTTGGATGGAAATGTCATGCTGACTAGGAAGCTAAGAAGCAGAATATAGCAGTAGCAGTCTGTACAAAACTGGTAGCATTAATCCATAGAGAGATTTTTCAGGAGTTCCCCCCCTTCCCCACTTAGTGGATTTGCCCTACTATGCATGTAGGAAGATCTTTTCTGTCAACAGTAGCATCTCTCCGTAGAAGGGAAGAGATGTGCATGTTTATCCTCTTGTTTATGTTGCTAGTGACAAAGATTTCAAACTATAGTTTATGATCTTTTGTTATGTAATTTTAATGAGAATGTAATCTTGAAGATAAAGATTGCTTAACTATCACTAACTAGCTCAGTATCCACTTAAAATATATTTTCAGTTCAGTTACTGACTCATTCCCATTCATCCATGATGTCACATATTTTCAAGATGGCAGCTTAGATGCTGCAGTAGGGCTGTGGAGTAAAGGCTGATAAACTGATGGCCAATTCATTTGCTCCTCTTATCTCATTGTCTCTCCTCTGGCTGCTAACCACTCTTGGAGAAAATTCACAAAGTAGGAATTTGGATGGCTCTTTCTCTTGTCTATTTTAGTGATGGTTTTAAAATATTACTTTCTTTTCTAAACTCAAATTTATTCTTACCCAATGAACTTTTAGTTGGTGGTCTTTTTTATCTACCTCACAGAAGAACAAACAAATAAACACAGACCAAAACAGCAACAACAACAAAACCAAAGCAAAGACCTAGTGCCTGAATAAATGTTCTCAGTCCCTCAGTCAGAGGCTAGAGTTGTTAATGGGTACATAGAATGCTTGGAAATTCTGATACACAAGGCTCTTTTATCTCCACTTGGCTGTTTCAGCGTTATTTCTTCCCTTCCTCTATGACCTTTCAACTTTGTCTCTCCTGTCTGCTATCTCCAGTCTCCTCTGTGGAAACTCTTCTTAGTCCATAGGCATGATGCCTCTGCCATCTTGGTGGGGACTGAACCACATTTCCTCCAGGATTCACATTTGTAATCTTGCTAGGGAACTTTGTTGGTTTTACCCGCTGCTGGCAATGCATATTACTGAGCTTTGCAAAAGAGAACGCAACTATTCATAAGGCACCAAGTTGAAGATGGGAAGAAAAACCTCAAACCATTTCAGGACAGGTTGAATATCGGGTTTGGTATATTGCTATACACAGAGCACTGCACTGCACAACCCTCCTTCGAGAAGCTGTTTCTTTGAGTGGATGATAACACAGAGACCTAAAACTGGGCATCCTGAAGAGAGTAAGGAAGTTTGGAGCACTCAGTCCTGAATGAGACAACTTTACCAAATGCTCCTTTCAAGACTCAGGGATCTATACAGAAGCAGAGGTGGAAAGATGGAAAGAAATAAAGGTGGTGGGTGACTCCAATGAAACAACATCTTCCAGACACAACAGTAGTGATATATGTAAACTGGTAGAGACTATGACAGCATGCATAGGATCTACACAAGTTCAAACCAGACTTGGTCTCAGCACTGAATACGAGAGGTAGACACAAAGTCCCAGTCCTAACTTGGATGCTATTTGCCATTGATAACTGGGAAAGGGACGATCGATCAATTTTCTACAATAGAGTATCACTGAGGATATCAACCATTCTCTGGGTCTGGCTCCATGTGTTTTCACTGGCTATAGCCCAGGGCCAGCCTCTATTCTAAAAGCTGTTTAGATCTGCTTGCCACCTACAAACCAACAGCAGCACATTTTCTATCTCTGGATTTCTCTTCTGCCACCAGCACTTAGAATGTGTTTTGAAGGCACTGGTGTGATTAGATTAGGTTCAGCAAATACTCTGATCTAAGGTCACCTCTGACTATGACATCAAGTACTTATGGGAATGACATGTGTACAGGGTCTACTTTATTCAAATGGGGAATATGTAGCAGTGGACATTGTGAGGGTTATTGGCCCCCATGCCTAGCAACTTCTAATCTGCTTTCTTGGAGGAAGAAAGTGTTATAATGCTAAATGTATCTCATTTGAACCTTTCTAATCATAGAAAATGATGTCTTGCTCAAGAAAACAACTTGGTTTTCATGCTATTTCAGAAGAGAGGCATTTCCCTTAGGAAGGGGTCCTTAGTTGCATTTTGTAATCACAGAAACATCATTTTAGAAGGTTGTACCTGGTGCTCTTAAACTTAATAAAAACAATAATTATCTATAATTTTAAGCCAGTTTCCTGAGTTTTACTTCTGTTTGCCATATTTTTTTTCAAAATATATATTATTTCATATTCATCTATAATATTACCTGTGACAACTTTCAATTATTTATTCCTTTTTCCAGCTCAACACAAGTAGCATAGCCCAAAAGGCATTTCCAACACTACTGGGTCCTGTGGCTCAGGAATTAAAGCAGAGTGCATCAGGGTGTCTTGTCTGTCGCTGGATATCTGCAGCCTCTGCTGAGAGATGCCACTTCTTGGGCTGATGATAGCAGCTTAGACCTTGGATTCTCCACAGACTTCTTTTCTGTCATGGCTATGTCTAGGCTGGGTGACTATAGGATGGGCTCAGCTGCTGCAGTCACCACTGTATCGATGCATGGTATGTCTTAGTCTTCCTTGTAGTTTGGTGACTTCAGGTTACTCTAATTTTATACCTGACAGCTTAAGACAACAGAAATATTGATCTCAAAATTTTATATCTAAAATGGAGCATGTCACCAAACACGATTTTCCATGCTTGATAGTTGACATTTTATGTAACTGTCCTAAGTTTGAACAGATATGTTAAGTTACGGTTTTGTCTACAGAGGAAAAAGGCGACTTTTAAATCATGAAATTAAGACTCTTGGTTGGGTGGAAAATCATATTATCCATAGGTAAAGAGTATTTTTTTAAACTTCATTTCAAAATAATTGACATATTTGAATAATGCATAGTTTGAGAAGATTGCAGTATAATTAAATATAGACAGATTTCTGTGTTGCTGTGTCATTGTTAATGAACCACTGGACATCTGAAGAGAAAGCAACAACTTGGGAGATAAGAAAAATTAGTAAGATGGTAATGGTATTTGTTAACTTTGCTTTTTGCTTTGATAAAATATCTGACATAAACACGTTAAGGAAGCTGAGTTTGTCTCTGTTCAGTTTGGTGTACAGTACATCATAACACAAAAAGCATGGTGATAGGAACATGAATTAACAGGAGATGTTATGTCTAGAGACAGAAGCAGAGAGAGAGAGTATGAGAGAGAGACAGAGAGATAAGAGGTAACTCTCCACTTGTTCATTCTGTTATTTAGTCAAGGCCCCAGACCAGGAACTGCTACTTTCCCAGACCCTGCTTGGCTCTTTCTACCTCCATGAAACCTCCCTGCAAAGGTCTTCCTAATACATGCCCAGAGCTCTGTTTCCTAGGTAAACCTACATCCCACCAAGTTGACAATGAAGGTTAACTACCACAGTGAAATTTAAAAGGAGAGAAAGATAAATCAGATGTTATTACTTTCTTGTTTTTTTGCTTCCTGTTTTGAGCTAGGACCTCATGCAGCCTAGGCTGGACTCAAGCATTGCTGTTTAGAGAATGACCTTGAACTTCTGATCCCCTGACCTCTATTTCTCAAGTTCCAGGACCATTTGCATGCACTACCCTGCCAGGCTTAATGAGGCTTTTTAAATTCCAATTATATTTGCCCTGTTGTTGGCATTTTTACTGAGAGAGAACTTATTTTTGTCTGAAATGAAGTCTGATGGTGATAATTCCTATTTTTGTCTCTTATGGGGGTCATCTATGTAAACTTCTTGAACCAGCAAAGGTGTGTTACCTTACACCTTGGCAATTCTGTCTTCACAAAATGTATCCTATAGTTGTTCAGGGCTTCCTTAGGTTCATAGTGTTTGGTTAAACTCAGAGGCCCATGTTATTCTCCTGGTGTGTTGAGTTTATTAGAATTGTGTTTGTTTTTAACAGGTCAAGTGGGAAAGTCTTGAATAATCTAGGTTGGCCCTTTATTTGTGCCACCCCTAGAGAAAACACCACCTCTTTGTTTACTTTTTTGTGTATGTATTGCTATTATTTAAACACAGCATAGTTTTATATATGGATTCTAGCAGTTGGGAAACAGGGTATGAAGTCAACTTAGTGGTCTGTCCTCTCTGGAGGTGTAGGCTGTCTAACCTGGATTAATAGGATTAAAGACCCTGATATTGAAGTCCAGTGTGTTCATGAAAACTACAGCATGTATATATAATCTGGGGATATATTATAAATGCAATTCATATGTCTTACTATATACATTGATTTGAGAACATTGAGGCTGGTGTCTAGCTACTTGCTTTGTTTTTGTTTTTTGCTTTTTTTAACAAGCTCTGTCCAGGGTACTGATACATGCCAAGTCTCAGAATCAATCTCTAGGCTTTGCTATTTTTCCATAGCTTATATTACATAAATGTACTTTCTTATCTTTTCAAGCAAGTAAAACTTATTTATAGAAGGCATTTTATAACATCTATTAATAATGAATTGTTCATGAGCTACATTATTTTGTACTTATCTATGTATTTATTGATTTGTATATTAATTTATAAAAGAAAAGTCTCTGTGACTGTCCCCACCAGACTTTGAGATCTAAATGAAGAAACTCATAACTAATGATGACAAAAGTAGAAGAGAGTGGGCTCTGCGGAACTAAAATTGATCCACACGACCTAGGGAGAAGAGAGAATAGGCCTGCAGGCTGGAGTTCAGAGCTGCTCCTTAGACCAACATCCTCTCTTTCACTGAGTTCTTAAGCTGTCATTTCCTTCAGTCCCATGTGAATTTGCTACTACAGTCAAAGATGACTCCTCTGATGGTCATGCACTTGTCACCAGAGTGATTTGCAGTCACAAACTTGACTCTAAAACTATTCTTGTCAAAAGACATCCTGATGGGATGTTGTTGTAATAGACTGGGGATAACTGTGTTTTTACTGGGGGCTGGAGGAGGAATTCTCTAAAAAGGCCACCAGTTGCATCCCTAGAAAGAGTATCCACTTATTTCAATGAGCAAAATATTTCATTTACATTGTTTCCACTGACAAAGCTGCTTTCAGCCCTTGTGATGGTAGAATGTTTCATTTACATAGTTTCCACTGACAAAGCTGCTTTCGGCGCTTGTGATGGTAGAATGCTGCACTCCTTTTTCAGCTGTAGCCAGAGAAGCATCAGGGCTTGGAGTAAGTTAACTCTATTTCTAATGTATTACTTTATCTTTTGGGGAACACTGTGTTTGCACTTTTGAAATTCCCTTTAAAGTTTAGGCTCATGTGTTTATAGTAGGTACCTGCTAAATATTGGTTAAATTAATGGATATTAGCTTTGTTACCTACTTTAATATTTTTCTGACAGAACTATTTTGATGTCAGAAAGGGGTTGGCTAGATGGTTTTGTCATTGCTCTGGTTTGATGTTTTTGCACAATATTTTGGTTAAGTATTGATTTACCTTTTGAAATTTTTGATTACATATAGATTTTTTAGTTGAGTTTTATTTTATGGGCCTTTCCTTTAAGTCTTCCACTTAAGTTTGGCTGGAAATGATTTAACCTTGGATAGGCTGCATTTACATATCTTAAAAAACAAACTAGTATAAATACATACCCCATGACATTTCTGGGTAAGTATGCATAGAAGGAGAAACTGTATGCTGTATTACTTTGATGGTGTTAAAAAGTGCTGCTTAGAACTTGCTGAGCCTGTACTAGCTGACACATTTTGGTTTCTGGCTTACTACTTCCTCAGAGCTTCCTGAATGGACTCTCGAGCTGTTTTCCCTTTCCTGTTTCACCACACTGTAACTTTCCATGCTACTCTGTCAGTTACTCTCACAGAACTGTCCCTACAAAGATAGCACCTGCAAAGTGTTCTGATACGACTGCTCCCCTCCACCTTGGCTGCTGACATCCATAATGGATGAGGCAGCCATTCGAGGGCTTCTTTGCAGTAACTGAGTATTTTACCTCTTTGGTGGCTTGTGATAACAGCTAGGTCTGTGTTGAGCAAAACCTGACTTTAGTGTCCAACTTTAACCAAGGGTAGACAGTCATGAATTTGTGCTTTTGTCAGCCTGGAGTCTGAATGAAGAACTGTGGGGAAACTGGGTGAGCTCCTTTCTTGTCTGCTCAGTCCTTCTCTCCAGCTCACTGTTTATTTCAGTAAAAATGGCCAAGTAGGAGACAGCTTCCATAACCTCTCTCCAATGCAAGGCCGGACCTTCTGCTTCAAGCTGGACCAAAGAAATCAAAGAACACAAAAACAAAACAAAACAAAAACACTTTCAGTCTTATATCACATTTTCCTAATTATCAATGGCCAATTTAGAAAACTGAGAGTTATTTAGTTTTTCAGGGTGTGAAGACAAATGAACATTTTAAATCAATGTGAAACAAGGAACCAGGGAGGAAGCAGCTGAAAGAATGAGAGGGAGACTATGGGTATGAATATGAATGTGAATCTTTAATGGCTGAAAGAAGGCCAAGAAAAATTGAGGATAAAGACCTCCAGGTCCATGATGCTGTAACCCTGGCCCCGGATGAGGAGATACAGTGTTTTGTAAGCTGGGCTGTACCCATTTGACTGTGTCAGGGATGGGGACTTGAGAACCTTCCTGTGTAAGAGGCAAGAGTGCCAGGACTGGGTAGGATCCCCACAGAACACCATGGAGTTTATGGCAAGGTCCAGAGTGTTACTATGAATGAAAGGATTTCTGAGATGAGATTGAAAATCCAGAAATTTGACCATGAGATACTACTGTGACCAATTTTCCCCAAATTGTACATTCCTCTAGACTACTTTAGATGCAAAACCAAACAAATTAAATTGGGTGGGGCTGTTATTTAACAGAAAATCTGAGGGGGAGAGGTGGTTGGAGAATGATGACTGGCAAGTGAGGGAATATACTTGTGTGATTTGGGGCACTAGTCTGAGAAGGGTGAGGAAGACAGGAAGGGGGTTATCATACTGAAGAACAAACATGCCTCAAAGAACTCAAGATCCCTACTACAAACCCCCATTTAGGAAATAGTGATGCAGCATAGGAGCTGGAATTGGAAATCTGATGATGTCAGAGGTAAATCCGAGTTATGCCAGTCTGGATTTTTGCCACTCACATGTACATTGAAGGACAAATTCTTGAGGACCATGAAAGAACTTGCCTTTGAGACTTGTAAATACACTGTCCACCTGAACATGCCTACCAGTGGCTGTTTTCATGCCATCTGGTCTATGCCAGGTACTGTTATCAATTTTGCCATATAATAGTTCTATTTATTGTAATAATCATGCAAAGCAGATACTGTCCCTTTTAATTTTCTTATGAAGAGTAGTGAACGCTTTGGTGACATGTCCACGTCTAGCCAATTGGGAAACCCTGGAAGTGGAGTGGATGTACACACACGTTGTCTCATTCCAAGCTCCGTAGACAATTCTCCTGAGGACAGTTACCACTTCCATAAAGCCATCCTCTGCCTTTCTCCAGTCTCCCTCCTTTTTTTCAGCTTGTACTTTTCTTCATTTTCAATAGGAACTTGAACATGAAATAAAATTTTTTAAAAAGAATTTACAAAAGTAACCATGTCTCCAGGGGATCCTCTCGAAGGAATCCATTCACTCTGAGGAAGAACCTGGGAAAGACTTGCTTGCAGAGTCTGGGACTCTAATATGTATTGGTAGAAGCCGCTGCCTTCTTTTTTCATACTCTAAATTAAAATAGGATTGAATTTCCCTAAGCTGCTGCACACATCCTCAAGCTCTGTACTTGGTGAGCTTGTGGGATAACGTTGTAGTTAAGGAGCTGTCTCCTGGGTGGAGAGACTATCTGAATTCTGCTTCTTGTGTGATTTGATGGACCACCTCACTTCCTTGTTCCTCTGTCACTCATATGTGTGTTCAGTATCATGAAAGAGACGGAAAGTCACATGACTAAAGCCTGTGTTCTTGCCCATCTTGTATGCTCATAGCCTGGAGCTGAAGTCTCCCAGGTGAGAATGCTGGTCGTTCTCACGCTGCATTTGTAGGAAGGACCCAGGCAAGCCTGCGGATGGAGGCACATGTAGCATTTCTCCAGATGCCAAATAGTTATCTTATGTTTTAAAATGTTCACCAATATGTTATATGCTTTAATATTAGTGAGAAATACAGTTAAAATACTAGAAAAAAGTACACGAGTTACAGTAGGTTGATATACAACTTAAATTGGTATTTTTGTTACATATGCTTATGTTCAATTCTAAGATTATCTTTTACTTTAAGATCAAATAATAAGAGAGGGAAATATATGTTTCCTAATATTTTGAAGTGACAGTGAAAATACTATCGCCAGTACTGAGAAGTAGGAGCAAACCCACTGTATATAAAGAAAAAAACAATGTTTAAAAGTTATCAATGTATTTTATGTATTGAGCTAATATAGATAATACCTGTCAGTTTAGGTTAAAAAAAAAATAGGTCAATGAGGCTTAACACAAGGTAGAATATAATTCGTTATAAAGGAAATGTCTGAGTGCAGTAAAAGTACCCAGATGTAAAAACAAACAAAGCAAAGCAAAAAAAAAAAAAAAAAGAAAGAAAACAAAAAACAGGAACAAAACCATCCAGCAGAGGATTAAGTGACAACTGGGAAAGGAGGGAAGAACTGTCAGGCTGAACCTAAGCTTGGGAGAAGCTGGAAGATTTTGGGGTAGAGTCTGAACTTGGGAATTAGCTACTGCAGCTTCTTTAACTGAGGAAAAAGTTGTTTCTTCCCTATGTATGGATTAGGGCTGAAGCCAGACATTATATCCAGCAGTGTAAGGACATAGAGCATAAAACCAGGGGAAGGGAGTGGGTGCTGGAATCTTTTTTGTCTATGTTTTATGTTTTTAGTGAATTTCTGGTCGTTGTTTGATTCCTTGGCTTTAGGGCAGTGTTTTTTTCAGACATACTAGTCATTTGAATCTTGGAAAACTTGTGAAAATGCAGGGTGTTGGGCTTGCCCAGCCTGTTAAGTAGTGTGGAGCAAGGCCTATGGTACACAATTCCATGTTCCAGTGATAGTTCTGGCTGCTAGCCGCTGGTCAGCGTTCACACTGTGAGACCCACTACTCAAAAGGCAGGATGTAATAAATATGACATTGCAAAATGACTTAAAATATTAATGTTATCAATCTAAAATAGGAGGAAGCCTTAAATTTGTTTTTCCAAAGTTTTTCTTTATCTGTCTTGTTCTCATGAGCAATCTAATGACTGATGATGAGTCCTAAGGTAAACTAATAGGACATTTTTTTTTTTTACTCTGTTCCTTGCAGTTTACATGCTTGTAATTTTATATTTGAATCAACCCTCTTCCCTCTGATCACATCAAAAATAAATTTTATATAACCTGATTCAAATTTACAGATAATTGAAATTCAGAGACTTTAAAAACTTTTCACAAATAAATCTTTTAACTATTTTCACTGTAAAAGTGCAGCAATTCTAGCCTCTATTTTTAGTGTGGTAGCACTGCCCAGAGCTATTGGAATAAAAATGAATGATTGTTTTATTGCAGATAACATTTTAAAATGATGGGTTCTAAGGTTATTAAAATAGAGAACTCATTTTAATGTCTCTATCACATGACTATATAGGGTGTTCCATATCTGCTTTTTTGTTTGTTTGCTTGTCTTAGGAGGACATTATTGGTGTGTTGGACCCACAGTATTTTAGGGCATTGGTCTCTAGGAAGTTCTGTATGCATAGTTTTTTATTTTTAGGATATCACAAAATAATAATGCTAAGGAGATCTTGTTTGTCCCAAATGTTCCGTCTCATGGAGAAGATGTGTGGGCACATAGCTGGTTAAGCACTGTGTTTTTCCAGCTTTCCTCAGTTTAGTGTCCAGTGAGATGATCTAGTGGAAACATAAATTGGGTTTCATCTCCTTTTTATTCCAAATATATTTATTCAACCTTAGAAAAGTTGTTCCAAATAAAGAAGCAAAATATTTCCTTTTGATTTTCTTCCCTGGTTCCAATAGAATTGAAAAGATAGTTTGAACACTAGCTCTAAGTATGTCAGGCTGCTATCAGAGAAAAAACATGTGTGTGACCTGTACTTAATAAGATCCATTTAGACCTGCTGTACAGACACACAACAGTGATAGAAGTTTCAGGATCCTAAATATTAATTTGTGTCCAGTGGATCATTTCATTTGGAATGCTGATGGCTTTTTTTCCTTTTTAGACATTGTTGTAATGTCTAATGAGATAAAATTCTACATGTGGAAAATATTAAAGTAATTAAAAACATTTGGCTTTTTTGCATATATTTTCTAAAATTAACTCTCATGTTAGCACTCATCTGTCTTGTCTCTAATCGGGTTGAAATGTGTGAAGGAAAAAGAGCTTTGATATGGAACTATTTTTCATATGTCTTGACTATGATATGCACAAAGGAACTAACACACAGATGAGCCTTGAAAAAGTTTCAGATATCTGTGTTTTTACATGGGTGGCACAAGATTTAATACATTTGCTACATCTTAGTAGAACTTAGACTTGAAAGAGGATATACCACAAATAGGTGCAAAAGACATAGTCTCCCTTATTTTTGTAAATGTGCACAGTATATTTTCTTTTCTAATAGAGAAGGGGGGTTGCTAGTAATTTGCTTTTCTTTTGGTATAGAAATACTATTATTGCTTCATTGCAATGTTGTGTATTTGAACAGTTTTGACTTACTTTAAGGTTATTTTTAATTGGGAAAATGATTTTTGTACACGGTCTAAATCCAGTTAAAGTAATATAATTTGAGCAACTTGTAGAAAGTCTTTACATTAAAAATACCAATAAAGCATCTTTATTTTGTTATTTCACTGAAGGCAAACATTTAGTATATTGACACAGCTCTTACCAGGTTTGAAGGCTGAGTTTTACATAAAAACAAGGTTAGATTCTGTGCCTGTGGAAGAAGCTAATATTCATTTCTTCCCTATCACCTCTAAATTTTATTGAAACTGTAACCACCTGTCACTGGAGGGAGACGAGGATCATAATAAGGGGAATATGAGAGCAGCCTCCTGAAGGAAACCAGTTGTCACATTTGTGGTCTTTACTAATCACCACTGCTAAAGTTTGGAATGATCTGAGTCTTAAGGGAGGCAACTGGGCCCATACTCAGTGTTGACAGTGTCTGAAACACATATCTTCTGAGGAGGGGGTACTCTTCAAGATAAAATAAAACAAAACAATCAGCTTTGGACATTCTTAAAACTTCTAAGAAGAAACAGTTTCACTCAAGAGCCCCAGAAGGGTTTTTAGTAGGGGACAATCCTAAATTAACTCCTTGATAACTTCAAGGTAAATGTCACCTTGTGGACAAAAAGAGGGATCAGTTGTTCTGCCTGTGGGCATGAAGGGACCACTAAGATTCACTTTAGACCTGGCCAGGTTTTCAGCCCTCACTCATTGACAAGTTTTACTTTTTCCGTGGTTTCCACTTCCTCTTCATTCCCTGTGTTCAAAGCATCTCTTTATACCTCAATGCTTTCCAATGAAGTTGCTGAATATGCTTATTTAGTTGGTTGGTTATGAACTGAGCAAATGGCCAGAGTTGTTGATAGTCCAGAGAAACTTATCATGGGTATGGTTAGCTCTTCATTGACATTTTTCCTTGTTTTACTATAGAACCAGCAAGAAAACATCTCACTCAATTACTCTAGTATCTGACTTATAACCAAGGGCTATGTTCCATGTGGCTAGTCCCAATTTCAGAGTGTCCTAATTGGTGTTTGCAATAAAGGCAGAAGAAGGATTATGTTAAATACAGAATTTAAAATTAAAAGTTTTAATTTTTTACATGTGTGTGCATGTATACATTCACACACATAAGTGTGTGTTACAGAATGTGTGTAGAAGCTAAAAGACAAAATTTGAAGGCAGGTCTTGTGTCGTGTGATTTTCAGGTATGGAACCTAGTTTCATCTTCAGCCCCGCCACAGCTACCTCCCTGCCCCTGAATTATGTTTAAAAGTGTGAACTTTGGAGATAGATCTAGTTGCCTTTGGCTGTAAGTAAACCACGTACCATGGGACAATGTTCATGTGTGAATGCTGCTGTTTCTTTATCCAGTGACTGAGTACTGTAAGCTAGGATGCAAGGTATAGCATCAGGCGTAAGGTAGCCCTCTAAAGCATATACCCATTCATGAAACTGTTGCTCACTCATCTGTTCAACTTTACACCTGTGCCCATCTGTTGCATTGGTAACTTTAGTGAACCAAATAGGTGTTTAAATTTATTTGAATATTCTCTCTTGTCTGAATTTTAAGACTGTGGAGCCCAACCAATTTTTATTTTGACTTACATTATCAGTAAGCTTAGAGGTAAATAATTCATTATTCAGTTGCATAATCTATCTAATTCAAGTCTGGGAAGAGCAAATATGATTTCTTCAGTTAAGTCCTAGTCTCTTTGATCCTCTAATTTCTAATTTTATTCCATCTCAATCTAAAATCACTGCCAAGCCCTTGAGCACAAGGATGATTTACATCAAATGCTCTTTCTCTCATTCTCCACTATTCTCCACTATATGCAGTGCTTCTCATCTGAGATATTTCAGTCATGGGATTTTCCTAGACCTAAAAGGAAACATAGTTAGTACTACAAAACACATAGAACTTCCATAGTATACCATACAGGCAAATAGTACATGAACTGCTTATTTTATGCCACTATTTTTAGTTTCTTTACTTTTCATGTTTTGTTGGGGACAGGAGCTTGCTATGGAGTTCTTGTCTCCCTTAACCTCAATATATACTTCAGTCTGGCTTCAGACTTGAAGTGAGCTTTCTGCCTCTGCCAGCCAAACAATAGCATGACAGGTGTCTACCATCACCTGTCTATAACAACAGTTTAAAGAGCAAAATACAAGTTATTTTCTGGTTGAAAGGGAGAGATTTTTGACATGCACTTAAATTTTTAGGTAAGTTTAGGTAAAACCAAAAAGTGTTATCCAATATAAAAATCCTAACATGTATAATATGTGTACATAAAATGGTTCCTTCAAGCACTGAGAATATGACTTGTTTACCAGTTTGTCATTTATATTCAAGAGTAAATCATTGTCAAGTGAGATCACTTCTGCTTTAGCATGAGAAATTTTCACTCAAAGATGTAATTAGTCATAATCTTATTGTCTAAGATCTTATAAGCTTGGAAATATTGCCTTTTAAAGAATTATCATAAAATTTTCTTCCACATTGTAGCTAGGTGGCCCCAAAAGGTGTTGAACATTTTCTACCAATGTGTGGAATTATGCACAGTTCATGAATTGAAAGCACAAAACTCTATGAAACTAAAGGTGACAGTAATATATGGGTCATTAGTAAAAACTTCTAAATATTATACTATATCATCCATTATATCTATAAGTTACTGGGTATTGTCAAATGCTGTTGCAGTCAAGTAAGAACCACATATCTGTTACTGATATTTGTGTAGAAGTCCACAGAACAGGAATCCACAATTCTATGATTGTTGAGAAAAGGACTTAACCTTTCCATAAACTTAATTTTCTCATTTATAAAATGGGAGTTCAGCTAGATGGATGCCTTATACACCATTCATGTATAAGAGTCTTCAATTTTGTTGTCATAAAATAACACAAAGTAAAAAGCTTTATTCAAAATCAGATAATATAGAATTGGTCCCTGGAATTCTCTCTTTATCTCTCTCTCCCTCTCTCTCTCTCTGTCTCTGTCTCTCTCTCTCTCTCTCTCTCTCTCTCTCTCTCTCTCTCTCACGAAAAGACAATTCTGTGTAATATGAATTATACTTACTCATCGAATAGAGTAATGGGTTTCTCTGTTTCTGTAGAACTTCTGTCCAGGTTGTATGAGAGAGACTTAAGGAGGAGACAACCACCATTTACAAGATAAGAACAAGTTTCAACCCATAGTGGTGAGTGGGGACACATGCTTACAAAGGTATCTTTTATGTTACTGTGGCTTTCTGTTTGTCTTCTAGGACTCTGGCAGTGACCAATGGCTCTGAGCAACAATACTGCTGTGAGATAGTTTTATTTATATTAAGTGAAAACGTGACTTGAGATCATCAAGATGGGTTCTATGGACTTAGGTTGTCTACTTGGTCTCACATGTGCTTATAGGTAGTAGGGTTGGTGGGGATAAAAAGGACAAGACACCTTTGCTCACACATCCACAAATAACTTAAAATGCTCAGGAGAGACAAACTTATATGAGTGGTTCTCAGGGGCAGTCAATCCCACGGACATTAGAAGAAGGAAATCAGAGGCCAGCTTTCCTGGATTCAGATTTGGTCATTGCCTCTCAAAGTCATGAGAATTTGAACAAACACTGAATCTGTTTGTACCCTCATTTCCTCAAATGTAAAATAAGTGTTATAACTGTGCCTATTTCATAAGGTTAGTATAGAAGTAAGTTCATTGTAAAATGGTGAACATTCTGAATAGTGCCTGGCGCACAGCAAGTTCATGCCTCGTAATTATTATTACTAAGTTATTATTTTCACAAAAAAACCAAGTTTTAATATCAGTTAGGCATATATTTGGGTATAAATAATTAATAGGTCTACAAAAATAATGATTAACAGCAGATTTCTTTTTGCAAGTACCTCTCATCAGGAGCTGGAGAGATGGCTCGGTGGTTAAGAGCATGGGCTGCTCTGTGAGATCTGGGTTTTATTCTCAGTACCCTTGTGGTGGCTCACAACCATCTGTACCTCCAGTTCTATCGATTTGATACCCTCTTCTGGCCTCCACAGCCACCAGGCATGCATGGTTTATAGATTTACATATGAAGGCGAAACACCCATAAACAAACCAACAAACAAATAAATAAATAAAAGAAACCATGTTGGTAGCCATTGCCCTTTGATGTTAGGGAACTACTGGTTTCACTTTTGATTTTGCTGGTATAGGTAGACTGTATCCACCTCATGATCTGAGACAGCTGTTACACTATAACCGCCTTGAGTCAGCCAGGACTAGGATAAAAGAAAGGCAAGGCATAGCTCCCCTTCAAGTACAGACATTACACAAGATCATTGAATTAGATATTGTTTTTCATAATTTTGAGGGTTAGAAGAGATTCAAAGGAGGACTGAATATGTGCTAAATAATCACTAGGCCTATTTGATTACTCCGGGGTGATGGTTTTCTTATTGATGATTAGTGAGTGAATATTGGAAAACAACTGGCATGTAACCACAATATCATTATAGTCTAAAGACTGGGCTCCTCAGTTTTCCCAATTAAGTTTCAGGTTCTTTGCCAAAACATTTTGTGCTATTTGCATGTGATTTACATGTTTAAATATTCAATGTCTGTCACAGCTTTTGTGTTATTTTAATTCCTATGCACACACAAAAAATGGATTGATGTCTCCAACGTGATTAATTAAATGGTAAAAGTAGAATTAACACATTAGCCTTAGAACTGAGGTTCAGGTACTGAATTTAAACCAATGTAAGGGGGTGGGATAGACTGCTAGTGTCTCAATTTAGTGGGAGCCTCTGAATAAGGAAGGCAGGTGAATAGCAGCGCAGGGCAGCTTTCAGGTGTTTCTGGGGTGGTGATCCATTGGTTCCAAACCACCTGCCTGTTAGGAAACGGTCACAATAAGTCTTTCCAATAGGAAATTGATGATCTTTGTCTTCCTCTTAAAGGTAGAGATTGAAACACTTGAGGCATCATTCAGAATTTCAATCTTGCGTGTGACAGAAGTCACACTCTTACTGAGAAGCTTGTCAACCAGCCCAAACACTAGTGAGAAATGTGCCTAGAAGGGAAGTAAATTAATTACTGGCAAACCTGTGGTGAAAGGACACACATCATACAGTAGTGACCACTGGCTGGAGGAGTAGTAGTCCCTGCTTGGTGTGCAAATGTTTTCTTTCCAGTGGAGTAGAAGAACCAAAGTGTAGAGGCAGAATACATTTTCAAAACAATGAAAAACATATTCACCCACATATTCCACAAATATTTTCAGGACCATCACTATTCATGAATCCTTTCAAAAGAATGAAAATGTGGCTGTTAACAAAAAAAAACCTCTTCTTTACACAGAATTTATATTTTAATAAAGCAAAACTGTTTGATGACATTAGCACTGTTAATCACTTCAAATCTTAAGTGATCTAGGCAAAGGAGACTGGTCAGGGTCTATGGAGAGCTGTGGGTTGTTTTTTGTTTTTTTTGTTTTTTTTTTTCCTTTTTTTTGCATTGAATGCTTGTCCATCTTCAGCTTTGCTCTGAGAACAGCTGCATCCTGCCTCTTGCTTATAATTCAAGAATGAAGGAAAGAGTGATGATCAAGACAATTGAAAGTACAGTCACTGAGCACATGTCCTGGTGTTTTAGGCAGAGAGATGCACCACATTCTGCCCTCGGAGGAGTGTTGGTTGGCTGCTGAATTGCAAAGACTGCAACAGCTGTATCTGAACAGTAGGATGCAAGCATTGCTTTTGGGGCAGCAGACTCCCTTATTTAGATTATCTGAAGAGGCTTGCTAGCTTGAGGTTTCTCTATAAAGCTTAATGTCTTAAACTAAGTAACTCTTCCTTTTCAGATGCTCTTCTTGCCACTGATACTTTCAAATAACAAGTAATAACGTGTAGCTGATTGTTACCAAGATTTTCCCCCATTATTTGATGATATTTTTATGGAATAAAAATTGAATGTTTAAAAATTAGTATAAAAATGGCAGCAAAATGTAGAAATGCATGTATTGATGTTGAAATAAGGGGTCAGTTTGGCTTTCCATAGGATAAATTTTAAATGGAACTTCATATAAAATGAGAACTGTATGTATCACTCCCAGGTCTATAAATGTTGTAAACATCCTGTACTCTACAAGAAGACCCCTAAATTCTTGCTATTTTTCCCAATGTAGTAATAGAGAGGAGAGAATTTTTGGTTTTTAATTTTAAAAAGTGAGAGAGGGAACACAGAGCGTGGATGTGGGGTCTGGTCTTCAGCTCATGTCATGTATGGATTCCATAGGTTGCAAGCAGCTTGTCTCACTGACATGAAACTGTTCTTTAGTTGGAAAATTTTTTAAATTTTCCCATAATTTGGATGCCATTTTTCTGTTTAATAAATGACTGGTTTTCTCTCTCTCTCTCTCTCTCTCTCTCTCTCTCTCTCTCTCTCTCTCTGTGTGTGTGTGTGTGTGTGTGTGTGTGTGTGTGTGTGTGTGTGTGTGTCTGTCTGTCTGTCTGTCTGTCTGTCTGTCTGTCTTAGTGATTGTCTCACTAAGCTGAGCCCTTACAGTGGAGAACCGGGGCTTCAACTAGAGGAGCAAAAAGAAAATGTGTATTAAAGAGCATATGAAACCTGAGCAAACCCAGAGTTGGGCATGTGGCACTTCAGGGATGTGTGCTAGGCTTGGATGCTGCTAAAGGACTCAGGGTAATAATTTTACATGTTAAGAGATTTAGTTGTCTGCAGAGTCACTAACTACTTCCAAATGTAGCTATTGTGACAACAGTTGTGGGTGTGTCTTTGTCCAGTGCTGTTGCAGTGACACTACTCCCTTGTGTGCAGCCTTGCATAGCTGGGGTGTTGTGCTTTCCCAACACATGCAGGTTGGTCTGGAGCTCCTGCAATGGGTTTTTCTCTCTAACCAGAATTATCTTTATACTATGGCAACTGGGCACCAAATTGAAGTGTTCCAAGAGCCAGTCCTCAAGTTCTAGATTAGTAATGCCCCTCAGACATGTGCCGGCATCCTAGAGTCACTGTGTTAGTATATAGAATGCACCGCAAAAAGACATCAATCCTTAGGGTGGGCTTCGTTAGAATCTATCATGGATTATGTCTACCATAGAATACAAAGAACAGAGCCTTGATGAAAATGTGTATTTATATATCTGGTCATATCTGAGGGAAATAGTATCTTGAAAGATACTAATCATACACTCTGGTAGTTTGAACTACTCTAAATATAAGAATTTGAGTGTTGTAAGGTTCCATCTCTCAACTGGCTGCTCATTATAGTTCCTTGGGTGAACTGAAAATTCCACATTTTGTAGGTTGCATTATATCGCAGGATAATTAAATGAAGATTTCTAGGGATTATCCCAGGCATAAGTGTGTTTTCAAGCTCTTTGACAGGATTCCAATGGGTTGTCAACGTTGAGTATCTTTATTTTAGGAGCATTGTTGCTGGACTTGATTTGAGCAAAGAGAGGATCATTGATATGGGTGAAATGCTGTCTTACATGTGCAATGGAAAAGGATTATTCCTGGCATTCTTTATGCCTTCCATTGACTCAGTTTCTTCCAGTTCTAAGGACACTTTTCCCTGAGACATCATCTTAAACATCCTTTCTCCCTCCTCAGAACTCCAAAATAGTTCAGGATTATCTCAAGTAACATTACAATATTGCTTATAGATATGTCTTAGTAGAGTGTTAGAAGCTCTGGGTTTGAGCTCAGAACCACATAAATCCAGCTGTGTTTGTGTAGGATTATAATCATAGTAGTTGGGAAGAGCTGAGATTCAAGGTTACCTTTGGTTATGTGGTGAGTTTAAGACCAGCCTGAGTACATGAAATACCGTCTAAAAATGAAACTGTTATGAAGTCCATGTCTATGCAATTAATATTTCATTTTTGAACTATAGTGAAACTATCTTTGCATGGACTACTTTTATAGGGATTTCCCTTTGTATACAAGCAACAAAATAAATGACTAATAAGAAAGTCACTGTGAATATTTAGAAAATCCAGAAGAAATTTCAGCTTATACTGTGAAAAACTAGTGTAGAACAGTACATTATTATACTGTCATTAAAAAATCATGACTTTATGAATCACATTTCATTTCTGGCCTCTATAGTTTTATTTAATATATTGATACTGTTTTATTAATAAGGGAATTTCAACTTTTTTGGAGCCTTTTACTTTGGGCAAATAAAATTTTTCTAGTTTGTGATTAAACTAATCTTTCTCTTAAACACACCCTGCCATTTCTTGAGAATTATGGAATGTATGGATATTTCAGTTCTCTTTCCAGGCTTCAGGAGTACTTACTGTAAGGGTGTAATACCCATAGGAGACTGTTTACTTTTTATGGATGAAAGAATGTCGTGTTGCAGAACAATTCTCCTTTACACAGTGTGCACCATCCATCTCCATGTAAGGAAAGTTGGATTTTTAGAGTGGAATCCTAAAACTGAAGGTGTCATATTGCTTTCATCACATCAATGAGTTCTTCCTATTCATCGAGGGCACTTTATTAACCTGTTAGAGTTAAACCTCTACAAACCACAGAATTTATTAACTATATTTTATGTTATATTAGACATTTTTCAGATTTTCTTTCATATAATCTTTGTATTTTTGGTTGTGAGCTAGCCTTTAACAGCTGAGCCATCTCTCCAGCCCTCATATAATCCTAAGAAACCCCAAAGTTATTAATGTTACACTACGTTGTTTACAAGAGGAAACTTCCTACCAACAGCGGTTCCTTAAGATTGAATTTTGGTCAACAGTTCCAAATTCTAAGGAATTTATCTTAGTCTTCTATTGTCTTATCTGACTTTTAGATTCAAGATTTTCTAGTAGTTAAAACTGAGATGAACTCTCTATTATGTTCTTTATTAGAGTAATGTCATCTTAAAGATTTTATATGTATATTTTATAAATTTGTGTAGTGTATGTATGTGCTTATACATGTGTGCACATCATGACGAGAGGACCACATCAGGTGTCATCTACCTTGTCTCTGATGAATGGTCTCTTTGATTAGGCCCATTGACAAAAGAGCTCCAGAGATCTTGTCTCTCCTGTCATGAGCTGGGATTTCAAGTGCACACTACCACACCTAGCATTTTTATGTGGCTTCTGGGGATTGAACCCAGGGGCTCATGTTGCCAGGCAAGTGCCTTATTGACTGAGCTACCTGCCACCCAAAGACTTATGATGCTTTGGTCACTCAGAAGTGCACCATACAGTCTCCATACTGAAAGTATAGCCACTAGGATAAAGTCTTCTTAGTTGAGAGTTGAGGCAGTTTTTCAAAGTGCTAAGTCCTTAAGATCAGATTCAAGAGAGAACTCATTTGTGTTGTTAGTCATTAAACTGGTAAGAGTCTAGTATTTATCAAGCTAATTCATAGCTTTAAGTAACAGAGGCTTACATTTACACATAAGAAGCCTATAAGATAGATTCTAATGGCTTCTTTAACATGTAACTTTTTGCCAAGATCTATTAAATTACTTAATAACAGCTTAGATATCTTACGATATACAGACTTTTGCTTGAGAATCTGATTGCTCATCTTGTATTTATATTCAATACAAGGAACTTTTACAAATTAAACTTTAATGAAAGACCAAGTCAAGTATTTATCTTGATTTATTAAGATTTGTCTGACAAGTAAATAGTTACAAGCTGTATTTTAAATTTTATGATATTTTGATGCACACATGGAACATATGGCATGGTTGTAATACGCATCACTTCTATTGTTCTAGTGTTGTCGGTGTATCGTCATGAGTCAGGCTTCCAGTTTCAGATGTGGCAATTCACTCTTATGCTCCTAGAGTGGGTGTTGTCAATGTTTTTAATATTAGAGGGAAGCTTGTCTTCTTGTCACTGAGCCCCTAATTTTCTTTGTTTTTCAGTCAGATAATGCATATTTATTAAACAATAGAGGGTTTCTAAAACCAGATCAAATAGACTTGTGGAAACTCGAGAGGCAGATCTTACATTATGGTAGAAGTAAATTTAAAATTAAGCCTGACTTATCTGTGGGTAAATATTAGCATTAGATTAAGAATAAGGTGTACATTGATTTGTTTTGTTTGTTTTCACAGCAATAATGGGACTTGGGTTTCAATTTATTTCTTTTGATTTCTCCAGTGAGATAATGAAGTTTCCTATTGTTTTGAGTGTAGGGAACTTTCTTCTTTCATCTGCTGATAAGGGGCCCTTAGGAATCATATAATTCTTCTTACTTGACAAATGTGTTTCCTGCATAGACATTGTCTTCTATAACCCAACAGAGCTATGCGATTTCTTCCTAAATATTCCTTTCTTTGTTCACCTACCAGACCCTTCATGCATTGTAAACTACGCAATGTTGATAATATGATGGCGGTCCTACCAGCTACATCTAATAGAACCAAACCAAAACAAAAGTGTGCTCTGCCCAAATGAAGCGAACATGCACAATGTTTACTTTGCACTTGTTCCTTTTATTTAGTTTTACAGATTAAAGATTTGACTCTATCTGAATATTTTGTGCAAATGCATTTCTCAGGACTGACATATAGACAAACTAGCCTGAACAAATTGTTTTCCTGGCTGGATTAGCAAGAAACCCAAATCTTTTCAAAATGTAGGAGATATGCTTTCTCCAAACAAGAACTAAAGTGATTTCCATTGAACAGGAAAAAAATGTATCTTACAAGAAGCAAAACTGATTTGGGAAAGATTGTAGAATTTTATAAACTTTTTTAAAAAGATGATAAATAATGCATTTTTTACTTTCAGCACTAGACATTAGTGATTGATGTGCAACCCAGACTTTTCCTAAAAGATATTTCATGTGTACATAATTCCACATGGAAACCCCTGAAGAATATTTAGAGCATGTCAAGGATAATATTCTGGCTTTAATATCAAACCTTTGGGGTCTGGTGAAAATACTCAGTTTTAAACTCAGAGTGATCTTGTTCAATATGAGTATATTTTTGTTGTGAAAAGATGACGTATAATGATTGATTAGAGCAACTTTAATGGTTAAATTCTGCATGTGTGAGTATGTTAAATTATTAATTTCTATTTGTAATATTTGGGACTAGACAGACATTGTATCATCTCATTATTACTGTCTTCAGTAATGTATATTTCCTCTCTTGCTCTTAGACTCATTGTGACTTTTGAAAATATTTGGCTTTAATCAAATACTTTAAACCAAGAGAGTGATAATACATTTTACATAACTCCATTTAATCTTCCAGTGAGATTTGGGGAGACATTTATAAATTTTGTTGCTGTGGCAAATACCTGAAACAGTTCAGAGGTAGCAAAATTATTTGAGGGTACTATTTCAGCGATCTTGGCTCAGAGTCACTTGGCTCTGTGGCTATGATACTGTGCTGAGGCAGAACATCATGGCGAAAGGGTACCTTGTTGCAGAACTATTGACCACATGGAAGCCAGGAAGACTGGAAGCATCCATGGGGGCCAGCTCACAGGTATGGCCCTGTGTTTGCTGCTTCCAAGCTTTCAACTTCTACCACCTCCTAATATTACCTTCAAATTATGAATCTGTTAATGGAGTAGACTGTTGATGAAATCTCATAATCCATCTCCTTTTCAATATTGGTCGTATTAGGGAAGACCAGGCCTTCAACACATATGGCTTGTGAGAGAAAAGACATTTCATATTCCATATGCAGCAGAAACCATGTATTGCTAGGTCCTCTTCATCATTTTCTGAGTGGTAGAGAGTTAGACTTACATGGCGATTTACTATAAACTATATCATTTTTAAGGAGCAAAATGAATCATGTTAACATGGGGAAGTACCTCCTCTTCAGAATTTAGCCTTTCTGTGTAGTAAGGTAGAGGTGAGTGACCTGTCCTTCTGGAAGGATGGTGATTGTGTTAGGACTATGAGTGTGGTTGCTAGTGCAAACATCAGAGAAACCTGTGCACTTGTTTGGAAGATAAATACTCACAAATGGGACCTTCTGAAATTCACCAGGATGGATATTCACAGTCTTACAGGGTAAGACTTCAGCATGTCTTGGAGGGCAGTTTTTATGCTATCTAGAATTTAAAGGTAGTGGGTTGTTGAATTTTAGCATTACAATAAAAGGAGTGGGATGGTGCCCATCTTTAGATGAAGTCTAAGTGTTGTTTTGTTGTTGTTTTTGTTTTTTATTCTCTCTCTCTCTCTCTCTCTCTCTCTCTCTCTCTCTCTCTCTCTCTCTCTCTCTCTCTGTGTGTGTGTGTGTGTGTGTGTGTGTGTAACTGAGTTTAGTTATGTTGATTACATGAGCATTGGTGGTGCTAGGGTTATTCACTGTAACATGAATAACTTAATGACTATATCACTGAAGAACATTAAAATAAGCATTTAGAAGGGAATTTGACAACATGTTCACGTAGCAAACTAACTGTAATAGGCTATCACCTAGGGCCTATTGCCTCCCAGCCACAGGATCCTCACCAGGTTTCCAGTACCAAGCATCAGTTGCTTCTTCTCAAGCATGACTCAAATCTAATCAGAAGGTGGTGAATTACCCGATTCAGGGAACTATTCACCAGTGGGAACATACTGCCTCAAAAGTGAAAGTGCTATTGTAGATTGAGGGATTTATAGCACAGCCTTCATCCAACCTTCCAGTACCATGCATGATAGCCAGCATGGAGGAATCTTGGTTCCAATTTAATTTTTCTGTCTCTTGCAATCAAACCCTGTTATGTCTCCAGCAATAGGAATTATCAGTTAGTTCTGATGGGTAACCAAAAGCAATGGTGATAGTCTGCATTGTTTGGGGGAGTTTTCAAGAGACACAAAGTTGACATTTTGGTGGTATCCTGAGCAGTGCAGGCTGTTTGGAGGCATCTCTGACCTCTAGTCAATGGATGCCAATTATCAACCTCTTTCCCCTAGTTGAACTAATACTTTCAGACATTGCCACATATCTTGTGAAGAAGATTTTATCCTGAGTTCATAAAATCACCTCCTCCTAATCCTTGTCCTCATCCTTCTCCTTTTCCACCCTCTTTTCTTCCTGTTCCTATTGTTCTTTAATCACATATGACTGGAAGTGTTCTGGCCTGGCTTTTGAGCATCCACTCCATGACCTTGGTATAACCTTGGTATAAGTATGACCCACCCTCCACATACGCAATGTGTCTACCATGTTCTCTTCTTGAACTATCACCCGATACTTAGAATATTCAGTAATACATATCTTAAATTGAGCATGCTCAGGAATGCACACCGAGTCCTCCCCCATGTGCACCCTAATATGAATATGTCTGGCCTCTGGATTAAAATCTCCATGCTTCTTTTGTCCCAGGAGTGCACTGCTTTGGAAATGACTCCTGTGCTATTTTTACCTGCTATTGGTAAGAAATCTTTCTCCATTGTTTTATCTTCTGGTTGTATTTATTGGCTTTATCGCTAAAAGGAGAACACATTGTGTTTGGATACATTATCCATATATTTGGATGTCTGTGACTTCCTTGCTAATCTTTGTGGTGACTTTGGTAGTCACTAACGGTTTGGGGAATGGGTTCTTTTTCTCTGTCACCCCTTGCATAGTCCAGTGAGCAGTATATCCCCAGGGACTCAGCCGTAGAGGCCCAGCCTATTAGCAACAGGGATGCCCAGAAGGCAGATATCAGAGCCACACAAATAACACCAGAGGGATGGCCATGTTCTATGTCAGCTGTCTATCTTGAAAGGCAGTAGTCCTCAAAAGAATCCCCAAGATGAGGTCCCAAAATGATTCAGTCAACAGAAGTAATCCTGAAGACAACCACTTCCTGCCCCACTGAAATGCTACAGTTTAGGCATCCTCATTGGGTTTGTTTTCTCTCCAGCTAAAGAATTAAAAGACAGGAAAAATCTGAAGTGCAACAAGTACCAGCAGATAAATCTCACAAAGCACAGACAGATTTAGCAGTTAAGAAAGGTGTTTACTGGGGGTGAGAAATCACACACATCCAGCAGACACACAGAGACAGACCCTTTTTAAAGTGTGTTTGTGGGGGATGGGGGCAGGACTCAGGTAGTTGAAAAATCCTGCAGTCTGGTTTTGACAAAGCCTTTTTCAGCTAAGAGACTGTGACCCCTTTATACTGATAGTTCTTGACTGTAAAAGTGAGGAAATTACGTTCTCTGGCTTGGTTCCATAGTTTCCAAGGCTTCACAATTTTAGAAATCTATCAGTTTTATTATTTCGTTAAGATAGCTTATTTTGGTTTCATTCCTTTGTCCTTATTACTATGCAATAAGGGGGAAATAGCCTGAAAGAATCTCCATTTAATTCTTCTTTGTCTAAGGGCTGTGGGAAATGGACTAAGTAGAGCATTTGTCAGGTGCCTTCAGGCTACAAACTAGTAATGGAAGAAGGGGCCCTGATTCCTCACAACACCTATAGGCCTTGCCGAAGAAGACACTTGACAAGGACAGTGGAATCTTTAGCAGTACTTGATGTACTGAAGTATGAATCCAAGTGTAATATAAGCCACTTAGAGCCCATTGAACTTGTGTAGCTAGCACAGTTGGTATAGACATCAAATGCTGATGAAGGAAGCAAATTAATACTGATGGTTTTCACTATTTGACATGTTTTGAAAATGAATGAATTGAAAGATTCTATCCCAATTCAAGTATGTGTGTTTGCATACCGCTTTATATTATAAACTATTCTATATATTTATTAAATATTACTGGTGGCACAAATTGGGCATTAAGTATGATTATTAGGGCAAGGAGAAACAGTTGAAAGATCTACTTTATACGATCAGTGTCTCACAACTCCTAGATCTCATTGATAGATTTACCTATTTTAATTAGTCCTGGATATTTACCCACTTTAAACCATTTTTGTGATATAAAAGGAGTAACTAATCATTGTTAAAAATTCAGGATTACAGAGACACTTAATATAACAACTGATAGTTATTAGTTCTCTTTCCCACTTCACAAGGCCATTGTTTTGACGTTAGTTATACATTTCTTCATGTTTTCTGCATTGCACTATTGAAGTATTGGTGTATTACCTTCTTAAATAACTGTAGTTATTGTTTGCTTCATATTATGTTCATTATCAATATTTAAAGTTTTGACTAATAAAGCAAAACAGTGTGTGTTGGAATTTTGCATTTATCTAAATTTTCATAAGACTAAAGTAGCCATTTCAAGATGACCAAGAGTCTAAAGATTACATCAGAGCAAAAACAATTTAAAAGTTTTGAGGTTGGCAGACAGAGGTGTGACCCTCCTGTCTCAATAGAGTGCTGATGTTCAAATAAAAAAGCAAAAACCTAGAAATGAATCAACAAACTAATTTATTTCTGAAGTTTATGAAGCTGAAATATGCCCATGGAATATGCTGTATTTTGGGATCCTAGTAAGAAATTTATAAGTAAATGGTGTTTTCAGAGTTGACTTAGATTTTAGGTTCATGGTAACATTACTAAAGAGAATTATGAACAGGGTTATTCTGTATTGTTGCTTTTATTTCAAAATGTGGTGGTGGCTTTTGACAGAGGATTGGGTTGCCTGTCTCAAATGGTCCTCATTCATTAAGCCAGTCAGCAGATATAGTATGCTGCTTAGCAGATTTGCATATATATATATATATATATATATATATATATATATATATATGATCTTCTGGATCTTGGAAGAATCACCTTGCACTCTAGTGTCTCCAGATACCCAACCCTATCTTCTACCTGTCTTTCCACCTGATAGGTACTTATTTCTCTGTCAAAGGTCTCAACTCTTGTTTTACCATCCACAAGATATGTTTAGAAAAATTTTAATCTCTTGTGAAGTTTTGGCAAACAGCAGCCTGTGCTTTTTCTAACAAATAACTTGCAGATTGTCATGTTTCTCTTGGGAAAGGGAAAAAATGTCCAATCAGAACAGAATTGAAATGATATAAATTAGGCTCATTGTTTAGCAAATCGCTGGCTTTAGGTAAGAATTGTAGATAAGAATAGCCTGGGTCCTCTCAAGGATCAGAGCAGGCATGTGTGCTCGCATGAAGAAACCAGGCCTTTGTTAGGATCCTTTTTGCAATGGCTATTAAAGTAATTACAGTAATTTATAGATTTCCCCCCTCTTCCATTTCAAAATGGGTTCCATTTTTGCTCTTTTGTCTTGAGATCCTCAGTTGGAGGACGTCTGTGTATGAGCATGTGCCTGTAGCAGTGTATTGTCCATGGATCGGCTGCCTCCAAGCAGATGAGGTGTGATGCTCACAGAAGCCCAGAGATTGTTCGCCAGCTCTGTAGTCAGGAAGTGCTGGTCCTTGGAGATACTAAGAGAACTGTACTATACAGTGTTATACCTTAATGGTTAATTATGATTTTCTGTGAAGGCATTTAAAATTGCTGTGTTTGATTTAAAGAAACACTGTTTCTGATGTCTTAAAACATACCCTTTCAAAACAATGGATTTTATGATTGTACTTTGTTGTAGTTTTATGTCAGTGATGCCTGGGTATGAGAACTATAATCCTTTACGTGTTTGCCTTCAGGGGACTTTAAAAGTCTATTGACTGCTGGAGTTGCATGTGCTCATGATGTAAGATGTAATTTTAGAATGCTAGAAAGAAAAAGGATTTGATGCAGTCCCCTTTTCGATGTTAGATGTTTGATAATTTTAAAGGTTTGAAATCCCAAGCATTCCTTTGTTTTTTTTAACACTTTATGATTATTCTTCCTTGTCTTCACCTGAACAAATCAAATTAGTAAAGGTGACTTTCTAACAAGTTCAAGTTGCTATAGAGACCAAGCAGTTTCTAAATTTGTCCTGGAGTCATTGATGTTCGTAAGTGTAATTATGGCTTACATGTATATTAATTTTAATTTTTTCCCAGTGAGATGTTTAGCCATAGAAGAACATTTTCCAAGGCATGGATTATAGCCAGCTATTTACCTTGAATGGAATCAGTACTGAAAGAGTTAAGGTTTGCTTATTCTGTAGATCAAGCTTTGTAACCACAGTAACCAATTTACTGTTATGTGCTTATGCCTAGTAAAGGCAGAAAAGTCCTTATTTGGGAAAAATGTACTCATTGAAAACATAGTTGTAGTTGATCTTGGAGTATTAGGATTGTGAAATATAATTAACTATTTGTGCTTTTTAAGACATATGATTTTTAATGGGATTATATTATACTTTATTTCCAGGCAGCTTAGCTTCTCAGTAGCCAATCAAGTTTAATATAAAGGGAGTAGAATACACTTTATATTTCATATTTTCATAAGGGAACAGTTGGTAAGCACATTTTCATGAAAGCAGAGGCAAATAAGATTTAGGATAAATAATAGAAAAGTTAAATGTAAATTACAGAAACTTCACTGTCTCTGAACATTATAGTAATATTGAATTTTACAAAAGATATGAATGTTAAATAATGACTATTCCCACTGAAATACAACAAATGGATATTGTATCTTGAATGATTTAAATAAAAATGTAATGTGTTACAGCTATTTCTAAGAACTCTTGCAAATAAAGATGGCTGTATGCTAGCTAAGTACAGAACTTCATGCTATTTAAAACTTCATATATAATCTGTGCAAAACCATCACTGCTGCCTTCTCAATTTTCTGCTGTTCCTTGTGTTCCTTATGAAAAATGAATTTCACTGATGCTGTGTATATACTAATATTAAGGTAGTTATCATATCAGCTCTTGGAGAATTTGGAATAAACAATAATTGTTTATCAAAGATTTATTTTAAAATAATATTTTGAAGTGGTAACTTTAAGAAAAGGGTTGATGGTAACTTTTTAAAAAACTGTTATTAATTATTTTGCTATATGTTGAAATGTATCTAGAAACCAAGTATTTCTTATACCCCTGTACTGCCTCATAAAGCAGGCTAACCAAGCACTTTCCGTTTCATTGCTGATAGTATTTTTCTATCCTTCTAGTTTTGCTTTGACTTCTGTTCCATTTCCATGCATGTTGCCCACCCTACTACCCTTTGAAAATGGTCAATCATAGAGCATCATGCTCAGAACTCTTGATTCCCATCTCAGAGAGGCCATGTTGTGGATTATGCCTATCTGATTTTTGAAAATGTTTTCTTCCTGATATTATATAGTGTATTTTACACACAGGCACACACATACACACTCCACCCCACATATAATCCTGCTTTCTTTATGGGAATTCAACTGTTGTCATCTTTATAATGTTCTCTGATTTCTCAGTGTCCATTTTTGACACATATTGGTTGATATAATTGCTTATAAAAGGAATATTGGTACTAAAACTGATAAGCATCATATTTTGAACAGATGTTAAAAACTTAATTGGAACACAGGCAGTAGGGGGATTTTGTTGTCTGTTTTGAAGCCACTTAGCTCCCTCCCTAGCACCCACATCCTCCCTGGCTCTCATGAGTCCTCTCCTACTCTTGCTCCAGTGCTTTTCATTCTACTTTTAATTGCTTGTTTCTCAGATCCACTTTACAGAAAAATACACTTTGATTTGGAACATGTAAAATATTAAGAATACCTTCATATAAGTAATACTATGAAAATGACACCATTATCCATGCGACATTTAAAATTCCCCAATAATCAGAACTCACTCAATAAACTCTGTGTCTGCTTGTTTCTACCTCAGTATTGAGCTTTCATCATTCAAACCAGGAATTAAACAAACGATCTTTCCAATAAAAGTCACGTATTTCTTGGTATTACAAATATCAGTAACTCTTGCAGTTCATAACAATATTTTAGAAAGTATCTCAAGAGTCAGTCCCTAGAGACTAAGCATGATGAGGTATATCCCCCTAGTATATAATCCCTTTCCATGTTGTTAACAGAAATGTGTGTCACATCAATTTCTGGATTCCCAAAACCCAGAACTTCTCAAATGTGCCAAATTTATCGGAGATAATTTAGCTGGAGCTCTTAAAAAATCTACTGATGAATGTAACATTGTTGGCAAAGAATGATTTAAAAAAAAAAAAAAAGAGCTCCATGCATGAGCATTGAGAAACGAGCTGTACTATACAACAAAACGCCTTCTGGCTATCAGAAGAAGTCTAAGAGCAAAACTCAGACAGCTTTATCAAAAGTCCTATTTTTTAATGAAGTCTGATATATTAAACCCTGAGCCTCATGGATATCTCTAATACTAATAATGACAATAATAAGAATAATTGAATGTTCATATGACAGAAAGGATCTTAGGATGTAACATATTGTTATCTGTTTTTAATTTCCAGAAAATTTTATCAAAAGAATCTTCATAAATTTATTTTGGTTGGAGGAGGAAGTGAAGATGGAAGGTTAATTAAGTTGTGTTTGCTTAATTAACTTCTTGGAAGTCCTCAGGATTTTAATGTATGAATGTGTAAGTCTCAACTCAGGATCTCAATCCAAGGCAACATATGTGATTTATCTGAGGCTCGTGGTGACGAACTCATTCCCCATCACAGTACAGACATTAGCTCGGCATCTCTGAACACCGTAAGCTTCTTTGTTCAGCACACCATTTAAAGCCTCAGATAGGGATAATGTTGCTTGCTTGACTCTCTCTGTTGGTTATGTCTGAGGGCTTCAGTTTCTGGCAGATGTCCTCAATGTGTATGCTCTGTTAGCTCCCTGTCATCTGAGGAGAGAAATCAAATAAGCAACATGGCTAAATTAGTAAGACTAATTCTGCTATATACAATCTCCCTGGCTAGCACATTTTTTTCTCTTAGAAGAGGTGTAATGACAGCATGTTTCTCAGAAGCCCGGATGATAGAGTACAGAGAATCATTTAACTGCTTCCTTGGAGATTTAATATTCATTCACTGTTTTTATCATCAGAGACTCTGGACTTTCTGAAGATTGGTCACCTAGATAACTCAGATAACCACATATGTGGTCCAATGATCTCCTGAAATACAAATCTGTCCTTGTTTGACTTCCTCTTTAAGAAATGTTATTGAGTGAGGTAATCCTTTGAGAAATGTTGCTGAAATGCCAAAAGTGTGTTCTTTAGAGAGTAGTCACTGGTGCCGATGTCGGATAGCTTTGAGCCTGATGCAGTGAGTTAGCACAGAAGCTAAAACCTGGGGGGATGGGTTGGCAGAGAGCTTCACAGGGTGATAAGCTTTAATGGAGTAAGGTCTGCAATATGGGGGTGTTGTACTGCAAAGAAGATTCTGGGTGAACTTGCTGGCTTCGGAGGTAAGGTAATGGAATATAGTTTCCTTTATGTCAGTTACCTGTGTGAGTTCAGAACAGATGATTAGTGGTGGAATACCTTAATGGTTTTGTGGTAGCCTGGCTGGCAGCTGCGATATTTTATTATGCGCTCTAGTTTTTCAGCAGATGTGAAGTCACTTCACAGAAGCAGATATGTGTGTAATGTTTATGTCTCCATTTCTAATCATTTTCCCCTCTTCCCCCACAGAACATACACAATTTTGCCTTTTGTATATAGTAAAACTCACCAAGCATTCTATAGTGAACTCGAGGGAGGGCAGTAAGCTAGTTCTTGAATTGAACAGCTGATGCTCAGGACCACAAAGGTAGAAACTCAAGTTGATCCAAAGGTGGTAGTTTTAGAATTTGAGAGATTTTGGGTGTGTGATCAAGTTCAATGGTAATAACTTCTTTCACACCCCCCTCAGGTGTGTGTGTTGGTAGGGAGTAGGATTCCTAGATCAGGAGAGAGGTGTATATGAATATGTAATTATGACGAGCATATGTCTCAAGGTCACAAACAGGAGTTGGGATAGTGAAGTGGGTAAAGTAGAAGTGGCACAATGTGAAAAAGAAAAATGGAAAGACAATAATATCCTTGTGAACTTGAGAAGGAAGTAAAAGAATCACCGGTAAATTTTGCATGATGAGCTCTCACCAGCCACAAAGAGATGATAGATAAAACTAATGATATGTTTGTACCTGCTGTTGAAAAAGCAATTTTGAAACTTATGTAGACAAAGAAGTCTAAGTACTGTACACCAAGTGTAAATGAATTGCACACAGTGTTATCAGTTTACTCACAAGTGACCAAACATATTTCCTTAGAAAACATTTTCAGGAAGAGTAGATTGCTCAGCTTTTATTCTCTGGAGCCACAATTAAAATAAACACTTAATATATGGTCCCCTTTACTGGTACTGGTGCCTCATCACAAGCTAATTCACTGTCACAGGCTCTGCTCTGAGTGTTGGTGACAGTAGGCAAAGGGGAAATGAATGGGGAGAGACACCGTGGCTTATATGAATTTAAATGAAGGCCCAAACCACATCTCTTTCTCCATCCTTGAGATCATTCTCCTGTTCCCATATACTTTACTATCTTTGGTTTTTATTGAAATACATTTTGTGAACTAATTCCTACTGATGATGTTAGTTAGCAAATGGTAATGAATTCTGTTAATAATTGGGAGACATAAGACATTTTAAATGACTATTACTTCTGTGTTTATAAAAAGGTGTGCCACATATGAGATAGAATGAACTAAGGTTGAGAAAGGGTACAGAGATTTGCAACATTGAACACAAGTGCCAAGGAAGTCTAGGGCAAAGACAGTGCCTGTAAAAACGTGATCCTTAGCTTTGGGGTAGAAAGTGCATATGATGTTGGGTGGATCTGATATTTCCAGTGTGATTGAACGAGTAAATGATCCCAGAAGAGAGAAACTCACCATGGAGTCTTTCCTTTTCACCCACTCATATCTCATGGCCAAACCCTGTTTATTCTAAAATGTAGACTCTTATTATTGACACCAGGACATTGTTGTAATCCAAGCTGTCTCCACCCTTGACTGCTGAAGAATCTACCTAACTGTTGTCATGTACCTTTATTCCATTTCTACCTTTTCTCCTTTGGTCAGTTGGGTGATACTACATGTCTTTTGGAAGTGATCATATCTGTCTTTTTATGTAAAGACCAAATTTGTTTTAAAAGATAATATCTAACCATATAACCAAGTTTTTCCTGGAACTTATCATCAAGGCTGGTTTTGAACCCACAGTGGCACTCCTTCCTCTGCCTCCCACACACTGGGATTACTATATGTTTTACCATGCCCAAACAAAATGCAAACCATATCCTACAAAGCTTTCTACTTTAGACTCCACCACCCTCATTAAATTTATCTCAGAACTCTTTGCTCTGTGATCAATTAGCTCTAGACTTCATTGCAGGGAGTCCAACTCTCTTCAGAAGTACACATTTTGAATATACCTTCTTCTTGCTGAAGATGTTTAACCTGCCCTCATCATGGAACCAATGCCTTCTCTGATTCAAGGCTATAATTATTACTATTATTTCCCTAGTGTTGTCTTTCGTGACAACCTCTGAGCAGGCTTGCACCTTTTCTTCTGCATCTTTCCTCCCTTCTAAAATTACTTATTTAAAAATGGTTTCTACAAGACCATAAACAACTATCATTTGTTTTTAAACTGCTAGATCCTTGATGCCATGTGCCTGGTACATCACAATTATCTCCTCCCAGTCTGATAAGAAACTTTCCTTGATTTTTTATTTTTACATTATATTATAATTATATAATTTCTTCCACTTTTCTAGCACCTCCTATGTACCATCCCATTTTTTCTTTCAAATTGGTGGTTTCCTTTTCTTTGATTATTGTTATGTGTGTGTGAAAATAGTGAGAGAGCTCCAGAAAGAGACAGACTCACACAGAGATAAACAGAGGATGAGAGAATACAACCTGCCCAGTCCTATTGTTATCCATATTGGACAACAAATTGCTGTGCTCTTCCCTGAAAACAATTATTTCTCCCACTCTGAGTTCTTTGTCTAGGGTTGGGGCCTCATGGGCTTCTTCCTTTTTACATTAGCATTTTGATTTGTTCGGCTCATGTTTAGGCAACCCTGTTGATAAGACTGCAATGGAGTAACATTTCTAGGTGACACAACCACACATTGAACTTCCCATTGCTCTGGTTCTTATAGTCTTTCTGCCCCCTGTTCTGCAATAGTTCCTGAGCTTTAGATGTAGGAGTTGTGTTGTAGGATTGAACAGTTGGTACTGGGCTCCATAACTCTACCTTTTGATTGGTTGAGGTTTTATGTAAAGGTCTCTGTCTGTTGCAAAGATAATTTTCCTTCCTAATGAATGAGAATGACAATTACCTGTGGTATGAGGATAAAGGTTTTGAATGTACCTAGAACATAGTTAGGGATTATGCTGCTTTAGTAAAGTGGCAGTTGTAGGTTCTCTGTAAAATTCCATGACTTCACTAGGCTTTAGTAGTTGGCTAGTTTTCCAGTACCTCACATGATTTCCTCCTTGATGAATAGGTGCTAAGTCCAATTAGAGAGCTGGTAGTTACCACCAAGGCATGTGTGCCACTCCTGCAGCCTTAGGTTGATCATGCACAATGCTGGCCATTGTTGTGGTTTATAGGTATCATAGCTGCATTGGACTATTGGCTTTTCCCCTCCCTTAAACACTTGTATGGCACCTTCTGGTACCATGAAAGCTAGTCCTCAGGGAGGAGACTCTAGGTCGGATCCACCTCAAGTCCTCTGGGTCCTGTGTCTGAAGTACACGGTGCCTTTAGCAATAGGAACTTACCATCTCTACGTTCCTACCATCAATAGGAACTTCTATTTCTTATTGAAGCACAGTGTGCTGGAGAGGTGTGATTTGTTTTCCTTCTTCTCATGTAGCAATGGATCCTGCTGACAGTTTTCTTTCTTTATATGTTTTAAGTATGTATTCTATATGCTTTTTCCATCTTTTGTATTTTGTTTATTAATGATATAACAGAAAAATAGAACATATACTGAAAGATAAGTGTGAATTGTTCATATCCTTTTGTGCTCTCTTTTATATTAAGTATATTTATTCATTTACTTTGTCACTTTAATGCATGAATACAGTGCGTGGTGATCATAGTCACCCATTACCCTCTCCCCTTCCTGTCCCAGTCACAGTGACACTCTTATTTTCAACTATATTCCCTCCTGCTGCCCTTTCTTGATGTAGATCTGTGTAGGCACCCAATGATCTAGGATGTTCATGGTTGTAACAGCCTTGCCAGCCCCATACATCAGCACTGCAAAGAAGCTGTTCCCATCCTCTATCTTTTTCAGTCTTTCCAAACTTACTCCCACACTGTTCCTTAAGCCATGGTGGTGGTGATATGTGCCATTTAGGTCTGGGGACTGAACATTCACTTATTCTCAGGACTTTGGCCACTTCTAAGTCTCTGCAATGACCATCCCAAAAAGAAACTTTTCTGATTAAGGCTACAGCTGCACTGGTCTATGCCTATAAACACACTGAGGAGGCAGTTAGTAGAAAGCATGTTTTAGTTGATATTTTTCTTAAAGGACAAAATAATGTAGTCAAACATGACACCATTCTGATAGCATGGCATGGACATTCCGAAGCTCAAAAGACATGGAGAATCAGCATACCCAGGATACTTTGGCATTTCTTATCTCTTACCAAGTGTCATATTAAATAACCATGGCACTTCACAACAATACTATTAAGTACTCCTGGGTTTCAGTGACTAATGTGTGACACCATGAGTCATGTTTGAGGCCAGGCTGACTTAGAGGTATAACCTTGGCTTTGTTACTATGAAAAGCATTGTGTGGATTGGAAAACTTTAAACAAAGTTGGATCTAAGGTATATCCATCTCTAAGCCGTATCTCCTCAACTGGAAGAGGTTAAGATGTGAATTTTATACAAAAGGTAGCATTGAATGTGTCTGCTTGAGCTATTCAGCAGAGGCCTCATTTAGATTGTGTGTCTGTATCTGGCAAGCAAAGGATTCCTCATTTTCTCTGCTGTGAGACCCCCAAGGAGACATTTATATTACTAATACTGAATTTGCAAACGTGCATTTTAAAATTTAGCTTTCTTTGTATTCTGTGTCTCTCTGGGAGGTGTTCACTACATTATGAATCCTATGCTCTTACCTCCTACTAAGGATTTGAGTCCTTCGCCTAATTAATCATTAAGTGTTGTCAGTCTATCATGATGTTTCTAATTATCAGAGAAGAGTGTGTGTATTTCAGCCAGTCATGACCCTTTGCTGGGTAACTATAGTAACCCTGGCAGCACTAGTCATTAAAAACATTATACAGTTTGTTTTTTAAACCATTTTAGTCTTTGATAGTTATGGGCAAATAATTGGTTATCATTTAGAAAGAATGGGAAACTTGCACAAAACTAAGATTTTTAAATAATTTATGCACAGTAAAAATGTGTTCTAAATAATTTATAAATAACATAAATGTGTTCTATAAAATATTTCTGACTGCTAGTGAAAGCTAAAGAACCCTTGCCCCACACCACCAGCTTCATATGTTATAGGGCCCTCCCACAACCTTATTCACCCAAGATGTGAAAAACTCTTCTAATACAAGCCCAGGGAAACTCCTAATTCATTTGCCACAGTGGTATCTGATTGTGGGGAAGTTGCCTGTCTGGATACAAAACAGCAGAGTTTCAGGCTTCTGCATATTGGTGTGCACATGCAAGACAGTGTTGGCCATGCAAGTATTGCTGGTGGATTCTTGAAGCCAGGGTTCTTCAAAGAAGCAAGTAGAAAGAAAACATCTTTCTTCTTCCTATTCTGACTAATGCATCTGAGTCAGAAGGAGGAATGATCTTTCACTGCACTTTTTAATACGAAGCTCTATAAGGATTACAAGCAGAGTGGCAGTGCCCATCAATGTGGAAATGGAAATTGGCTGCATTTTTCACCGTGTTTCATATCCTACATCACTCTGAGAGCAGGTGACATCCCCTTTGGAGGAGGCAGTACTACTTCAAGTGAGCTTTCTGCACTCATTGGCAGAGGCGATGTTAGTGGTATGTAATTATAATGATTTTTTTTCCGTTACGTGTGAGCAGCTTATTTATGGATCACAACCCACATGGATCTTTCTTCTGTACTTATTTGTTTTCTTTGAAGTAAAACATGGTGACTAGAATATGAGTCTGCTTTGTAGCTCAATGCCAGATTCTTGGAAGTTTATTATACCTGATTGAATGACATTAAACCAAATGTATAGTACAAATACTTTAAGCAAAAACATCAATAAGCCAAATATACACTGAAAGTTCAATTTAATTTTATTTAAAATTATTACAATAATAAAACATTGTAAAACTCTATACTTGATTTTTTGTGTTCTCATTAATAATGTACAAGGTTAATTCTTAAAGTATTTTTATTTCCAAAATTGACTGCATCATAGAATCAAGTTAGTTTTAATGTTGTCATTTACTTTTCCTATCAAAATGTAAAGTATTTAGCCATAGGAAATCAATTACAAGACTAGTCAATATAAAACAATGGAAATGATCACTTTTATTTGATGATCTTGTACTAAAAGTAAAATTCTAAATAACTCCCCTTTGACCCAAATACAAGTAGCTCCGGTAATTAATGATTTCTGACTATGAAGAACAAATGCTTAAAAAAAGTTTCTGGCCATGTACTTGATGAAGTCCAGTAAGATAGCTCATTTGATATATCTAACCCAAGTCTTATATTTACTTTTTATTAATATACTTTTGTTGGTCAAGCAAGGCACTTAATAGACTGTTTTGGTTGCTAATATGGTGGCATTGTGAACATACCACTTAAAATCTTTCACTGTGTGTTAATAGCTTTTGCAGTTTTTATAATCAGACCCACTCTTAAAGTGTATTCCTTTTTAAGACCATAAGTTTGCAGACTAATAATGCTGTTGAAAGTTTGCTTGATGCTAAATAATGAAAATTAAATCTCTTACTAAAACCACCAAAGTCACAAATTGTGAACTCAGAGGTGTTAGAATCTAGTATGGAGAGTGTAATGTCACTGGTTCTGTTATGCTGGAATGTTGATCAGCCTAATTATCCAAGGATCTTTTGGTTCTCTGTCATGTTACAGCTGTGACTTCCCCTTTGTCTCCAGAATAACTGTCTTCCACACTGCATATGCATGAGATAATGTTTTCTCATATTAGTAAATCACTTATGAATTTCATTCTTTATTTAAAAAGATACTGTTTGCTAAATATATATTAAGACAATCCTAGTTGTTTATCTGCTTACAAAGTTACACCAATCATCAATTTATAAAATATTTTAAATTGGTCATTTGAAAATTAAATTTTGTGTAACTAAAGTAATTGGTGATATTTCTAAATGTATTTTTCCACCTATGTTAGGCACTTAAGCATTACATTATTTATTTTGTTTTGCAATTTCTCGTAGTGTTTTAATTTTTCTTTTACACTACTGTTTTCTGGTTATTTCCATTTCATATGACAAAAAGAAGCACGGTTTCTCTAGATTCATGACTCTTTTTTTTAACTTTCAAAGAGTGTTTGCCCTTGAAAATTCCTATTGTAGCATTTTTCTTTAGTCCAGTAGGACAGTGTCTGTTCCACAGTCTTCATTGTTCATGCTCAGCTGATGTCAGTTAAATAGTTTGAACTGATGTAGCAACTTTATGTGCTTCTTGCTGGTGTCTCTGTGCTCTCTGTACAAAGGAGTCACTGAGGGCAACATCATGCTCGTACCACTATAGAAAGATAAAAACCAGCCTGTGTGGAGAGAACCTGGAGTGGCTGTTACCCATATTAGTCGGGTTGTGTTTCCGTGAGTCTTCTCTCCCTGGCTTTCAGACAGCTTCCTTTTTACTGTGTACTCTGTGGCCTCTTCCCTGTGTGATGGAAAAATGACCTAATCTTCACTGACTCTGTCTCTTCTTATAAAGGCATCAGTCCCATAGTCATTGGATCCTACCACTATTATGTCATCTGACCTTAACTCTCTATTTCCATGAGTGCAAATACCACTGGAACTTTGGGACAACACAGTTGAGGCTGTATCACCTTGCTGTGACTAGTGGTCACTTTCAGTCTGTTACAGATTGCAAACTGGACTGCAAGAAGTCCAGAAGCTATCCTGTATCACAGATAGCCGGCTTGGCTTCAGAGTCCATATCCTCACCTCGTACCTAGCTCTTCTGCCTTTAAAGAGTAGTAATATACATAGAACTTTTCATACTAAACTTTACTTAGCCACTGTTTTACAAATGTCACGCTTGTGTCCAACTAAATTATGCTGCTATGATGATTTTTTTATGACAATTCTATGTCACGTATCATTCATGAACAAACATGAGATAGCTCAGGTTTATTCTGGTTGTGCCACACAATGACTGAGACTCCATGAGCATTCGTGCTTCATGTCCTATTTGACCAAAAGCATGTATTTTTCAGGACTTGCATTAAGGGACCTGTGATCACAAAAGTGAGTCATTCTGCATAGTCTACGGAGCTTACTTAACAAAAACAACTTTCAGCATTGTGGCAACAAATTCTTTAATTACAACAACCATAAAAGCCTAAGAAACAATGGTGATCCTACACGAATTAGGTCTCAAAACCAATCCAAGGATGGAATATTCTTTGAAGGCTCTGACAGGATGATCATGCTTGCCTGGTGTTTATATGAAGGGGAATTGTGTTTCTAAAAGTGTAATAGGTTTTTATTGATAACTTTCCATTAATCCATGATGGTTCCTTACCAGTTGAAATTCTTTGTCATCTTTGGAACTTCATTCTGCCTGTTTTTCCTCCTAAGAATTATATGAATTCATCCAAGCAATCTGTCCCCTCTTTATCTCTGATTTTTACTAGGTAATATGTCGAATGTTGGGATTCTACACATTGGAATTTAGTAGCAGGAGTTTCTTGGATGGATCAGGCTGTCTTACCTGTATTCTTTATTATAGTACCTGCCATGCTTATATTGGTAACTCAGAAGTCATGTCTCCTTAGTGGTTTTTCTATAACTTGATACACTAAAGTGAGACTGATGCCCTTGCAGTACTATATGAAATTGACAAATACCATTTGTACTTCTCAGTCTCTCATTATTATGAAGAGTTATTCATATTGGTTCCCTCACCTAGAACACCAGACTACTTTTTAGCAGTTACTTCATTCTAAGTAACAGCTCAGGGCCTGGCATGCATCAAACACTTAATAAATATGTATGTGTCTATGTTGAATAAATTATTAGGCTCTATTTACTTTTACCTCCTTTCTTTATGAACCATTTCAATTGTTGAGCTGATTTCTAGAGCTTTTATTGGGTGACATTAATCTGTCAAAATGTATAAATGTGTGGAATCCCCAAAAATATAGCTACTTTTTAGTTTAGAGCGTAGTCTGAGTTATATGGGAGGGTATAAAAAATTGGTGACAGTCACTTGCCGGGATGTCTTTTTCTAGGCCCCCTTTTCCTAACCCTGTCTAGTCTGTGAGATCCTTGGCTTGGATTCTTTTTCCTTCTATAAAACGTGTCCCAATCAAACAAAGCATGACTCTCCTGTGCTATGGAGCTTTGAATTTTCCACTTTTGTTTGCTTTTGTTCTTTTTGTGAATTACTGGAGCCCAGAGATTCTGTGACCTATCTGCACTTCAGCCTCCACATAGTGGCCTGAATTTACTGCCATTTCCTCAGATGGCAATAAGCTAAACAGTTGAAAAATCACCACATTGCAGGGGACCTAAGGAGGTCACCAGAACTTAGCCTGGCTAATAAGTTTTTGTCCTATCCATTTCCTCTTGTCAGTATTCCTCTGTACTTCTTATGACTTCATGACAAATATGGCTTTTTTAAACTTAAAAAATAATGTACATTGATTTTCTCTGGCAAGCCAACAACAAAACTCCAAAACTAAAACCAGAGTTATTTTAGAGATGGTACGTGACAGTTCCACCAATGCGATGAGAAGCAATATTCATCATAATATCACTCAGAGCATCAGATACTGGGAAAATTACAATGGGAGCGCTTTGCTCCCATTCTCAGCGCAATAAAGACAAAAATATCAATAAAACTAAAAACCGTTTGCCAGGCATGCACTCTAAGATGATTGTGACATAGAGAGATGCTCAGTTCTCTGGGCACATATGATGGTAGTACTTTATTTCTTTAGAGTTGAGATCAACTAAGCATACTCAAGCCTCCTGCTTGTTAATATAGCTTTCTGCATCATTTCATCAAAGTTGAAAGGGGAAATTCATTTTTATGGCACCCTGGGAGTTACTGATCACATATTTTTGAGTCCATTTTATGATAGAGTTAGGAAGAAGGCTTCCCCACCCAGAGCATGGCCATTCCTCATCCTTTGGTGCCATTTCTCCAGGGGCTATTTGACTTGCTGCCTCTGGCTTGGTGAGGCGATTCAGCCAGGAAAGTACCTCTTATTATATTTTACTTTGTATTCTTCCTTCTTGCTTCTTAGACAACCCCAGATTTTGTCAGTTTACTGTATATTAGAATTTTCTCTCTAGCTAGTATCAAATGTTGATGCATAGACATTGAAGGCAGGTGCAGCTCTATCCCAGTTATAGGATTGTATTTGTGAAATGCACACTCTCAGTACCATCACTATTAGAGGTGGCAGTTCTGGAAGATAACTTGAAACTTCTTCCCAGGTTTTTCTCTAGTTTTACTTGATACAATCTCTTCATAAATACATATTTGGAGTGTATAAATGATATCAAGAAACCAGGAAGAGGAGACCTTACTTTCCCTTGATCAGGGGATTGAAAGAGTTTTGCTGTTTTTATGGGTTTGTGGTTGGTGTTTTTCTTTTTGTGTGTATGTGTGTGTGTATATATATATATAGTTCAAATTTACACATTAGGATTTTGGACCAGCAATACATTTTAATTGGTGCCAGTACCTAAAAAAGGTGACTCATCTTTTATTTTATGAGTATGTGCCTACATGTATGACTGTGCTCTGTACATTTGTCTCATATAGGTGGAGGCCAGAAGAGGAAGCTGGAGTTATTTGTAGTGAGCTGTCTTGTGGTTGGTGAGACCCAAATCAAAGTCCTCCACAAGATAAAAAGATGCTCTCAACCACTGAGCCAACTCTTTAGCCTTGCCTTATCATTTTTAAATTGAAAATACCGGAGTTTCTTTGTTTGTTTGTTTTTGTTTTTTGAGACAGGGTTTCTCTGTATTGATTCAGAGCCTGTCCTAGAACTTACTCTATAGACCAGGCTGGTCTCAAACTCACAGAGATCCTCCTGCCTCTGCCTCTGCCTCCAAAGATTAAAGGCATGTGCTACCAATGACCAGCTTGAAAATACAGTTTTAGACGTCCAGTTGCCATTAAAGGAAAATATATTTGGGGAGGATGCCCAACACCAATTTTACAAACAGTTGTAAGTATGTAGACAGTAGTGTTCTCAGCTCTTTTTGCCCCTCTCACTGACTTTAGGTAGATATCCTTTCCTTCGACTTGGCAGAATGTCACTATTGAAGTGGATTTGTGTATTGATTTCCTAGCTTGAGCTCCTTGTGCCATTATGAATGTCATCTTTGAACTTCCAAGATAGTGTCTTGTCTAGGTTGGATGTTTAATCCATGTTTTATGAATAAATTTGTTTCTATAATGACTCTTGACTGATTTGCTTGTCAAATCCACTAACAACCATCTTTTATAATGGGCATATTGTGAAAATCTCTTGCAGTAACTGGATATATACTTGCATTTTCTTAGGATCCCTTACTCAGTAGAATGCATGCACATTAGAGACTCTGTTAAAGGAGAAAGGCAGGCATCCTCATGGAGATGGGGGTACAGAGATAGGCTGAGACTTGCTGAAGAAAATTGCACCCTTCCAGTATCCTGACCATCAACTGAAGCAGAATCTATAGCACATGTCCTGCCTTAATAGGCCTACGTTGTTGATCCTGTTCTACATAATCGTGTCAAGCTGCTTGTTACCCTGAGTGATTTTTGTCATAGTATAATTATTAACCTGACTCAGATTCATTGAATCCACCAGAAAGCATTTAGATGCAGATGTTATTTTCTCCTCATATAACAATTTTGCCCCAATATTTTAGCTTAAATTCATTTTTGTTTAATCCATAAGATCACACATTTATACATATTGATGTGCTCCTATATGATATTTAAACAGGTATATGTTGTTTAGCACTAAAATCCAAGTAGACCAGTCTGAGAGACCAAGCAGGCTTTAATGGAGTTTAGATGTCCCATCATTTTTGACAGCAGATTGTTTTAATGATAGTAAGATGCCTGACTCTCCAATAAATAACCTGGTGGATTAGCTTCCAGTGTTCTACTGATGATTACATTAGAGACCACTGTAAGGGGCCGAGCACTAGTTTTGTTATTAAAAGTATTGGCGTAGGATGAAGAATATAAAGATATTATAAGAAAGGAAAATATATAAATTATGATGCAAGTTATAGAAATAACAGAGTATATAATTTTGTGATATTAGAGAAGATAATAAACTTGAAAAACTTTTGCCTGGTACTTAATATAGTGTTGTATATATGGTAGATGATTGGTATAGAAGTTATTTTCTATATTTAACTGTATTCCTTCCATTTTAAAGTCTCTGGTAGAATTTAGGCAGTACTATCATTCACCTTTGCTTTTTTATTTGCTTCTATTAAGTATATGTTACATTATATTGATGTGCATGTGTGTGTTTAAGATGAAAGAAACCTTTTTATTTTGATACTACTTTAATGTTAGTAATAAAATGTGAAGATAATATTATAACAATATCAGCATCAAAATGAGACATTTCTTATGTTTTTTAAAATGACTTAAAGTAGGGAAAGGATTACAAGTTGCATACATGAAAGGACTACATTATTTAGATATGTGATGTCTTGAAGATTAACTTTAATTCTGTGAGGAAGTAGGAACCCTCAGGAAATCCATCAAACAGAATCCACCGATTTTCAGAACGTAAATCAGAACTTTAAATTTCAGTCAACAGCTTCCTTCTAAAAATGTTTAAATCTGCTATAACATCATTGTCTACATCAGCATTATGCTCTCTACTTCCAAGAATTTGGTGACCATCAACTTTCTACACTTTTTAACTAGAGAGCTACTGTACCATTTGCATTTCCTGAGTCACACCTGTCTGCTATTTGCAGGATCTTGAATTGGATAATGGTAACTAAAATCAGTTTGGGTTGGTATTGTAAAATTTCCCACCATTGTTTTGGAGGCTTGGAGTTCTGCTTAACATCTTAAGAATGTTTAATCGTAGAATCGGTTCTTCTTAAAGAACTGGAGTCAGGACTCTGGTTTTGGCGATGCAACCAAGTCTTCAGCCATTGATTGACTCTTGGTGTTAGGAATAACCAGGCTTGCAGACAAGGTTCAGGGAAGACACAAGGACCAAGTGTGTATGAGAAGTTCTCTGGGTATGGTGTTCGTGAGCCAGAACCAGGGACTGAGCTGGTTCTTTGACATGAGGTGACATTTTCTATTCTCAAGACATCAGCTGAGAAGCTGCCACTATGGAACCTCTGAAGAAGCATTACTGTCCAAAAATGGTCAACATAGTCAAGAAGGATGTCCTTCTAAGCCACAGGCTCTAGATTGACAGTTTTATCTTAATTTAGTCTCTGTCAGTAAGTGGAGGGGTCTAGCAAATAGGACAGATTATCCTTAGCTTTTAGGACTTAACACAATGGAATAACAGAATGTACTGTCCCTCCTCTGTTAGAATTAGACACTCTTCTGTAGTCACTCAAAGGTGCAGGGCAGCTGTGATGATACGGATGCTGGGTTCCACAACAATAAAATCTGTTTGCCGTTGGCCAGAAAAAAAAAAAGTTCGTAAGAATTTCCTTTAGTTTTAAACTCAGTTCTTTTACTCAGTACATTTTCCCATCAACAGTGGCTTATATTTTATCAGTTCTCCTCTTTGTACTCATGACTGAGCTGCCATTTAGAAGAACAAGCTCATGGACAGCAAGACCTATCAACTGCTTCGTGAATGAATATCTAAATTGTGTCTATGCTTTGTTTTGATTTGACTTGATGAGATTATTTGTTTAGCTTTCATTTGTGACATGGTCTTGCAATGTTGCCCAGGTTGGCCTATGCAGGTATTTGTCCTGTTGCCTGCCAGGGAGGTGGGGCTGCAGGTGCTTGCCACCTTGAACTGTGGCGCCTCACTTCCTGCCTTGCTTTTCAGAAGAATAGCTTTGATGAACCAGATGATGATAGTTGTGGAGCAGATTCTGGGTGCTTTTCTCTGGATTGTAAGGCTAATTATGTAACTGAAGAAAGTTTGACTCAGCTTCACTGGCCCATCTGCAGTGAATAGTTCAAGTTTAGTGCAGTTCTAACTGTAGCTCCCACTGTTCTGATTGCTTTCCAATAACTTATTGTTCTAGAATTGCTTCTTTTGTCACATAAAGCTTGGACCAATTATCAGATTTTTCTAGGATCAAAGCCATAATTTCCCTAACATTGTCTGCATACCTATTATCTGACCAGTTTAAAGTATAGAAATTGAAAGTCTTTAATTAAGATATAAGCTTGGGTTTTTACTACTTCTATTCATCTCATCATTCCACATCATTCTGCCCTTTACAGCCAAAAACTTGGCCCTTTGTCTTTGGGTGTTTTTAAATGTTTCTTAATGTTCATAATCTTTGGTGGTGCCTTACTGTATCTAAAATTTATTTTTATGCTGTGTATGGGATTATTGGTTCAGGAAGAATGTGAGACTGTATCTGTTACATTTAGCAGAAAGTTTTTGGAGTTCAGGCCCTTGTGAAGTCTGATAATGAAAGTTGGAAGGGTGTTAAAAATCTAATTTAGAAAGACTTCTCCAATTTGGTTAAACAGAAAAATTGTGAATACTGAATCTGGTAGCAAATATACATTTATTAGACTTTTGATTGTTATGGATATGTGCTGAACTTTCTGGGTAAATGCACAAATATCAGAACATATTGTATTTCTGATCTTCCCTTAAAGTACTTAAAATATTATCCCTTTCAATCTACTTCACCATTTTGCTTGTTAAATAATTCAGCAATAATGGCTTTAAGCTTGAAATCTTTAAACAAATCATTGGGACAAGAACCTTTGTACTTTTCAAATCAAATTGTGTTGACTAAAGTACAATAATATACACTCTTTATGTTCAAGGTTCTGTGTGATGAAGAAAACCTGAAAAAGCCTTAAGTTTCCTTTTGGAATAAGGTTGATTTTTTTCAGAGCTAGAAATATAGAGAAACTAAAGCAGGAAAAAGAAAAAAAAAAGACAAAGAACCCAAAAACCCTTAGCATTTTAGACTTCCCACCATATAATTGCATATTTTGCTTTTATTGCCATTCTCCTACTCCAAACACCACTCAGACCTTGTATTGCATAAACTGAACCTAAAATGTGAAGTGAGGCCTATGAGAACATCCTCTATTTCTAGAGCGACAAGCTGGAAAGTGCTGTGGAAACTAATGCACAGAGTTTACCACCCAGTATAACCAGTTATTTCCTAGAAGGTGCTTGCAGATGATGGCTTGATTACCTCCTACACCTCTTTTAATCTGGCTTTCTGAAAGTAATAGTAATAATATCTATAGCAATAAGACAGATGTGAGGGTTTTTATTTAGACCTGCCCATTACTAAAATCTTTTAGCATATCACGGACAGCTGGTGGCTAGCAGTATTGCTGACATTCTTTGAGAGTCTTTTTTGTTTTATATTCCCTTGATTGTCATGTGCAGGAATAAGGAAGGAGAAAGGAGGACCAGTTTTTGTTTAATCCAAGGTGATCAAAAGAAGTCCCCAATAACAGTACAGACTGATTTTGACAGTGATGGGTATTTGCAAGATATATGAGCCTTGCTCTATTTTACGTTTCCTTCTCATTCTTTTTTCTCTTTGATATGGCAAAGTTTTAGTTTTATTCAGAATACTTCATTCATATTTTAGACCACTATTCCCTAGCTCCTTCATCATGAGAAAAAGCCCCCAAATGTCTGTTACATGACTTGTTTAAAAACAATATCCTCCTTTTTCTGTAAATAGCCATTTTACCTAGTCATTAATGCATTTTGTTTGTGTTTCGCTGTTTGGGTTTTGTGTGAGTGCTGCATTTCCATGATTATGAATCTGAACATTAGTCCTTAAAGGCAGTGTTGTTCAAATAAACCCCATGGGTGGTTGTCTTTCAAAGAGTCTCACTTACCATTTTTACTACTCACCTGTTTATTTAAAATTCTTTCCTTTACCCCTTTTATCATTACTCATGTCAGAATCTATTTTGGGTGCTGCATTTTTCATTATTATTTTCATTATTATTGCATGGGTGAATATTTATGTATAGTACTAGGAATTAAGATTTTTCCTAGTATTTTATTATAGGACGTTGGGAACATCCTTGATTTCTTGAGTTGCAAAGGGATATGTTTAAAAGAGAGAGAACTTGTTCAGAATTAAGAAAATAGAAAGAAGCCTGAGTCATTAGTGAATAAGGGTTTAAGGATTATAGACATGGATCACAGCATCCAGAGTGCTTCATATTTTATTATGACTTTTCTGGTGGCCTGGGATCTCTTTCTTGTACAGATTTTTTCTCTTTTTTATGAATTTATTTTTTATATTTGAATTCCAGTTCTCCTTCCCTCATTTCTTCCCACTCCCTCCACTCCTCCCTCCTCTCATCTGCTCCATGGAGAGTGTAAGGCCTCCCTTAAGAAGTCTACTAAGTCTATCCCTTTATCTAGTTGAGGCAAGACCAAGGCATATCTCCACCCCCTACACCTCTGTGTCTAGGCTGAGCAAGGTATCTCTCCATACAGAATGGGCTCCACTAAGTCAGTTTGTGCATTAGATCTTGGACTCACTGCCTCATATATTGCCCCAGTCATACCATCATCACCTATATTAGGGGAGTCGAGTTTGGTAGATTCCCCATTTGTCAGACCTGAGTCAATGATCTCTCACTAGCTCAGGTCAGCAGATTCTGTGGGTTTCCCCATCATGGTCTCCACTCTTTTTGTCATATTTTTTGCTCCTCCCTCACTTTGATTGTACTCCAGGAGCTTGGACCATTGGTTAGTTGTGGATTTCTGCATCTGTTTTCATCTGTTTCTGGAAGAGGTTTCAAGCTTCTCTGTGGTTATGGATTGTAGGCTGAGTATCTTTTGCTTTATGTCTGGTATCCACTTATGAGTGAGAACATACTATATTTGTCCTTCTGGTTTTGGATTACCTCACTTAGGATGTTTTTTCCCAGTTCTGTACATTTGCCTGTGAATTTAAGGATGTCATGGTTTCTTACTGCAGAATAGTACTCCATTGTATAAATATACTATCCATCCTTCAGTTGAGGGGCATCTAGGCTGTTTCCAAGATCAGGCTATTACAAATAATGTTTCTATGAACATAGCTGAGCAAATGTCCTTGTGGTGTGAATGTGCCTCCTTTGGGTATATGCCCAACAACAGTATTGCAGGATCTTGAGGTAGGTTGATCCCTAATATTCTGAGAAATCATCATACTGATTTCCATAGTGGCTGTCTTGTATAGATTTTTCTTATTTTAGAAACAATCTTATTTTGCATATCAATACCCCCAATTTATTCATCCTCCCACCAATCCCCCAACCCACTCCCACCCACTCTGCAAGGATAGTGAGACCTTCCACAGGGGACCATCAAAGTCTGTCACATCATATGGGTGCTGACCTAGGCCCTCTTTCATGTATCTGGGCTGCAGTAGTATCCCTCCATAGGGAATGAGATCCCAAAGTCCATTTGTGCACTAGGGATAAGCACTGACTCCACTGTTAGAAGTCCCATAGACTGCCCAGACATCCTAGGTGGCACCCACATTCAGAGGGCTTGGCTTGGTCCAATGCTGGTTCCCCAGCTTTACGACTAGGTTCTCTGTGCTTTCACTAGATCAGAACAACTGTTTCTGTGGATTTCCCCAGCACGGTCTTGGCTCCTTTGCTCATCCCTCCTCCCTCTCTACAACTGGATTCTGGGAGTATGGCTCAGTGCTTAGCTGTGGGTGACTGCTTCTGCTTCAATCAGCTACTGTATGAAGGCTCTAGGATGTCAACCAAGATAGACATTAATCTCATTATAGGTGAAGGGCATCAAAGGCAGCCTCTCCACTACTGCCTAGATTCTTAGTTGGGGTCATCCCTGTGGATCCCTGAACATTTCCCTAGTGCCAGACCTCTCTCTAAACTTATACTGGCTCCCTCTATCTAGGTATCTCCTTTCTTGGTCTCCTCTAATCCTTCCCTGTCTCAGTCTTCCTTTTCCCTCTTGAACCCTCTAGTTCTCCTCCCCCCTCCTCTTATCCCCTTCTGTTTTTCCTACCTTGCTCCTCTCCCCCACATTCACAATTTGCTCAGGGGTTCTTGTCCCTTTCCCCTTCTTTGGGGGACCATGGGGCCTTCTTTGTTTCCTAGTTTGTCTAGTGGTGTGGATTGTAGGCTGGTAATCCTTTACTCTATGTCTAATATCCATATATGAGAAAGTACATACCATGATTGTCTTTCTGTGATTGAGTTAACTCACTCAGGATGTTTTCTTCCAGTTCCATCCATTTGCCTGCAAATTTCAAGATTTCATTTTTTTTTTCTTGGCAAATACTCCATTGTATAAATGTATCATATTTTCTCCATCAATTCTTTGGTTGAGGGGCATCTAGGTTGCTTCCAGTTTATGGCTATTACAAACAACGCTGCTATGAACATAGTTGAGCATATGTTCTTGTTGTATGAATATGCATTCTTTGGGTATATGCCCAACAGAGGAATTACTGGATCTTGAAGTAGACTGATACCCATTTTCCTGAGAAACCACCATGCTGATTTCCAAAGTAGTTGCACAAGTTTGCACTCCCACTAGCAATGGGAGAGTGTTCCTCTTTCTCCACATCCTCTCCAGTATAGACTGTCATTGGTGTTTTTGATTTTAGCCATCCTGGCTGGTGTAAGATGGTATCTCAGAGTTGTTTTCAGTTGCATTTCCATGATGACTAATGATGTTGAGCACTTTCTTATGTGTCTTTCAGCCATTTTAGATTCTTCTATTGAGAATTCTCTATTTAGTTCTGTATCCCACTTTTTAATTGGATTGTTTGGTGCTTTGGTGACTAGCTTCTTGAGTTCCTTGTATATTTTGGAAATCAGCCCTCTGTCAGATGTGGGGTTGGTGAATATCTTTTCCCATTCTGTGGGCTGCTGATTTGTCTTGTTGACTGTGTCCTTTGACTTATAGAAGCTTCTCAGTTTCAGGAGGTCCTATTTATTTATTGCCAATCTCAATGTCTGTACTACTGGTGTTATGTCCAGGAAGTGGTCTCCTGTACCAATTCATTCAAGGGTAGCTCCCATTTTCTCTTCTAAGAGGTTCAGTGTGGCTGGATTTATGTTGAGGTCTTTGATCCATTTGAAGTTAAGTTTTGTGCATGGTGATAGATCTATCTGCAGTCTTGGTTGTAATGATTTATCACAGCAATAGAAACCCTAACATATAGTATTGTAAAGTGTTCACTCACATTTGCTATTTGTGGTGATGTAATGAAGGTAAGGCATCCTTTGTTCAACCATTCATTTTGAATGTGCTAAGTTCTTTGTGGTTAAGGTCTACAGTAGTGTGCTGGTGATGGTTCATCAACTGACTTTCAAGGCTAGCATGAGATGAGAGATATGCAGCATTTGCTGATTACATGGTGAAAATAATTTGGCCACAGACAATTCCAACCTACTTGTGTGATGTTCCTAAGCAGAAGACTGGCAAGTATGTGCAGATAACAATTGATATAAATAACTTCAAGTTAGGATGACAATAAGATGCATTCAAATAATTAGGAAGTGTTTAAAGTTCTTACTATAATTGTTTTTTAACAATTCACTTAATTGTAATTTTATATAATTAGATGTTTAATAATATGTATGGTTTAGCAGCCTTTCAAAAAAAATGTCCAAAAGCAAGCAGCAGGCTGGCCCGAGCTTGCTCACAACAGCTTTAGCACATAGTTAGAGATTTATTATGGCACTGCATCTATACCTGGCATCTGTTTCTTTGATTATTGTCCTTGTCTTGAAAAAATGGTGATATTTAGTTTTAGATATATTTTCATTTTCATTATCATCAGTACCACCATCATCAGTGTACATTTTAATAAACTGCTTAAGTTTGACAGAATGCTTATTTTGTATAAAAGAGCTTAAAAATAGTTGATTATTGTTCCTGAGTAAAAACGTTAGTATTAGTCATGGGAAGAAACAAAAATACCCACAGAAGCTGCAAAGAGCTTAGCAGTTAAGATATGCACTATTTTTGCCAAGGACCAGAGTTCATTTCCCATGTCCACATCTGCCTGCCTTAGCAGCTAAGATATGTACTAGGCTTGTTGAGGACTACTTTTCAGTTCCCACATGCCACTCAGCCTGTTCCCAGCTACCTCTCACTTCAGCTCCTGGGGATCTAACACCCTCTAATTGACTCCTTGGCACCTCTACTTGTGTGCATATACCCACATAAAGATACTCATAGAATTAAAAACAATAAAAGTAATGTGTATAAAAACATTCAAAATGTAAACATTTAATAATAATGAGATTAAAATGTTATATTTGTGCAACTTAATATTAATAAAAAGATGTCTCCTTTTATTATTATTAACACTCCTTTGGGAAGTATTTATTAAAGTAAATAAGTAAAATGAGACTTCTTGAAACTTGCTCCCTTTCTCTTTCAGTGTTTGAATAAATAGGTTGATGGTATATTTAGAAAATTCAGAGATGAGGTATTCCTTTATCATGACACACAGGAAAGCTGTGTTTATCGTATTGTTATAAAACAAATAACTTCAAAGATCATATTCCACACAGAATGGACTCAGCCCCAACAGGAACTGACGTGTGGGGCAGAAAGTTTTAAGAGGTCTGTCCAGGCCGATAATAGATACTGATTTTGCCACTTGACACCATGACTTCTGAGTTCCTTTTCTCTTAGGAACAAAGCATAATACTTGGAAACATCGTAAGCTTTCTTCAAAGGCAGACATTCTACAGTGCGACCTTTTCTATCATTAAATTAGGAGAGAATGTGCTGAGCCTGCTCCAGAAGGTGGAATGTCCGGAATTTCAGTCTAGAATTGGGTCTGATGGGGAGGCTCAGCAGGAATAGCCACTTGCCTTCCATCCTTGTCTGTATTCCCCAGGATTCACATGGTAGGAGAGAACTGACTACCTTCAATTGTCCTCTCACCCCCATAGGTGTCCCATGTCATTGTGTGCGTACAGCATACACAGACTCATAAAAAATTTAATAAAAAATGTATAAAAAGAAATGTGAAGTACTTTTAGATTTATCAGTGAGAGGTGATCCTTCCCCCCGTTCTAAGATGGCGATCCCACTTGGCTGACTTTCACCTTGATCAGGAATTAAAAGTCAAATGTAACAGGTTTTTGCTAACAATGTGAGTGATATTTATTTCCCAAGACTCTACATCTTTGATGTTTTCTTTCCTTTGCATATGTATCATTATTTATGAGCAACTTCAAATTTTCTAAGCGAAAGTAGGCCATAAGTCATCAACTACTCAAGTACAAAGAGTTGTTAATGGAGAAAGTAATATGTATGTGTAATGTATGCTCTGCTCCTCTGTAGACCCAGATCCTATTCACATTTTGTATCTGTTGTTTTCCCTCTGCATTCATGACCAAACATTTATTTATGGTTCTTGAGACTGGCATCCATGAATACTGTGTTTGCATAATTTCTCCATTTTCTCTCTCTCAAAACCCTCCTATTTCCTCCCATTCACTCTCAAACTTATGACTTCTTTTTCTTTAATTATTATTGTGTTACATGTGTGTGCATCGATACACATATTTATATAGAAATATAGTCTGCTGAGTCTATTTAGTGTTGCTTGTATGTATATGCATATTTAGGGCTAATTACTTGGGATTGGATAACCTATCCCCAGAGAAGAATGATTCTCTATTCTTTATCGCTTTTTAGTTATAGTGCAATATTGTGATGTGGCTTAGTGGTTCAATTAGTAGCTACTGGTGCTTGGAATTTCATGGGAATTAGTATGTTGCTGAGGAGATATTATATGGCAAACTTCTGGGAGGCCCTCCCATCACTATGAAGGGAAGAACAGTGGTACCCAGACAGAAATCTCATAGCCAGGCCACAGAATGAAACTTCACCATCCTGAAGGCTGAGGGACTCATAAGTAGCTTTGGAACTCAGTGCTCTCAGTATCCCTCTCTCCCTTCCAACCTCAGCAGACCTTTCAGCTGATGACTTTGCAGCCATGGTCAGGAAGCAAAGAACTAGCCTATGGCTGGGGCTTCCCACATCAGTTGACCTAATCTGGGAAATTTGTCATAGCTCTTCTAGAGGCCAACTTAATCTACATAATCTTCCACAGGCAGTACTAGAAGCTCAGGTCCTGTCAATTTGATAATCAATATTAACTACCACACCCTGCACATCATGAACACTGTGAAGCCTAGCACATGAGTGATCTCATAAGTGGCCTCATTCTCAAGGAACTTCTAGTTAGTGCATAAATATGGTTGGCCTAGGGAATTCTGATTCTGTTCAGATGCTAAGTTCTGCATATTTTCCTCTGGCTATGCTATATGTAGATAATATTTGCATTGTGCCTCTAATACTTTTTTTAAAGTAGTCATTAGATTAAGAATTTTATATTGTAGACTCTGAAGCTTTCCTAAGAAAATAAACTAGTTTACATATTATTAATAATTAAAAACATTCAAAGAGTTATATCATATGGGAAAACTTTTCTCAATTAAAAAATAATTTTATTACAAGAGTCCAGGAAATATATTCTACTCTATTTTATATTTAAATACATTACTGAAATAAATTCTTTCTTTATTGATAAGTTTATTGCATGAAAGAAAATGTAACCAGATTAAATTTAAAAACTAAACATTTTATACTGTGATGAACTCCAAGCTTCCTATTTCCTTTGTTATTACTGTATTAAGTTACTTTCATAAAGTAGAAGTATTAAATGATTTCTCCCAAAATATATACCTGCGAATAATACTAGCTTACTGGGAAATTATATTAAAAGTGGTATAAAGAAGAAAACGCTTGAAAAGTAAATGCAACAAAAATTAATTTATATGTAGATATCTCTGATATTTGTAGATTATTTTTCTACTTGTTAAACAAATATATTTCATTTTAGTATGTAAGGCATTATAAATTTTGAAATTTTAAGATGGGATTTGTTGTCAAATTCATGTTTCTACATCAAATTATTATTGTTATTATTATTATTATTAATTTATTTTAAGAAATGACATTGGCCCAATGAGAGGAGAACTATTCTATGTAATTTCAAACCATTCTTGTTTAGGGATCTTAGGAAGCTATGAAAGTCTTTGTAAAATGAAGATAATATTTACTGGTTTTGTCTACTTTGAATTTGGTTTTCCTGGTTCTTCTATGGTACTGCATACACTGAATTTGTGGAGATGTCACTGGCATTCATCTCTGCATTTGTGTTTTGCATTTGTATTCATCTAGTTCTGCCTGTGCTTCTCTGTGCTCGTCACTGGGGAAGGGAGGAATTTGTGTGTCTGATGTTGTTTCAGAATATTTTGAAGTATTTAGCATAAATCAACCATTTTATTAGTTTTGCCTGCTGTATCTCATTCTATTGGCCTGTATAGAATCATCAGTGTTGGAATCTTGATTTCATTCCCCCCAGTATCTAACACAGTGTTTGGGGAAATGATAGAGTGAGAACTTGTCTTATGGAAATTTAAGTAGATCTTCACCCTGTGCCATGCAATGGGTGCTGCAAGAGACAGACTTTAAGGGTCTGAGAGGTTTCTAATGAAATATTGGGAAGAATTACTGAGAAGGGCAGTTGGGAGGGGCAAATTTATTCTATTCTCTGCTCTATAATGGCCTACTTGTTCTAAGCATATAGAAATGTTTGCTTTTTGGCCAATCTTATGGTATACATTAGTGGACTGGTGGATTCCTGTTTTGTTGCAATTGACTTTCTTCATAGCACCCCCTCTTAAGCTGTCATTGAAACAAAACAAAACAACCCTACAGTCTAAAATAATGTCAATACACATCACAGCTCTGGTTCTTTTTGTTTTCTCCTACTTGAATTGATAAACTTCTAAATTTATTGACCCTTTTTTAGCCTTTTAAGCCATATATTGAAAACATTCAACCCTGAGTAATACCATTGTTCCTTCTTATTTCTCCTTTTTTATTTTTTGGCTTTATGTCTGTTCATACCATTGATACTCAACTGTGTCTGTAATTGTTGCCACTCAAGTGTACTCTCCAAACTGGTTAAACTGGTCAGCTTGAATATATATATATATATATATATATATATATATATATATATATTTGGATTTTTCTCCTCTCTTTCTTTTATTTAAATTAGAAACAATCTTATTTTATACATCAATCCCAGTTCCCTCTCCCTTTTCTCCTCCCTTGCCCCTCACCAACCCACTATCCAATCCCCTTTCTGCTCCCCATGGAGGGTGAGGCCTTCCATGGGAGATCTTCAAAATCTGTCATCATTTGGGGCAGGGCCTAGGCTTTTCCCCATGTTTCTAAGCTGAGAGAGTATCCCTCTATGTGGAATGGGCTCAAAAAGTCCAAGTGTACACTAGGGATAAACACTGATCCACTACCAGCAGTCCCATAGACTGCCCAGGCCTCCTAACTGACACCCATGTTAAGGGGGTCTGGGTTGGCCCTATGCTGGTTTCCCAGTTATCAGTCTGGGGTCCATGAACTCCCCCTTGTTCAGTTCAGCTGTTTCTCTGGTTTTCTCCAGTCTGGTCTTGACCTGTTTGCTCATCACTTCTCTCTCTCAACAACTGGATTCCAGGAGTATGACTCAGTTCTTAGCTGTGGGTGCCTGTTTCTGCTTCCATCAGCAACTGGATGAAGACTCTAGGATGGCATATAAGGTAGTCATCAATCTCATTATTAGAGAAGGGCATTTAAGGTAGCTTCTCCACTATTGCTCAGATTCTTAGTTGGTATCATCCTTGTAGATCTCTGAACATTTCCCTGGTGCCAAATTTCTCTTTAAACCTATAATGGCTCCCTGTATTATGGTATCTCTTTCCTTGCTCTCTTCTATTCTTCCTCAACTCAATCTTCCTGTTCCCTCATGTTCTTCCCTTTCCTCCTCTTCTCCCCTTCTCTTTCTCCTACCTGTCTTCCCCTCTGTCCATGCTCCCAATTTGCTCAGTTGATCTTATCTCTTTCCCCTTCTCTGGAGGACCATGTATGTCTCTCTTAGGGCCCTCCTTGTTTCCTAGCTTCTCTGGCAGTGTGGATTGTAGGCTGGTAATCCTTTGGTCTATGTCTAATATCATATATGAGTGAATACATTCCATGTTTGTCTTTTTGTGACTGGGTTACCTCACTCAGAATGATTTCTTCTAGTTCCATTTGTTAACTGTATGATAAAGCATGCAAAGTGTTTTTTAGGTTAACAGTTCCCAACATGGAATGTAACATCTATCAAATTTGAACTGAGGCAGTGCACTAACTACAGCAACCTCATACCCAGAGTCCTTGGGAGCTTTCAATCCCTGGACCTTGAGTAGGCTGGGACATTCTTCTCCAGCCTGAGACAGCCTTCTCCGCCAATGACACAGTTTCCATGACTCTTTCCCCTCTGCTTCTATCGTGGCTCCTATGGTTTCTTTGGGAAACTGTCAGCTTGGAAACACAGGTTTTGTTGGGGTGCTTTTTCTTGTTTACTGGATGTATGAAAATGTACATACAACTTTCACTAGAGTGAAGATGATTTTACCCATTTCCCCCAATGTATGAGCTGTTTGTTATTCTCCAACATATCTTGCTCCTCCCTCAAGTGGGACTTTATTACATATTTCACAGATTCTATACTTGTATATAAGTAAACACACACAGGTTTTTTTGTATCTGCCTTCCTTGGCTAAGTTCAATTATTTTGAGATATTTTGATGGCACATTGTACATAGTTAATTTTCTTTTCATGGCCATGCAGTATTCCTAGAATGGATGGACCTTTACCAGTTGGTGGGCATTTGGCATGCTTCTAGCTCTTTACACAGAAAGATACTCATAATGTTTATGTAAAAGTCATTTGACAAGGATATGTTCCCATCACCTTGTTGTAAATATCTGAAAGTACAGTGGTGACTGGATCACATGACAAGTGTGTACTGAATCTAAGATTGTTCCAGATGTGACTGTAAAATGGCTCTACTAGTATTATACATGAGATCCAGTTAGACTTTATCTTTACCATCATTTAATGTGGTTAATAATTTAGTCTTTGTAATTTCAATTGTAGGTTATAATTTCAAGTCCTTCATGACCAGGGTGCAGAGCAACTTCTTATGTACTTGTTTGATATTCAATGGCTTTGACAGGAACCCATTTATTTTATTGGGTGTTGCCCATTGAGTTTCTACAGTTATTTATGTACTGTGGGCACAAATCATTCTTTGGCATACTACCTGGCAATATTTTGGGCTGTAATTTGTATTATTATCCCCTAACATATATGACACAAAGAATAGAATCTCTGATTTTCATGAAAATCAATTTCCTTTTTGGATTTCAGATCATGACTTTGGTTATTACATTTAAGAAACCTTTATGCATCATCACATTATAGGTTTTATAATTAAATTGGCAATCTATATTGGATATATATGCAAATATATTCTATATATGTAAATATATATGTAAATATATATTCTCATTATATAGTATTTGTGGCTGTTAAGCCATCTCTCCAGCCCTGTCTCCTTTTTTTTTGTTTACATGAATCTTCATTTATTTTGATATAGTTTTCATAAAATATTACCTTTCCAATGCTGTATTGCCTTTGGCACATTTTTATAAAATTTGCTATGGTATTCTGGATCCTTTACATATTCAGGAATTGGCTTATTGATTCCTGAAACAGAGCTTGTTGAATATTTGATGGAATTATGCTAGTCCATTGAAGGGAGAATTTACAACAACCTATTCAAAAAGAAAATGTATCTCTCCAGATTTAAAACTGCCCTTTAAATTCTCTTCTAGAACCTTGTGATTTTCTGCATCAATATTTCATACTTGCTTGATAGGTACCTGTTTTGGTTATAGTTTTAAATTTGATTACTAATGATATTATTTTTAAATTTTCAATTCTGAATATTTTTGTTATCTTTTGAAAAATACAACTTTTATGATGACTATGCAGCCATGGAAAACTCATTCATATATATGTAATGTACAATTCAATGTAAATCAGCAATATGTCACTGATATGTATAATATATATACATATATATTATATATATTAAATATGGGTTTTTCTATTGCATTTTCTGTCTGTATTGCTTCCTAAACCATAAACAGTTTTATTTTTCTTTTCCATAGTCAGAATGACTTCATTTTCTTTCCTTGCTTTCTTGGTTAGATTTCTCCATCACAGAAGTTGAGTTGCCGTGATGAGAATGAAAAATTTAAGAGGAAAATACTCACTATCTCATCCTTAAGAAGGTATCAGCTGTAGGCTTCCTATAGATCGCTTTTGCTATTAGACAACAGTTCCTTCTACTTCTAGGTGTCTGGTTTGTTAATGTTAGGATCAGGGATTCATATTGGACACATTAAATATCTTTCTTCTATTGACATGGTTGTATGCTTTTCTTTTCTGTTGGTAATGAGATAAGTTATAAGAATTCATCCTTAGTGTTAGATTATTCTCCACTGAAAATAGACATTGTGCTGCACTGGATTCTTAGATTAAATTTGTACAATCAAAATTTTGTTCAGGGGCTTTTGTTTATTTCTATAGTTTGTTGTTTCTGTGTTGTCTGATCAGCCATGTTGTCCTCACAGAACACATCATGAAGAACCTCTTCTCATTTATTAAGGATTTGCTGCAAACTTATTGTTTCGTCTTTCATTGTTTGGGTCTTGAGTTTTCTTTCTACAATTTCTTTAAGCAAATTCTGATTGGCAAGGTAATATTTATTGTTTTCATATTAAGTAACATTGGTAGTTCATATAGCTCATAAAAATTGTGTCATTAATTTGAATTATTGATCATTCTGGCCCTAAGTTTTAAATCATATTTTCTTGTTTTGTTTATAATCTCCAGTGCTGCTGTTCTACAATTTTGACATCATCCTGCTGATAATTTTGACATAATATGTGTTTTTTATTTTTAATCAATCTGTTTATAAATCTGTATTTTAAAAATAAATCCAAAATAGTCAACTTTCGTTTTAATTGATTTTTTCTGAATTATTTCTGTGTCTGGTTCATTGATTCCCACTTTGTACTTTATTGTTTCTATTATTACTCACTTTGTGATTAATTTCCAATTCCCTTCCTGTTTTCTTAATTTTGAAGCTGAGTGATTAATTTTGTGGTCTTTCTTCATTTCTAGCCTGGGCATTTATCCAGTGTTGTTAATCCAGTGTTGTTGCTTAAACAGCACCCTACCAAATTTTGATAGGTTTTAATTTTCATTCAATTCGATGGTTTTAGTATTTTTATCTTCACTGAATCTGTATTATTTAGAAGTGCATTGTTATCCAGACATTTATATTATCTGTAGATCTTTCATTATTGATTTTTAATTTAACTTGGTTCTAGTCAGAGAACATAATTTGTGTCACTTGAATGCTTTTCAATTTATTGAGAGTTATGTGTATTTTGCTGTTGTTGGATAAATTGTTTTGTAGACATCAATTAGATTAAGTCAGCTGATAATGTTTTCTAAATTTGCTTTCAAGAATGGATGATTTTTTATGACTTTCTGTTGTATAAAATATTGCAATGGGGTACTTCAATTCCTGACTCTGGGTTTGGTCATTTCTGTCACCTTTTGTAATAATAACTATGCTGCCATCACTTGTGAAGCTCAGTAACTGCATACATGGCGATTCCAAATGTTTATATGCATTTCATGATTTAACCATTTTTGTAATGCTGTTGAAAGCCTTGGTAATACTCGGTACTTGTTTCTCTCATTATTTTACCATATTGGGTGGTAGTAATGTTAGCTGTCAATTGACTGATGTTGGCATGATCCATCTATTTCTTTCAATTTCTCTCTGTGCACATATTTGATGAGTTTCATGAAGGTAGACGCATCAGGGCCTTTCAGTGACCATCTTTTACTGGGGCATTTAAGCCATTTGCATTTGCATATCTGTTTGTTATCCTCAAGTGCTTTCAGGAAAGAGTGAACCACACTGGCTAGCGCTTTACCCTTTGGCTCCACAGCATTGTCTATTTTCAGTGCAGTTCTGCTGGTTGTAACATCTTGTACCTAATGTGTGTCTCATGGTGCCTTAAGTTTGTCTTTGCAATGATTTTAAATTATATAGAAGTTTAGGTTTAATATTAATAATCTTTTAGGACTTTGAAATCTTCCTCACTTGCACTAAGAGTAGCACCCTTGCTGCATTGGTTTCTCTCAGCTAACATTTTTGTTTTCTCCTGACTCCTTTCTGGACATTCTACAGATCTCGTCACTGTGACAAAATATAGTAGACAACAACATGAGAGAAGTATTATTTATTTTCATGTATGGGTTCTTAATTCCAGCCCATGTATGCTAGTTTCTGTCCCATAATGAGGGAGAATATCATGACAAAGAACATGGGCAGAGGCTGCCTATCTCACAAAGGACAGTAAACTGAGGGATAGGCAGCAACTGGGGACCAGCCATAGTGCTCTAAGGCAAACCCCTTCTACCTCGTGCTAGTCCCCACACCCAAGGTTTTAAAACACCTCCCAAAATTTCACCATTAGCTGCTGAAGCATCAAGCCACATAGCTCCTTGTCAACCATATTTTAAAGTTATCTTGTTATTTTCTAAGTATTTTTCCTCCTACTCTTTCAAAGACCGCGAGGCTCACAGGTTCTCTGTTGACATTCTACGGTCATTCAATTTCTCTATGTTTCTCTCATGTAGACTCAACTGCCATGCTTCAGTTCACTCATTATTTTCTTCTGCAAAGTCTAATTTGTTAATTCTACTCATTGTGCTTTCCATATAGTAGCTCTCATGTATAGGAGGTTTGTTTACACTCATACACAAACATGCACACACACACATGCATGCACACACATACTTCAAATATCAAATATAGAGTGTAAATAGATGTGACTATTTTCTATTCTTGAGTTTTTAACGTACTAGTGATAACCACAAACTGTTTAACTGCTGATTTTAATGTGTTGTTAGAGCTTGATGAACATACATTGATTAATTTATGTCTGTATTGTAAATCACAGTTTCCTTATATTGAGTGTACTTGACATGTTTTTAACTTAGGTATCAGCCTTTGTTATTTTTATCTTACTTGATTCTGGATATAATTTATCTTAACTTTTTGTTTCATGTATATGGACGTTTTGCATGCATATATATCTGCACATCACATGCTAGCCTGGTGCTGCCAGAAGCTGGGGTTGGATCTCCTGGAACTATGGTTAGAGATGTCTGTGAACCATCCAGGGGGTACTGGAAATTGAGGCTGGGTCCTCCAGAAGAGGAATCAGTACTCTTAGCCACTGAGCCATCCCTGCGGTCCCTGGATTTAATTTTTATTCCTATTAATATTGTGTATTGTTATTATGAGACACAACTACATTTCCTGGAATTAGTCTGGTCCTTCCAGGTGCTTAAGAATGTTTTGATCGGCAGCAGAGAAGCACTCAGGCTGAGTCTAAATGTCTCCTGCTGCTGAGCCATGTATGACCCTGCCATGCACCCTCAGTGAGTCATCAGTCAGGAGTTTGCAGTCAGCCCCTTGAGCAGGAAAACTATTCCGAAGTGTTCTTGGCTGTGTGCCTGCTGATGCAGCGATTCCTAACATCCCCAGGTAGTTTACTAGTAGGTATTTGCCAGCTAATACTTGGCTGACTACTTGGATTGCCCTCTGAGGGTCTGAGTTATTAGTGTAGCTGAATCCTACGAACTCTGCACACCTTGTGCTTTTCAGACAGAACTTAATTTTTGACTGTCATAATCTATTGGACTTGCTCTGTTTTCCTTGCCCTTATTTATTGCTGGGAATAAGGCAGTAGGCTGAAGGAATTGCAGGACTCCCTCATTTTTTGTTTCTAGTGGGTCTTTATGCTTGATGTTCTGATGCATCTTTTCTTTTCCTTCATTTTTTAATTTTAAATTAGAAACAATCTTATTTTACACATCAATCCCAGTTCCCTATCCTTTCCATCCTCCCATGCTCCCCACCGATCCCCCATCCAATCCTCCTTCTGCTCCCCAGGGAGGGTGAGGCCTTCCATGGGGATCTTCAAAGTCTACCATATCATTTGGGGCAGGGCCTAGGCCCACCCCCTCGTTTCTAGATTGAGAGAGTATGCCTCTATGGGGAATGGGCTCCCAAAGTCCATTCGTAAACTAGGGATAAATACTGTTCCACTACCAGAGGTCCCATGGACTGCCCAGGCCTCCTAACTGACACCCATGTTCAAGGGGCAACCTTTTGCCTTTTGTATTTTAATTGTTCCAGGAAATAGATTGAACACATACACCCTGATACTTCTTGACTGGAGCACAAGTTTGCTTCAGGAGGTAGGGATATAGCCTTAGCATACTTCTGTTTATCAATGGAGATATAGTCAATAGCACATACTCCTTTAGCTAGAATAATTCTGTAAGGTGCATCTCTTTGGCATTCCATGCCCTCATGGAATGATTATGGTATGGCTTATTTGACAGAGGCTTTGGACAGAGTATGAGTTCAAAGAGTAGACCTGAAGAGATTAAGGAGTAGTCACTGCCCAGGAATAAAGTTCCAACAAAGTGGGAAGTACAAGGAGCTGGATTTATGCCTTGGCTGTTGTATAAGAAATGCATGATCTTGGGATTCTTAGGTGGATATTGTTAGCCTGCCAGCTTCAGTTCCCATAGAAGTAAGTGGAAATGTTTGTTTAAGAAGTCCATAAGTACACATGAATGTACATTTTCATTATTCACACTCAGTTTTCATTTTGAGGATTTTAGATTTGTGGTAATTCAGCATATTTATTTTTAAAATAAAGTTTATTGAATCATTGGATTTTTAGCTACACAGAACATAGCAATGACTTATTTTTATATTGGTCTTGAATGTGTTACTGTAGTTTCAGTGATTCCTTTGGGATGATCATACAGTAATTACAATTTTAAGTAGTTCACATGTCTCAAAATGTTATCATTGCATATATTAATGCTATTCAAAATGCAGTTGTAAAAAAAGAAATACAAGTAAAATTATTAAATCATTATCAGGATGAAGTTGAGCTAATAGGTGTGACATCCAATTATAACTTGCCCCAAGAGAAATACTGAGTGAAGGTTGAACATTTCAGCCTCAGTTAAGACCTATGCTTCTGAGAACTTAGACTAAGTCGTGCTCATAATGAGGAAGGAAGTCTTTGTTCATACCTCCTGTTATTAATGTCTTCATAGAATTTTCAGATCTGTAGGTTGAACTGTTGATTGGAAAAATCACTCTCTTTTTAAATCTTTCCATTTTCCTGGGAGAATATGCTGAAGTACATTGTCAATGTCTTAAGTAATTTGGAGTGGGAAGGTACAGACACTAAAAGGGAGACTAGAATGAATCAGAGCAGGAAATCATTGTGAAGTCATGTTGAGCTCAATATAGGTGCAGTTATATACATACCAATATACCTGTATAAAACGTAGCCATAAATATACATGTCTGTATACTCATTTGCTATTATGCAATTATAAAAAGCCTTGTTCTGAATGCCAAAATGTACCTAGAGGGAGCCATACTACAGTGGCAACAAGTATGCCCTGATAGTTCTCAGATACTGGTTTCTAATTGTGTATTCTAAGAAAAGGATCCAGAACACCTTAAGAGTGATGACTAACTCTATTCTGGATCACATGCACAGAGTATAGTTCTGTAGCACCTTGCAGCAACAGCAAGGGAAGTAAATTAGATTTTTCTTAATGCTCAAGTAGTCCCATAGTGATAGTAATGTGTCAAAGGGATGTGGAGGCCAAATGAAAGTACTTTCAACAGCCACACAGAGAGAAACTAAATAAACAGCAAAATTAATAAATAAGTGCTCTGGGAGTAATCCAAAGCAAATAAATCTTCAAGATGTCTATGCTATCAATGAACTATTGAGTAAATACATAAGTGATAAATATAATGGCCTACAAATAAGAATTTCAGATTATTTATGTAGGTTCCCCCCAACCGAAAGGTTAACTCCATGTTCATTAAGTACAGGCTATCCATAGTGAGTGTCTTCCTGAGTGAAGTGCCCTGTGGGAAGGGTGGGTAGAGGGCTTCAGAGTGGAGCAAACACACCCTCCTGCTAGGTGGTCAAGGTCAACATCCACAGTGATAAATCACCAGGTTAAGAAATATCTGATATGTTGTGGTGAGAATTGCACTTTACTGCTGTGATTTCCCCAGGCCTAGAAAACTTGTCTGGTTACAATAAAATTTAAGACAAGTCTATAGTCTATAAAATGCCTGCCCAGTTCTCCTCCCAGCCATCAAGGTCATCAAATGCAAGGCCATCAGACGAGCGGCCACAGCCAGAGGAGCCAAGCAAAGGTGTGATTCAGGATTAGAAATAAAGCCTTGGAGGAAACGTAAGAGAAAATAAATAAAACATTAATTTTTGTTAACAATATTAGACCAACATTTCAGATTAATTTTGACAGTTATACCATTCTCATGCAAGAAGTTAATAGCAGGGGAAAATAGAGAATGTGGCAGTCTCAATACTACAGTTAGCACTTTATGGGGACAAAAATCAGAAGGAGCACACAAGTGAACTTTAAGGCTCAAATTAAATCAATTTCCTTCAGCTCATTCTTATATCTATATAGTAAACATATTTCTTGGATTGTTACACAACTTGTTCCCAGTTATTCTGGGTTCAATATGAGACTACCATTGATTGAATAAAATCTGAGAGATAGGAGATGGAGCAAACGTAGTCAGCTCATTAAATGTGTCCCGTGCTGTGCCGTTATGGAGCATATTCTTTCTTCTAATCCCTTTCATTGATAATGGGATCTTGAGGCAGTATGATCGCCTTTCAGGGAATCCTGTGCCACAGTGGAACTGCTTATTTGAAATGGCCTATGCAAATTATGACTTTATCTTTAAGGTCAAACTATCAATTAGCACATGTGTATAAATTCTTCCCTTCATCTCCATCCGTTCTCTTTCACCCTTGCTTTGGGGGCTCTCCCCTTCCAATGGAGTGGCAATTAAAAGCTGGGGGTATATTTCAGCTATTAGTAGTTTTCCATATTATTTCAGTTCTGGTACCACAGAATGATGCATTTGAAATTTTGTTATAGGTCAGTGGGTGTCTCATGCTGGTATTTTAAGTACTGATTATTTAATGTAATGTATGAGCAATTGGATTTTTTGTTTTTTGTTTTTGGTTTTTCAAGACAAGGTTTCTCTGTGTAGCTTTGGAGCTTGTCTTGGCACTTGCTCTGTAGACCAGGCTGGCCTCAAACTCACAGAGATCCACCTACCTCTGCCTCCCAAGTGCTGGCAATTGTATTTTTTAAATGTATATGAATGGCAAAAAGTTTAGGAGCCATTGTGGATGGTTGCTAATTGTTTTGTTAAAAAAAAGAGCTTAATTTATATCTATCATATGTAACAATAAATACAGAGATGAAGAATATAATTTATTTATGTTCCTTATAGCCCAGTAGCTATATAATATATATAATTAATACAGGATAAAAGTAATCTCAGCCATATAATATTGATTATTAAGAAATATGTGGGTATGTGTCAAGACTCTGCATCCTGTTTAATTGTCACAGAGAATTGTGTCATTAATATTGAAGCAAATGAAGATGTAGAACTACAGTGGGGTTGATAAAAACTGCAAAGAAATACATAAAATGAAAAACTGAAAAGGAGGAATGATGTTATAGAGATGGGTTTTCTGGGGCTAAAACATTTTTCTAGCTCTCCAAGTTGTAAATGCAAGCATATTTAGCTAAAGCAGTATACAATTCCACCCCCCACACTATGTTTTTCATTCCCACCCAGGTGCTTGTGAACATTGCTTTCTGGTTTCAGATACTTTTGGCCAATTGGAGAATTCCAGAAGGAGCTAAAAGTGTGAAGTTACCTTAACAGACATGAAAGAGTCACCTCTTATAGCTGCAATATAAAAATTATTAAATATTGTTAACACTCCTTTTCGTCCTAGAAACAGAATTATTTTATCTGTGTGCTTAGTTCCATGTATCTGTGTGAAAACACACGTGAAAATTAATGTAATTGTTTTTTTTTTTTTTCATTTTGCATTTACTGGCCTGGAAAGTGTCCTTATTACCATTAGTTCCAGTGCTATGTGAAGCTCACTGGCATTCCTAGTGTTTGATCTCTAGTCTTTGATCAGATAAAAACTAGAAAATGTAACTGCATTGGTAGAAAATGTAACTAAAGCCATGATCCATATTAATGGCTGTGGTGACTCTGTGTATTAAACCAATGTTAGCAATGACAGCGTCCTTCTTTATTTACAGTTTTCTGAAGACTAGTTCAATAGTAGAAATGCATGAAATTATAACACATGGGGAATTTCTTATAATAAGAGGAGAAGCCAGTGGCAGAGGTGAGGATTTGTTCATGTATTACATGAGAATATTAATTTAATTGGTTTTCTTTAAGGCTTTTGTAAAAATGGCAGTGATAGTTACAGAAGAGGGAAGATGGTTCATGCTTAGTTAAAGAGATCTGGCCTTCTCTTTTGTTAATGAATGGCTTCAAAGCTGAAATTTGCATTAAGAACATTAATGTAATAATTTAAAAAGTACCCATTAGTCTGACACTTTTAGGATAACAAAACTAAATTTTAATGAGGTAGACACTTGCATAAGTACTGTGGGGGATATTGGGAGCGGAAAAATAGTCTGCTCACAATAAAAATATGCTTTTTGCTTTAAAAAAATCTGTCAAAATGAATTTCAAGCACTTCAAAAATACATGTTAAATATGCTGTACTACAATTTTGAAACAGATTAAAATTATATGCAAATTAACACAAATCACGTGGCTTCAAGATTGTTTTGAAGTGCTATCTTCATTGCCTGCAGTAAATGGTTGCTAAATGAATGGGTGTAGGAATATCTGACTGGCTGGCTGAATGAATGAATGAATCAGTTATTCACTCTGAATGTGGTTACACTTTTCTTCTATGGCAGAAGACTAATTTTTGATCATATTCATGGGATGTGGGAGGTTACAACTCCAAGCTTAGTCTAATCAATCCCATTCAATCCAGCGGAGACCATCTGCTCCTGGTCCAGTGTAGGATCCCTAGGCTGTCAGTGCATCTGAGTCCCAGAGAGAAGATGCCTTTTTCCCAGCCCACATCCATTCACTTGAATACATGTAGAGCAATCACCAGGAAACAGACATTGTTTAGATCTGTCAACACTGACCTCTGTACAGTGACCGTCATTGTTTTTATCACTGCACTTCCTTGAAATTTCTTTTTCCACTGGATTCTGCCATATTTCATCCCTCGGCCTTCCTTTTACTACTGCCAAATCTGCTTCTTTTCTATCTCTTTTGCCTACCTTGCCCCAGGAGTTCCCTGAGGCTCCCTTTTCACCCTCTGTTCTTTCTCTGCCCCAGCTATGCTCAAGCCCAGCCATGATCACAACCTCTGTGGTGAGGCCTGGAGCATGAGCAAATGTTTAAAGTCCTGTAAGTAATTCCAATGCACAGCTAGAGTTCAGAGCTATTTTTTATACTGTAGCCCAGGGAATTGTTTGTGTTTCAAAACTTCACTTGTGTCTCTGCTGATTAGTGTCACACACTGGCTCCTGTCACTTACAGACCTAGTCTCTGTACTGGCTAACCAGGAAGGCATTTCCATTTTGAAATGTCATCTCAAGATATATTTTCCTTCTGAGTTTTCATTTATTACTTCCAATTTCCGAATATTATTCTTTGACCTTCCTTCTCAATATTTTGGTTCAGACTCTGTTTTATCCACATGACCCAACTATTCTATGATGCCATGACAAATAAGTCTAAGGTAAGGTTAATATTATTTTTTACTTTTTCTATAAATGTCTTTATGTTTTGTAATTATTGTCAAATTAAAAACTCTTATTATGTATGAAGCTTCAAAAGACTTAGACTTACAGTTCAGGTTCTTCACACAGTACACTTTAGCCTTTTGTAGAAAGGCCTGTGCATGAACTCTTCCCTTGACTTCTCAAAAAATACCATAGTCTTTCCTTTTATGGTCTTATTGCTAGTGTGATGCATTGACTTCACAATTATTTTAAGGTTTTTGGCTATTAACTGCTGGACAGAAACCTATCTTACCTTGTCTTGATACCAGCCCGTGACTATGTCCTAGTGAACATGTACTAATAATTTTCCTTTTATCACAGGCATTTTAATGAATCAGGAAAATCAATGATATGTGAACTATTTGTTGTAGCATCCATATTAAGAAAGTTCAAGGCAGATATGACCTATCTTTTGCAATATCTTGTAAAGATTCATAGTCAGCCAACATCTACTGAAGGATTGTAATACACTAAGAATTTATTCCTATGTCTTATTACATTGTTGTATAAAATTTTCAAGGTGAGAAGGCATAGACTAAATATTAATTAACTCTCCTGTTATAGAAATGACCAAGATTCCAGTTTGCATCTTCAGAGTTCAAATGTGATACTTTGTATCCCCGACTTTGTAAATTCTTGGGGCCTGCGGATATTTTTAAATTTCATTAGTATCTGGTTTTCCTGAAATGCAGTATATAAGATAGGTAGTTAAATAGGTAAATAAATTAAGTTTGAAATAGTTCAAATTTTAACAAACTTACCTCCAAAAACATTCATTTCTATTTAAGGCCAGTGTATCCCAAGTAGTGGCCCTCAGCCCTGGAATGCTACCATTATTTAAGTAATATCTGGTTTACAGGGCTTATGCCTAAAATATTTAAAAGTCCTCCAAGATTTTAAAAGCAGATTGACTAACACCACTGTCTTTCAATAGTTCTTCCCATGAGATCCCAAACTGGGGGTGGGTGGGGGGAGCAGGGACCAGGATAACTGCCACAGAATTTAAATAAATGGCCAAATACAGTAAAAAGCATTAATGTATATGTCAACATGGTGTATACTACTCATTTATGGACCTGGATTTAAACACTGACATTAGAAAATTCAGACAATATAAGGTTACGATTTTTTTCTTTTCAGAGGAAGGATATTGTTTTCCCTACACTCTCTTGGATCTGAAATGAGGGCTGAGTTCAAATGGCTGCTTTTCAAATAGGAGCAGCTTCCTGTCTTGGTCCCAGGGCAAAGGAAAGCATAGCTATCGTCTGTTCTCACTAGCTAGGAAAGGAAATTTAGCTCAAGACAGAAGCACTTAGCCATGAAGGATACTCTTATTATGTCTCTGATATATGTGAAGTCTGTTTCTTAATTGGGAATTGGTGAGCTAATAGACTTGAAAAATTGTTTAAAGCTCTATTTTTTCCTTTTTAATTTAAATTAGAAACAAGCATGTTTTACATGTCAATCCCAGTTCCCTCTCCCTCCCTCCATCCTCTGACCCCCCCCCCATCCCATCTGCTTTCTGCTCCTCAGGGAGGGTGAGGCCTTCCATGGGGGAGCTTAAAAGTCTGTCATATCATTTGGAGCAGGGCCTAGACCCCCCCTGGTGTGTCTAGACTGAGAAAGTATCCCTCTATGTGTATTGGGCTCCTAAAGTCCCTTTGTGTTGTAGGGATAAATGCTGATCCACTAACAGAGGCCCCATAGATAAACCAGACCTCCAAACTGACATCCAAGTTCAGGGGGTCTGGAACAGTCCTGTGCTGGTTTCCCAGCTATCAGTCTGGGGTCCATGAGCTCCCCCTTGTTTAGGTCAGCTGTTTCTGTGGGTTTCTCCAGCCTGGTCTTGACCCCTTTGCTCATCACTCCTCCCTCTCTGTAACTGGATTCCAGAGTTCAGCTCAGTGTTTAGCTGTGGGTGTCTGCTTCTGCTTCCATCAGCTACTGGATGAAGGCTCTAAGCTCTATTTGTTGAAATTTACATATTATGCTATGACATGGTAACTGCTTTTATTACCTAAATAACTAGGTAAATGGGTTGCCTGTACTTACTATCTCTATTGTTAGTTGAATAATAGACTTTAGCGAGAAAGTCACTTTTTGTTTGAACTCCCCTCCATTTCAGAAATTTATCTCAATACCTTTGTTTTCCAGGGTGCTATTTCATTTTAAATTTTACTTAAACTTTGTAATGAATAGGAATTGGACTTCAAAGAGTAACATAATTTCACTCTTCTAGCTATGTTGCTGAGATCAAACACATTGTGAAGTGACCTAGGTCGTCATTGTGAGTATTTGGAGTAGAAGTACAGTTTCTCATTATTGCATCTGAAAATGAGGACAACATGCTTTTAATATCACATTTATATGAAAACTTGCAGAAACTCCATCCAAGTGTCATAAATAGGACCCAACACAGAGACACTTCATTGCGTTTATAAGTTTTCACAGAAATAAACCCCCTCAATAAATAAACCCCCTTTAAGCTCAACTTAGTAGAAATATTTAAATGAAATGTAAAGAAAAAAGTCAAAATGATGGTGTTCCAAGGATACACAAGAACAGAGTTTGATTACAATTATAAGGAAACAGATTTTCTCTGCTCTCAAAACATGTCTAGTGAATATATTTGATTTATTTTTGGAGGGATTTGGCAGCTGAAGAATGAAGGGCCTTTCAGACAAAGGCTTTCTGAGAGCAGTGGCTCAATCTGTGTTTCCACTTTGTGTTAATGGGATTGTCCTATTTGAAAGAGAGCTACTCTAATCAACAAAAATGTAGTGTATGGATTTTATGAAAGAAGCCTCTAGAATTTGCTTTGCTGCAACACAAATAAGTTGTCCTGTGTCCCATATGTTGTGTCATTGGGACTGTGGTGACCTAGGGATGGAGATACGTGTGTGTGTGTGTGTGTGTGTGTGTGTGTGTGTCTGTGTGTGTGTGTGTGTGTGTGTGTGTGTCTGTGTGTGTGTGTGTGTGTGTGTGGTGTGTGTAATTGCAAACATGAGTAAACATTTATTTTTATTATCTTTAAAATGAGTAGACATACTCTAGAATTATTTGATGGGTGCTTAAACTATAATTCTATAATGCTTTAACATCCATGTTAGTTTTATGCTTAGAACCAATTGTAATGATAGTTGATATTTCTGAAGAAACAAGAATTGTAACTATTCACATCTGGGAAATTGAAGGTATGTTGAGTCCTCTTCCAGCACTCCCCTGCTAGTGTTATAGGTTGCTGCACTTTTCTGGAGGAACAAATGAACTCACTGCCACTAGAACAAAAGCATACATGAGTTATTTCTTGCCCCACACAGGAAGGGCTATTGTGAGAAGGTCCAATGGAAAGAAGAGCTGACTGATGACAGAGATGAGTTCATCTACAAGGAGTAACTGGATTCTATGTATGTGTCAAGGCACTCAGAGTCATACACAAGGTTGTGATCCAACAAGATTGTATTCTGGAAGTTGTTTTATTCTCAGTGTAGTGCATCTATTTGCAATGACATCTCCAACCAATAGTAATTAATTAAAAAATGAAAGGCTTACTTACAGCACCGTATGCTGGGTACTTTGAAGGGAAGGTGAACACCTGATCACTACCATTAAAGAATTAATATTCTCTGAAGCTAAAGCAATCCAGATGTAAGTTGCCATTATTACTGTTATAAAAGAGAAAAAAAATGTTCTAAGCAGGCAATTAAACATAAGAAGAAGATTTATATCACCAAGATGCCCTTGAACTCTATCCTGTTACTAAATTATGCTTTCATTTATTATGGAAAATGGTGAATGTAAATCTTATGACTTCTTATGTTTCGATCACCAGTAGTCTTGTTACTTAGCTGGCACAACAGAACAGCCAGAGCTTCTTACAAACTGTTTCCTGGAACTGTATTGGTGTGACTTGACTTAACCACACTCTCTGTTTGTACCTTCTGTATATGTGACCCTTTTTTTAATGGTTTATCATTCACTTGTAATAATGGTGTCCTTGACAACCATGGTGGTTCATGCTTTAATTTAGTTGGGAGGTAGAAGCATGTGGATCACTGTCAGTTTGAATCCAGTCTGGTCTACATAGCAAGCTGCAGGCCACTCAAGGCTACATAATGAGATCCTATATCAAGTAAAATGAAATAGGGTCTTCAAGAAGACTCATAAGTGCCAAGAGCATTGCTTTGCCTAAGATCTTGCTCCTGTTTCTGTGATTTTAAAAAAAAAGATCTTTTTTCCCTTTCAAAATCTTTTATTACTTATTTTATTGAATGTAAATGTTAACAGAGTAGATTCAAGTTCCCTTAAATATAATAATTATTGTAGTATTCTCCTCTGTTTCAGATAATTATTAAGTTTGATCCTTTTTTCTCCATTTTTTCATTTAAATTAGAAACAAGATTGTTTTACATGTCAATCCCAGTTCCCTCTCCCCCCTCCCCCCTTATCCCCCACTAACACCCTACCTGTCCCATACCCTTTCTGCTCCCTAGGGAGGGTGAGGCCTTCCATAGAGGGTCTTCAGAGTCTGTCATATCCTTTGGGATAGGGCCTAGGCCCTCCCCTGTGTGTCTTGACTCAGGGAGTATCCCTCTATGTGGAATGGGCTCCCAAAGTCTATTCCTATGCTAGGGATAAGTACTGATCTACTACAAGAGGCCCCATATATTTCTGAGGCCTCCTCACTGACACCCACATTCATGGGGTCTGGATCAGTTCCATGCTGGTTTCCCAGTGATCAGTCTGGGGGCTAAGAGCTCCCCCTTGTTCAGGTTATCTGTTTTTGTGGTTTTCACCAGCCTGGGCTTGACCTCTTTGCTCATCATTCCTCCTCCTCTGCAACTGGATTCCAGTTCAGATTAGTGTTTAGCTGTGGCTATTTCTTTCTACTTCCATCAGCTGCTGGATGAAGGCTCTAGGGGCAGGCATTTAAGGTAGCCTCTCAACTGTCTCTTAGATGGTTAGTTGGTGTCATCCTTGTAGATCTCTGCACATTTCCCTAGTGCCTGATTTCTCATTAAACCTATGCTGGTTTAAAAAAGAATAAAACTAAATTAAAAATTAAAAAAAAAAAAAGATGATAGGGCCCCACAACAGTGAATCGCCTGGATTGGGTAATGTCACTAAGCCGACAAACACCACCTAAAGATCAGCTTTGGACTATGAACTATTCAGGACAACTTCAAAACAGTTAGCTAAGATGGTCCAATTTCATAGACTTCTCCAGTCAAGACCACAGATAAGCCCTGCACTTTCCAATCATACCAAGGCTGTACAACTAATTCTCCCAGGATTTGACCATTACTTCAGTTTTCTCAGGGTCCCCTAAAATGCTGTCTCCTCAAGACAGCAGAAATTGATTTTAAGAACATAATGCCCACATTCCTAAGAGGTGGGGTGTTTCTAATTGTGTGATCGATTATGGATATTTGTAGTTGTTTAGGGGGGCTGATTACAAGTTATTATGGATTATGATCAAGGAGGAAACTAAGGAAAGGAGATTAGATTCATGGATTTCATTCTGAAAAGAAAATAGGGGGATATAGGTATGATAGTGTAAAAAGGTAGATTATTAAATCTACTTTTTTATTTTTTCCAACTTTTTTATTTGAAGTAGGAACAGGATTGTTTTACATGACAATCCCATTTCCCTTCTCCCACGTCTTCCCCTACCCCCACCCCACTAAAACCTTGTCTGTCACACATCTTCTCTGCTCCCCCTCGATGGTGAGGCCTTCCATAGGGTGTCATTAGAGTCTTTCATTTCCTTTGGGGTAGGGCCTAGGCCCACCCCTATGTGTCTTGGCTCAGGGAGTATTCCTCTATATGGACTGGGCTCCCAAAGTCCACACCTATGCTAGGGAAAAATACTGGGCTTCTACGGGAGGTCCTGTAGATTTCCGAGGTTTCCTCACAGAAACCCATGTTCCTTGGGTCTGGATCAGTTCCATGCTGTATTCCAGCTATCTGTATCTGGGTTCCAGTTCAGATCAGTGATTAGTTATGGGTGTCTGCTTCTACTTCCACCAGCTACTGGATGAGGGCATATAAGTCTGTCATCAATCTCATAATCAGGGGAGGGCATTTGAGGTAGCCTCTTCTCCGTTGCTGAGATAGTTAGCTGGTGTCATCTTTGTAGATCTCCAGACAATTCCTTAGTGCCTGATTTCTCTGTAAACCAAAAGTGTCTCCCTCTATTATATCTCCATTCTTGTTATCATGTATTCTTCCCCTGACTCCTATTTTCTGCTCCCTCATGTCCTCGGCATCCCTCTTCCTCTCTCCTTCTCATTCTCCTAGCTCCTTCCCCCCTTCCCATGCTCCCAATTTGCTCAGCAGATCTTGAGCCTCTCCCCTTCTCCAGGGGACCATGTATATCTCTCTTAGGTCCTCCATGTTTATTAGTTTCATTGGCAGTGTGGATTGTAGGCTGGTAATCCTTTACTCTATGTCTAAAATCCCCATATGAGTGAGTACATACCATATTTGTCTTTTTGCGATTGGGTTACCTCACTCAGAATGGTTTCTTCTAGATCCATCCATTTTCCTGCAAATTTCAAGATTCTATTTTTTTTTCCCCGCTGAGTAGTACTCCATTGTGTAAATGTACCACATTTTCTCTATCCGTTCTTCCGTTGAGGGGCAACTAGGCTGCTTCCAATTTCTGGCTATTACAAATAATGCTGCTATGAACATCGTTGAACATATGTCCTTTTGTGTGAATGTGCTTCTTTTGGGTATATGCATAAGAGTGGAATTACTGGATCTTGTGGTAGACACATTCCCATTTTCTTGAGGAGTCTCTGTACTGATTTCCAAAGTGGCTGTACAAGTTGGCACTTCCACCAGCAGTGGAGGAGTGTTCCCCTTTCTCCACATCTTCTCCAGCACAAACTGTCATTGGTGTTTTTGATTTTAGCCATTCTGACAGAAGTAAGATGGTATCTCAGAGTTGTTTTGATTTGCATTTCCCTGATGGCTAAGGATGTCGAACACTTTCTTATGTGTCTTTCAGCCATTTTAGATTCCCCTATTGAGAATTCTCTGTTTAGTTATTTACCCAACTTTTTAATTGGGTTGTTTGGTGTTTTGGAGACTAGCTTCTTGAGTTCTTTGTATATTTTGGAGATCAGCCCTCTGTCAGATGTGGGGTTGGTGAATATCTTTTCCCAGTCTGTGGGCTGCCGTTTTGTCTTGCTGACTGTGTCCTTTGCCTTACAGACGCTTCTCAGTTTCAGGAGGTCCCATTTATCAATTGTTGTAAACACCTTCAGCAAAGTGGCAGGATATAAGATTAACTCAAAAACATCCCTAGCCCTACTATACACCAATGATACATTGGTGGAGAAAGTAATCAGAGAAACATCACACTTTACAATTGCCACAAACAACATAAAATACCGTAGGGTAACACTAACCAAAAATGTGAAAGACCTGTACCATAAGAATTTTGAGTCTCTAAAGAAAGAAATTAAAGAAGATACCAGAAAGTGGAAAGATCTCCCATTCTCTTGGATAGCTAGGATCAACATAGTAAAAATGTCAATCTTGCCAAAAGCAATTTACAGATTCAATGCAATCCCCATCAAAATCCCAACACAATTCTTCACAGACATTGAAAGAACAATTCTCAACTTTATATGGAGAAACAAAAGACCCAGGATAGCCAAAACATCCCTATACAATAAAGGAACTTCTGGAGGCATCACCATCCCTGACTTCAAGCTCTATTACAGAGCTATAGTCCTGAAAACAGCTTGGTATTGGCACAAAAATAGACTGGTAGACCAATGGAATAGAATTGAAAACCCTGATATTACCCCACACACCTATGAACACCTGATTTTTGACAAACAATCCAAATTTATATGATGGAACAAAGAGAACATCTTCAACAAATGGTGCTGGCATAACTGGTTGCAGACATGTAGAAGACTGCAGTTAGACCCAAGCCTATCGCCTTGCACAAATCTTAAGTAAAATGGATCAAAGATCTCAACATAAATCCAGCTACACTGAACCTATAAGAAGACAAAGTGGGAAATACCCTTGAATTAATTGGTACAGGAAACTGCTTCCAGAACATTACACCAGTAGCACAGACACTGAGGTCAACAATTGATAAATCTACTTTTAAACTACAAAAGAAACTACTACTCTTAAATATTTTATATTGGTATGGATTTTTGTATATTGATACAAATTTAAGATTATTTTGTTATGCTGTATATATGTTTCTACTCTTATTTAAGGTATTGTACCTATGCAGCTCTTTTAAAAATGTAATATAAAGTTCTAGTTATTGAAAGTTATTGTTTATCTAGGAAAATATTTTAAGGTCTAAAAAGATAGTTTGGGCTTGGTAATACAAGTTAGGATAGAAAGTAAATTAGGTACAAAGCTTTGGACTGATCAAGATAATATAGATAATAGAGTATTTTCTTTGAATTTGTCAAATGCAAATGGAATGGACATTATGAACATAATTCTTACCCGATAATTATCTTTATTGTACATAGTTTTACTGTGTTAGAGTTAAGACCTTCCCTTTTTATTTAGATAAAAGAGGAGAAATGCTGTGGAATATTTTAATTGCACTCTGACACTCCCAAGACTGACAATAAAGTTTATCTTGAATCAGAAGGTAAAGCTAGCTACTATCTGACCAAATTAGACAGAGGTTTTGGAGGGCACAGGGCATATAGAGAGATATAGGAAGTAAGAGGGTGGAGCTTTGGAAATTCATGATTTTTTGATTGGGGAGAGAGACAGGAGGTCACTGGTTGCTACTCTGCCACTTCTCTAATCAATCAACTTCTTACTCTAATATCTGACTCTGAGGTTTATTGATAAAGAATGATTACATGAACACTTAAAGCTCACTTCCCCCTTTAGATAGTTAAGGACAAAGCCCAATGAAAGGTGCTGCCCAGATAATGTGGGTCTTCCCACGTCAATTACCTAATCAGGAAAAGTCCTTATATGCACACACAGAAGCTAATCTAACAGGGATACTACCTCTTATGTACCTGGTGGCTTGCTTTCTGGTTCATTCTAGACATTCCTGACAATCAGTATTGATCATCATACCTACTTCTCCATTTTAATCCATGACACTCTATCCCTGCCTCTTCTCCCTTAGTAGCATGCCAGCTTAACAAAGCCCACTGATGAATGTTCTCTTTCAGCCTGATGCCTACTCCAGCTCCAGAGCAAATGATGTCTGTACTCCTTGATCTTTTAAATTAAAACACGTCTCTCTATGGATGGAACCTGGCACACCGTGTTCCTTTGTAGTTGCTCTTATTATTTATAAATTTATCAGCACTTCTTTACATTTTTCCTCAGATTATCTTTTATGCTTACAAGAAAATCTGTCATTTTGTTTTCTATTGCACACAGGGTCTAGCCCCAAATAAGACACTCAGTAAATTTTTTGCTTGTTTTGGGAATGGATAGATGTAACGTGAAGATTTAGATCATCAGTGAAGTTAGAAGTAACTCATCATTTTAAAACAACTTAAGAGTTAAAATAATTGTATGATATACAAACTTAGAATATTGTAGAGATGCTGGCTTACAATAGCACTGACAAGAATATCTGTAGGTACAAGTAGTACTGCATCAACTGGCCATTATAAAAACATGAGCAGAAATATATTTAAAATATTTAAAGTATTTTCAGTAGTATGTACAAGCTTATTAACTACTGTCCTTTTTAGCCAACAAGGCAGTGGATTAATGGGAAATATTTCCACAACAGAGATATTTTTGTTAATCAACAGACCAGAGAGGTAGAAAAGGGAAAATAAAAAGTATAACATTAAAAAACATAAGAAAAATTTTCCTACCGTGCTTCCCACAATTCAGTGGCAGAGTTTATTAAGCCAAAAGCTATCAAATCACTTTGACTATGACAGCCAGGGGCTAAAAAAGGCACCTGCATTTCACGAATTGATGAGCAATTGTTTTTAGTCCTGATTCTAAGTACCCTGTTGATTGCAGTAGTGTGATGGGGTTGAAAAAGCACAAGGTTCAGAGCTAGAACACCTGGATCTCAGTCCCAGTGCCACCACTTACCTTGTTCATTAGACCTGGAGCAAGTCACTTAACCTCGCAAGGTGATTTCCTTTTTTGAAATGGTACCCTGCGGGATTCTTGTGTGAGTCAAATAAGATAATTACAGGAAATCTCTTAGAACTGGATATAATACTAAAAGGAACTCTTAGGAGTGATGGATGCAGATTTGTCTCTGTGTAGTGCATGTTGTACAAATGGGGGATCTATGCCTGGCTACAGCTCTGGACATGCAAGCACAATACAAATGTACGGTGATGCAGGAGTTATCATGATGTAGGTGTAAAACCTCACATTTTGTGAGTGACAGGGAAGGTGACTCCTGGTGAGACATCAGTGAAGCCCTGGTGGTAAGACATGCTGTGGAATGTGGACCTCAGAAGGGTGTGGTATTGATTCTGTCTCAGGTTCTCTGATCATCGCACTGATCCTGGCTGCCCTAGCTACCCTCTCCTCCTTTTCTTTTTCTTTTCTCTCATTGCCTTCATGTCTTTATCCCAGATTCCTTCTCTTTGTTTGTACTGGGACAGAAGACTGACAGTTGGAAAAATGAGATTTATGATGTAATGAGTGAGAAAATAACATATTCTGATTTCTCTTACTCTCTCTCTCTCTCACACACATTGCTTAAAATGAGTTTTAAAAAACAATAATCACACTATATCTGAAAGTAAGGCATAGGAAATATATGTGTTGATATATTTTGAAATTACCATTTAAAATTTCATTCACAGTTTTTATGGAAGATAGTTTGGGCTTGTTGCAATAAGAATAGTAGTATCTATACACTTGGTAATCAAATGAAATGTTGTAAATGATGTATTTTACTGTGTTCAACAGAATATTTTTGTGCCTAAGAAATTGCAGTTTTATATCTCTGCAGTTTAATTATAAACATAATTATATTTATAAATTCTAGGTGTTTACATCCCAGAAATTAGTATATTGTATTTTTGTCAGTCAGAAATACAATTACAGGAAATCTACCTGGGAAATAACTTAAGGACCATTTATAATAGATGAAACGATTCCATGTACTCCCATAATGCTTTTAAGTTTTTTCAGAGAGCAACAGGATTGTGTATGACATTGTACATATTGGTAAGTGGGTCTGTGCATGTACTTGTACAATGAAGACATGTAAAGAAAACGCATTTTGAAATTATTTCAGGGAAATGGGATTGGAAGTAACTTTTTATTAATAAAAGTTTTTGAAAGTATCATGTCCACAGTGCATTCGGGTTGTACTCTCTACCCTTTTTTTAGCCCCTCCCACCCTTGCATTCTGGCTCCTACCTTCCTTAAAGACACATTGCCATATTCATGACTTTGTTTTGTGTTCCACATGGGTGTCTAAGGAAGACTGTGGGACGATGGATTTGGAACTATGCATTCAAGCCTGGTAGGATCACCAGTGGGTACTCAACTAGGAACAAGGAATCCCTACCTCCCAGAATCTTTCAGTTGCCAGTTGTTCAGCTATAGCTTATAAACCTCTTCCTCATCTTCGGTTGACTATTGTGTGAGCCTGACTTAGTGGTGACCATATGTTAAAGTGAAGCATACTTCTTAACTTTTCCTCTAGCACTATTAGGAACATTTCATCTTGAAAATGTTATATGCCTTTTATATGCTATGGAAAGACAAACAACCAACTGAAAAACGAGTAAAATCTATGCCCGTTGAGAGGTATTTCTCCTCTGATTTTAAATTAGGCATTTGATACCCAGTGAGATGTTTCACCTTCAATAACATGTGGTATTTAATTAGCATCCAGTGGTGTCTGATTGGACCCCCTGATGTGACATAGTTTCATATGAATTATTATAATGCAGTATATATCCTAGTGATGATGAAGTTATTCAGTAAAGTTTTATAATTACTAAGACTACATCAGAATCTTTACTTTTATTTCTTATTTTTAGATGGTAGGTTGTTTACATTTTACTTTTACAAGATGCCTCATCTTAAAAAAAAAAAAAAAACTCATGATGTAGTCAACAGGAACCATATCTCTAACAATAATAATAATCTATCTTTGTTGTGCTCTCCCTTTCTCCCTCTCTCTCTCCGTGTGTGTGTGTGTGTGTGTGTGTGTGTGTGTGTGTGTGTGTGTGTGTGTGTGTGTGTGTGTGTCTTCCTCTGTCTCTCTCTGTCTTTTTGGTAACTTTTTCAGATTCTAATACTCCAGGGTATGTAGAAAGAGATTCCATGATCAAGAGGAAGAACAGTGATTCCAAGAACAGACCATGAGTCTTTATTAAGTACAACAGTGTACATTCAGGTTAACACTTAGAGAAGGTTAACACGAGTAGAAGTTATGAACTGGAATAAAAAGTGCTCATCTTGTGCTCATCAAGTGCTCATCTTGATGGGTTTTATTTGTGAAGAGGCCTATTTCATGTAACCATCAATACTGTGATACTTCCAAAAATGTATTTATATAGTTTTCCTAAAAGCAGATATCTCTCCTTTGTGTATTCTCTTTTCTGTCCCCCCACAAATCACACATTAAGAGTGTGAAAGGATAAGAAATTACATTTCTTTCCCTACATCATAACAACAAGTTACCTCATTTAATGGCAGTACAATTAAAGTGCCAGTTGCTTTAGGGCAAAGAAAATATATCTGAATAAAAACTGAAGGGTCCTACATGAAAATTTAAAAAATAGAAGATTTAGAGCATTTATAGTTCCAAAACCCTGTAGTGTCCCTAGAGAAATGATTTAATGGCATTAATGATACTTATAGTAAAACCTTTTCCTAATGAAAATGTCAAGTGTGAACACTTTCTTCTTCATAAAATGTGTGATGTCTTTAGACCTGGTTTTCACCCTTTCCCTAAGCACTTGGTACATAATAGATTGTCCCCTTCGTTGCAGCTGGCATGGGCTTGTGTTACCAGCACAGAGTAGTCTCCCTCAGACCATGCACAAAGTTTGCCAAGATTTTAGCACTCAGAACTTAGAAAGTGGGTTTTAGTGCTATTGCCTTGATGCCACTTTAGTCACACTGTTGTTAAGATGAGGTGAAATGTGGGTATGGAGTTAATATGCAAAGTGCTAAGCCTCAGATTGATCTAGAATGTGATACAACTTAGTGAAGATAAAGGATTAGTCAAGTGAACCCACTAGTATAATTTGCCTTGAATATTTTATTTTATAGGTTTTGTTCTTTGTCATGTATGACAGGTGACTCAGTTCTTTAAAAACATCACAGTTTGCCTATATTTTTAAATATAACATAAAAAGTGAAGACATTTCAAATTCCACTGCGAAAATTTTAACACTTTCTCCACTAACATGAACACAAAACTGTGTAAGATTTACTAAAGTCATGCATGATGAGATTTTTTTTTTTTGTATAGTGAAACTTCGTTATGCTCCTGCCAGTATTCTGCATTAAAGAACATTCCTAATCACCTGACTCTAGAGGTGACATTTCATCTCTATTCCAGCAGGATGATGATATTGAAAGCTATTTTTTCAATGTTCACCAAAAGTTTATATAATGTTGCAAAATTAAAATGATAGTCTCCAAAGGTCTTCTGTTTGCTTTTTGTTTGTTTGTTTGTGCAATTGCAAGAATTCATAAATCACCTTACCACTTAGCCCTAGTTATTCTGTTTGAGACTAAAAATAAAAAGGCTGGACTGGTTTATCCTTCCAAATTGCCCATTTTACTCTATTGTATATGGACACTGACTTTTTTTCACACACATGATAAAAATGGTTGAATTTACTGTTGGGGAATGTGTGTTATGGTCCTTAGCAAGCTCTTCCTACTTAGAGTAGAATTGGACTAACTCAGACAATGTTGAGTGCAAATGAAAGAACATTGAAGTGTGTGTCAGACAAGAAATTGGTGGCCTGTACTACCCAACTTTAAAAGATAATAAAAGCAGGCCCAGGGTAAGGATGACAGGGTTCTCTCTTGTTGCATGCACTCTTTTTGTCTTAGTGCCATTTCTGACGACATTGGCAGCTACCTTTATATAAAATCCTCTCTGTTTTTTTACTAATTTTTTAATTTATTTTACATAATAACCACAGTTTCTCCTCCCTCCTCTCTTCCCATTGCCTTCCCTGCCTCCTGTCTGTCCCTCTGCCCCATTCACTCCTCCTCCATTTAGAAAAGGGCAGGCCTCCTGTGGGAGTCAACAAAGCATGTCATATCACACTGAGGCAGTACCAAGCTCCTCTCCCTGCATCAAGGCTGGCAAGGCTTCCCTGCATGGGGAATGGGTCCCAGAATGGCTTCTTCTTTGTGAAGACCAAAGTTCCAGTGTGTTCCCCACCAGCATTTATCCTTCCACAGAAGAAGGAAGGAGCTGTCCTGAGTGTAACTAGCAAGATGAAAAGTCACAGATAACAAGTCAGAGCTATAAGCAAGGAACTTTGGTGTTGTCTTTGTTCAACTCCTTGTCATGGCAGAATGTCCAAAAATGTTCACTGCTTTCTTTTTAATTTACTGATAAAGCAGAAAAATATTACAAATGAGACTTAATTCATCCACAAATGCAATAAACAGTGTTATAGAATGAAGTCTGATTAACTTCTGGGTGTGATCAGTTGATAATGTCATTTTTTTGCCATTCAAATGATGCTCATTTATTAATATGCAAATGTTCAAATACATATGTATTTTATTGTACCTTGAATATTCTCTTTGTTTTATGATTAGAACAGATTTTCTCTGGTTTATTTCCCCCATTTCAGTTGATAAGTTTTCTTTTACCAGTCCACTGAGATAGAGAAGTTCCCCTAGTATTTATTAAGAGCCTTGTGGCTTTTAGATACATCATTATATAAAATATATATTATATATATTATCAATATTTATGTCACAGTAATCATCAGCTGCAGTTTTGTAAACATGAGTTCTTAAGTGTCAATATAAAGTAAGAAGTTAAATCTAAAACAATGAAAACTTTTTTTAACATGGTCAGAATATGTAAAATAAAATCCATACTTCAGCATAGATGAGGTCCAACCCATAATATAATTCAGGTTGGTAATACCACAGAAAGCCTAGCATCTCTATTGAAAAATAAATATCTGCAAACCCCTAAATAAGCTATGAGATCCTGGAAAAATGATAACTCTTCACTTTTGGCTCACTTATACTGGAGTTGTATTACATGGCAAAGTTCTGAGTTTGTGAGATTGGTATGTGAGAGTGTGTGTATGTATGTTTGTTTATGTACACATGTGTGCTTGTGTGGATACCTAATAACACTTATTTTTCAAATGATGGTCTTCCAAGCCCTTCTAGCATTTAAAATGAGGGTCTATACAACTCTCCGGAGACTACTAAATATTAGGTGTGTTGACATCACATAAGTGTAGGAATGGTAATAGGAAGAAGAAAAATGATTGTGACTATACAGAATTTATATACTGCAGAAGTAAGATGGCCTGGCTGTGTTCATTTCCTTTAAAGACTAATGCTTTCTCAAGTAAAAGGGATTAACTGTCTCTAAGAAAGAGAAGCAATATACTGACAACATCTGGTATGAAGAGTTATTATAAAAGATAAGAGGATCAGGTTAGATGAAAAGGATGGAGCTGAAGAATCTAATAATTAAATTTGTTTAAATGTACCTGAAAAAATTATGGGGCTTTCCCCCATTTAAATTTACCTAAAATACATAAACAAAAAACTCCCTAGAGAAGGGTTTCTCTTATAGCTGGTTAGGCTTCCTGCTGAAGATCTAGAAAAGATGATTTTGAAACAATGTGTCTTGTGACTTACACATAGTTTAGATCTTTATTTAAAGCACATTTCTGAGGAAGGTGGTACTCCAGATAGCCAGATGACATTCAGTCTTGGAGATCGTTTGTGGATGGACCCCTTAGGGACTCAAAACCATTCCTTACAGATAAGCAGAGTCCTTAGCAATGGCTGTCTCCAGGAGTGAAAGCAGGTCACTGGGCAGTGCTTCTCAGCTCTTCCACTGGCTTCAGAATGGTCAGAGCTATGGATAGTGAACTTGAACTTCATCAGCCTTTCTGAAGAAAGGGCACATTGGCAGTTTCTGCATCTATATGTTTGAGTGAAGCCTTAGAGGGTACATGTCTCACTAGGCCCCATGCTATGTTGATGCTGCTGGTCCTAGGTTCACTCGTGGAGAATCTTTGCGCTAGTACCAGTTTGCAGAACTTTGCCATTTGTTGAGTGGAAAGCTCCCAGTTCAATAGATATGTGGACTATCCCCTATTCATGATTACATAATGGGTCCAAACCTTCACCTTCAAACATTTCTCCATCTCCGTACTGAAAGTATGGTATCTGTGCATTGCAAAATCACTTGTACCGAACTATTATTTAAGTTAACTCACTCAGTGCTTAAAACTCAGAGAATGATTGCATACTTATGATAGCCATTGCTTCTGAAGCTTCGCCTATGTACCAGGGCTGTGAATGTTTGCAAAGAAATGTTATTTTCTTCCCTTTATAAACATATGTGATATTCTGAGGCTTATACATTTTTTTATATTTTTACAAAGGATACTTCATTTTCATTTTTTTCTGACATATTAGCTTCCACTTTGTGCCACAGCAACTTTTTAAATCACAACTTTGTGTAAGTGCAATGACAGTCACAACAGCAATAGGACAGGTATGTCAGATGCCTTTTGCAAACTTGTGTGGTGGGAACAGAACTTTAGTGACTGGGAAGATCTAGTGGCCCATGGCAGGTGCCTGTAAGAGAGCTGGTGATCACACCCTACTGCAAATGAGCAATTCCCAGAGGAACCCCCTCTTCGTGTACACTTACTTGTGTTTAATCCAAACAGGTCTCAAGCAGTTGTGTAAACATTTCTGCACAAAAGTCATTTAACCTTTTAAAAGTAACTAAAGAACCTTAGTCACATAAGTAAATCTCAGGTAGATAAAAAAATAACATTTGAGAAACTTCTTATGAGCCATGGATTATAGCTGTTTAAGATTGATTAGTTTAAAGTAGAAAGCTGTTAATTTTAAACTTTAATGCATTTAAATTTGTGAAAGCACACAGAAACACAACCTTATGAAATATGAAGCATTCAGCAGCAGCATGTCATTTCAATTAGATGTGCTATTTTTGTATTAAATTCAGGGAAGAACTGTGAAGTTTGTCTGGGAGCATGTGAGTGACAGGGCTGCACTACACATGTCAAACTTTACATAGTCCTTCATGGTGGCAGGGGCCAGCAAACCTTTATAGAAGTGAGCAATGATGATGAATAAACCTTTTCACTTAGTGTGTGCCAACCTCTTATGGTTTTGGTTTTAATCTCACACATGCAAAATTTCAAGACATTTGGTTCCAGTAAAATGTTGAACAACTGTTGAGTTTCACTTTACTTGAAATTTCATGGACAACCTACATTATTGAATACCCTTTTTAGCTGTTTTCTGAAATATTATAGGGTTCTTATTTTTATGTGTGATTTCACTAGAGTTTGGCCCCTATTTCTTTCCTGCTCTCCTCGATAAAAGTCACATTTCTATGAGCAGGGTTTTCATGTCTCTTCCTTCCATCTCCTACTAGAGTGTTGGCCACCACATCTGGTTGTTTACATGCTTTCCAGGTATTGAGCTCAGGGTCTGTCAGGCTTACATGGCAAGGGGCATTACCCACTCTGTGCCTGGGTAATGCAAAGTCTTTCTGGTATGGCAAGTTAAGAGTTATATGTACATAACAACAACGAAGAAAAAGAGGCTGTGGGTTTGAAAGAGCAAAGAAGGTTATATGGAAAGGTTTGGAGGGTAGAGATCATGTTCCCCTCCCCCTTTCCATCGAGGAGTTATATTTAGAAACAGGAGGCAATTGAGGTAAAGCAAAGTCTTATGAGCAGGGCCCTCATAAGATGGGGCTAGTGCCCTTGTCATCAGACATGCCAGAGATCTGCTATTCTCTTTTGCATGTGCTCTCCCTGTCCATTTCCCCACCCACACAAGCACAGATAGTAAAGAGATCTGCAGCAGAAAAGAGCCATGATGTTCACAGTGAAATGACCACTGCTAACATACCAGACAGACAGGTTGAAACTTAGATCTGGGACTTTCAGCCTCTGACAAAATAAATGTCTGTTCTTTAGTTCATCAAGTGCATAGGAACTTTCATGGCAGCCTGAGCTAAGGCAAACATTAAAATGTTTAATATTTTATGAGGGTCATATTGTAGAATATAAGACAGTAGTTAAAAATGGCACTAAGGCTTTATACACAGGCATTATTTCTTACCCATTTCCCTCTATGTCCCTTTGGATGAATGCATTTTCTCCTTGTTGATAAATAATTTTTACACCACAGATTCTTGCTGCCTGAAGTGAGTTCAGTTTTCTGAGGACATAGAATGTGCCCAGACCAGCTTCCTTCCCTACTCATCTTGTTGCTTCAGGTGAATAAACTCAGGGACTTAAATTCTGGGATCAGTTCAATTGTACTGCATATTTTATAATAGACATATTTTAATATTTTAGAGTTGTTGTTTTTATTATAAGAACCACCACCAGAAATATTAAGAAATACACCACTGTTCCATGTCTATGCCTCTAAATAAAATATTGTGCACGTGCACGTGCACACACACACAGACACACACCACACATATACACACTTGTTTCTTGAGAGGGATTGTCAGTATCTCTCTCTCTCTCTCTCTCTCTCTCTGTGGTGTGTGTGTGTGTGTGTGTGTGTGTGTGTGTGTGTGTGTGTGTTTGCTTTCTTCGCTTAACAGTATGTTTTTAAATCAATTGTGTTGATAAGAGTAACTGTTGATTGTCTATTGTCACTACTATCCCTCGGTGGTTTCCACACCACTTTGACTGAAAGCCACTGTGTGAAGTGTTTAAGTTACACATCAGTGTGCAACAGGCATTCAGTGATGGTGCAAAATTGAAACTTGAAAGTGAATGTGTCTGTCTTCTTTTTCAAACGCTTGGTAGCTTAACATGCATAACTTGAAAGGTCTCAAATAGTGGGTCTTCTATGATGAATCTAGTTTGCCTCCATAATCAGAGGTTACAGAAGGTGCCAGGTTTTAAGTGGACAGAACTCAGCACATTGAAAAAAGTGATTCCACTGTTTCTGTGACTGCCACCAAAATATCACCTTAGTCTACTCAAGCACAGTGTAGGTTTTATTCTCTGATTCTCTCAAGATCCACTTTCCCCATTTCTTCTAGAGTTTTAATATATCATGTACAATGTACAGATGGGGGTTTTGTCTTTAATTTGGGCTTCTTAAGGTCTGTTAGCCATAAATTTCGTTTTGAGATAATGCTGGAAAACTTATGTAATTTACATCAGGTCCCTTCCACCATTCTTTCTGCCACACCAACTAGATAGAAATCTATCTTCCATGACTTTTAATAGCATAGTTTCATGATCCATAACTCTTAAGTTTGTCTTTAAAATATAGTTTGTACATTATTAATTCTTTTTCAGTAGTGTCTAAAATGTAATCCACCTACCTGTTCTATTTTAAAATTCAATTATTTTCTTTGTTCTCCCAAAGAACTTCGTGGTCATATTTATTTATTCTTAATTTTTATTTTTCAATATTTTATTACTTTACTAGCCCAGTCAGTGTTCTATTGCTGTGAAGAGACAACACAACCAAGGCAAATCTTATAAAGGAAAGCATTTAACTGAGGTCTTGCCTACAGTGTCAGAGGCTGAGTCCATTATCATCTTGGTGGTGAGCATGGCTGAACTCAGTCAGGCATGGTGCTGTAGAAGTAGCTGAGAGCTACATCTAGATCCACAACCATCTGGCAGAGAATGACACTGGGCCTAGCGTGGGCTTTTGAAACCCCGAAGCTCACTCCTAGCAGCACACTTCCTCCAACAAGGCCACATCTCTTAATCCTTCCCAACTGTTCTCCAACTGGAAACCAAGCGTTCAAATATATGACCCTGTGAGATAAATCTCATTCAAACCATCACATTTTATTTTTTCATTTGTAATTTAGTTTTTATGTGTGAGTGTTTTGCACACATGTCTGACTGTGCATCATTTTTGTTTCTGAGGAGTCAGTAGAGGTCATCAGATACCCTGGAACTAGAGTTACATATATGATATTAAATCACCATATGGCTACTAGAAATTGAAACTAGGTCCTCTGCAAGAATAAGTGCTCTTAATCATTAGTCCCTCTCTCTATCATCCCCCATCTCTTTAAAACACACAACCAACTGATTTTTGCCATCTCTTCTCCAACGTCTAAACATTCGAATTATTGTAAGATTTATTTCTGCCCTCTGCTGTTTCTTGGGCATAGTACTTTCTGAGGTTTGTAGTTTTGTTTTCAAACATGCATTTGAAAGTTCTCTGTGTATTTTAGATTGCAAGAATTAAGGGAGAATGAATGCAGATGTGGTCCCCATCTTCCCACACTTTCATAGGATCAAGATATTCAGGCATCCTTTTTGGTCTCCCCTACAGGGATTTCATTTCTCAGCACTGATGATTAGAGGTATAGATATTAGTCATGTCTTAGCCATTTGTGAATATCTACAAATTTATATAATATACTCTTTATGTTCAGGATGCTATAGAGATGATGTCCTTTCTACCATACTCAGTAAAAAGGGGTGTTGCTGGGGCTTCTTGTTCTGCAGGTCCCATTGCCCTTTCAGCCCCAAATAAGCACACAGAGACATATATTAATTTATAAACTGCTAGCTGATGGCTAGGACTTCTTATTGGCTAGTTCTGTCTTAATTATTAACCCATTTCTATTAATCTATGTATTTTCATGTAGTCTTGGCTTCTGGAGAATCCCTGTACGTGTTAGTCCTTTGGCGTCTACATGGCGTCTCTCTCTGCCAACCTTTCCCAGAATTCTCCTTGCCTCCTAACTCCACCTATCTTTATGCCTCTATTGGCCGGTGTTTTATTCATCAACCAATAAGAGAAAGCATGTACAGAAGGACTTCTCCCATCATAAAGGTAATGTCAAGATAACTAAATTTTGTCAGGCCTCAGAGTAAAAGCTGGCCTGTAAGTGCTCTCTGGGACCCTCTTCCACTTAGATTTTAGTAGGTTCTTTATTGTATTTGATTTGTGAATTTATTTTTCAATAGCAACTGTTATCTTACTTTGTTAGTTCCTCATTAGGTGCTGCTTTGACAGAAGGCAAAGATTGCAGCTCATCATTAACAGTTCTTCAAAATCCATTTCTAAGCTTCTTTTCAAAGTACTTGTTACAATTCTCTGCTCTTTTCTAATTTATCTCATGATTGTATTATGTAAGTTCTTTGATTCAGTGGCTGTTGCTATATGAAGTGTCTTTATGAGAATTCCTGCAACACATAATTTTGGGGAGGAGAGTGTCAGAAATGCAAAGTTATTGGTGATTGGAAAAAAGACATCCACTGAGATTTAAGAGTCAAATTTGGGGTCTATTAACCTTAGCAGAATAATTAGAATGCTGTCATTTTCAAGCAGATAGAAAAATGAATGCTCCATAGGACACCCAGGACACTCAGGATCTCCTTAGAACTGCAATTACTGCTAATTCATAAATTACTGTATGTGTATTCTTTACAACAAGACACTCTTTGTAAATATGTTTGTAAGCATGACTTCTGAAGGCACCGCTCTGCCTTGCTGTTTCAGCATGTGCCTGGGCCTGATGACCTTCTCACAACCTTTCAAATGAGTGTAGATTGCAGTGCTGAATTTTAACTAGTAGGAGATGCATGTTGCATTCATGAAATAGTGAAGTCCTGGCAACTCTGCAATACAACTTCTGAACCTTTTTATGAAATTTAAATGTTAGTGCAATGTCATCATCTTCAAACATCAACTTCCAGAATACATTAAAAGCAGCATTTTCACACAGTAAGTTTTTCACAGCCATCTGATTAATGGAGGATTAGTGAGGCATTACCTAACATTTGTAGGTATGGATAAAAAGAAAATAATAATTTTTAAAATAATGCCATCATTTAAAAAAATCTCAGCATTATATATTTACTTACTGGTAGACCTTGGGTTTAATTATCACATGAAAACTTTTATTTCAGCTGATTAAAATAGTCATCAAACATTGAGAGTAAAATAAGTGTAGTTCTTTATAGAAGAATAAGGAAATGTTTAATGTTTTTGGAAGAAAAGAAAGAGAGAAGTAGTACCTCGTGAATGAAGTAAAAGAAAACCATCTTCCAGCTATTCGTTAGCTTTGCTTTATAATAAGATGTATGCTCAAACCTTTATCCAAACTAACCAAAAGGCAGAGAGAGAGATCATGCTAATTAATAAAATCAGAAATGAAAAGGGGGACATAACAATGGACATTGAGGAAATCCAGAGAATCTTCAGGTCATACTTTGAAAACCTGTACTCCACAGAATTCATAAATTTAAAGGAAATGGGCAATTTTCTGAATAGATATCACTTACCAAAATTAAATCAAGAACAGATAAGCAATCTAAACAGACCTATAACCCCTAATGAAATAGAAGCAGTCATCAAAAGTCTACCAATCAAAAAAAGCCTAGGGCCAGATGGTTTCAGGGCAGAATTCTACCAGAAATTCAAAGAAGAGCTAATACCAGTACTCCTCAAATTGTTCCACAAAACAGCAGCAGAAGGGACATTGCCAAGCTCTTTTTATGAGGCTACAATTACCTTGGGATCCAAGCCACAAAAAGACACAACTACAAAAGAGAGTTACAGACTAATATCCCTCATGAACATCGATGCAAAAATATTCAACAAATACAGGCAAATCGAATACAAAAACACATCAGAGAAATCATCCACCATGATCAAGTTGGCTTCATTCCAGGAATGCAGGCATGGTTCAACATATGAAAATCCATCCATATAATCCACCATATACACAAACTGAAAAAGAAAAACCACATGATAATCTCACTAAATGCTGAAAAAGCCTTTGACAAAATCCAACATCCCTTCATGATAAAAGTCTTGGAGAGATCAGGAATAACAAGAACATACCTAAACATGATAAAAGCAATATACAGCAAACCAACAGCCAACATCAAACTAAATGGGGAGAAACTCAAAGCGATTCCTCTAAAATCGGGAATAAGACAAGGCTGCCCACTCTCTCCATATCTCTTCAATATTGTCCTTGATGTTCTAGCTAGAGCAATAAGACAACAAAAGGAGATCAAGGGGATACAAATTGGAAAGGAAGAATTCAAATTTCACTATTTGCATATGATGTGATAGTTACATAAGTGACCCGGGAAACTACCACGGAACTCCTACAGCTGATAAACACCTTCAGCAAAGTGGCAGGATACAAGATTAACTCAAAAAAATCAGTAGCCCTAATATATACAGATGATAAATGTGCTGAGAAAGAAGTCAGAGAAACATCACCCTTTACAATAGCAACTCACAACATAAAATATCTTGGGGTAATGCTAACCAAAAATGTGAAAGACCTGTATAGTAAGAACTTTGAGTCTTTAAAGAAAGAAATTAAAGAAGATACCAGAAAATGGAAAGATCTCCCATGCTTGTGGATAGGTAGGATCAACATAGTATAAATGGCAATCTTGCCAAAAGCAGTCTGCAGATTCAATGCAATCCCCATCAGAATCTCAACACAATTCTTCACAGACCTTTAAAGAATAATACTCAACTTCATATGGAAAAAAAAAAACAGGATAACCAAAACAGCCCTGTATAATAAAGGAACTTCTGGAGGCATCACCATCCCTGACTTCAAGCTGTATTATGGAGCCATAGTCCTAAAAACAGCTTGGTATTGGCACAAAAATGGACAGATAGACCAATGGAATCGAATTGAAAACCCTGATATTAACATACACACATATAACACCTGATTTTTTACAAAGAAGCTAAAGTTATACAATGGAAAAAAGAAAGCCTCTTCAACAAATGGTGTTGGCATACTAGATTCAGACATGTAAGAGATTGCAGTTAGATCCATGCACAAAACTTAAGTCCAATGGATCAAAGATCTCAACATAAATTCAGCCACACTGAACCTCCTAGAAGGGAAGGTAGGTGCTACCCTTGAACAAATTGGTACAGAAGACCACTTTCTGAACATAACACCAGTAGCACAAACATTGAGATCAACAATTAATAAATGGGACCTCCTGAAACTGAGAAGCTTCTGTAAGGCAAAGGACACAGTCAGCAAGACAAAATGCCAGCCCACAGAATGGGAAAAGATATTCACCAACTCCACATCTGACAGAGGGCTGATCTCCAAAATATACAATGAACTCAAGAAGCTAGCCACCAAACAGCAAACAATGCAATTAAAAGTTGAGTGCAGAACTAAATAGAGAATTCTCAACAGAGGAATCTAAAATGGCTGAATGACACATAAGAAAGTGCTCACCATTCTTAGCCAAGGAAATGCAACTCAAAACCCCTCTGAGATACCATCTTACTACTGTCAGAATGGCTATAATCAATAACACCATGGCAATCTATGCTAGAGAGGATGTGGAGAAAGAGGAAATCTCCTCCACTGCTGGTGGGAGTGCAACCTTGTACAACCACTTTGGAAATCAGTATGGTGGTTTCTTAGGAAAATGGAATCAGTCTACCTCAAGATCCAGCAATTCCACTCCTACACATATACCCAAAAGAAGCACATTCATACAATAAGGACATCTGTACAATGATGTTCATCCAAGCATTATTTGTAATAGCCAGAACCTGGAAGCAAACTAGATGCCTCTCAATTAAAGAATGGATAGAGAAAATGTGGCACATTTACACAATGGAGTACTTACTCAGTGGGAAAAAAAAACCAATGGAATCTTGAAACTTGCAGACAAATAGATGGAACCAGAAACCATCCTGAGTGAGGTAACCCAATCACAAAAAGATAAACATGGTATGTACTCACTCATTTTCGAGTTTTAGACATACAGCAAAGGATTACCAGTCTACAATCCACACTGCCAGAGGAGCTAGGAAACAAGGATGACCCCAAGAGAAGATTTCATAGTCCCTCAAAGTAGGAGATGGGGACAAGAACCCCTGACCAAAGTGAGAGCCCTGGGGTGGGAGGGCAGAAGGAGGTGGGGAGGGTAGAAGGGGAGTGGGAAGGAGAACAAGAGGACTGAGACAGAGTAGGAATAGAGGAGGGCAAGAAAGGAACTGCCTTGATAGAGGGAGACAGTACAGGTTTGGAGAGAGTTCTGGCATAGAGAAAATGTTAGGGGATTCACAGGGATGACCCCTACTAAGAAGCCAGGCAGTGGTGGAGAGGATGTCATTGATGCCCTTCTCCTATAATAAGATTGGTGTCTACCTTGGTTATCATTCCTAGAGCCTTCATCCAGTAGCGGTTGGAAGCAGAAACAGGCACCCACAGTACTTTACTACTGGAATCCAGTTGTGGAGAGGGAGGAGGGATGAGCAAAGGAGCCAAGATGGGGCTGGAGAAACCAGCAGAAACAGTGGACAAGAACTACTGAGAGCATGGAGTTCCTAGTCATAAAGCTGGGGAAACAGCATTGGACCGAACCAAGCCCTCTGAATGTGGGTGCCAGCGAGGAGGCCAAGGCAGTCTATGGGACCTCTAACAGTGGAGCCAGTCTTTACCCCTAGAGCACAAATGTACTTTGGGAGCCCATTCCCTATGGAGAGATACTACTGCAGCCCAGATACAGCAAGGAGGGCCTAGGCCCTCCCCCAGATGATATGACAGACTTTGAAGGTCCCCCGTGGAGGGCCGCACTATCCCTGGGGAGGAGTTGGGGGCGGGTTGGCTGGGGTTGGTGGGGAACATGGGAGGATGGGAGGGCAAGGGAATGGGGAGGATGGATATGTAAATATGAGTAGCAATTAAAGAATAAATAAATAAAGACGTGTGCTCATATTCTATGAATGTCCTTCTTTGTAATAAAACTTGTGCACGTGCACACACACACACACACACACACACACACACACACACACATATATATATATATATATATATGATGTATATATGCCATTCTTTGTAATGAGATTGTGCACATATAACTATAAATGTCCATGGATATTCACAATTCTTTTGAGCTGGCCTGTATTTGTCCAGGCTTGCATGGCAATCAGTCTTGTCAAACAACTTGTTGGTTTCACCTTGGCTCAGTATTTGGTCCTTGTAGATTTGTCACGTGAAGCATAATTTATATTTTGTCTTCCTTTTGCTTTGCTGATAACACTATGTGATATGAGACTTAGTGCTATAATATTTCTGTGTTTGTTGTTTCTTGTAGTAAATTTACATGGAGATTTCTTTGTTGAATCCATTTATGAGCCATTTTTGAAACTTTCATATACAAATAATTGATTTATATGATTTCCATCCCATACTCTCCCTCCTCTAGCCCCTTATCTGACTGTCTCCTCCTACCTTTGTCAACTTTATGGCCTCTTTCTTAAATGGTTGTTATTGTTACACACATTCACACATATGTACATCACACACACACACACACACACACACACACACACACACACACACACACACACACACACAGATACCCTGATGAGCACATTTTGTTTTGCTTGAATATAAATGTACTTAGGGAGGACCACTTGAGATCAGCTAACCCTCTTTCAGCAGGAAAGAAGTAATTGAAACCACTGAGTCACACTGATAGTTTGCAGGAAGTAAACCTTTCTGTGACAGCTCAGGATTTTGATTTATTGGATTTGGAGTTTATAAGTTTTGAGACAGGAACCCAGGTAAACTTTCTCAATCAGTCAGAGTATGTGTGTATATGCGTATTAATGGGGTAGGCCTGAAGGAGGCAGGTGGCATGCTGGTAGGGCTCTGCCTCTGCTGATCCTCCATTAGTAAGATTGTTGAAACATGGGTGTTGTGTCACTGTCACAAGCTCAACGTATTTGGCACAGTGTATTGCTTTTTTTTTTTTTTTTTTTTTTTTTTTTTTGCTTTACTGGGTAGAGCTCAGGTCTGTTTCTGGTGCCTACTCAGAGCTGCTACTCTTTCATGTTGTATGGAACATTTCAACCTTGGAATGCGGAAGTTCAGGGCTACAGGACTGCCCGAGTCTGCATGCTTTGTGAGCCTGGGCAGGATCTGTGTTAATGTATCTTTTATGTTTTTACATAATGTCTTACAGTGTTCCACACATGGTATACACTGTCTTCTTATTGGTGGCTTGATCATTATGACTGTCAGGCAAATTGTACTGAGTGCTGTACAAGGAATCATATTGTTCCCATCTGGTGAAGTAGGAGAGAGCAGTGCAGAAGCCCTCCTGGTTTTCTGACTTCTGAACCAAAGAATTCAAAGGGGCTTGTGTTTAATTACTAATTTAAACTTAATTTTTAGGAAATACTCTTCATAGAGCAGGGAGTATGTTCCCAAGGTTTAAACAAAGAAAGAAAAAAGAAAGAAAGAAAGAGACAAAGAGAAAGAAAGAAAGAAAGAAAGAAAGAAAGAAAGAAAGAAAGAAAGAAAGAAAGAACAAGCAAAAGCTTGTTAATATGAAGCCTTACATGTTCTGGGTTAGCAGTCAGTGTTCTAAGAGAGAGAAGTCTAGCGATATGCCCTATTTTACACCAGTGCATAACTCTTCACTTTTTACTAGTCTTTGTGAAATGAACTCTTAGGAGTCTGTTGTTCTTCCTCATCATTGATTAAATTAGTAAAGCAAAAGAGAAACCATCTCAACTCTAGCTCTCCATGAAATCATGCTGTTTGTAGCTCTGCTAGGATGTGTCTCTCCTTGTCCATTCCTGTGCTAATCCAATTGACTTTTTCCAATGCTTTAGACAGGCTAGACTACCTAGAGAAAATTAGGATGGGATGTTGGAAGAATAAAATATAATTCAATTAAGTTCTTAGCAGGAGTTAGGACAGAGATTTGCACCAAGCTAGAGTCTGATAATGTAAAAAGATTACTTCTCAGGTTCTCAGTCAAAAATTAGCTTTAAAAATGGGATTTCTTGATAGCTATCATTTTTCCCCATGACAATCAAAGTATGTTGGAGTCTGTCACTTATGTGTATTACAAAGGTTAATAGATTAGAAATCTTGGCCCTATTTCATTGTTAATAAATACACATACTAAAAGGCAAAGTCTATTATTATCACAAGCTAACGTAGTGGCCCCACCAAAAAGAACAGAAACATAGGGTCCTAACATGTGACTATCTCTTTTTCCAAAGTGATTTTAGGTGATGAAACAATTTGAGTGTGGCATCATTAAAATCACACACTGTGATTCAAAAGGAGCTGCTAGAATGGTAGTATTATATTATGGTGGCTACCCTGTAATACATCCAGTATCTTTGCCAATCTTTGGATTTCTTTCTGGTTTTCTTGGCAAAAACCTCATGCATTGAGGCTATCTGTAGATGATTACTCTGCCTTCAATTTCAGTGGGCTGCAATGGTGTGCTCTTTTGACATTTAACTTTTTCACATCATATGAAATATCATATATGTCTTTGTAGGTATCCATCCATGCATATGCATGTCAAACCTAGGTACAACTTACCAGATGATATAGAAAGGAGATAGTTTTGCACGAAAGCATATGGTGGCAGTGAAATGCCCTTTGTTCAATATTTAAGTTTCATATTAAGGGAGAATTGTCATTCCTACCTCCACATATATAAGAGGAGAATATGATCATCAGATGCCAAACATGTGATTGACATTTACATATCAGAAAAGGACTTCCATCCACAGCAAGCTGCTTTAAGGAATGGAATGGATTCTGGTACTGAGAGTGTTTGCCAAGAGGCTGAGGCACCATGCCTGTGCCTCAGTCTTCAGGAGCCTGAGTTCTTCCCCAATGCTGCAGACATGAAGCCACCATGCTCTAGCTCTTGGTTGCAGAAGGGTCTGTACCTTTGCTTTAAATTCTGATGGGCTTTAGTTTGAGAGGTTTAGTAACTCAGCTAAGTTTTCTTTAATCAAGATAGAGTATGGGGAATGTTTACTATGCCATTGTCACTGACAAGATATATAATATAAGTAGTCCCATTATTGTTGATTTGTTGTCTTACTAATGAAAGCTAGCACTGTGAAAGGTGTTGAGGACCCAAGTCATTTTATCCTGTGGCTTGATTGTTAGTCTTCATTATCACCAAGTATTCATATATCAGAGTTTATTTCATTATCATAGTGCTCAAGAATTTGCCATAAAACACTTTCTACCTCCTGCTCTTTGAAATCGTTGTCTGTTCTCCATTTTTATATGTAAAAAATTATCCACCATTGTCCTCATAGTTATCAAATCACTCACATAATTTCTTTGAATATTACTTTGTGCTAAGTCTGACTTGACAAATGTATTTGGATAGCATTAGGAGCCTGTGAGGATTGCTATAGATTTTGGCAAAGTTAACTACAAGATTACAGTACCATGTCAAACTCCATAACAACAAACTAATAAAAAGATTTAGAACCAAAACAGAGATCATATCGTCCTGAGGGAGTTAGAAATGTCCTGGTAGATGTCATAATCTGGGCTGTGTTTTTAGGAAGAGTGTAGTGCTGGCCAGATGGAGCCTGATGTGTGAAAACAGAGACATGATGGCAGGCAGGGTCAGGCATTTGTGGCCAAGGTCTCCACAAGCTAAAGTCATCATTTGGTCTTCATTCAGTTCTCTGCTTGCATTGCATGGGATAAATCTGCCTTAAGGAAGCTGGCAATGAGAGTCCTATTGGAATGCCTTTTATACACAAGCTCAGCCACAAAAGGACATGCTGACAACCATAACAAATAACTAAATGAGTGATGAATGAACTTTGCTGAGTAGTAAAGAAATAAAAACAGTTGGAGGATATGTTCAATCATAGTTTTTTCATAACTGTTAACTGAGTACTTTATACATGAAGCATGGTTCTGGATGCTAAGGAAGATCATATCACTCAATCTAGGAAGAGAATTGCATTTTAAAGATAAATATATTTTAATGAGTCAATACACATACGTACACACACACAAATGTGACTACAAGTTTTTAGTAAATACAAGGCAGACAGTGTAAAGAACTCCAAGGAGATGGGATGGTGCACTTTTAATTAATTATTAGAGGAAAGTCAGTTAGAATTTCCAAGGAAGGAAAACATCGCTGAGCCTGAAAACAGAGAAAACAGTAGAACATTTTTGGGAGAGAGATGTGAAGACTGAAATGGAATAATGCTAAGTTTCAAAGACAGAGAAAGCAAGACTGAGGAAGATGAAGGATGGAGGACAGATACACTAGGATGTTCAGAGGGACTTGTGGAAGAAGTTCAGAGGGCTCCATTAACTGAAGAATAAGTTGGAAGAAGTGAGGACAGCTTTTTCCATGTTTTCCTGCCTATGTGGAATTAACACAGTTCAGTAAAAGCTTGGGATTTTTTTCCTTCAGTGCAGTAAGGAGACATGGGTAATAACCCTGTTTTCTATACTAAGAGTACAAATTAGAAGAATTTATCTTCTTTTGTTCTGGGTATGGTGTCACCCACCTCTATTCCTAGCACTGGGGAAGCAGAGTCAGACAGATCTCTAGGTTAGAACCTAGCGTGGTCTATATATAGCCAGCTCCTGACAGTTAATGGTACACAATGAGACCTTGTCTCAAAACAACAACAGATCTGTGATTCATGACAGAGTCTTCCCTGAAATAAGGAAACAGCACATTGTAGATAATCTGAAGGACAACATTAACAAACAGGTGCCTCTCACTGAAGATTCTAGAGGACTTTCATGATGAAGATGGACTGGCCCATTGTTTCCATCAGGGACAAATGGAAGGTATCCATAATGACTATTCCACCATAAGCATAACAGTGAATAAATAACAGCTTCAAGAATGATAGTCATCTTAGGCCAAAGTACTCAGTTTCTCTTGCAAAGACCACATTTCATAATTATATTAAAAATGGGTTGAATTTTAAAGAGAGGAATATTATTCTGAAATGTGTGTGTCTCTTTAACTGTTCAGATCCAATCAAATGGATGCACACTAGCATATCTATGGTGCTACAATCAGATGCTTTCTTTTCAAGAAGTTTTATACTTATTCCCCCTTTTAAATTTGACTGACTTATTCATTACCAGTCTTAACTAAAGATTTTGCAAAACCTAAATACTATTTGCATGATGAATTTCTAACATTTCTTTTAGAATCTCCTTCAGTTAATGCCATTTACAGGATTCACAGTGACATCTTCCACCAGTTCATGAATGGATACCATTCATTTCCATGAGAGACCCCCCCCAAAAAAAAGGGAACCCTTTCTCATAAGAATTCTAAAGACTGATCTGTTAGGTTCTTTAGCTATTGGTAACTTTTAAAGTCATGCTGTATGAAAAAGATGTAAGAAAAATGTCTTTGCTCTCACTCATTGCTAAGTTCATGGGTGGGACAAAACAAAAGATCCATCAACAAATTGGAAGAACATACATGTCTCATTTAAGTATGCTTGATACAGTAGCCTTCATAAGGATACAAAGCCTCAAATTAACAGGGAAACCTAAGTGTTTTCCTGCTGAAGCTGATCAAGACATATAGAGTTGCAGAGAAATACAGCCGGACAAGTGCTGTAATGCAAAGCTAATGAACCAGAGTTGAGGATTTATGTAGCAAGCCTAGTTTGTTCTAAACTCTCCTGGTGTTTATGCTTCTTCTACGTGCTGTGGAGGTGCCTCTCAAGCTGGGTCTTCTGACCTGATTGAAAGGAAATGTGCTGAGGAAAGCTGAGCATAGTAGCCTCCTTGCTTCTATTTCCTCAAGTGTTCTGATACAGCATTTAGTGGTGAATCCCCTCATAGACTCCTGTCTGAGCAGTCACTGGGGCACACGCCAGGAGTGCTTCATTACCTGGGAGAAAGGTTGGTTATGAAGCCATTACAAGCTTGGATTTGCCTTTCCTGCTTCAGTCAGCAGAGTATATCCATGTAAGTAGCTGCCAACTTCTCTTGTTCTACATGGATCCAATAAATTTAACAGACTAATCAACTATTTTACCAAATTTTTAATAACATCCTAGTCACCTCTCAATTTTCATTATATGTTAAAATCTTTGTCAGGCCCAGTTGTCAAAACAAATCTTGCCTGTTTAAATCATATTTGTTTACAATCTCAATTAGATTTGCTAAACAGTTTTATGGTTCAGAATATTTATTGCTTTTAACTTTCACAAAATTGTTCTCATGTCACTAATTTTCATGTGATTTTGACCACATACTTCAATCTGTTTTTTCCTTGAAGTGGTCTCTAGTATGTACTCCGTTCTGGCCACAAATTCATGTTCCTTCTGTGTCAGCCATCCATGTGCTAGAATGACAGATGTGTCCACCACATCTGAGTCCTAAAACTGAAATTCATTAGAATTTTCTTTTTATGATTTGTAGCTGATATTTAGTAGCCAGCATGTGTGCTCATCTGTGTTACTAGCATTGTAGGCCTAGCAGGGTAATCTTTATTTTGTATCTTACAAATAGGGACCAAAACAAACTAGTCCCTAAAAATTAAAAACAAATGGAGAGAATTTGGAAGAAGCTTGAATGATTTGATATAATTTTAAAAGGAAATTCATACCTTGATGGAAACCAACAGCTCTCTAATTGGGCTTAAGACAAGCTCAACAAAGGGACAATCATAGCTGGTAATGGGAACCTAGTTAACTACCCAGTATGAATGAAGTCATGGATCTTGGAACAGAACCTATAATCACCACATTATTAAATCAGTGCAATCCCTAAGTAGCCAAAGTATTTGTCCTTAAACCCAGAGACAAGTATAGTTCTCACTTATCAAGGAAACTTCCCTTTACAACAGAGATCATTATAAAACTACAACCAATCAAATTGCAGAGTTGTGGACCACAATCCCAATGGATAGATCTACAAAACAACTCCCACACCTAAGGTTCAGGGAACATTATGGAAGAAGGAGTAAAAATATTGTAAGAGCCAGAGAATCAAAGTGTTGCTGTGAGATGTGTCTCCTAGTGATGTCAGAAGCTGTGCCCATAAAGTCACACCAGAATGACTGCCTAAACATGAGCTGAACAAGGACAAAAAAATAGACATACCAAAGTAGATGTTGGAAACCCATGTGGCTTCAAACATACACCAAAAGCAAAATCTAAAACAAAACCAGGCAACTAAGGAATGCTGAAAGTGGGAGAAATAGTCTTCCCCAGAGAGGAGCATACCAGTTGGTTGTCAAATACCAAATGGTCAGCCTTGTAAACATACACACAAGTAGCATTATACAGACTGAGTAGTTGTATTTATGTATTTTGGTGTGTGTGTGTGTGTGTGTGTGTGTGTGTGTGTGTGTGTGTGTGTGTACATGCCTGTATGTGAGAGAGAAAGAAAACAATAATTCAGAAAAGGCCATGAATTTGAAATTGTAAATAGGCACATGTGAGAGGGTTTAGAGGGAGAAAAGGAGAGGGAGGATGTATTTATAATCTTAAAAATAAAGAATTAATTTTAAAAGAAAGGGGAGGAGGAAATGGAAAGAAACATTTAAAACAAGTCACTGTGTTTATTGCATATTTTATTTTTCCTTGTGGAGCATTGGTCAAAAGACAAATTCTTATCACTAAAAGATGGAGACTGGAGTTAGCACAATATAGAAGTTTGCCCAGTTGAAGGAAAATGATGGAAAAGATAGTCTTAATCACATTTAAAATTGGCTGCTCTTTTCCCTGGTTGGCCTGAAACTTGCTATGTAGACTAGGCTGACTTTCAATTCACAGAGATTTGCCTTCCTCTGCCTTCTAAGTGCTGGGATTAATGGCATCTGTCATCAAGCCTGGTTCCACGATAGACTCTTAACTAAGGAACTGTTCTTAATTTTTGTTTTTATATATTTGGGAATTTCATACATGGGTACTGTATTCCTATCATTCACCCTTCCTATATTCCCTCTAATTCCTCCTATGCCATTCAAATCCCTCTCAAATTCACAGCCTCATCTCCATTAATTTTTGTTGTTAAATAATATACAACCCACCAAGTCCATTTAAAGTTGCTCATGTGTAGCTGAGTTTATAGCTGACCACTGGGAATTGATAACATATGAGAGAGCTAATCCTTAAAGGGGACTGGGCTTCCCTCTCTCAGAAACCATTCATTACCATCACTCTTCATATAGGGCCTGGACATTGTGGTATTTCTCCTCTCCACGCTGGCATGTCACTTGTCATTATGCAGGTCTTGTTTAGGTAATTATATTGTTGAAATTTTGTGAATACACCTTTCCTGTCATGTCTAGAAGACATTTTTTTCCAGCTGCAGGTATCCTGACCCTCTGGCTCTTAGGAATTCTCTAAGATTTTTCCCTGAACCTTCCACTGTAGCTATCATGTGGGGCTGAGCAGCCTATAGTCACTCATTCTCTGCATTGGACCAGTGTTACTCTCTGTAATAGACTATATCTGTTGCAAAAAGAAGCTTCTCTGATGTGAGAGAGAGCTACGTTTATCAGCCTGGGTCTGTGCAGGTCCACATGACTAGAGCTAGGCCTAGGACTACATGGATAGCATGGGTGGGTACAATTCATTAAGAACTTTTTTTAATTCTAAAATTCATCAAGTTGTAATAAAAAGCATTTAATTTTTTTTTCTTTTATATGTGCATGTGTGTGTGTGTGTGTGTGTGTGTGCGCGCGCGCACGCGCGCGTGCGCGTGCGTGCTCTGGTGCATGAGTGTGGCATGCATATCAAGGCACATGTGTGGAGACCAGAGAACAACTTGTGAGAGTGTGTTTTCTCCTTCTGCTCTCTGGATCCCAGAGATTGAACTGAGGTTGTTAGTCTTGGAGGCAAGGACTAAGCCATCTCACTAGCCATTTTGAATATAAAATTGTATATGAACCAAATACTGTTCTTAAATGAATTATTTAATAAGTGATTTTGAAGCAAAATGGGGGGGGGCAGTAAAGAGTAAGCTTTAATAGTCACATACAAGTAGGTAAACTCTAGATAATGGCAGCTATTATGTGATGAACTTCATGATGTTCCTGTACCAAGTGCATACTGTTCCACTGTGAATAGAAGTTTGGGAAATAAACGCCAGAAGCTTTTGATCCTATATATTGTAGAATCCGAATAGATGTTAACTTTTTAGGAACTAATGAGAAACCCATACACCCCTGGGTCAAGATGTGCAGTTTACAAAGCTAACCAATTTAAAAAGAATTGAATAGAGTAATACAGTGAGAGTATTCTCCACCCATATAAAGATCACACCTGCCTTTGGAGGGAATTGCCAAGAGAATGGGATGCCTCTAGATGTTGCTGCTTAAAATAAGAATATTTTCTAGCATTTGGGAAGGACAGTGTCATTTCTTCACAGTGAACTTGATTCCTGAAATTCACTTCAATGCTAATTTAATTTTGATACTGGGATAGCAGAGGCTTTCACGATTCGTGGTACTTGAGTTATCCTGGGATTTCTGATGAGTGATTGGGAATAAAAAGGGCCTCCCCCCTGCAGGCTGGCACTGATGGAGACATAAAATGAATCCCAGTAGTCACAACTCTAGAAAGAAAAAGAGCCCCTGAGCATAATCCCACCGAAATGCCTGGCACTCCTTTGCTTTAAGGAATTTCCTGTTGGCCTTAGGGAGACGTTAATGGAACTCTTTAGGCTTAACCTCGTTAGGAGATTGCTCTGTAGTCCTTGTTGTTGCTACTTTAAAGTCAGGAATTTTAAGTAGATTACAATGAAGAACAGTGCAGTGCAGCGTAAAGTTAACATTACAATGTTAATAACACTCAACTGAATTATTAATTTCTGCCAGAAGTTGCTTTTAAAATAATCAGGATTAACTGAAGAAATAAGGATGGCTTTCTCCTCTTTGCTTCTTTATCCAAAGAATAATTAATTATAATTGAGAATACCTTATAAAAACAAGAAAGAAATACAGGTCTACAAACGTGTTTTATTAACAACAGATTGTATTACCATTCTATAGCAGTTGCATAACCTATTCCATTAGGAAAGAAGAAAATCAAAGGCAGTTACTTCATTGAAACTATGGAGTCTTTTGCATCCTTAGAACCAGTGTTGCTAGAGGCCAGTGTTGGGTGGGGATGGTGACCAAGAATGGTTAACATGGAAAGGGATGTGCTGTGTGTTATTTCTCTCTTCTGGTAAAAGAGCCTTGTAAACAGCACACAGGCAACACTGCCTGGGCTAGAAGCAGAGGGACTGGCAGATGGCACTCAGGCTAGAGACTGCTGGCAGATGGCATAGATTATTTGAGCAACAAAGACACTTTGGCTACGGATGCTAAGACTTGGAAAGAAAGAAGACAACTTCTCTGGCATTGCCAGCTTGTATTCAGAAAATGTTTTGGCAGAATGGAGACCTATGAAAAGATACTCAATTGTTAACTACAAGGAAGAGGCAAGTTGCTGCTAAGTTTCTTGAGTGTGCTCCAGAGGTGTGACTGGAATCTCCTCTGTGCCCTCCTCGGAGACCATGTGCCAGCCCTCCATGGAATTGGACTCTTGTTTCATCTTTTCTGATCAAAAGGATAGCACTTCAGAACTTTATTTGAAAGAAGTGCTCCACACTTTTCTGTTTACAATGTTAAAACAAACAAACACTTTATTGCTAACTGTGTTTCCCTGGCATCAGATAGTAAGACATAACTTTACACTGCGGAACTGAAGTGCGGCCTTTTGTCCAGACATGGTCTTTCATTCCACAGTGCATGCCATTCTACAACACTATGTAATGAAGTCAGGTTTTGTTACATGATGCTGAGATTTTACCAACAAATGGTGCACATGCTGGCCGCACTAAATTCTGTGAGCCTGTAGCCATAGTTGTAGATATTCTATTTGGTTTCTGGAGCCCAAGAGGCCCCTGTAACAAAGAATCTTCTTTTATTTTCTAATGATTTTGTGGGTTTGAGGGTGACTATGACTTTTTTTTATTCATTGCTTTTCTATATGCTGCCTATCTTCCTCAATTGTTTCTTGTTAGATGATCTGTTTCCAAATTTAATGAACTAATTTAATTTTGCCTATAGATAGTTTTGGAAACTAGAATTTACAAAGCTGCTCAGAAACAATATATCAAGAAAAGTATTAAAAAATAGTTTTGAGTGTTAAAATGTCATTTAAAGCAGGGATATGAAAAACAATTCTATATATACTTTATTTCTTTTTTTTTTATTTTTTATGTGTTTCACCTGCATTTGCAGTGCCCAGAGAAGCCAGAAGAGGTCTTCAGATTCCTCTGGAACTGGAGTCATGCATTATTATGTACTGGGAACTGAACCTGGGTCTTCTCCAAGAGCAGCAAGCGCTCTTACCCACTCTACATCTCTCCAACCCACTATTCTATATATCCTTAATAATTATTTTTCTCTAGTTCATTGAACTTAATATTTTTGGTATCTCAGAAAACTCAGATATTTTCAGATGTAATTGCAAACGCTATTAAATTGGTTAAGTGCAATATATTCAGAAGAGTGTCACTGTAATTGTCCCTGAGCCATCAAAATCACCTTTATAATGATTTATCTCCAGGAATGTCTTTTCTTAGAGTGTCTACACCCCCATTACATGTGTTTCTTTCAGTTTTAGTGATTCTCAAACTACTAAAGATTTGAGGAATCTCACTGGAAATGGAAAGCAATGATGGAAAGATGGTAATAAACGTATAGAAAGTGAAAGATAAAAGGGGACCCATAAAAACTTACTAGGTTGGATGACACTTTAAGAGGAAAAAGTGCATCTTAGTAGAAAATAATTATGACATTCAAAGTTTCCTTTGGGCTAGAAAGATAGTGTGGTAGTTGATAATGTATACTGCCTTTGAAGAGAAACTGGGTTTGGGTCCCAACACCCAGCTCTCACCTTACTGTAGATTCAGCTCTAAGGATCCAACACCCTCTTTGGGCCTTTGTGGACACTGCAATCATATGCATTTATCCACTCATAGGCACACATGTATACATAATTAAAAATAATACCTTAAACAAATTCTCAATAAATGGATAAAATTTTAGGACTTAAAGGACAAATGTTAATTTTCTTAAAAATATCATGTATTTTTAAAATTTTTTTACTTTAATTAGAAAGAAGATTATTTTACATGTTAATCCCAGGTACCTCTCCCACCCCTCCTCCTTTGCCCCCACCAACTAATACAGTACCTATCCCATACCCTTTCTTTTCCCCAGGGAGGGTGAGGCCTTCCGTAGAGGGGGGTCTTCAAAGTCTGTCATATCCTTTGGGATAGGGCCTAGGCCAACCCACTTGTGTCTAGGCTCAGGGAGTATCCCTCCATGTGGGATGGGCTCCCAAAGTCCATTCCTATGCTAGGGATAAGTACTGATCCACTACAAGAGGCCCCATAGATTTCCAAGTTCTCCTCACTGACACCCACATTCAGGGGGTCTAGATCAGTCACATGCTGGTTTCCCAGCTATCAGTCTAGGGACAAAGAGCTCTCCCTTGTTTAGGTCACCTATTTCTGTGGGTTTCATCAGCCTGGCATGGACTCCTATGCTCATCCATCCTCCTCTGCAACTGGATTTCAGTTCAGTTCAGGTTTAGCTGTGGGTGTCTCCTTCTACTTCCACCAGCTGCTGGATGAAGGCTATATGATGGCATATGAATTAGTCAAAAAGATCATGTATTTTGAGACCTTCAGGTGGGCCAGTTGTATATGGATCATCAGTCTAACCTTGTATTTAGACACCTTAGGGTCATGGTCTATTATTAGATAACATAAGTAATATGATTGGCTTTTTAAAAAATCAATATTTTCCTTAAGGTGGAAATTGTAGTTGTAATCTCTGTTAGATCATGCCTTATAGTCAACCTCTGATGTATCTCCCAGAGATGATATTCTTGGAACCACATGATCCCTCAAGCTGGGCAACTCTCATTCCATATAAGATCACATTACTTTGTCACCTTTGACCTTGCCTTTATTTTCACCTGCAAACAAAGGTTGTCTTTTAAAGTCTTTCATTCATCTCTGGAGATTTTCTTGCTACTCCAAGATGCAATTGTTTAGAATGGAGAATTGATATCCATTAGTTTGTTGGTAACTTTTGATTATCATGTATTGTCATCTTTCTTCACACAGGCAAGCAGACTGCATTATGTGCAGTTTCCTCCTCTGTGTTCCGGTAGCAGCTTCAGCCAGATGTGCTCTGTAAAGTGTATACTACCTCAAAGGTGATTTGAACCTCAAATCTACGGTTCCTTCCTGTCTATTCCTAAGAAACTCTCCTCAGGATATTCTTTTATGTGCTGGTTCCCACAACTCACATTCATCCCCCAGATTTGCCTTTGACATTTTCTTCCTCAAACATTGAGACAAATTTTTAAGCCATCTTACCATGCAGTGAGAGACATGGGGTTTTGTTCCATCCATGATTTTAACTTCTGGCCAAATTCTTGAACAAAAGATTCAGTTCAATTAACTCTAGCCATACACGACTCCTGGAGCCATCTCTATCCATACTCCATCCTCTGTCACCATTCTCTCTGGCAAATTTTGTGTTTCTTCACCACATACATGTTTCCACAGCACCATGATGTTCCTGCTTGCATAGAGGTGGGCCTTTGGATGTGCAAACACTTCCCTTTCATTGTTAGTCCATAATTCGAAGGAATTGGCATTTCCATCTGTTTTCCCATAGAAGCAGTGTTTACTCTTGTCAGTTATAATACTTAATATACTTGTCATGTGTATTCAATACAATTTCCTAGACTTCTAGAGAATCTATTTGTAACCACTGCTTACAACGTAGTATTGTTTCTCTGAAAATATGTATTCTAGTTCCTAATAACTAATCTGTAACTAAGCATATCTAAGGCAACTTAATTACAGAGTGAGAATTGCTCTTAGGCTGTATGTCTAGAAAAGTATACTGAGAGGAATAGGCAAGTAGACATCCATAGAATTTGTAGTTCCTTGAAGACGGGTTTTAGCATGTAACCAAAGTAGAATGTTCCTATTTCAGTCACTAGCATTTCCCATGTGCACAGCTTTTCAGATTAAGCAGAACCTTTTCATATTGTGTCTACTAAAAGAGGGAAGCTGAATTTTATGAAAATTGAATCCAAACAAGGGTTTCATTATTATATGATTTGCCACTCCCTACTGTTTACAGCACCAAATAAAGTTTAAGTGGATGATTCCAATTTCAGCTGTCACCTGTGTTTTGATTTTCCATGGGGTGTTCCTTTCATCTTGCTAGTGTTTCACTGGGGAAATTGTCTGACAGCAAATAGATGGTTTGCTGTTCTGTTTCTATGCCCATATTTTCCTGTATCTAGGAGCCACTTTCATCTTCTTCCTTGACTTCTACACGTAGCTCCAGATCATTCCTGCCTCCATCCTTGCTCTAAGACCTAACACATCTTTCTATGGAAATGAGAGGTAAGCTGTACAATGCATCCCATTTTGTGTTTCCTTGATTAAACATTATAGTCAGATCTGTTGGCTTAGAATAAAATATAAAGATCATCTAGGGACTTGCTAGTACATACATGATCATATTCTACAAACTGCTGTAATTTATTTTGACCCAGGATCCCTTCTGACCCAGTATGATTTCCCCTATCATGCCTTCTACTTCTAGAACCCCTGAAGTTCTTTCTTGCTGTTAAACATACACACTGGCTGTTTCCTCTTCCTGATTGGCTCTCTGACAACATCTTTTCTTGGAAGCCAACACTTCCTGAGTTATACAGAAACTGTTACTGGACATCTATTTAATGCAGTTCTAATATTAGAGCCTTCATGTCACTATTGCCTTATCTTCTTCACATTTGTTACTATCTAAACTAGTTATATTTCTTTCTGTGCCTAAGGTCTGACTCCCACTGTTGGTTGTAAATTCTAAAATGAGAGGATGACTTGATTCCCACCAGAACATTGGTTCTTACAAGAGAGAGCAGTGCATAGACATCCCAGCAGATAACTAGTAAAGTAAATGATCTGGACATGTGTCTTGGGGTTTCTATTGCTGCAACAAAATACCATAACCAAAAAGCAAATTGGGGGAGGAAAGGTTTATTTGGCTAACATTTCAGCATTTCTGTTCATCACTGAAGGAAGTCAGGACAGGAATTCAAACAGGGCAGGATTCCTGAAGCAGTAACTGATGCAGAGGTCATAGAGGGGTGTGCTTACGGGCTTGCATTACTGGAGCATCCTGTGTGGACCCAGGCTCCTTTGATATGCTCAACATCTATACTATTAAACAGCATTATCATGTTTTTTCAAGATAGGGTTTCTCTGTAGCTTTGGAGGCTGTCCTGGAACTTGCTCAGTAGACCAGGCTGGCCTTGAACTTACAGAGATCCACCTATCTCTGCTTCTCCAGTGTTGGGATTAAAGGGTATTATTTTATTTTACTCCTAAATCATCAGTTATTTCTTAAATCCAGTGGAGGAGGCATGATTCCCCAGAAGGAGAATAATGAACTGTCAAAAGTCACACTGATCCAGGGTGTTTAGAAACTGCTTCCATCAGTAGTTATTTCTATAACTATGCTGGTTCCTTATTCCCTGAACTTTGGCTATCAATTATTATAATGATAAAATGGAATTATTAGCAAAGCATGAACAGCTGGACATGAAGTTAATACTTAATATGTGTGAACTCTCTTTGCTCTATTTAAATTCCTAAACCAGAGATACAGTATGTGTGTACTATTTTGAGTGTGTTTATATCTATCTAGATAATCATTCAATAATTAATATCTGTTAAAATATTTATTGGCCACCAGTTTGATTAGGACAACCATTTTCTAGGATCTGGAATTATAAATGATAAAATATAACACAATCTACCACAAGTGTTAGCATTGATGGTTTTAGATAATATTTTGTGTTCAGTTAGTGTTTGAGGTGTGTGTGTGTGTGTGTGTGTGTGTGTGTGTGTGTGTGTGTGTGTGTGTGTGCATGTACCACCACATGTATACATGTATATGTATTTAAATGTATTTTTATACAGCTAGGTGTCATTCATATTTGTGTGTGTGAATGTTATCCTATAAACAATTCCGGTGCATACACATTTGAATTATTTTATCATTAAAAACAGAATTCTTGCCCTTGTTGAAACAGTGTTGCTCCATAAAGTTGATAATGGATTTGTTGATTTTTCTAAAATGTAAATTAAAAATATTGAAAGCCTAAAACCTTGGTTTAATTATTTTTACATTTTTAACAGGGACATAACGAATGATTACAGCATTACCCACATGTACACAAACACATGCCCATGTGCACACACATGACTTCTTTGTACTCTAATTCTTTTTTTTTTTTTGGTGTACTGATCTCTAACCACCATATATTTTCAAATTGGAGGCCTTTCTACATTGTTGAGCATTCTTTTGTGTGTCTTGCAGTCTGAGCATATCTAGGTTGGACTGAATTTTCTCTCCAGAATATAGGTGAAAGTAAGTTTTCACAAAACATGGCTGCTTTTCCCCTCAGCACTGTTACAACATGCTTAATGGGCTGTAATAGTATTTTTATTATCTTATAACTTCAGCTCCCTTAATGTGTTTGAAGGTCTTTAAAATGCACCTTTGAGCATTGTTTTGTGTGCTTTGTGTCCCTTGAATAAATAATATACCCCTATTGACTTTTTAATTTTGGAATTTGATAACAGTAATGAAAAAGAAATCCCTGATCATTTTTTTATGTTTTGACACTTCATTTCATATCATTCTTTTCCCTTCCCAGGGATGCATGTAGCAGACATTTGTCTCTTTTGAATGGGTATTATTGCATTGTTTAAAAATAATAATTCCACCACTACTCTAGTAAACTTTAATTGTTCCCTACCTTTTGTCACATCAGAATGGAACTGACTGAAACATCTGATCTCACTTACATTCTCCTCTGCCACCACAAGCATAGAAAGAACGGGCCATCCTGGGCAGCAAAGTATCTCATTGTCTAGGTCATAGAGACTGAGGGAATTGGGTCTGTGGGGCTGGGCTGTCCCTGAGAAAGATAACCTAAATGCCACTTTGCTTGAAGCATTGGGCATTTTGAAAAATGTCTCTGTATCTCATCTCTTCTGAGAAATTTGATGGACTTATATGATCACTTCATGAAGACCCAGGTGTGTCATGGGTCCCTTTCCTTGATGTTGGCCCAATAGGGCTCTCCAGTTGGGAATCAACTACCAGTAAATCTATTTTGTTGAGGAAAAGGTCAAATGAAGCTATATGTAAATGACACATATTATTTATTAAGGGTTTAGGGGGACCCAGGGTTTTAAAGGTTTATTTCATTTCACCTTCACAACAATTCTACTAGATTAATATTAGTGCCATTATTTTCTTCACTTTATAAATGAGGGGACAGGTTTATGGGGATTAAATAATTTACACACAATCTCAGGTCCTGTAAATAGTGACGCTCTGGTAGAAGGCTGTGTTACATAATGCATGAGGCTTAAAAACTGCCTGTCGTCATACCAGGGTCATGGGAATTTGGCCTGTCTTTCTTTATGACCACCAGTATTTCAGCTGGGAACAATGGAATTCTGAAAATTCCAGTTTATGTTCAAAACATGGTGTCAGGCTCAGTCACTTCAACAACTTCCAGAGAGGCCCTTTATTGAATTTCATATCAATACCACTTTATCATAGTTTGGAATTTATATAAGATCATGAGTGGAGCTCATTTGCAGTGATAACTTAAGAGCTTCTTGCCTCTTGAGGTTGGGAAGGTTGCATGGCACAGGAAATGTGGCAGGCTGGGAGATTTTGGCCTATCCTTTTAGGTCCTGTCTTTATCCCTGGTGGTGAGCTCTTTTCGTTATGACTAATATAAAGATGGTCAGCAGTGTTTAAAGCCAACAACAGAGGGTCATGCAGTATGCCTATCAAATTTGTCCATTACCACTAGGGAGGTAAATGAGGCTTTGCTCTGCCTGATGACTATCATGTGCATCCTAGGCTTCTTGACATCGATGTTTTCCTTGTAAACAGCTATTGCTGCTACTGCCTATCTAGTTCCACATGATCAAATGTGGTTTGCTATGACAAGGAGAGACTGCATGATATAATTTCCATGAGGTTCCATTGCCCAGATGGAGATGAGTCCTTTTGTTCTCATTGATCCCTTTCATTGTTTTCTAAACCAATGTAGACTCTCTTCTGGGACCCTGTTGAGGAGTTTTGCTTAGACTTTAGGGCCAACAGGGGTAGAAGTGTTCCTTGCCCCCTGCCCTTCGATGACTTTGGTGAGTAAAGAATTTTTAAGTGGAAATGAGATTCTGGTTTTGGCGAAATAATTTATATTATAGGGCACTAGCCGTTTCTCTTCCTCTCCATATATAATTTGGAACATTAAGGCTAAATACCGTTGTGTGCATAGGGACTGACTATATTTAGGAATGTCTAAAAACACAAGACAACAAAATAGTCACATAACTTCTTTGATGCACTGTGAGATATTCCCTCTAATGTAGAGAGTTTGTTTATATTGGCTGTGATTCTTTTTATCCAGTCATGTAACATTGGACTGAGCATGGAGGAGATTAACATTTTTCTTCTCTAGGATCAAAGAAGTCTAAAAATAGTGAGAAAAACAAAACATATGTAGATAGTGAATCTTATCTCTGCCCCAAATTTTCTAGTCCCTTCCTGCTATACAAGTCTGTGGAATGATGTTTAAAGGTGTGTGTGTGTGTGTGTGTGTGTGTGAGAGAGAGAGAGAGAGAGAGAGAGAGAGAGAGAGAGAGAGAGAGAGAGAGAGACAGAGACAGAGACAGAGACAGAGACAGAGAGCATGTGTGTACATGCACACATATGCATGATATTTTCAAAATACCAGGTTGTTCCTGTCTCTATGAGGACTATGGATAAACACAATCCTCTTGTCCCTTCTTCTATTCTGTTTGCCATTACTCAGCAGAATATGTACTGACAAGACTATCACTCAGATGAGAGTTGGGTCTAGAGCCCTAGACTTCACCCTTTCATCTTTCAGCTATTCCCACAATTTCTTGACCATGATGTTGCAACAAGGCTTTTGTTTTCTGTGGGTGGCACCATCCTTTCCATCTTTCTTATTCTTTCAAGCTCCCACATTCAAGTCCCCTCAAATGAGCATCTTGCCAGGGTGGCAGAGAATGCCATCTTACTTTGGGAAGCAATGAAGTTAACTATGTTGTCAGGCTCTAGGCCAAATAAAGTGTAAAGCATGACAATTAATTGGATAGCTACCAAAATACCTCTTACTGTAACTATAACTCAGAACATCCCTAGCTAAAGTTAAAAGATAGTGCCTCTTAATTCATTTGAATGCTTCTCAGAGTGCTTGTGGATGCCTCTACACTGTTTGCAAAATAGACTTTGGCATAGCAGGGACAGTGAAGATCCAGCCTAGCATTAGAAAGTTGATCCTTTCAGTAAGCCTGGAGGTATGTGGCCCTGTGTTTGTCCCACAGATGAGGGGAACGCTCAGCGTAGGGACTTGGAACCAGAGAAGCCCTGGTTGGAATCATGGTGACTTTGTTAAGTCTGCAGAGTGAAATAAGTTGAAACATTTGCAAGAACAATGAAACATGAAGCATCCTCCCATGCTATATGAAAGCAAGATGGTACTACACTCTGGTTGATTAACGTAATGCTCAAAATGAATGTCTCAAAGTAAGGAAGGAAGTGTGCATAACATTTTCTTACTACTTAGCTGGAATCTAGTCAAATTGAGTTAAATACCCATTTGTTTTTGTTACAAGGGTTGAGGGGTTATTTTGATCTTTTCGAAACAAATGACATTTAGAGAAATGTAAGATTGGCTTTCCATTATTAAAACATTTAAAATGTTTGAAAACGTATAACACAAGAATAGTGTTGTTTAATTTCAAATTATCAATTGTAAATCTCAATGCTAATACACTATTTGACTTGGATTGACTTTGATAAATTCTCTTTTGTAAGTATAGATGCTGCCTGTGTATCTTAATTTTAGGCCCATGGTTATTTTCCTAGCTGGATTTTCATTAATCATTTAGTATCTAACTGCTTATTTTTGTGTTTTCAGATTAAAGATATATTTGTAGTTTTTTCACGAATTCTAATTACATTTTAAAGTAGACCCCTCAGGGGCAGTTTGTGAGACATTCCATTTGATTTACTATAGGCTATAAACAACTCAAAGCAAGCCTTTGTTTGAATTTAAAAGAAGCAAAACTAATCATATTTCTGTACCATCCTAGTTTATCCATCACTTTGACTTTGAGAAGGGCCTTCTCCTTGGTTTTCTTGAGCTCCAGACAGAACTCTGCTTAAAACCATGTGTGAGGAACATTTTCAATGGGGAGAAAAATTTCAGTTTGAATCTCTGCTCACATTATGGGTCCTATTTTTAAAAAATGAGATGCTAAAAAGGCAAATAATAATGACAGGAGTGATTTCTTTATTTAGAAAAAAATCAACTGTCAATTAACTAATGAGTATTCTTTTTAATCAGTGTTAATTGACAAATTTCCCACACTTACAAACTCAGTGTTTGTGTGGTTTCTTTTTGGCTCATCCTGATTTCCCTTGTCTGTGTTGTTCACCCTGTAGGGTGTAATTCTATATTCCCTGAGTTCCCTCTGCTGGAGCTAGATGGAGCTATGAGATCTTCTGTAAATGTATATAAGATCTTCCCTTGGTGGTTAGCAGACAAATGCCACTAGAACGCCTTCTTGCCTTTCCCTCTTCAAGAGAGTATGGACTTTTAATACACAGTCATTACAATGGACAGGTATTTCAGTTCAATTGTTGTCATTTACTTCTGAGCTTCTCAAAAAAGAAGAGAAAATAAAAAATTCCCCAGACCAAAGCAAAATGACAAAACAGTGTTGACTCAAAATCAGGTTAAACGTTCTGTCATTACAAATGCAGTTATTTTGTTGTTTTTGTTGTTGTTGTTGTTCATAGTACATTATCTCAGATGTCTAGAGAACACAGAAAATGAAAGAGGAATATATGACAATTATTTCACAATCACCTGCCATATCTTATACATGCACGTTATTATAGGTAGATATGGTTATAGATATAAAATATGTACAGACTATATATGTAACATCATGGAAAATGTATCAAATATTTGGAAATTGTGTCTGGAAAGCTTCTGCCGGGACTTACAAGAAGACAGCATTCAATTTGCCTGTAGAGGGATGTTCCTTCCTTGAGCCCCTTCCTTGCATCTTACTCATGCCTTTGGAATGCTCTGAGAGGAAAGGCCATTATTAGTTTTGTGGATGGTTGTTTTGTTTTCCCCTCAGCTCAGTATTGATCCAGCTATGCAATTTTGGTCCTTTGTCTTTCCATACATTTGAATCCTGTGGAAGATGTCCAGACTGTTGTCACTCTGCTTGCAATCTGTTAGGACAGACGTTGTTAAAGGTCATGTGCTGAGTTTGAGAAACTCATTGTGCTAAGTTTATAGGAATTTTGCAATTATGTACTAGATAAACAGAGCTCTTCATTTAGAAGACCAAGTGGAGGTAACACGGATAAGGAGGATACACCCATGAGCCTACATGCTTCACAGTCCAGTGCTTACCGAAGCTAGCCTGCTCTTGCATCATAGGCACTTTGACTAGGCTTCATGCTTTGACTCTTTCCCCAAAGAACACTTGGATGCCTTTCCACCCTTGCAGCAATAAAACTCAGTTACAAGCTGTTACACCCATTTTAGCAGACAAGAAAACTGGCTCAGAGGGCCAGGGCCCCTAAGATCAAGCGACTGGTGAAGTGGGGAAACCGGGTTCACATCTGATTCTCAGGGACATGTTTCCACTCACTATTCACTCATCTGAGTACCCTACTGCCTATGCACAGAGCTTTTCCTTTCCTTTTTAAAAATTACTTATTTACATATGGTGTGTGTGTGTGTGTGTGTGTGTGTGTGTGTGTGTGTGTGTGTTTGTGTTTGTGTGTATGTACATGTTCATGAAAGATGACAGCTTGTGGGAGTTGATTGTCTCCTTCCACCAAGTGGGGCCAGAGATCAAACTCAGATGGTCAGGCTTGGTAGCTAGTGCTTCAACCCAGTGAGCCATTTCTCTGGCCCTCGTCATCCATTCTTAAGCACCTATTTCCTCCAGACCCACTTTAAATTGCTCAGCAGTGCAACCCTCACCGTGAGCTAATATTCAAATAAATTGTATCCCCTCAAACAGGAGCCTCATACATACTAGCAGTCATTCCCCATTCCCATCTTTATCTTTTCAAGTGTAGAATTTTATGTGTTGTGTGTAAAGTTCAAGCGAATGGCTCTGTCTTCTTTCTGTCTGTCCACGCCACACAGGAAGAAGCCATGACATATCCTTCTGGTGTTGCCTTTCCAGATGTCCTCTTGGGGACGTCTTCCTGTGAAGCTTCAGCATCAGTGCTCTCCCACTTGACCATGGATTCAAATCACCCACTTGTTAACAAGCATCAGATGCTGGGAGGAAGAACTGGGTTTCCCGTCTGTGGGCTCTGAGGGGTCCTTTTGAGCAGTATGCTAAAAGATCTTTAGAGGGGCAGTGAAGAAAAAGGGGCTATGTCTATTTGGTAGCCTTTATAATTTTAATCTGATGATTTGCTTTCACAAGGTAGTTTGTTCATAGGGAAGTTCTTGATCCATTTAGAAGAGCTTTGGTTTGGTTTGGATTGGTTTGGGTTTTAACAGTATTTATGTGGAATCTAGGGCCTCTCACATCCTAAGCAAGTACTTTACCATAGGTTACATCTCAACCCGCCATTCCAATTTGCATAGAGGTGATCACATCTTATTGGAGGTATATTAAAAATCGATTGGCTTTGATGGTTGTAAAGTGATATTAAAATGGGAGGCCCTACATGAGCCTCAGAACACATCTTTAGCTCCTGTGTACATGGTTCACCAAGGACCCCACTGAAGAGTGACCAAGAAATACCTGTCCAGACTGAGTCCTCTGGGTTCTCACTGGACATGGATGACAGGCTTCAGAGTCTTCTAGGCCTTTACATGGTCTTTATTCCATTTTTAGGACCGGCATTTCTTTAGCCTCCATAGCTTTTTTAGGCCTAAAGTGAAAAGGAAATTGCCCTCTAGCTTGGGGATAATTGCAGAAGGGCTGGTTCTAAGAAACTGCCTTACGTCTCGGAGGCACTGGGCACTTTCCTGTCTCTGTCAGGCTGAGCTTTGTGCATGGAAACTGGTGCAGAGTTCACTGAATAATTACATTAGAGACATTAAATGTGGCTTCAGTCCTTTGTCTCCTGACATACAATAACCCAGGGGATCTTTTACAGAGCACCCTTTACATACATAATGGTTACAACAGAATCCAGTTGGTAAATGTTGTACACAGCTAGCTTAAATGCAAACATTTTCTAAAAGTAGACTGTGGAGAACATTTTGTGTTGTAAAACATCTTTTTCACCATGGAATTTGAAATGTGTTTCTGTAGATGAAGTAATCATTGAATGAGTGAAGGATTCTGCTTTCATGTGAAAAACTTACCATCTGCCCTCTATTTCCTCCCACCAAATGCTGCACTAATCTTGAGCAGAAGCTAAGGCTCTAAGGGTAAGGAATGGACTAGCCTGTCCACCTGATTGACTTTTTTAGTTCCTTTCTATGGAATAGGCTAGCCCATCTATCCAGCTGACTGGTTTAGATCCTTCTAAGGATTGGGCTAACCCATCCATCTGGCTGACTGGTTTAATTCCTTTGTGAGGAATGGGCTAGCCCATTCACCCATATGAGTGGTTTAGTTCCTTTCCCAGGATTCAGGTTTGCCTCTACTGGGAAGCTGGCCCTCCATATCTACATCATGCTACTCTCAAGGCTAGTGGTCTCTAGACCATCAGAACCTGAAGTCCTCTCTGGGTTCCTCCCTCATGTCCAGCTCTTAGTAAAATTTAAAGTATTAAAGTTTGTATTACCAGTGGAGGCCTCTGCCTGACATTGTCTAGAGACTCAACTGAGATGGCCTTAATTTGCAGACCCAAGAATGAAAATCAAAGCTCTCTGTTCTAGAAATTCTGTATGGTGAGTTTATTTAAGGGAAACACCACACTATTGTCACTACTCAGTCCTGTCACCCACAATGCCAGTGTTTTGTGAAGGCTCAATCTACACTGAGTTTCTGAATTGACGCAGAATAAACACTGGTAAATTTTTTTTCCCCTGAGAGGCAGGGGCAGCCGTTGAGTAATGGGATAACTGTAGTCAGTGAACAGACAAAAGCTCCATGCTGCCACCCATATCTTGAAAATACTGTGTCAGTTCAGAGGCGCCAGTTAGGAGCACTCCCTTGTCGTTTTGTTCATTTCAGTGTGAATTATCCTGGCTACAGCAATTTAACTGTGGCTTGTATGTTCTTAGAACAGGCTAACTTCCTCAGACTGAGCATATTAAATTAGTTTCAATTTCCTGCCGAAATTTATAGACAGGTTGTAAATGAAAAAGCTGCCTCTGCTCTTCATTATCACTGTGCATTATATTTTTTTAAATAAAAATGTTATTTACTTGCACCTACTGTCGGATATAAAACTACAGAGGCATCCATCAACCGTTCTGTTGGCACCGTAAAGAAAATGTCACATACAGGCACACCTGGCTTTGTGTTACAGCATAGAGTTAGTGTTGCAAGGTGACTTTGATATGTCAGAAAAGCTAATTATGCCCCATCAAAGGACTGAAGAAATTGCCTTTTTTAATGAAAAGTTTTTATAGGAGCTGACAATGATCTTAGGCAAAGCAGTAAAACTTAGGTGTATAATTATATAAATTCTTTAAATTCTTATTAGACTTTGTTAATTGACATGTTACTGTCCAGTATTGCAAGAAAAAATGTTGACCATAAAAACTGAAACAGAGTTTCAAGACTCCCGAAACACAATGAAAGCTTAAAGTGAGTCTTGCTATTCTTCCTTCTCAATTTTGTCCTGACATCATTTTTATAATTTTAAAAATTTTATTTATTTGTTATGCATGTGTGTATGTACATATAAATCATTTACATCTACATGTAAATCAAACATGCATTTACAGGTCAAAGGCTAATTGTTGAAATAAGTTTTTGCCCTCTAGAATTGAACTCAGGTTATCAGACTTGGTGGCAAACACCATTACTAACTGATCCATCTTGCTGGCTGTCAAGAAATGATAATTTGATCATATATGTTTTTATTTTATGTTGAAACAAGAATATAGCAAATGTTGATAAGGATTACCTCTTAATAACCTTTTAATATATATACCTTTAGTATATATATATTAAATATAGACATGTTTCCTCCAAGAGTGATTTATTGCTCACATCTTTATTCATTTCTATTAATATGTACATATATACATATATGGGTTTGTCTATGTGTCTATGACATATGCATACCCATATGTGAATTAATATTTATTTTTTATGAAGAGCCATATACAGGAGAAACATGAAGTGAGTCCTGCTGTTCTGTATACCAGGATTAAGAGCAGAACTTTTATTGTTGTCTTTGACAGAATGTATGTGGTTATTAGTGATGTCTTTTTTAGAAAATTGCAAATTACAGGAATGCTACTCAGGAAGAAAGAAATGAGGCATGCAGTAGTTATTTAGGGTTTACAAGATTGACAAGGATTCTTCCCCTTTGCAGAAGGTTCAGTACCTAAAGCAGAAAGCTGTAATTGTTGGTTGTTTCAGATGCCCTTAGCTATTTGGGATGTGGAAAGATGTATGCTATAAATGTTTTACTCCTATAATTGTCATCACTTCAGGAATTGTTCAATTATAAATGTTTTGTAGGAAAGATGCATGAAGAAATGATTTGTGGCAGCATTCTCTGATGATGGCAGTTGAGTGTGTTTTTGTTTTTTGTAAAAAAAAATCACCAGTGTTAAATAGTGAACCCATTTTTTTTTTTTTTGTTACTTCATGTTAGTAGTAGGCTCCCGAAGTTTACTGTGTCTGTATCTTAGACTTTGGTTTGAAAGGAAGTCATGACAGGACAAACAACAAAGAATGGTTGACTTTCAAAGCTTGGAGTAAGGGAGCTTCTCAAGGTGCTTAAGGACATTTGGATCAAGGTGAACTCTTAAGGAGTTTACTGAGGCAGATCCACTGGGCTCTGGATTGTGAGTGAGGAAGTTGATTTCTTATGTTTTTCTTTACCTTATGATCACGGATACTGGGCAAATCTCACCTCTCAGAGCTTTAGGGATGATGTACTCAACGTCTACATTGCGTAGCTTCTATAACTCTGTTATGTCCTTTAGGAAATTAGTATTAGGTTGATGTCTTGTAGCTTATTTCTACATATGGATGCTTTAATATGTTTTGAGCATAGTACAGGATTCCCAGGTAGTTCTCCTACGTTTCCATTGTATCTTTTGTAAAGAGAGCAAAGTTTGCCAATTATCAGCATTAAAAGATTGGGAAATTGGATTTTGGATTCATGGCACTATGCTTGTTGTATACTTACTTGTGCCTAATCAATTTGTGTACTTACAGCTCCTGGCTTAATTGTGAAATTAGGTTTGCAGTGCCTGAATATCGCTGGGCTTATGCTTTCTGCCAATGCTGGGTTGACTGGCCAACCAATGCCAGGTGCCAGACTCCAGTCAGTTTGAAACGGGCTTAACTGATCACTGATGGAATTTCTATGGAAAAGAAAGGCGAGGCTCCTTTGCTTTGATTGTTTTATTAAGTGTGAAATAGCCACACATCTTTTATATTGATCAGACAAAGTGTGACTGTTCTGACGGATGTATTCCTTTGATGTACATGGATTGTGCTTCTTAAAAGGGAAAGATTTGATCCGTGATTTTCTTTTCCAGACTGCCAACTTTTAATACATGGAGATTGCTCTACCAAATGACCCCCTTTTCTGAAAGATGCCTTGCAGTGTTTTCAAAGGGGCTGTCATAGCTCAAGGAAAGAAAGGTTTGCTAGAGATTCAAAGAATTGTTTGTGATTTAACATAGTTTATCTAAATCATATCATCTGTTTGCCATCTCTGTTTTCACTGGTTGCTAACAAATTCTGTGTGTGTTAGATTATATATGATATGTGAAATTATGTATGATGTATATCATGCATATAGAGGGTGATGGCTGGGGAGACAGTGACTGTGTTCATAAATAGTTTTGAATATAGCTGAGTATGACAAAGGATTGTTATCACCCAGAACCATGCAACTGACATGGGGTTGCACAGAAATGACTTTCCCATAGACAGGATATCTGGTCTAACTACTTTAAAAAATTGCATAACCCTACAGGGAGCCCTAGCTAACTAATGCAATAATTATCTAGGAGTGGAGCCAACATCCTGCGATTATATTAGAACAAACATGCTGCAGTGTTTTGGCTGATGTATATTTTTTTGCATCTTGACTTAATATTTTATTGAGGAAAAAAGTGGAGAAGCCGTCTAAAGAAAATCATTGAATTACCTGTGGTATAGCATTAGGACAGTTCTACAAATTTTCTTCAAAAATAATTAAAAACAATTGAGGTCTACCTCATAGTTAAGCAGAGACATAGATGCACTGTAGAAAAAGAAGACTTTGAATGTTAACTTTTAGCTACTTAATTTAAAGTTTTTAATTTATTTATGCTTGCCAATATGGTAAGTACTTTTGTTTTGGTTGGCCATTCCATATGTGCATAGCTATCTGTTTTCGTATTTGTGGAACAGATTAGTACCTCAACATCTATAAGTTGATAAATTTTAATTTGGCAGCTATTTCTTCCCAGATGGTCATAGATTCTATACATAATTTTGTTGATACATTGACAAGATTAGACAATTAGAAAGATTTATGCTTTCTTCTTTTCCTCCTTTTCTTCTTAGCCCTCCAAACTCACTGTTGTCATCTCGAGTGGCTAAGGAAATCAGAACATGTGCATCTCAATCTGTAAAATACGGACAAGTGTTGAACTTTATAGACTGGCTCAACAGCGGCCTCTTGACACTGAGAGCATTTCTTTGAAAAGAGAAATTCCCAGTGACTTCCAGACAAGATGAATGAAAGGAATGCTGGGACTGTGTGTATTTTACACAAAGGCCTTGTCTCTGGGTAGTGGTAAAGGAAGAATGGATTGTCAGTGTATGAGTTCATTCCTGGGTTAGAGGACCTCAGTTTCTGGGGCATAGTCATGACTGTCTCTCTTCTTGAAGAACATCAAATAACACTTTTGCTCTATCCCTGAATTATCAGTATTCTGGAAGGTGCAAAGTTAGGCCCAAGGCCTAGGCATTGCTGTCACCCTGTGTCTTCCCCTCTTCAGGGACCCCATAGATAGCTGGTGGTACTGACTAGAATGTGACCACCATCATTAGGTAGCCTCATAGGCACTTCTAGGAAGGCAGAAAGCACATCTTTGCCTACATTGTAACATAAAAATAAAACAGTATTTTCTGTATGTGTGGAATACAGTGATTAGGTAGATTGTAATTTCAAGCCTTTTTTGTAGTCTAGAAAAGCAACATTTTAAATGATCCATGTTTAAAATTCTCTACCATTCCTCTGCTTCCTGAATGTGTGAATCCAATGAGAAGCCTCCACTGCCTTAGTACCCGAGTTCTGTTTTGTGGCTAAGGAAATCAGTCACATGAACATGTGCATCTCAATCTGTAAAATACGGACAAGTGTTGAACTTGTTTAGTTTAGTGATGAGTTCCTTTACATATCTTTTCTAGATAGCATATGTGATGAGGAAAATAGATAATCCTGCTGTAATCCTCCTAATATTTAGACTGATGTGGGACAATCTTAAGATGTAAACAGAATGTGTTATTACCAGTATTGTTTGTGTTTTAGCAAATGGCTGCCTACATAAGCTTTATCAGACTGCCTCTGAATTTGACTCCCTCCTTCAGTCTTCACAAAGAAGAGCTTATCTGTCAGCATCTGTCCACACAGAAGGGAACAGACTGATCTGACAGGGTTCAACCTAGGGTCCTACCTGGGGATCTTCAATATCTGATTTGGTTGTTTCAGAAGCTGCTATGCTGTTTGTAGTGTATGGGAAACCTCAGTAATTTCAAAGGCAGAATCTTGCCTTTTTAGAGGAGGGAGGTACTTGTGAATCACACATATCCTCTGTGCAAGTGAACCCCCATGTTCTTGTAAAGACAGCTTACCCACATCTAGAAAGCGTCCCTTCAGTTTTTCCAGGTTGTTTACAATTATCATGAAAATAGGGATTCATAAGTTTTTCTCATTTTCTCTGGAAAGGCTGGTTACAATAAGATTCCAAAAGGGTTGTTGATCCTCAATTGCCACTGGAACCTCTATTGTATTGACAAAAAAGTAGTCCTCTGTAAACAGTAGGAAATGGGTTTAAAGCTGCTCACCTCATGCAACCAAAAAGTAAACAGAGAAGAAGGAGAAGCCAAGTTTCTAAGTCTCCTTCAAGAATACATTCTCACAAGGCCTCCTACTATGTCTCATCTCTTGGTTTCCACTACCTTCCAGTAGTGTCAGGCTGGTACCGAACCTTTCACTCAGGGACCTTGGGAAAGTATTTTAGATGTGAAAATGTTAGTATAGTTCAAAAAATAGAGAAGAAAGGATTTTGATAATTTCAGAGGCCAGAAATGGCAAATAATTGAGGCTGTGGAAATGCCACTCCCTATTTTAACATTACATGGTGCATGTGTTATCAGAACATCACCTGTTCTCATATATGTGCATAGACTTAAGTGTTAGTTTTGAAAGTTTAAAATTGAGGATTCTTACCATAGACAGATAGAAGGCATCTGAAGGACTACTTAATCTTAGAGGAGCATTGGAAATAAGATTATTGCTAATGAGAGAAAAACCATTGGGGTGGAAAATATTGATCAATCATTTCTGGTTTTGAAATGCAACTGCTAAAATTAATGAAACACATATACCTTACTGAGAAAAAGTGAAGGGAAAGTTTAATAACTTGAGTTCTTTCTAGAATGAGGACTTTGTAACTGATGGGGAATATGTTTTAAAACATACAGACTTTTCCCAAGAAAGTTGTAATATTAAATAGAAAAGGAGACATCATTCTAGAAACATATGCATTTTTGGTTTGGTTTTGTTTTTCAAGACAGGGTTTCTCTTTGTAGCCCTGGCTGTCCTGGAACTCACTTTGTAGACCAGGCTGGCCTAGAACTCACAGAGATCTGACTGTTTCTGGCTCCAGAGTGCTGGGATTAAAGGTGTGATCCACCACCACCCTGAAACACATGGATTTTTTAAGCACTAGTGCTATGGGTGTGTGAATGTGGAGAAAATTTTCTCAGAAAGAAATATTTAGTGAACATGTTGTTCTGTTCTTTGCCCATGTCTATTTCATTCTCATGAAAATTCTATGAGGTTGAATTTATTGTTTATATTTTAAAAATAAGAAAGTAGTCACAGGTTAGTAAGTTAGAACATCACTGAGAAATTAGTTATTACTGACTCTATTCCTGTCCTGTGGCTACAAATGGGCTCGTTGGCTCTATCACTGACTGTTGAGTGTTCTAGGAGAGGCATGGCTAGACTCAATGTCCAGTCATTGTTAGAAAGTGTAACTGATTTAAAATCACACCTTCCCTCAGGGAGAACCAGGTACAACTAGACATTTGAAACTTTGCAGTTGATTGCCATAAAAGCCATAGAAACTAGAAAGTTTACTGAATGTGGTTATTATTTTATAGGACATATTATAGCATCTATCATGTATCTAGTTGATTTCATCTGGGTCTGCTTTTGAAGTTAAAAGTTATGATGCAACGACTATCCCAGGATTGTAGTTCCACATCCTAAGTGGAGTTTAGCAAACTTCATGGCTATTCAAGAAAACACTGTGGGAGAGATTTTACTGAACTCCTCAGAACTGCCTGCCGAGTGTCGACACAACTCCTCAGCATGGTGGTGACCACCACCAACAAGTTGTATCATTTTCTAAGTGGTGTTAGCATGCACTTGACAGCCTACAGACAGGAGCTGCATTGCAAACAGTTTCCTATAACTTTCTTTTTGTCCACAATTTGGAAAGCTTTAATGTTATTTATAAAACCCACAAGATATATCCCAAGCTGAGCCAATGATCAAATAAATAAAAGTCTTCAAGTGAGCCTAGCTTGGGTTCTATCTCCACAGAGGGCTTTGGGGGAGCAAAGCTGCTTGGGCTATTCCATAACTGAGAGGCAAAATTTTGGTTGTTTTCAGCCCACTTTATGAATTCCTGTCAATAATCTTACCATCCACCACAGAATAAGCATTCAGCCCCTGTTATGGAGCATCAAGACAGCCATCACCATTGCTCTGGCACCAGTGTGCCCAGTTATAATGGAAATACTGAGGTCTCACTTAGAGACATTGGCTGAGTGAGTGTGACTTGCTAGTGCTTTGGTTCTCCATTCTTTATGAGACCTTCTTCAGCCTACCCAGTTCTCTCATACTTGACAGCTCTGATTAATGGCCTTCAGACCGAATACTTGTATTTAGCACAGGAAAATACTCAATATTAAGGAGGACCAACTTGGTTTTGCTACATGTTCTGGATATAACAATTAAAAGTATTTGAGATTGAAATCTGTGCTGTATATAAAGTCAAGAAAAATAAATATAATCTGTAGTATTTCTGCAGTGCTGTGTGAGCTCTATAAAATCAGTTCCTTGCAGGCTAGCTGTTGCAGCTAAAGAGGAAATTGTTCTCAAAGGTTGGAGAATGATCTTAGGTGAGGGCACACATATCCTTGTCCTTCAAGGACCTATAGACAGTTGGTCTGTTTAACATCAGAGTGGCATACAAAGACAATGTTTTTAGATGAGGCTTTAGCCTAATGACTGTGACTGCCTAGCAGTCACTACTGGTGTCTGGCAGGCAGTTGAGGTATTTTGAGAGGCCCATGGGGTGTGGATACTATTATGCATCAAATCCATTGGAGCTGAGTGGCATTATTTTTCCAATCCAGTTTCAGCTCCATCTGTTTGAGAATAGGTAAGCTGAATCTCTTTGCTTCCTTTGTTTTGTTTAGAGAAAGTTATCTGTTCAATTGAGATGAATAGTAATTGGATTATATTACTGTAATTCGTTTATTAACGGGGCATTAGAATCCACAGTGGTGTGTTTCCATCTTAGAACCCACAAATTACCAATTAAACACAATCTTCTACTCTAAAACAATGTGATTATTTTTATTTAAGCCTATTTCAGAAGCTGAGTCACTCACCGCCTGCATATATCTTTGTTTAAAATGCATTAGTGAAGTATTACTGAAGCTGGAGCCATTACTTGTTTGTGTGCTATTTGTGCTGAAAACTGGTGATAGCTGTTCATTCTAGACAGTAGCCTAGTTACCCCTGGGAGTCCTTTTTTTATTTTCTTTTTTTTCTTTTTTTTGCATGCTAGCTAGTTATACCAACTTTTGAAAGCAAAAAAAAAAAAAAAAACACTCAAAGAATTACACAAAGTTAAAAGTAAAATTACTTTATTTGAGAATGACTGTAAACTGCAAAGCAAAGAAATGCACAATAGCCATGTATAAGTTTCCCTGGATTTAACTGTACGTATAGGTCACTGTTTTATATAGGACTCCTTATACTCTTTGGCATTGTAGCAAATTAAATTTGTTCTCTTGTTCTCAAGGAAGATATTCTGTAACTGGAGACATGAAGTGAACATACACAGAAAAACTAAGTGGAAATATAAGACTCTAAAGGAGGAATAAGGAAAGGGAACGTTCGTATGTGACACACCAAAAGTAGGGGCAGCCATTGAATTCCATGAGTTTGTGGAAAGTGACAAAGGGACACATGTCATAGTTGCATTGCCAGAAAAGTTTTCACTGAAGAGTTGAAGTTTGAGCTGAGCTTGAGGAATATCTGAGAACTTCTAAGTACTCAGAGCCCAAAGTTCTACCTGGGGTGACGGTGTGGGAAGGGCCAGGAGAGACAGTGACACCTGAGAGGAAGGAAGTAGGATGAGAGGAAGCTAAAAGTCAGTGACATATATGAGCAAGCACTGGCTTTTCAGAGAGGAGGGACTTGGATGTGTGGAAAACTGCTTTTCTAGATGAGGCAGAAATTCTTCTTAATTATGTAAGAAAATATAATATGATCCAAGATGGTAAAGCTGAAGAGAAGAGACCGGAAAGGGTCTCAGCAGAGGGTATTGGGTGGCTAGGGCAGGGGTAGTATTGCAGAGTGAGAAGTGGAATGGCCCAAGGTGTTTGAGAAGACAGAGAAAAGGTAGAGGCAAGGCCTGAAATCAATCTCAGAGAGAACATGCATAAGGTGTGGAGGAAGCTGGGGGTAACTGAGAGACTCTCATCAGTCATGATAGAAATTTTTGGAGCATCTGGGAGAATCACACAGAAAACAAATGAAGGTTAGGGTGGACAGCATGCAGATAGTTTATGAAGCATTGAGGCTGGTAGATCCTACTCACATAAAGTGAAGAAATGCACACAATGTTTCCCCGGGTAATAAAACCAGTAGAAGATGATCATGCCAGTGAGAGTGGCTAATGCAAGACACATCTCTAGACGCTTAGATATCAACACCTCTGCTTCCAGAGATTTCCCACTTTAAGGGAAATGCGAGTCAGCCTTAGTTGTCTTTGATTTTTGCCTCCTTGCTACTGTAGATTTGCTGTTCATAAACCCTTGCTCTTAAGAACCCCTGAGTCCAGAGCTATTGCTCCACATCCTTTCTGCCAGTAAAGTTTAGCTCCTTCCAAAGTCTTCTCTTCCCCTTTATCACTAAACACTTCCTATTTTCCTAAGAATGAAACACACTAAAGGGTTTTAGAGATGCCCAGATACTAAGTAAAGGCAATTGGTATTCTTTCTACCCCGTGGCAATGTTTGCCACCTCGCTTCAAGAGCAAAAGTAAAAGCATAGTGTGCAGGGACCAGAGCACAATAACAATGTGTACCTGTTTGTTGTCTAAACACAACCAGGGAGCATCAAGACAAGCAGAACATGTGCGCTCTGTGACTTGTAGTATCCATGAAGTCCTTCTTGTCAATGTGATTATTCAAGACCGCAAAGATGGAAATAACATTCTGCCACCTAATAAAGAAACAGAATAGAAGGGAATATAATGAACAATCTGATCAAAAAGTAAGTTGACTAAAGTTCATCACTTGTGTCTAATGACTTCCAATAGTGAGCTGGCCTTGCTGGGCACACCTGTAATGATGACTTGTAGCATCAGAATGCTGAGGCTGGTTTCTAACCACCTCACATCCAATCCCACAAAACTGGCAGAGGTGGTGAAGGGAAAGTTGAAGATGCTAGAAGTCAGAGAGTAACATAACCGAAAATCACTTCTCATTGAACTAATACATCAATTTCCTAACAGCCACGCTCTGTCTCAGTGGGAAACACTCTGATCAGTTAGCCCAAATTGTTGATCCTAATGCCTGCTGGATTATGTGATGCAGTTTTTTTTTTTTTTTCTTACTGTGGAAAGAGGTGCACACCGCATTCTGTAAGTTCAATTTTGCATCTAGTTTGTGTTGTCTGAAGATGTTTTTACTGCAATTGAACCAAGATTGACTGTGCTGCCTCCACTTTTCCCTGTGTAAATGAACAGACTCAATTCATATACCTCCCAGATCCCAGGCTAGTTCCATGCTTGGCTGTGGTGGCAAAAAAGTGTGCAGAAAGGTGGAATTTTGTTCAGAACTGAATACATAGCTAGTATTTCACAGATATCAATGGAATACATAAGTAGAATATGACACTACTCAGGCCAAAAAAGGTAATTTGAGAACTCTCCTGCCTTCCTTCCTAGCAATAAGAATAAATTCCGTCTGTAGTCAATACTTTTATTTGTTTCCTCATTCATCAGTGGTGGGTGCATTTCAACTGATGGACAAAAACGTGTGTACAATAGACACATGCTAAACTCATAGGGCCATATTTAAAAACATTTAATGGATTTTCCGTGATTAGGGCTCTGTCAGTAATTTTACCCCGCAATTATCCTTGTCTGAGAATTCGGCTATAAATGAAATTAGCTGAAGAAAACCAGGAGACATGCTCAACCAAGGACAGTAGAATAGTTATGTAGATGGCCTCAGGCCTGCTAGCTACAGTGAAGTCGATGCGTGTTTCTGCTCAGCCCATCACACATCTCAACCCCCCTCATTCATTGTTATTAAGTGATAGTGCTCTATAATGCCGTTCTAATAGTATCGTTGCTGTTTGGAGGACATTGTTTTGGATAGGGATGTTGTTTTATATGGGAAACAACTGTGATATCGATCCTTTTCAACAGGCAAGAGATAACATCTCTTGCCATCTTCCCTGGCCTCCACCAGGGTATTCTGCAAATCTGTATCTAATTACCTGTGCAGCTAATTACCTCTTCCATGTTAAGTGGCTGCAGTAATCTCATTTCCCTTTCAAGTCCATTTTATGGCATCAGACTGTATTATATTCCCCCTTCTAATGGCTGCTGACAAAATTACAGCATTACCACCCAGAACTCGATGAGAAGTCAGCCGGCCCATGACCCAGTCATTCCTTGTATGTTTCTTTTGAGTTCTTCCCTTTTTTAGTGTGCTATTAAATACCTATCTATCCGAATCATCTCTGCACGGCTCCATTTGTTTGATTAGCGTTTCGATACTGTGACAGGACACTATATCAGTAGTAATCGATCTGATTAGCATGGAGATGATATGAACACAGATTGTATTGATGTTTAATAGTGCAGGCATCCAGGTGCTGTAAACATTATAGATGTTTTTGTATGCTGTGTGCAAGGTCTCTGTAATGAAGACGGCAACCACAGCAGATTTTAGAGCTCGATGATTTATTTTCTGCCAAGTGCCACAGTGGGTCCTGCATAGTATATGGCACTCCTGTGCTGGAGCCTGCACAAAATGTTTTAATCAGTGTTCAAAATAACACAAATATTTTCAGCAGACAGACTCTAATATCACTTTATAAGAGACGCTTGCCCAGTGCAGTAAATGCTTTCTACATCTCATTGAAATCCAGCTACATACCCCAGGTTACTTTATCATTACAACACATCCCATCTTTTTTTAAAGGAATGATGGAATTTTGTGTGACTCACCTTTCCATCCATACTATGTAGTCAAGCTTAAAGTGCAGCTATCATGTCCACTTTCACTTAGATTAACTGTTTTTTTTTTCTAGCGAGTGTGTACTGATGGGGACCTAGCAGGTGAAGGATGAATAAGCAGGGCACCTTGTGGGAACTGGCTCTCTCGGCAGCGGCAGCCTGTGATGAACAGAAGGGAGGAGACTCTGCCAAGGAGTGATTCCTGTCAATTGATAGAAGCCTTTGCTGGGCTACAAGAAGAGAAGAAGTTCCTAGAAATCAATCTGCTCCCACATCAGTCACTGGTTCTCCTATATGCAGATGTACATAAGCATTGTTTTATAAACTATTCCAAGTTTAGATCAAAAGGGGGAAAATAAGAAGAGATTAAAAATGATACCAGTTTTATGCAGTTTGCTAGACTTCCTTTTTTGCTATTTATATTAGGTTGTAAAGTAGGTGTGGTGGCATTCATGTTTAATCCCAGCATTCCAGAGGCAGGCACATCACTGAGTTCCAGGTCTACAGAGTGAGTTCCAAGGCAGCAGGACTACATGGTAAAACCATATCTCAAAATAAGTAAGTACCTAAACAAATAGACTGGAATGTGTAACAGGAAAATAGAAAGTCAAAGTATAATTTCAACGTGTTCTAGAAAGTGCTGCTGACATCTTCATGTTTATGGGTAAACATGCATTTGTACATGTGTATATACTATGTGGAGATATATGCATTGTATATATATATGCATATGTGAATGCACCTGCGTATGCGCATGTCTATTTTTCTCAATCTTCCCTCTGTCTCTCTCCTCCAATTCCTCCCTTTATCTCTACCATAAACATCTAGGACCAGCGCCTTGCATAATTACTCACATGTTCCATGGTTGTTCTCATCCCCCATCCCTCTGGGCTGTCAGGCATATAGTTTCCTGCTTCCCTATATATTCTTTACCATTTTTTCCACTGTTGCATCCAGAGAGTTACCATTAGCTAGGTGATAGTTGGTTTAGATCTTACTGATGTCTAAGTCATGTTTAAGCATGAGAGACTAGTTTGGCAGGCAAAAGAATGGCAAAGAAGCAGCAGAAGGGAGGGCAGTCTAGCAGCCTAAGAAAGAGTATATTTAAGGGAAAATGAGGGAGAACCATGTAAGATGAAGGCTGGACATTGACAGTTGGATTTGACAGCTCACCCCCAGGACAGCTGTTTCATTGAAATGATGAACATGAAAGTGGGGGCAGAGAGTATAGCCTGCTCTTTGTAAAAGGTAATGCTAAAAACTTAGAGACATGAAAAAGTACCTAGAAGATACAATGGGTCCAAGGTGAATGAATGATTGCCATTTGTAGGATGTCAATAAGCAAAACAAATAAAAGATTTAAAGACCAAATTTGTGCTATCTGGAAGAAATAGCATGTGAGCACTATATAATTAAAGTTTTTCTATGAGCCACATTAAAATATAAAAAAGAAATAGGTGAATTTACTTATGGTAATACATGAACTCAATTTATAAAACATTGATTTATAGTCCCTAAAATTCATTGAGATGATATATGTTCCTTTTCATGTTGAATCCTGGAGCTCTGTGGGTGTTTTATGCCAATCTTTGGTAGCCATGTCACATGGCTAACAGCCCTGTGTGAATAGTAACTACCCTATTGGTTAGTTTAGCTCTTAGGAACTTCCTTCAGAAGCATTATACAAAAGAGTGGTTCCAGAGTAAACTAGAATAATTTTTAACAAATCATACTATGTTTAAGACTATATAATATTGAATGCAAAATAAATGAGAAGCTAAGGTTCCATAATTAATTTGTTGCATTTTATGTGACCATGTCGATAAAAACTTTCAGTTAAAACCTGGCTTTATTCCATTCAAAGATACTAAGATTTTATCTTAAATCCCATTTTAGTTTAAAAATGCTAATTGCCATGTTGATTGTGTGGTTAGAAGTAAAATTTAAGATGGATTTAATGTTATTTATAAAGTTTTGGGTGATTTAAAGGGCATTAAGGGCTTTTTGATGAATTATACATGTTGGTACTCAGAGATTAATGGTGTCCTTTGAAAAGAATGTGTGTATTCTGTTTGAATCCATTGAAACTGCAGTAATGGAATTGCATGTTTGCAAGGTTGTATGTTATGTGGACATTTCTTTTAAACAAACAGTTGAGGTGATGAAAAGCAGAAAAAGGAGTGCAAAGAAGAGGGAGGATTATATGAAAGCACAGTTTTAGGAGGGTTGGGATTCGATGGCTGTCACCATATGAGGTAGAGGTCACAGCCTCTTATTTTGTTTTTCTGGTTGATTTATTTATTTATTTATTTATTTATTTTACTTTCACTTGCTGTCTGAAATGCCTTCTCACTGAAGAGAAGACAGCCTGACTAAATATTATATTCACAACAGTTGTGACACTCTGAAATGGAAAGCTGGAATTTTCTATCAAGTTACAAACACTGGATGCAGAAGTTTTAAATTGGATAATAAAGACTGGAGAGAAGAAACACTATGGAATTTGGACCTAGCTCCCCAATGGTGGTGGGAGATATGTCATTTCAAGTGTGATTCAGGTAGATTGTACACAAATTCTATTTCTCAGACTTCTCTGTTTCTAAGACATGAAAAAATAAATTTACAAAACACATAAGTAACATGAAGTAAGATAATGTAAATAGAGCCTTTCAGAAAATAGTAATCAATGTCTTTGTCTAGTAAAAAAAAATTACCAAAAGAGTCAAAGAATGAAAATTAAAGTGACTTTACTGTTAAAGGAAAATGTAACTTACGTAAGATAAAAATATTTTATTCATATTAGTATGTTTTTAGAATGCAAATGATTAAGGAGATCCTAAGTAACAAGTTTTTAGAGACATATGAAGGGGAGGATGCAGAAACACACATCTGTGCTGGGGCAAGTGAAGGAATGCCTTAGAAAATGAGTTTATTTACAGAGAGAAAATGTGCATCCGAAGGTGCGAGGTCATGTGATTGAAGTAGTATTGTTTTCTTTTAAAAACTTGTGTTTATCGTGGTTTTATAGCCTAAATGTCATTGGAATTTAACATTTTCTGTGTCTTTAAAAATTTCAGAATGTAATTTAGATAATTCTTGAAAATATAATCTTATAAGGTAATCAAAGTTAGTCATCTTTTACCTACTCTATATCTATTAACAATAAGTACTATATATCATTACGATGTCTTGAATTTACATGTATTGTTCTATAAATGTTAATAATGCAACAGAGGATTTTGTAATAAACTAAGGAAGTATACTACTCTTGACTAAGTTCTTAGCTCAAATATTGCTGTTTTATAGAAAAATGTTCAAATTTAGTGACATTTAAAAGAAAAGCCCTAATAATAACTTTGCACCATTGTGTTTTAACTTCCAAATATTTTATTCTCCTTAACCAATTTATTTGTAGCTAGAACTTGATATTTCCATATGAACTTACTTTTCTTCCCCTGAAAGCTGGTTTTAATGGAGGAATTGGAAGCATGTGTGAATGAGAAAAGGATTAAAAGTATATTAGAGCTGGACCTGGTGGCCATAACTGTAATCCCAGCATTCAGGAGGCAAAAGTAGGTGGGTATCTATAAGTTCAAGGCCAGCATGATCTACATAGCCAGTTTCAGGACAGCCAGGGCTACATAGACATTGTCTTGGTAGAAAAAAAAAAGAAACAAATACTTTAGATAAGTCTCACAAGTGGACCGACTCAAAGAGTAAGTGTCTGTGGAGTGTTCAGCCATAAACGGAGAGAGCATCTTTATCACACTCCCTTCCCACAAGGCCCAGAGAACATTGCAGGGAGGGAATGGAAAGGTCATAAGAGCACCAGGTCAGGGAGGATGCTATAGCACAGTGTCTCCCAGACATAACAGGGCACAAAATCTGCACAAGATGAAGCCAGTCTACATTCAGCATGAATGAGGGAGGGAAATCCAAGGCTCCCCCTTCCCTGAGGAGCTGTTGAAGACTGGTAGCTGCTGAGGAGGGAGAGTCACTTTTCTTCAAGGTTGTAGCTCCTAGTAACTTGATCTTGCCCTAGCACAAGGCCACATCATGCACACATAGTAGATACTACTTGGCCTCAGTGTGTTATTAATAAAAACAAATGCTTGGAAGTTCAAAAATGGGTGTGGACAGTGGATGCAAGAGTTAGATGGACATCTGGAATGAGTATCAAAATACATGTGTACTGGTTCAAAATTACCCAAGAATAAATTCAATTTTTATAATTTAAAAATAAATAATTCAGGTAACAGAAGTTTTTCTTGTTATAGGGGTCATTTAACTAGTACTAATTTTTATAACATATATTAGACATTACAAAGCAAAGAGCAATACTGATACTACTGTGCAGTGGGTATTCTTATTTGAGAGTAAATAATTCTGTATGAAGTTTTTCACTGATGAACACTTTGGTTTTGTTTTTTATTTAAATTAGAAACAAGCTTGTTTTACATGTCAATCCCAGTTCCCTCTCCCTCTCTTCCTCCCCTGCCCCCCACCTACCCCCTATCCCATCCCCTTTCTGCTCCCCAGCGAGGGTGAGGTCTTCCATGGGGGATCTTCAAAGTCTGTCATATCATTTGGAGCAGGGCCTAGTCCCTCCCCCGTGGTGTGTCTAGGCTGAGAGAGTATCCCTCTATGGAGAACCTTGGTTTTGTGCCACTCTGACTGCCTACAGCAGTTTGCTGCTGCATAGCCTTTTACACTGCATTTTTGGATAGTTGTTTCTTCTACAAAATGGGATGCTTATGGTGGTAGCTTGTATTGCTATTGAAACTGTGCTTGGAGAACCTAGCAAACAGAATAGGTAGAGCTAGGCTTCCTGAAAGTAGGTGAGTTACATGCCTACAGAGAAAGTACTATTGCAATGAACCAGTAGAAACTTAATAAAGAGGAGGTTGATCTAGCAGATAACTAATTAATGCTGGTGTACTGTTTAGTGAGTAAAGGACGCTCAGGGCTGTAGAGTCAGATACCCGGGCTAGAATTAGCATGGTGCAATGCTTGCGCTGTGGCTATGTCTATCCCTTCTATCTGAACTTTCATTCCTAATACATAGAATGGAGGTGACTCTTAGAACTGACCAGGCTGTAGATTTGAAAGGACAAATTGAAAGCATGTGTGTATAACTTTATACGTTATGCTCACATTGTAAGAACTTAGTAAGCTTTAGTCATGGAATAGTCATCAATATTGTTTCTGTTATTAATGCTTGCATTTTTAAATACAGACTAATGGCAGCACAATTTGACAGGAAGTTACTGCAGACATATGTAAAATGCTATTAATTAGTAATTTATTAGGAAGGAAGTTGAATAATATCTGTTCTTCCAGGTCCAGGCCATTAGGTAACAGTTTATTATGTTATAGTCTTCTACTTAGAGCATCTGAGACTATAGCAGAGGAGTCTGTTTGTTGCTAAGTCAAAAAATTAGCCAGACTTTACCTCCTTTCTACACATCGAAATCCCTTTCCCAGCATGCATATGGTTAGAAGCACATTAAAATGAATGCAGCTGGCATTCTGTTTCCACAGGTTTTCAGCCAACTACATAGGAAAACTATTTGAGAAAAGCTATCTGAATCGAACATGCACAGACCATTTTCTTGACACTGTGCCATGGACAATGCACTATAACAAGTTTTTATAGTGTTCAATTCATTCTAGGCATTGTGTGAGATCTGGTGATGCCTTGGAGTATACAGGAGGGTGTACTGAATTCATGCAGCAATACTATGACATTATACATAAAAGACATGAACAACAATAGGATACCAAGGGATGATTGCACTATTAATAACTAATTGCACATACAAAGACAGATTTTGAATAGATTTTAGCAAGTAAAGAATAATTAAGGAAAATTATTGTAGCACAGTATTAACACATGTACAATGCCATAGACATGCTTTTTAAAACTGTTGTCATTTTTTATATAATTTAACATGAAAGTTTTAACAGTGGTTCTCAACCTGTGGGTTGCAATGTCTTTGAGGGTCGAATGGCTCTTTTACAAGGGTTGCCTAAGACCATCACAAAACACAGATATTTACACTATGATTCATAACAGTAACAAAATTACAGTTATAATATACCAACGGAAATAATTTTATGGTTGGGGGTCACCACAACATGAGGAACTATGCTAAAGGGTCACAGCATTAGGAAGGTTGAGAACCACTGGTTTATAACTTCTCCAAAAGTTTGTTAAATGTTAGTTCATTAAGCTTTACTCTTAAGCATAAGATATTAGAATTGTCAGAATTCTCAGATGTTTAGGGAGCTCAAAGATGGAGGTTCCTATTATACAAGTAGTTTCTCATTTAGATTCTAGGGAAACAGCTGTGATCTAAGAAACACTAGGTGAAGACCATGTGTATTCTTTATCCAGTTTCCTGGAATGGTGATGTTTTTTAAAAACTGTGTGGCAATGTCAGTGTATTTATACTAAATGAAGGCAAACTAAAAAAACAGTCCCCTCACTGTAAGCGTTTGTTGTCAATATTTCATATTTTGATGTCTAAGTCACCTCTAAGGGATCAAGTTAATAATGAGTTCAGTTCAAAGAAGCTTGGTGGGAACTTATCAAGAGAACACTGGCCACTGTGTTCTGCATGGTAATTGGAATGTTGTGGTAGTCACTCAAGCTGTGTCCATGAATGGAGAGCAGAAGACTATTCCTAACATCCCTTTCAAGTGAGAAGAAACCCTTGAGATCTAACAGACCTTGGATTAGTCAACCAGGAACATGTTTCTATAGATAATGAAACTCTAAGTGGAGGACTGGATTAATTAAAGAAAAAAATGAACCAGTTTGGAATGATGAAAAGGTGTAGAAATGAGACTATTTGAGACAGTTTCAGAACACTATGGAGATGCTTGATGTCACAGGATTTTATGCTTAAATAAGGATGACACAGGGCACTATATTTTAATTGTATTTTTACAATAAAAATAAAGAAATAAAAAAAAAACATGGACAATTTCTTGTCACTTAACCTCAATTGAGAAGCCATATTTCTTTCTTCCTTTCTTCTTTCTTTCTTTCATCCTTCCTTCCTTCCTTCCTTTCTTTCTTTCTTTCTTTCTTTCTTTCTTTCTTTCTTTCTTTTTCTTTCTTTCCCTCTCCTCTCTCCCCTTCCCTCCCCCTCTCTCTCTCCCTCTCTCTTTCTTTTTTTTCTTTTATTTAATTTTATTAGTTCAAATTAGGAACAAGCTTGCTTCACATGTTTTGTTTTGTTTTGTTTTGTTTTTGTTTGTTTGTTTGTTTTGTTTTTTTTGTTTTTTTTTGAGACAGGGTTTCTCTGTGTAGCTTGGTAGACCAGGCTAGTCTTGAACTCACAGAGATCCACCTGCCTCTGCCTCCCACGTGCTGGGATTAATGGTGTGTGCCACCACTGCCCAGCCAGAAGCCATATTTCAAGCAGTATTTAAATTCGTTAGTTCATGTTTCACTATAAGTACCGGAAAGTTAAGATATACATCAAGTGGTTCCGTACAGTAACTAACTGATCAATATTCTTCACCAATGATGTTAGAATTGAAGCTCTATGCTTAAATTATAAATATGTGCTTTAAAGTCCACTGGTAACTTCTGCATGGCTAAATACAGTTTCTATGACAAGTTTCTACAAGTTCCTACAGCTGTCTCCTAAGCATTCTTAAAAGCGCATGCCATTTCCTACTTCCCTCAACAGGAACTTGGCTATGTCTCACTTCTTTGCAGTATATTTGGAGCAGGTGAGATCATCTCAACCATCAGTGTCTCTAGCTCCCTGAGTTCTGTTTGGTGCATCTGGTGATACATTGCACCACCCCTTCATCCCTGAAGTGATGGTCACTTATCAGATCTTGGCAATCATTGGTGGTGATGGTGTGAGGGATATATACTGGTTATAGCAAGAGTCTGAAATAGAGACCTGATGTTGGAGTTAGCAGGTCATCCTTTTTTGCATGGTTGAAGATCCTGAGTGAGAATAAATCACTGACAGTTCTTCTATAAATGCTGGAGAGGTTTTTATGCTCCTTACAGTTATAAAAAATGCAGATATTTAGTTCTAAAAAAAATGCCCTGCATAAAACTTAAGTCAAAATGGATCAAAGACCTCAATATAAACCCAGCCACACTGAACCTATTAGAAGATGAAGTGAGAAATACCCTTGAATTAATTGGTGCAGGAGACTGCTTGCTGAACATTACACCAGTAGCATAGACATTGAGATCAACAATTGATAAATGGGACCTCCTGAAACTGAGAAGCTTCTGTAAGTCAGCAAGACAAAACGGCAGCCTACAGACTGGGAAAAGATATTCACCAACCCCACATCTGACAGAGGTGTGATCTCCAAAATATACAAAGAACTCAAGAAGCTAGTCTTCAAAACACCAAACAATCCAATTAAATGTGAGGTACAGAACTAAATAGACAATTCTCAATAGAGGAACCTAAAATGGCTGAAAGACATACAAGAAAGTGTTCAACATCCTTAGCCATCAGGGAAATGCAAATCAAACAACTCTGAGATACCATCTTACTCTTGCCAGAATGGCTAAAATCAAAAAAAAAAATGACAGTTTATGCTGGAGAGGATGCGGAGAAAGAGGAACACTCCCCCACTGCTGGTGGGAGTGCCAACTTGTACAGCCACTTTGGAAATCAGTATGGCGACTCCTCAAGAAAATGGGAATCAGTCTACTACAAGATTCAGCAAATCCACTCCTAGGCATATACCCAAAAGAAGTACATTCATATAACAAGGACATCTGTTCAATGATGTTCATAGCAGCACTATTTGTAATAGCCAGAAACTGGAAGCAGCCTAGATGCCAATCTACCGAAGAAGGGATAGAGAAAATGTGGTACATTTACACAATGGAGTACTACTGAGCAGAAAAAACAATGGAATCTTGAAATTTGCAGGAAAATGGATGGAACTAGAAGAAACCATTCTGAGCGAGGTAACCCAATCACTAAAAGATAAGCATGATATGTACTCACTCATAAGTGGATTTTAGACATAGAGTAAAGGATTATCAGCCTACAATCCACACTGCCAGAGAAGCTAGTAAACAAGGACACTAAAAGAGATAAACATTGTCCCCTGGAGAAGGGGAAAGGGTCAGAATCCCCTGAGCAAATTGAGAACATGGGAAGACCGGGAGGGAGCTACGAGAATGAGAAGGGAAGAAGAGGAAGGATGCAGAGGTCATGAGGGAGAAGAAAGGTTGAGTCAGGTGAAGAATAGAAGAAAGGATATGTGATAGGTAGGGTTTTAGTTGGGGGGGTGTTAGGGGAGGATGAGAGGGAGAAGGGAACTGGGATGGTCATGTAAATCAATCTTGTTTCTAATTCAAATAAAAAATGATTTTAAAAAAGAGGGAGAGGGGATTGACATGTGAAGCAAGCTTGTTCCTAATTTGAACTAATAAAAAAATTACAAAAAAAAAAAAACATTCCTCTTATATTGGAGAGCTGAATAAACACCCTCTCTGGTAAGGATAAAGAAATTTAAGCTCGTAAACAATAGCAACAACTTAAATTTAGTTGATCTTCCTTCTTAGCCAACAATAGCAATATAAATGAAAAGATATGGAGTGACACCAACATTTGTCACCACAGTGGCAAGGTACTGAGGACATTATTTCATGGATTTCTGCCCCTTTGGAGATTCCAACTCAGGCCTTAAGACAATACCACTTGCTACATGTTTTTTTTTTTTTTTTCACTTGCTGCATTTAAATATATTTTGTTTAATGTAATCACAGATTGGCTAAAATCATTACAATAGATTAACTCTATACCAGTGAGTTGGCTTAGCCCATAAAGGTGAGTGCCTTTAGAACGCTATGTGTGTGCCCTACACTGTATATATAAATTAATGAATGAAAAACATAGCGACCTGTCCCCTTCAAGTCTAACAATGTTGTTCATATCAATAACTTCTTGACACTGTGAGTTCCATAAACCAAGGCCACTGTAAATGCTGCCAGAGAGACCAGTCCAATTGCTTCACAATTTTTCTGTTCTTTAATTTCCTGGTTTCCTTATTATTGATCCATAATAAAATGAAGAGTTAATATGATTCCCAATGTCTGTGTCTCTTCCCCTCTACCTTTTCATTAAAAAAGGCAATCACTGGAGTGTCCTTTTATATGTAAATCTGATTGTGCCTCTAATCATCATTTAGCTGTATAGAGGCTAAAGCTTTGAAGAACTATGGCAGATGGAAATTTACAGGGTTGTATTTTCAGTTTCTATAGCACGTTCCTTAAAAATCAGGTGGCCAAGCTCCGTGCAATGCTGTGTTATTCATTATGCTGTCTGTGGATAATCACACACCCCCTTTGTCTACCACTTGTAATTTCTCCATGCTATTGAATGTTACATGAAAGAAAATCATTGATCTACTCTGCACATGAGAGTGGAAATCCAGACAATATTGCACCTTTGGAACAAAATGGGCATTTTTTTCTTATTATTATTTATAATTTTATCATTTTGTGAAAATAATTGTTTGGTACTTTTTTACATTCAATACCATTCTTTGTTCAACTTTTAAGTTTTTATTGTTTTCTTTGGTGAAATAATTACAACAGTCACATTCTTTAGACAGATTTACTAATTTAAATAGTTTTAGTGATAGTCAACTAGTGGCAATAAAATATTTATTTTAATGTCATTGTTGACCATTATTTATTTATTTATTTATTTATGGTTTTTTGAGATAGGGTTTCTCTGTATTGGTTTGGAGCCTATCCTAGAACTTGCTCTGTAGACCAGGCTGGCTTCGAGGAGATCCACCTGCCTCTGCCCCTGAGTGCTGGGATTAAAGGCCTGTGCCACCAACACCTGGCTGCTAGTTTTATTTTTATTAAATGTGTCCTTTGACAGTTTCATACTTTGTCAATTTCAAGCACCCTCCCACCCCTACCTTCTCCTGTTCCTCTCCCATTTCTCCCAGTGTTCCATTTCTTGTTTCCATTAAAGTTGTCTTTTATTTTGTTCTATGATCCATTGCGTTAACCAGGGTTACTTCTAACAGTTCCATTTTCTGTTTCTGTTATTTGTCTTTTGTTTTGTTTTATGATCCATTGAGTTAAACAGGGTTTTCTGTGTGTACATGGGTTTGGAAATTTCTATTGAGGCCTGGAGGGCTGACCTATTGTTACTGCCTTGAAGTCAATGACTACCCTCTCCAGATTTCACCATTTTAACTCTGTCATGATAGAACCTTGGTAATAGACCTGAAATGTGCTTCTAAGAATGAAACTTTTAATCTGTTGATTTTTCCATTCTAGGAATATACCACTAACCTTGGAGTTACTGCCCCACTGCCCCAGCCTCTTCCAAGATACTTATCAAGTGTCTATGGACCATGGACCAGTTAACTAACTTCAATCTCATAGTTTACCCTTATATGTTGTTCCCATTTAAACATATATTATTAAAGTTGTATTTTATCAGATTTTACACGCATGTGTGTCTGTGTACATATGTCAGTATCTTTAAAATCACCTCATTATTTAGAGATCTTGAAATGCTACAATTTTTAAATCAAGATTTGAGTGTTAAATATATTACTTTTCATTTTTTAAATGTCACTACATTTGATGACAATTTTAAATGTTTCATGGTATTTATGTTCTTAACATTTATGATATTCATTATTGATGTATGGTCCACATATGTGAAGTTGAAATTCTTGAGAATTTCTTAAAACCATCTCTAAGCTTGTGTGTGTGTGTGTGTGTGTGTGTGTGTGTGTGTGTGTGTGTGTGTGACTGAATCACCATGGAAGGAATTTGCAGCCTGTCTATTTTGCATGAAGACTGCTGAGACCATGTAGCACAGTGAGCAAACGGTTGGTTTTTTAATGAGACAAGATTAGCATTGAATCCTAGCGTTTCATTTTCTCTGTGTCCCTTAGAAAGATCATGTAAACCCTGAACTGCTGCATAATTGTAGAAGAATTAATAGAAATTATATAAAGAAGCCCTATTATATACTAGTAGTTGAACTTTTCTTCTCTCTGCCATTTAGCCAAGTGATGGCAGGGGAGTGGGGGTGTGGGGGAAAGATGGTGGTGGGGAGTGTGCAGTAAATGTGAAGATGGCAGCCCAAGCTATGCCAGGATGTGATAGTTGTGATGTTTACAGCAGTAACAATTAAGCTGTGTTGAATTTGAATGTACTAAATGGTCTGTGAGGCCCGATAGGACCATGGTGGGATAGGAGAAAGGAACAGAACAAGTGTTCTTCCCACCACCCCTCACCTGTCTCTACCAGTGTTACTTGTGCATCAAGTCCTCTCTCCCTCTCCCCAGACTCAGGAGTTTGAAATATACTTCATAGGTCATGGTTTTTCCTAACCTTTCTATTGAGAAAAATGACTTTACCATTAAAAGGAAAAATATCTGAATATCCCAATATAAATACAGTTTATTAGTGTAAGCATTTAAAAAACTTTATACAGGGTGTGTGTATCCTTTGGGAGCAATGTTGCCCTCAGGAATGGTTCTGAAGAGTGTGTCCCCAGATTCCCAGAGGCAGCTAAGCTCTGCCACAGGTGACAGGCTATCCCCACACAGTAGAACAATTCTAGGAGCACACTGAACAAAAGAGGAGTAGGGCATTGAAGTTAGATTTTATAGGGTGCTGGTGTCTTGCTTAGAGTACATGAAATGAATGGAGTCAAAATACCACTTCAGTGACTAATAGAAAAAAATACTGGGTCCCATGAGTGGTAGTGGCAGCTGTACAGCTTAAAAACATGACAAAAAATGAAAGGCATTGCAGTCAAAGTAGGGAGAAACAAAGACAGTGGCATATGTGAGTCTAAGACATTCCAGGGGTTCCTCCAAGGAGGTGAGAGCTAGGATTCATCCCAGAAGGAAGCAGACAAAGGAGAGGAAGATGGAGGCCATCTTGCAGCTCCAACAACAGCCTGTTGAAGAATTTCTCATTGCAGTAGCACTGGTGTAGTATGTTTTATCCCTCACCTGGACCAGGGAAATGGCTAAGTGCTTTGTGACTAAACATACTGTATACTGTTTAGGAATACTGTATTATATCAGCGTCTACAGAACACGTTGGATCAGAGAGAAGGGAAATGAGCCCTGGTCCTTTCTTCTCAGTATATAATACTAGCCTTGAAGTATGGTTAATAGCTCTTTCTTCACATTTAAAATGAAATTGATAGGACCTTTAAGTCTGTTCTCTCTCCTCTCTCTCTCTCTCTCTCTCTCTCTCTCTCTCTCTCTCTCTCTCTCTCTCTCTCTCTCTGTGTGTGTGTGTGTGTGTGTGTGTGTGTGTGTGTCTGTGTCTGTGTGTCTGTGTCTGTGTCTGTGTCTGTGTCTATGTTTATGTGTACTTGGGAAAGTGGGAGAAGAACTTCTCCCATGCCAGTTATTTAAATGGGACAGTGACCTTGTTAACCGGAAAACACATAGTATTTTGATTATTATTATAATCATCCCATTTGCTCAGTATGGCATCCAGGCTATAATTTTGGTGCCCTTGTTTCATGTTAGTAGTTTGGAAGCCATTGTTCTGCTTAATAACCACAGTCTGGCAGTTTTATTAGCTGCCTTACTAGTTATTCATAAAAGGAGTGAATCTAGTGTGTGTTGTTCAATTTAACTTACCTTTCATCACAGAGGAACCTTACTTTTTAAGTGGTTACCCAATTGTGTTTTTCCCAGTATTTCTTTTATGTTAAACATTTTAAATTGCATCTTTAATTGACTTGTATAACTAAATCATTTGAATTGAGGTGCTAGTGTGGTACCTGGAAAGTGCATGGTATTTGCAGGCTAAAAAGTGGAAGCAAAGATGCTACTTTTAAAAAATGAAAGGCAGTTAAGCTTCTTAATAACTAAGAGAGTATCTGTGGAAGACAATAATGAAGAACCAATGAGGTTCTTCTAGGTTTTAGGTATGTGCTCAGAAGCTAGGGTTGGGTATTCCTGAAACACTTATATTTTCATTTGAGTGTAAATCAAATTATGTCATAAAATCTCACTGGAAGAGAATTCCCAGAGCAGTTAATTTCTCTAAAGTACCTGCTACTGATGCAGAATAATTTTTCTGTCAGAGAATTTTATTTGTGTCATTCTTGATATTAAAACAGTGATAATTTGGGAATCAACCAAGGCTTTATTTTCATGGTATTCAGACTTCACCAATTATGACATTGGTCTGGTCATAGAATTAGGCATATGGTGAGACTGTATCAGCATATTATTTTCCATACTTGTTTCTTTAAATAATTTTAACATAACTTTCTTCTGTCCATTTTTATCTCTCATTGGAATCATGGAAATTTACTTTGTTACTAGCCTGTCTATTATAGTGATCTAAGGCATCTTCTTAGTCCCTTGGTAATAACCCCTTACCAAATGAGTAAAACAGATAACTCTCTTTCTTTGAGTTTTTAAATTAATAATATAAATAAATGTAGACAGATGAATATATGTTAAGACATCTTAATTATTGAATCTTAAAGATTTTGAGCTAAAAGAAAATTTAAATTGATGTAAGTATAATTATCACATTTGAAAAATGAAATTGAATTCAATATAAGTGAGTTTTCCAAGCTGATACCAAAATGAAGTAGAAGAGATTGAACAGAAATTGTTCACTTGAAGAGAAATTGAACAAATCACTTCTGTAACCACTATTCTTTCACACCAGACTTCCAGGTTACTAAAATATTAACAATATATTTAACCTTGTCTACCGAGAGAGAGTAATAGTTCTGTTTAAATGCTACCTGAAGTTTCACATTTGGGGAAATCCATTGAAAACCCTTTGATTTACTAAAACAAGCTACCTTAGCTTTTGCATAATGCTCTACAAACAATAAAAGTCCAAGAAATGCAAAACAGAGCAAGAGTCCATGTAAGGTGCTAAAGGGTTAAAACAGAAAACATCATATTATAGCCTAGACTTTGTTGGTCTTTTTTTTGGTTTGGGGGTTTTGTTTGTTTGTTTTTTTGTTTGTTTTTCGAGACAGGGTTTCTTCGTGTAGCTTTGGAGCCTACTCTGGCACTTGCTCTGGAGACCAGGCTGGCCTTGAACTCACAGAGATCCACCTGCCTCTGCCTCCCGAGTGCTGGGATTAAAGGCATGCACCACCAACGCCCAGCTGACTTTGTTGGTCTTATGGCCATCATTGCATATCAAAGGAATCTGTAGCAAGTAAAAGAGGAGTAGATGTCCATTAACAACTACCAAAGGCACACATAGGTGGATGACTGGTGTCTTTTCCTGTAGGTTTACTCTACAAGGGATTTCCACTCAAATAGTGTGTTTGATTGAGTAATGTTTTTTTACTTGAGTAATTATAGTAAGATAAACAACTAATAGACTCTGATGAGACCATGTGATCTGGATGGAAGCATCCAAGTATGATGCATCAATTTCATTCACATGATTGCAGTGTCTTTCAGCAAAACTGAATTCTGTTGCATTTGACTAAATGAAACTGCAGGGGAATTTACTACCAGCATCTGGTGGAATGTGTAAAGCTTATGTAGCTACTTAAAAAACAAGGATGAACAGCCTTACACATTTTTGTCATAATTATAAAATGGGAAAGTAGCCATGCACTGGTTGATGCACTCCTATAATCCCAGAACTTGGGAGGCAGAGGGAGGTTGATGTCTGAGTTCAGGGCCAGCCTGCTCTACAAAACAAGTTCTACAACACCCAGACCTACATAATGAGATTCTGTCTCAAATAAAATAAAATCTAAGTAGAGAAAGTAGTTTGGCTATACCATTAAAGCTGAAAATGTATGTCATAATCCTAAATACAGAGAAAATATGGTCAGGCATCTACTCTTCAAAAAGAAAATTTTATGAAGATGACCAATTTTATAAATATACCCGCAGATGTTTACTGCAGACTTATAGTACTGCTTTAAAAAGACAACATAAGTGTCAATCTCAATAATTGGAGAAGAATGATGGATTATATATGCTGTGTACTTGTTCTTTATCCCTCACTGAACTAAGAGGAATCTGTGCCTGTTAACCTTTAAATGTGTCTAACCATAAATGTAAATATAGCATGTAGTGTTAAGAAACAAATTCCATGCCAGGCAGTGGTGGCGCACACCTTTAATCCCAGCACTCGGGAGGCAGAGGCAGGTAGATCTCTGTGTGTTTGAGACCAGCTGGTCTACAAGAGCTAGTTCCAGGACAGCTTTCAAAGCCTCAGAAAAACCATGTCTTAAAAAACAAAAAAAAGGAAGGAAGGAAGAGAGAGAGAGAGACAGACAGACAGACAGAGACAGACAGAGAGAGAAAGAGAGAGAGAGAGAGAGAGAGAGAGAGGAAACAGATTCTTTCTCTATGACCTAAGGGAATGCAGACCAACATGTTCCTTTGTGTACAAAGTGGACAAGAGCATGTCTCCTCTAAAGCTTTTAGAATCCATTGACAGCAGTGATTAACAGGGTTGGTGTGAGGTTGCTGATGGTCCAGAGTCTGGGGTTGGACATTTGTTAATTTTCCATAATTATGCATTGTGATATAAATATTGTGATTTTACTTTTAAGATCATCATTTTGTTTTACAATATTGTGGTATGTGAGTGTATCAATTAGTATAAGATTTCCTTACTGGACTGAGAAATGCCTAGAAGACTAATCAGATATACCTCTGGGTATGTCTCATATCATATTCCAGAGAGCTATAACCCTGTGGGTGGTACCATTCAAAAATCTGTGAGTCCAGTTGGGTGAAAGGAGAGAGATGGGTACCAGCTTGCTCAGTCATTTTCTCTAGCTCAGACACCGTGTTGTGAACTACTGTGCTTCATCACAACCTCCATGCTAGGATGGACTGATTCCTAGAAAGCTATGAGCCAATATAAGCCTTTCCCCAGAATATAATCCTTCACTCCCTGGGGGAAACTAACACACTGAAAGTCGTCTAGAATATTTAAAACTTTTTTGCATGTAACAGTGTGGACGTTTAAAATAGAATGGACAAATGGAATCAGTAAAGTGTCCAAATAGGAAAGAGCTGTCTGATCCATCACGATCTCCTCTTGGAAGGGGATGAGGTAGAAAGTGACTGAGCATCAAGCAGGGTAGATGACTAGATAGTGGGCAGGGATATTGTGAACTTCCAGAACCAAAATCTCTGAGGCATCACACACAGATTGTGGAGGGATGAGTGGAGACTAGATGGAAAATGTTTTAACAGTTGCCTATGATGAAGAGAAAGTGGCTGGACAATAGTCATGATAGGATGCTGTAAAGAGAAGCAAGCTTGTCAAAGGGGTAGAAGGCATATTATTTGTTTGTATTATAGAAAATACACTGAGAATTTTGGCTTTATTCCTAATTGAAATACACAGATTAATTAGGGTATTTAAAAAAAACAAATTTTGTTGATTCCTAATCTATTTTATTTTAGAATAGACTTTTTTCTTTTAGAGTAATAATGAAGAAGATTTGTCTAAAGAAGGAAGGTTGAGAAACAAAATTATGGGACACCAAAACAAAACAAAACAAAAACACAGGTGCATTAACTCTTTACTTATAAGCTATGGGAACTGGTGGTCTGATTTTTTTAAATAGAATTAAGTATCAGCAGAATTTTTTTTTGTTCACAACCAGGAAATCTAGATATTTTGTATACTCCCCTGTATATTTCTTTTTTAAAGACTTATTTATTTATTTATTATGTATACAACATTCTGCTTCCATGTGTATCTGCACACCAGAAGATGGCATCAGATCTCATAGCGGATGGTTGTGAGCCACCATGTGGGTGCTGGGAATTGAACTGAGGACCTCTGGAAGAGCAGTCATTGCTCTTAACCTCTGAGCCATCTCTCCAGCCCTGAAGCAGAAAATTTTTTAAAAGAAAATAAAAAATACTTTGATGAATCAGAATGTCCCTAAGATGTTTAGCTCCCAAACGGCATATTAATGTTTTCTCCATGAATAAAATATTTTTTCAATTAAGAAAGGGGTTCCCAAAAGGAACATAGAATGAATCATTTGTTAATAATTTTAATAGCAATAATACTGTAGCATTTAGTCTTCTATTTGTCTTGTGGTATATTTACATTCATGTTTTGTTATTTCCATCTATAAACTTGTAATCACCATACTTACAAAAGCTCAACAACCCATGACTCATTGAAAGAACAAATAAGATGAGGTGTGGGACACTGCCTTTCAGCTCTTCTGCATAAATGGATGGGGTAGACGATCAAGTGACTCCACATTAGGGAGAAAGCTTAAGTAATCAATTGTCATCGCATAGTCTAAGTATCCAGCCTGAGCCAGGTACACTGCATCAGTGATTATTGCCTTCTTTCGTGGAAATACGGAAAACAGTCATGGCCAGAAACCAAAATAGTGCTTGTGGGTTTTAGTTCATGTGTCATTTTGAGAGCCAGAAGCTTATCACTTATCAATTGATTTCTCAAAACTGTAGAATACTTTCTACTTATTGGTTGAATTTCCAAGTAGTTCTTCATTTCATGAGTGAAGATTCTGACCAAGGTTTGTTCTTGGACTGAGAAATCTCCACTTCTGTCTGCCATCATACTTTGTACTCTTCTGTAACTCTCTAACAATGTGTCTGAACTCCTGGCATTTGTATTGTGGGGTATGTGGACAATTTGGCAAGTTCAATAGATGCTCACAACTAGATACAAGGACTCTCCAGCAAACATCAATAATCTACCTGAAGTATTAAAAAGAGAAAATTGAAAGTTTAACTTAAGTAGTTTATAGATGAATTCTTTAGCTTGACAGTGATAATCATTTCACATTTATACCTATGTCAAACATATTATATATGTTCAGTCTTTTTTGTGCCTGGTAGTGTGTGTGTGTGTGTGTGTGTGTGTGTGTGTGTGTGTGTGTGTGTGTGTGTGTGTGTGTTTGTGTGTAAGTGTGTGTATATGTGTTTGTGTGTATGTGTGTATGTGTGTGTGCATATGTGTGTGTGTGTGTGTAGGCTAGATGTTGTTTTTGGATGTTTTTCTTTTATTTCTCCACAGTACTTTTTGAGACAGTGTCTCTTGGTGAACTTAGATTTCAGTGAGACTTGCTGATGAGTGAAATCCAGGGATTCTCCTGCCTGTGTATCACATGCCTGAGTTTTTATATGGGACCTAAGGACCCCAACTTATATCCTCTTGTTTATGTGTCAGATACTTTACTCACTGAACCATCTCCAAGGCTCTAAATTTATGTATGTCATTTATACATACAACAAACCAGTAGGAAAAATTAAAACCAAAGTAATCAACATATCAAATATATTTAGGTGGCATCTTAAATCTTTACATACCCAACCCCAGAGAAGCTAGGAAACAAGGAGGACCCTAAAAGAGACATACATGGACCCCAGAGAAAGGGAAAGGGACAAGATCTCCTGAGTAAAATGGGAGCATGGGGGGGTAAGAGGGGCAGGAAAAAGAGGAGTGGAGAAGAGGAGAGGGGAGGAGAACATAAGGGATCAAGAAGGTCGAGTTGGAGGAAGAACAGAGGAGAGCAAGGAAAGAGATACCTTAATAGAGGGGGACATTATGGGCTTAATGAGAAATCTGGCACTAAGAAAATCTTCAGAGACCCCAACTAAGAATCTAAGCAACAGTGGAGAGGCTACCTTAAATGCTCTTCCCCCATAATGAGATTGATGACTACCTTAAATGCAATCATAGAGCCTCCATCCAAGAGCTGATGGAAACAGAAGCAGAGATTCACAAGCTAAGCACTAAGCTGAACTCCTGGAATCTAGTGGTAGAGAGGGAGGAGTGATGAGCAAAGGGATCAAGACCATGCTGTGGAAACCCATGGAAACAGCTGCTCAGAACAAGGGGGAGCCCATGGACCCCAGATTGATAGCTGGGGAACCAGCATAGGACTGAACCAGGCCCCCTGAACTTGTGTGTCATTTGGGGGGCCTGGCCAGTCTATGGGGCCTGTGGCAGTGGAACCAGTATTTATCCCAAATGCAAGAATGGACTTTGGGAGCCCATTTCTAATGAAGGGATATTCTCTCAGCCTAGATATTTGGGGGAGGGCCTAGGTTCTGCCCCAAATGATGTGACAGACTTTGATTATCCCTCATGGGAGGTCTCACCCTCCCTAAGGGGTGGGATGGGAAGATGGTGGTGGGAACAGGAGGATGAGAAGGAGAAGGAATGGGGATTTATATGTAAAATAAGTTTGTTTTTAATTTAAATAAAAATTAAAAAAATAAAAAACAATACCTTATCAATAAATGCAGCATAGACATTCAGAAATGATACCAATTCTTAGTTTATATAATTTGGGACCAAATTATTGAGGCCTTTAATCACTTTTGAGGCCTTTAATCACTTTTTCATAGTGTTTTTTTTTCATACAGTGCTTCAAAAGACTAACTGATAAGGAGACTTTAAACTCCATTTCAAATATTCTTGCTTCAAAAATAGAACTACCATCTGATTCAATAATCATACTACTGGGTGTTTATACAAAGGAACCGAAATCACTTTGTTCAAAATATGCTTTCTCTTCCATGTTTATAGAAGCACTGTTCTTACTGACCATGAATTAGGAACAACTTCAGGTGCCATCAACAAATAAAGAAACTCTAGTGCATCTAGACAATGGAAAAGTACTCAGTCTCAAAGGACGTAATCTTACTGTCTGGCACAACATGGATGTAACTGAAGTCATGTGTTGTGTGAAATAGCCAAGATAATTTTTCACTTTTCTAGACTTCACCCACACTGAGAATTTTAAAAATTGGTTTCATAGAAGTTGAGACTAGAACAGTGGTTTCCAGAGGCTGAGGAAGGTACAGGGGAGAGTAGCTCAAGGTTGCCATGGGGAAGCTAAGTTATAGTTAGAAGAAAGGCATTGTTCCAGTGTGCCACTGTACAGTCAGGTGACCAAGAGTAAACATGTATAGTTCAAAAAGGACTACAAGAAAATTCCTTTAATGTTCTCATCACAGAGAAAGGACAAATGGGTGAAAGGTCACAGAATGTGTATAAATATCAAAACACATTGGGAACCTTATAAATATGCATTAATTTTGTGTCTATTAAAAATTCTTTAAAAGAGAATGACAAGATAGACTGAATTAATTTAAATTTGGATTTGCCATTATTTTAGATATTCATATGTCATGTATATTTGTCTTGAATTTCTGTGACTTTGTATCATGTATTTTTATCATAAGAATATACTTTAGCAATTTTTTTCCAAATTCTAAAAGTTCATGTTTTAAATGCATTTTAAGAGAAATTGTTTTAAGAGAGATGCCCATGTAGAATAATTAAAACTTGGCCTTGTAGGGTGCTGGAAGTGTCTTTGCAATTGAATAGTGGCAAGTCCGTCATATTACTGAGCAGCAATGGGGGAAAAGTTTGAATATTTCTTCTAGAAATACCTAAAAAATAATTTAAACTATAAAAAAACTAAGGTTAGTGAGGTATTCGTGAGTTTTTCATGTTTCTATAGCATTATGTTAGACCATGCTTTATTTCAGGCCTTGTGTGTTCCCCTCTTTTTGCATTTATCAGAATCCCTCCAGTTCACCTGGCTAATCTGAATACTAACCATAATAAATGGGTGTTTGGAATCATTAGAATGATGACTTTCAAAGGGGCTATTATCATTTATCATGGAAATGAATTCAGCCCACTGATGGTAATTTAGCTGACAGGTAAAATGAGCATCATATGTTTATAAAATGAATTTTTCAAATGTTTAACTTTCTCAAACTAATGTTTTCTAAAGATGCAATATTATATTTAATATTGTGTTCGCAGGAGAGGCTTTACCTCATCACTCCCCAAATTCTATGCTTGACAGTCATAGATCACTGACAGTTTTCACGTCAATGCCTGCATTTGTTATCAAGAAAACAACTTAAAGGAGGCAGCATTTACATTGATCCTGGTTACTGAGGGCTCAGTTGTCATGGTGATGACATGATTGCACACAGAAGTTCTCACCAGGGCAGTCAGGAAGCTGAGAGGAAGGGCTATACAGGAAGGGGCTAGGACAAGATAAAGCTTCCCAAGGACACTCTCTCCCAACACACACAACAACTTACCCTCTCCAAATAGGCTCCACTTCTCTCCTTTCACTACCAACCCACAATCTTTATATCATGATCAAGAATTTCTCCATTCATTAGATCAGAGTGCTAGAGCCCTGATTGACTGTTAAAACACTCAACAGACACTCCAATGGGATGGACTTAATTAATCTCCAAGGTACTTCTCAATCTAATCAAGTTGAGGTTAATATCAGTCATCATAGCTGCTACAGATAACCCAAAGGGCAAAATCCATGGTCTTCTGTGCAGCTATTCTGCTGAATCCCTCAAATGTACATATTTTCTGCATTAAAGCTTGCTGAAAACCCTGGGCTTTGGAATCATACTCTCTGGGCTCAACCCCAGCCATATTGCTCTAGAGTTGTCTTTCTTCTTCTGATAATCACACTGACCATCTGATTATGAAGATTATGATATAATGCAATCAAAAATGCCCAGAGCCATGGTGGCTTTGGTTCTCAAACTGTCAAATGAGATACTGAAGAACACTAGGGAAAAATACATAGGCGCACTCGACAATAACCATTAATAATAATTGCTTTATTTGTGGTTAAAATCATTTGGAAACATGAATTTGTTCAACTATGTATCTCATTTTCTCAAGTACCTACAAGTTGCTAGAACAAAATCATCCAGATATAGTCATTCTTATTGACTAAAACTGTTGGGTATTTAATTTGACCTAAAGATAACATGAAAAAGCCATTCAGACACCAACTCTCCATAAACCTTAATAAGTTTGGAACTTCTAGCTCCACATAAGTGTATATGCCCTCACACATTGAGGACAGATCCTAACTTTCACTCTCATTGCTGGGGATTATTAGAAAGGGAGTAGCCATTTTCTCAAGTATGCTCAAGCTGAACCCTTCAAGCATGATTTAATTCCTCCTTGTATTTGACCAGACAGCCAAAATGGGAATGCAAGAATTGAAGGAAAAGAGAAAATGACATTAAGTAAATTAGAAATTGGAATGTCTGAGAGGAAAGGTGGAAAGGAAAAATAGTTAACATCCTCACTTGCAAACCGAGCAGGAGTGATTTATCACGAAGGCATGGCTAAGGAGCCATAAAAATCTTCTTTAGGTGTCTCCCTCCAGAGAAACTAGCCTGAAGAACCAGAAACATGATCTAGTTCTGCCAGGGTCAGGAACAGATAGGCAAAGAAAAGGCAAGAAAACAAGAAAGGTGGGAGGGGCAGACTATGGACAGGCAGAGAGACAGCCAGAGTTAGGCTTGAGGATTTGCAAGAGACTTGGCACCAGCAAGGGCTGAGTATGCTACTCGCCACTCGGAGGGAGGTAGCGCCAACGGGCCTTGGCTGCCTGGCTGCTGTATCCTTTGCTTACAGCTGAGGAGGTCTGAAAGTCAATGTGACTCTCAGACAGGCTTGTTCTCCACCGGGAAGAGACACAGCTAGGACAGACAGAGGACAGGAACACCTATGAGATTGCCACTTCCCACATCGTTTTAGGCTCTTGGAATGGATGAAGAAGGTTATGGAACTCTGTGAATCGTTCTGCTGACAGTATGTTCCATTATTGTATTTCTTAGTGCATGGTTAGGGGAAACATCCAATCTAGAACATGCTGGATTAATACAAGTAGAAAATACTACCTGCTAATTCCATTTAAATATTTCTATATGAACATAGATTCTTTTTTTGCATTTTTTATTAAATTATTAATATTTTCACATGTACTTTCCCTCTCCCTCTCCCTCCCCCCACCTCCATTCCTTCTCCCCCACCTCCAACCTACCCTCCACCCCATCCACCCGCCACTCCCCAGGCAGGGTAGGGCCCCCAACCAGGGCTCCACCAAGTCCACCAAATCTTCCTGTGCTGGGCCTAGGCCCCTCCCCATGTGTTCAGAGACAGAGCGAATCCCTTCAAGTGGGATGGGCTCTCGAAGTCCCTCCCACCCACCAGGGCAAAACGCCAGTCCACCTCCAGAGGCTCCCAGGAGTGCAGGGGCCTCCCCATTGGCATCCATGATCAGGGGGCTGGATTAGTCCTGTACTGTCCTCCCAAAGAGCATCTGGGGTCGATATGCTTTCCCTTTTTCAGGCCAACTGTTTCTGTGGGTTTCTCCAACCAGGTACAGACCCCTTCGTTCTTCATTCCTCCCTCTCTTCAACTGAGTTCCAGATTTCAGCTCAGTGTATTTCTGTGGATGTCTGTCTCCTAGAAACCCTTCCCCTAGAATGAGATTGATGAATACTATCTATGCTATTCTGGAGTCCTCATCCAGTGGCTGATGAGAGCAGAGACAGAACATAGATTCTTTTATCTCCCTTATCTCAGCCATTTGAATTCCAAGTTAAATTTTACCACTTTCTTTCATGATGTACTCGGTAAATGATTTAAGTAAAAATTATTTTAATTTTGAAAAATCTATCCTTTTAGAAAAACTTCCCCCCAAATGAAACTATTGCATTATAAGTTTAGTTAAAAATTTTTGGCAATAATTATGACTTTGAACTTTGTTACACATCATTTAAAGAAATTTTTGAATTATGGTTATTTGGATAATTATTTGCTATTTAATATTGTAATTTCATGTATACATTTAAAATGTACAGTAAAATATGTAAGATTTTCAGAATTATGCAGGGGGAAATGTCACTAAAATTGAGTTAAATAAAACATGGTTTCTGGCAGGGAAAAGGCTACCAGTAAACATAAGAATACTTCTGTGAGCTTAATTTTCTAAGAATCATGTGTTTGAAACTGTGCTAACTGAGGCTTCCATCAGACTCCATTTTCAGGGATTTTTGGAAAGTCTTTAATTAGTACTCAAGATACTGTATTCACTAGATTTTTTTTTTTGTGGTTTCCTTCTCACTGATGCATATTAATGACATCAGACAAATAAAGTGCCTTTCATAATTGCTTGTCTCGAAGCATTGTAAAAATCAAATATGGAATAATTAAAAATTCATTTGTGGTTTGTGGCCATGAATTTGATTGTTGCAAGGTTGAGTGCTGGGCCCATAAGTGTCCTTGATGGGATTGCCTGGTTGGTTAAAAGTCCAGTAGCTGCCCTGGTCATACTCTTAGACCACTCACTCAGTCAAGGGAGAGTAGAGTGCTTTGAAATGCTGTGTGATCACAATTAGCTATGGGAAATAGCTGTTCGAATAACTGGGGAAGCAAAGTCAGTTGACAACTTGTTTTCTAAGATAAAAGTAGGGTCATGCTTATATACTTTCACTATCCGTGGAAAACACTTCCAGATGTAAGAATATTTGTCAGTTTGTAGGACAGAAACCTTACTTTTATTACCATATTACTTCCCCCCCCTGGTGTTTTCATTTTTAAAACAATCTTATTTTACCATGTCACTTTTGTTTGAAATATACAATAAGCCTGGGGATGTTCCTCAGTTGGCTGCTGCTTGCCTGACATGTTGGAAACTTGGGTTTAATCCCCAGGGAGTTGGAGGTAAGCCAGAGATATGAGACCCTGTCTCAAAAAAAAAAACTCATAAGAAACAGATGATTACACCAACTTTCTACATCACCTTAGAGTGATCTACCCTACTAATTTCTATTTATACTTAGGAGAGGTTTTGGTTGCATTCATAGGATAGTAAAGAGATTATCTGGAAACATGTAATATTTCAAAATTTCCTTGGTTAACTTAAAAATGACAAAAATAAGAGCAACCCTGTTTCTATGGTAGCATATTGCATTTAAAATAAATTGTGGATTTATTAAAATTCACATTATTTTTCCATATATAATTGTATTTTATGTGATTAAAAAACTTCTGTTTGCATAATTGCATTTTGTATGATAAATAATCAAGAAAAAATAATTTTAAAAGCTAAATTAGAAAATATTTTTACCATCTAAATGGTAAATGTTTTTCCAATAAAAAGACTCTATGTGGAGAGATTGTAATTAGAGCTAATTTATCCATTTGTTTATGGAATTCTCTTAATGAGTGAGAATATCACATGTTCTCATTTGTAATTTTAGACCATTTGCATTAATAAACCTTTTAACATATGGTTAGGACTTATGATAATGTCATTATTTTCTCTACTTTTATCATATTGTCATAGTTAGGGTTACTATTGTTATGATAAGACACCATGACCAAAAGCAGTTTACCTGGCTTACTCTTCTATATCACAGTTTACTGTTGAAGGAGTCAGGACAGGAACTCAAGCAAGGCTGGAACCTGGAGGCAGGAGCTGATGCAAGGGCCACGAAGGAGTGTTGTGTACTGTCTTGCTCCTCATGGCTTGCTAAGCCTGTTTTCTTATAGAACCCAGAACCACCAGCCCTGGGTTGGACCCACCCACCATGGGCTGGGCCCTCCCCCATCAATTGCTAATTAAGAAAATGCTCTACAGGCTTGCCTACAGCCAGATCTTATAGAGGCATTTTCTTAATTGAGGTTCCCTCCTCTCAGAAGATTTCAGTTTGTGTCAAGCTGACATTAAGCTATGCAGCACACATATGTAGCAAATACTAATTTATTGATTTGATAACTTGTTTGGAGCCAATAATATTTTGAGTATTTTTTCTCAATATATAGGATATAAGGAATGATAGCAGCAAATAGAGAAAAGTGATTTTTCTATTCCTTTTCACATCTTTTTAGGGGAGTGGCCTCTCAATATCATAGAAATAAGCAAAAATCATTTGTGTTAATGTGGAAGCAAGTAGAGAAACAAGGTATGGAGAGAGCAAAGAAAGGCAAACCATTTAAAACAAAGTTATTAGGGAACTTCCTACTAAAGAATGGTGGCCAAAGCCAGAGATAGAGTTCAGAGTTGGTGAATGAGTTGATCTAATAGACTCTAGCTGATACCTTAAGAAATTAGGCTTTTTTGTTGGAGTGATGCCAGAGGCTTGTGGGAGCAGCTCAGGGACTATTCCATGGTGGCTTCCATTTGTGGTGTTTAGAATTGACTGGTTGGATGTATGAGGGTAGAAAAAGAGACATGAAGGATCATCACCTTCTGATCAAGTGGTAGTGATGAATTTGTTTACTCAGCTGAAGCTGCAAATGTGACTGGTTTGGGGAATCTGGCTTTGGGCGCTGTCAATTGTCTGAAATTTTGAGTAGAGGTCTTGACAGAGGTATAAACTTTAGAGTTCCACTTTTTAGTAAACTGGGAATTGAACAACAAACACTTATAGTTTTTATTTCTGATATGTATCAGAAGGACATAACTGAGAATGTAGCCAATTACAGGTATTCCAGCTTCAGTCAGGGTATTTCATTTGTTGTTCAAATAGAATCTAATTGTTTTAGGATCTGAAAACCCATTGGGGATTGTATTTATAGTGATTTGTGCAAACTGGCTAATACAAGGTATTATTCTCCTTTAATGGTGAACTTTGGCGATAGCGGGACTGACAGCGATTGTATTTTCATTCTTTTAATCTAACTAAATATTAGAATTTGCACTGAATAATGAAAGCTTTTTTTCCATCAGATCAGTTTGCAAGTATTTGCATTACTGGTAGAAGCAATTAAAATAAAGTTTGTAGAATTAAGGAGAGCTTGTAGTTCCGTATAACCTGTTTTTTGTTTGTTTGTTTGTTTTTTGTTCTTGGTGGTTTTTATTTTGTTTTTGTTTTTTGTTTGCTTGTTTGTTTCATTAAAATCTGAGGACTGTTCTGTGAGGGATAGGGAAAGAGTAGTCTTGAAATCAAGGTAAACTAAAAAAGAGATAAATATGTGAATGATGGAATAAAGAAGAAAATGTGCACCTTGGAGTTTCTCCTTTGAGGACATTCCTAGTGAAAGGTAAAATCTGTTGGATTTTAAACATTGCAAATGATTGTTGCTTCATCCATCATGTTCTCTCCATCGTGCTCTCACCTAGGCTTTTCTTGAAACCACATAGATTTTTTTTAATTTGTCTTTTGCTGAGGTAAAATCACACACATGGAAAGATAGTGCAGATACTTAGCAATCTGGCAAGTGTTTGTCCCTTCTGAGGGATAAGGTGAGGTTCCTGTTTTCCTGATTCAGTTATTGGTCTCAGGGTGATTGAGTATTGTGTGTGTTCTGCTTCAGCACCAAATGCTCCATCAACATCTCTGCATCTGCATCCTGCTTCTCTGATCCTTGTGAGCCATTCATAACCTTGCTAGCTCTAACTTTATATAAAAGTATACCCATTTCAGTTTTATTGTGCAACTTTTCATATATCCCCTAAAATTGTAATAATTTTTCTGTGAAATCTTCTCTCCTTAATACCCGGTCTCAGAGTTAACACATCACCCTGTTTTATTTATCACATATATATTCATGTACTTCTGTCACCATCTTTTAATCCCTTATTTTTAAGTGCATTTCTAAGTAATTGAAGTCATCAGTACACATCACCCAGAAACAATCTAGCTTGTATGTGCATCGCATTACCTGGAGTTCTGTATTATTTGCGGATCTTTCTAGAGTAAAATTTATATACTATAAAATGTGAAAAATCTCAGGGGACTCATTGGAAGAGTTTAACAAATATTTAAGTCTGTATTGTGCTCAGCCATATACAGACAAGAAGAATTGCCACTACCTCAGAAGGTCATTTCCTCAAAGGCCACAGAGCAGCCACACTTTTCAGAGCTTTCTACCATCAATTGGTTTTCCTTGGCTTAGAACGTCATATAAGTGAAGTAATGTAGTAGGTACTGGGTAAGGCTTCATTCTTTCAGTATGCTATTTCTTGACATTTGCCTTGTTGGCTCTGTTTGCAGTTAGCGCTTTTCTAATGCTGGGAAATAGGCAAACATATAGAAGTGTAGATCAGCTATGTTAGTTGGCATCTGGCATATTGCCAGTTTGGGATCATTAATAAAAGCAATATTACTTTCCACTTTAAAATATGATATTTAATAAAAAAATCTTTCTTTCTAAAGTGTCTTATTAAATCTGGTTTTCAGAAATCATATAGATATATATGTAATATATACATTTATATATATTTTACAATGTTTCAAAATTTTAAAGCTTTATACACAAAAACAATTTTTGGTTTTGTTTGTTTGTATGTTTGGTTTTTTTTTTTAAACACTGGGGCAATAGCATTTTTAACGGTGTTTTCCTAGCTTGCCTGAGGCCATAGGTTTAATCCCCAGGATGATACAAAAATACATTAATGTTAAGGGGCTGGAGGGATGGCTTAGTGATTAAGAGCACTTGCTACTCAATCATGAAAACTGGCGTTCAGATCCCAGCACATGTGTTGAGCAGCTCACAAATATCTGTAACTCCAAGGGATTCCACGCTTTCTTCAGGGCTCTGTGGGTGCTCTCGCAAGCATATGTATACATATTCACTCAAACACATACAGACAGAAACACACAGAAATCAATCTTCAAGGAAATGTTCTTAAGAAAATTTTTCTTTACTAACTAAACCAACACCCTGAGCATATTCCTTGGCTTCTTCAAATGCCACTTATTTTTCTTGATCTTCTATATTAGATGAACACAAAATTGGTCCTGCAGTCTGTACTCCTGATATCATTTTTGTTCTCATAGTCATGGTAAGTGGAAAAAGGAAGAGACTTTCTGGTTCCTTGACACAGAAAAAGAAAGCTCTTCTTGGAAGAATCTGAAAGCTACAGAGAGTCCCATGCAATTCTGTTTCTGTCGCCCCCTTCAGTTTAGAGGAAGACAACAAAAGGTTTAGACTCACCCTTCTTCCCTTGACTGTGAGCCCTCTGGAGATGCTTGTTATTATCATGGCAGTCAGTTTTCTTAGCCCTCGGCTGTAGTGCCTGTCTTGAAACCACTTGGTATTAGAAGATACCAGATGATAGGTTTGTGTGTGTGTGTGTGTGTGTGTGTGTGTGCTTTTCTGCTCAGAGCCTTCCCATAGCATAGTGTGGAGGTCATACTGATAGGTCCTTTTGTTATAATATCCTGAATAATTCAAAGCTGAGAACATTATGATGGTCCTATATGATGGTTTTACAGCTATACATATCAAGCTGGGAACAGGGTTCTTAAGTGAAAGTAGTGTAAACATAAAAATCCACTTAGAAAAAATTCCTACCAAAGGCTGTACACCAGATTAGTATATGTGAGTAAAAGCAAGCCCAGGAATCCAACTTTTCTGCCTTTTCTTTCTCTTGCTTGTGTTTTCCACTAATATTGCAGAGCCTTTTTATTTACTCAACCAGATTGACAAGATTATAAATGAGAGCTGTGTGTGGAAGCCTCTAATTTTTCATAAGTAAATGAATTAATTTATCATTGCTGCAGTGTTTTATTGCTGTCTCCATGCCAGGCTGCCCTGCTCCTCTATTCCCCCCTTTGCCTCCTAAACACTGGATCCATGTCATCGTGTTTGACAGGTTTCTGATTCCCCTGTCAGATGCAATTTGGTGCTAATCACATTTCCTTTGCTCAGTGTCAATGATACAAGCCATGCATAATATCCCTGTATGTCCACTCACTCACTTGCAGTGCAGCTGGAATATCTTGGGTATTAATCTGATAGAATGCCACATTGAAATGCAAAAATGCTGCTTGAGCAGTAAGATAATGTGGCCAGGCAGATGTGCAATAGATAAGTGAGACTAAACTGGTGATCTTTCCTTAGCTTTGATGAATTTTATTTCATTTCTGAATGTCTCTTTACAAACCCAAGACTATGTAATCAGTGCTGGTTCACTAGACCTTCAGTGTTTTTAATAGCATCCATTCGTTGTCCATGTATGAAGGAATGAGAGTTCTTTTTCCCATTAAAAAGGTAGCTATAGGTTGTAATTTCTAATGCTGAAGAATGCTGCTAAGTTCGTGTAGTCCATCAAACATAGAAAAGGAACTAACAACATAAAGAAATCTGTTTACAGAACAATAAATCATTTTCTAGTGAAGTGGGGTTACAAACAAGGGCCCTCTGGTTAGATCATTGCATTTTAGAAACAATGTGATGGGGGAATCTCTCTCGGCAGATCTGGAGAGAAGGGGGCTGTTGTTTGCTTCCCAATCAAGATAGATACTTAAACAATGAGATGGTGAGAAGAAGCACAAGGAGGGGGGAATAAACAAGAAATGATAAAAAAAAATCAGAATAGAAGGGATCATTGCTTGTATAGTGAAATAACTGTGACAACATTTTGCTTATGATCTATCAAATAAAGCTTGCCCAAAGACCAGAGTGCAAAGCTAGCCACACAAGTTAGCCATAGAAGCGAGGCAGTGGTGACACACACCTTTAATCCTAGCACTTCTCAGACAGAGGCAGACAGATCTGTTAGTTCAAGGCCACCCTCATCTACATGAAATTGATCCAGTCTAAAAGAGAAACAGAGCTCACACAAAGGTGACCTCCACGCTTGGGATCCCAGGCCTTTAATCCCAGGACTGGAAAGGAATATAAGGTGGGAGGAGACAGGAGCTCAGTGCAGTCTGAAGATGCAGTCTGAGAACAGGATTGCCTGTTCAGTCTGAGCATTGGTAGAAGTGAGAATTCACTAGTGTATGGCCACTTTGTTCTTCTGATATTCAGCTTTAACCCCAATATCTGTCTCTGTGTTGCTTTTATTATTAATACCAACTAGAATTCATGCTACAGATAGCAGTTTTCTGTTGTGAAAATAAGACTAGAATAGCAGTTTAGAAGCACCTGGGGAAAGTCTTCATCATGTGGACAGAAAGTATTTATTTATTTATTTATTTATTCATTCATTCATTCATTCATTTTTCACATTTGTATGAGATTCACAAGTGCCACGGCAGACAGATGGTGCTCAGAAAACAACTCTAAGGAGCTGGTTTTCTCCTTCTACCATGTGGGTCCTGGGATGAATTCAGGTTGTTAGGCTTGGCAATAGGTGTCTTTACCCTCTTTGATATCTCACTGGCCCAAGAGGGTTATAATTAAAGCAAAGATGTGTCATGATTGCATCTAAAATTTAGAAGAAGACTTTATGTAAAGTATGAAAAAAGAGCAAAATGTGAAGTCAAACAGTGTACAGTTGCCAGCACACCAGGTGGGAGATGAAGACAGTGACCATACAGATAAAAAAGATGAGGAAGGTATAAAAAGCATTGACTAGCTAAAACCTAAGCCTTGTACAATTGTCAAGGTATAGCAAGATGAGAAAGTAGCATAGGGAAAAAAAGAAGGAATAAATTATTTACCATGTTTCTAGGTGAAATGGGTTAAGTGAGAAGTGATTACAACATGGATGTATGGTTAGTGTGAAGAAATGCTGAGTATGGGGTCTTTCAAGTAGCCAGTTAACAATAAAAGAATGACCGGAGTGAAATATATAGAGTGGTCATTTTTAAGTGGATAGTCAATAGCAGGAATTATTGGGATGACGGTAGTTACATTGAAAGAGTATATACACCAGACAGAAGAAGTAAATCGCTGGACTAAGGCTGTAGTTAGTGCTTTAGTACTTAATTTTATGAACATCATTCAATCAATAATTTCTTGAAGTAGTAGAGACAAAAATTGACAATATCTGTATGATTATCTAGTAATCAGTGAAATGTGTTTTCTACTTTTTGTACATAATTTTAATTGCATTTATTTATATGTACACATGTATATATGTGTGTGTGTGTGTGTGTGTATGTATGTATGTGTATGTGTAGATGTGTGCTGCAGCAGGTGTGTGGAGGTCAGAGAACACTTTATTAGAGTCAGTTTTCTCCTATCATGTATGTACTAGGATCAGAAATCAGGTCATTTAGCTTGGTGGCAAACACCTTTACCAACTAACTGAGTCATTTCACTGGCCCAGATTATTTTTTATATTAAGCAAAATTTAAACGTTAAACTCATTAAATATAAAAGCTAATTTGATTTTCAGTAGTTTTTTTCCTGGAAATATAGTACTTTGAATAATTTTTTTAAAAATTTGATTATATCACATATGCACTTATATAAACTGATTTACATATGAAATTTGATATATTGCAATTTATGTAAAGTAAAAACAAGTTTCTTTAATGCTTGTTCAGTAAGTAGTTATAAACTTAAGTTAAACATGAATAGGTTTTAAATATTTAAATTAAGTTTTATTTAAATGTATATTTACTCAGAGAAAACATATTTATTTTATGTATAAAGTGCATATATGCATACAATATAGGTTATATGCAAACACATATAGAATATATTAAAATTTCATATGGCTTGGTGTTGGTGGCGCATGCCTTTAATCACAGCACTCAGAGGCAGATGCAGGCAGATCTTTGTGAGTTCGAGTCCAGCCTGTTCTACAGAGTGAGTTCCAGGTCAGGCTCCAAAGCTACAGAGAAACCCTGTATCAAAAAAGCAACAAAAAAGATTCAGAAATGATGTTTTTAAAAGGCTCCTTGAAGTTGAAGAGATAGCAAATGATTCTGAAACACTGTGATAGATGAATCAATATTTTCTCAGCATTAATTCTTATTTTGATTGAATATTTTATGTGTGTTATTTGTGAAAAATTGTACATCCTTGATACTGACTTCACAAACAGGAAGAAAGAAGCCTATTTTTGAGACACAAATAGTTGTTGAGGGTACATTTACTGCTACAATTATATGCAGAATTTTGATCCACAAAATGCTAATCCCAATTTCTCAAATATATAATTTCACTTGAGAGTTGGATGCTTTAGATTAAAGATCAGTTTGTAATCTAGAATTTTTAGGGCAGCACAAATATATTGTAAATGTGTCGTTTACCTTTGTGTATAGCACCTGATAACATTGCAGTCAGCTTATTAAACCCAGAGTGCTCCATCTAGCTACAGCAGCAAGCACAAAGGGCCCTGGTAGAGCTGTAAAACCTTCAGCAATCCAATCACCTGTACCTCATCTTGCAACAAGGAAAGGGTGGATAGTGCACTATTGTCTGTGCAACAGAATAGCTAGGCTGATGACCATTACACTGCAAATAATTCCCACTGAAGGAAAGGCTATCCAAGGACAGTCTGAAACAAAAGCATCCTGGCATGGAAACCTTGCCAAGAATACTGATAGCTGCTTGGAGCTGTTTGGTCTGAGTCTGTGGAAAATTTCAAATAATTCTCAAATAAGGAAGCATTAATTTTATAAGTTATACTTATTTATGTGTCTGCTCTTTTGGTGGTGCAGGGATTAAAGATAGAGTCTCATGCATGCAAGGCAGACCCTCTGCTGCTAAGTTATATCACTTGCCCATGTTTTTGATTGTCTTATTTTGAGACATTGTCTCTCTAAGGTACCTGGACTGGCCTGGAACTCATTCTGTAGCGCAGACCTGCTTTAGATTTTGAATTTATAATCTTCTTGCTTATGCATTCCAAGTAGTCTGTGCTACCAGTAACAGTATGGGTTACATCTTTAACACTGGAATATATAAGGGCTGACAAGGGGGATTGGGTCTTGAGTATTTGCTTCTGCTTAAGAAGACCCAAGCTCAGTTCTCAGGGCCCCTATCAGCTCTGTATATCTTATCAGGCCTGTATCTCCAGATTCAATGGATCTGATGCAATCTTGGGGGGGTGACATACATTCAACACAGGTACCTATGAAAATAAATGAATGTTAAGAATAAAAGTAGACTGGGAAAGCTTAAAGCAGGTATCATTTATTAAGCAATTCTATGTATTAAAAGTCTATCAAGATACCAATTAGTATCTATTAAAGTTATTTAAGGTCATGTTTTGTAAGATTTGGCTGTCTTTTAAATATCTCCTGAAAATCTTTGTGAGAACCATCATTCAATGGCATCACCCCCACTGTATATTCAATTCTTTAATAGGAACACAGGGTTTATTTATTTGAAAATACTTTGTTTCAGGTTTGTGGAAGCTTTAAATTTAATGAAAAAAGTTGCTATACACACAAATCTGAAACTATTCACAAACTAAAATAAGTGAAAATGAAATGCAAATGATATATGTAAGTGTTGGATTGAATTCACAGTGATGAAATAATCAGTCCATGAGGAATAAAGACAATGTTCAAGATACTGAATATTGAGGAGAATTTTCAATGAAGAGAACAGTGTAAATTGAAATAGAATGAGGAAACTGTGCCGTGTGTGTGTGTGTGTGTGTGTGTGTGTGTGTGTGTATGCAAGCACGTGCATATAGACATAAAAAGAAAGCCTGGAGGATGCAGTAAGGAGAACAGTAATAGATTTTCTCTGAGGAGATAGGTCAGAAATCATGGAAAGAAATGAAAAAGGGGGAAAGGCAGAGTGGGGCTGCTCACTGTGTAAATTATCAGGCAGGAAATCTTGAACTGAAGGGCGAGTTTTATAATGTCTTCTGTTGACAATGTTAGGTATAAGGAAGAAAGAAACTGGAGTTGATTATTTTATTGAATACATCCCTTACCTTTGCAGGTGTAATGGAAACAAAGCTTCTTCTCCACCTGCAACCAGTCCCATCCCTTTGACATGTAGCAGTCGTGTGTTTTGACATGGTAGTTATAACTCTTTGATTCCAAACAAGACCATTCTGCTTCAAACAAGGAGGAATTTATTGGAAAAACATGAGGGCTCCTAAAATTGAAAGGAAGCAGAGCATGGGGTGGAGCAGTGGGCAGGAATCAAGGCCAAGTGAGGAAGTGGAAGCGCTGTGGGAGGAGCAGTCACGACAGGAGGCATTTCTGCACCAAGCAGATGCCAGTCTTGACTTGTCCTTCTGTAACTTGAGTGAGGTCTAAAAATCCCAAGGTTTAGTGTGCATTGGCTAAGCTTAGGTCTTAACAGGCCCTTAAGCAGACCTTTAGCTTTGGTAAGCATGAGGCATTTGATTTTTCACCCAGGCCAGGCGTTCAGAAAGGAAAACAGAGGACTATTAGCAACGACTCTTGTCCTGCTAGTTATTTAAAAGATCTATTCTGTTACCTTTGGTCATTGAGTACTGGACAATAGCAGTTTATCTTATGAGTCCTCAGTGTCAGCATAGCATTAGCAGTGTATTCAAACTCTTACTGGATTTATGAAGTCACTTCTAAAAAATCCGCTAGGTGCAACAGTTCTCACAGGAAAATAGAATACCCTTTAACATTAAGAGTACAACCAGAATATTTCTAATCATGTTAATGAAGCTTCTAGGGGCCTCCCAGGCAGGAGTCCTCACATGGTGTTGTCCCGTGCTGAGCGCCTACAGAATCTCCTAGCAGCAAGCAAGCTTCATCTGTGACAGTCTTTCCTCCTTTCTGTCCAGATCAAACAGGACTCATTAGTATTTCTGCAGTTTTCTCAGTTCCTAATCTGTCTGCTTCAAACCTCCAACCTTCTCAATGCTACACAATATCCCATAACCCAAGGATAGGCAAATGACTGCTAAATGATCAGTTGAATATCGTATTTGGAAGCTAGTTTTGCAATTACGAGAATGGGAACTATAAATACGTTGTTATGGACAGCTTTTAAGTATTCTTATCAGAATTTTAGCCAAGTGTGCCTAGACTAGGCACAGCTCAGACAAAAAAAAAAAAAAAGCATGTTATCCTGTGTGTGGAAGTGTGTGTGTGTGTGATTCTGAAAGAATTATACATGGTTTAAAACTAATGCAAGGGAGCAAATATTCAAATCTCTTAGGAATTATGATGGTGAGCTTCTAGTCACCTAATAAATGGTTAGTGGAGACAGGGCCTTTGGAAGGTGATGATGAGATCAGAAGAGCAGAATCCCATGAATGGTATACGAGTGACCCTGCTTCCTCTACTATTCAGACACAGAAAGAATACACTGTAAACCAGAGAGCAGGGTTGGCAGATGGCAAAGCTAGAAGTGACTTGATGTTAGACTTCTCAATCTCTAAAATTATGAGCAATAACTTGGCTGATTATTAGTGTATTTCTTCTGTTTTTTTAATAATCTTTGCAATCTATTGGAAAATTCTGGCTAGCGCATTAATAAGAACACATAGATATCTAGATGATAGATAGATAGATAGATAGATAGATAGATAGATAGATAGATAGATAATACAACAGCTACATTTTTATAGACATATGAGGAAATAAAAGCATCTCTGTCACTAATCCCTACAAATTTTTTTGGAAAACAAATCAGCATAAAATTCAATGATTTAAAATAAGAAACACAGAGGGCATTAGTGGTGCACGCCTTTAATCCCAGCACTTGGGAGGCAGAGGCAGGTGGATCTCTGTGATTTCGAGGCCAGCCTTGTCTCCAGAGTGAGTGCCAGGATAGGCTCCAAAGCTCCACAGAGAAACCCTGTCTTGAAAAACAAAAATAAACTAACAAAAAATAAATAAAATAAGAAACACTTCAACTGCCCTTGAGTCTATGTGTTGTCTGGACTGCTCTGGTTTACTCATGTTTCTGTTGGTCTAGGCTGTGCTCTCCTCTGTATTTGAGAGCTTGGATTTGAAATTGCCCAATATCACTGCCACCACACTCTAGGTACAGAAGTAGAGAAAAGGATGCCATCTTTTGTGGGCATTTAAATCCCCTTTATAAAAGCAAAAGGCAGAAGGAGGGAAATAAATGGTACCACTTAAAATAATCAGTTTGCCATAGACATGTACAAAATGTATGGCTAAAGCTCTAGTTTCATAACATAGTTGATATTTAAGAAAGATGGCATTCTCCATCCGGGTGTTGGTGGCACATGCCTTTAATCCCAGCACTCGGGAGGCAGAGGCAGGTGGATATCTGTAAGTTCGAGACCAGCCTGGTCTACAAGAGCTAGTTCCAGGACAGCCTCCAAAGCCACAGAGAAACCCTGTCTCGAAAAATCCAAAAGAAAAAAAGAAAGATGGGGTTCTCAATCATTTGAAGACAGCAAACATTGTTTTTAGAAAGGAAGTTCACAAACTGTGTTGACACTATAGCTTAGGTTTTAGGGTTAGATGAAAATCTCAATGCAAATTGGGACAAATAAGATAAGGGGTTTGGGCATACTGACTAAGCAGATTATTTAAATTTATTCCCAATATTTTTCTGTAAATAATCTGGCAATGAAATAGTACTATGACTGTCACCAAGAAGCTTGCTATTGTTTCTGAAACTTGGCGGTATTAAATATTATATTGAGTAGTCAAATAATCTGCTAATGGACACAATAAATATTAATTGGCATTGAAAGCTAAAAATCCCAAATTAATCTAGGCTTTGGACTTGCCAATATTAGTGACTGAAAACTGGATCCATGAAACTCATTTGTTGTGATGTCACATTAAAGGGAAATTTAATATTGTTATGTTATAGTTGGCTAAATGCAATTAATATATTGATGATAGAGTGAGTTAGAAATGACTGATGGCAAGTTTTTAATTACAAATATGAAAAAATACTCCTCCATCCTTAAATTTTTATGAGGAATCCTAGCCCTATGAGGCTAGCCATCACTCTTTGAAGAATACTCAGTGAGGGTAAATTATATGGAAATTTTATTTTCTAGATCATCCAAAGTCCACTGAGATATTTATATAAATGTTATGGTTCCTTGGATTCTTAGCAAAAATGGAAGCAAGCATTGTTTCATAATGAAAATAATCATTGTTTTCATAATTTAAAAAGGCTTGCTGGTTTTGTTTGCTGTTTTGATCAACTCAGACAGTGAAGTCTCCCTGTCTTCAACTATATATCTAATTCCTTTGCAGCTTAAGTCTGGAAAACTTTATAATATAAAGCATCTTTTGATTCTTACCTTTTGTAAGTTATAACTTACTCAACATTATATTCTTACATGAGTGTTTAGGAATATTATTATTATTATTATTATTATTATTATTATTATTATTATTTTACTTTCCCCTTTGAAAAACAATCAATAAGGTTTCTAACCTTTGAAGGCCTATAGATACTATAAATTGAATTTATCTTACAGACAACCGTTCCAGCCTCTGTGACTGAATAATTTAGCTAACTCCTGTTTGTGCTTAGCTACTTCTAAAACAAAGGTGCGCTAAGATAGGGGCAAGAGGGGAGGAATACCAGTATGGTTGGTGAATTTTTAGAAGGAACCGTAAACATTGTGTATGAACCTAGGAGTGCATGATTCTTAGATATTCATAATCACCGCTTAGTTGTTTTAGTGCTAATTGTAGAATGTAAGTAGCATTAATTTGCATGGCTCCAAAAATCTCATGGTACACATTGTTATAGAGATATAACAGAAAAAAATGAATTTATCACCTCTTTATCTGGATGTGCAATTTTAGTATCAAGTCTTTGTGTTTTTAATCTGGAAGGCAAGCTTGTCCCATGGTATCCTGGGAACTTTTTCTCATCCAGGCTTTCAGTAAATTGTGATATGATGTCATGTGTCATTTCAGTAGAGAGCATTCGTGTGGAAATTGTTCATTTAAGCACTTTCAATGTCCCTTTTTTAAAAAATCAGGGCTCAGGTATGTTTGAATTTGGCCCGGAAATCTCTTGTGATTGTCTAGGTTTTTAGTGGTGACATCATTGCCTCCGTATGATTTTGTTTTACCTATAAAACCAACTCAATGTTCTGAATTTTTCCCTTTCTCTTAGGGAAATAGTTCCACTTAAATTTCCCTGCAAATCTGTCAGTAATGGTATCTGCAGGTTTGTTTTGGAGATAAATGTTCAGTGCATAGGCTATCTTCAACCAAGGGATCCTCCTGCCCCCTTCTTCTGAGTGATGGGACTTCACACATTGGCCAGGATGGATGGCATCTTTTCAGTATTAGTCCTAAAACACTGTTTTTCTCTTGAGTAGCTACTGTTCCTTTCTAAGGAAGTGAGATGGAGGATTTTTTTTTCTTGAATGTAACATATTCTGTGTGTTATTGTCTCAAGATTATCTGAAATGTGTCAAGTGAAAAGGCAAATAATATTCCTTTGTACAAATGGTAGCAAATAGAAATTTGAAATAATTTGATCAATAGATAATGTATCTTTTACTAACTTGAACATTCCATGGATGTAAATAAACATAGATAGACTCAGATAGTAGTAGAAAGATTAACAGTGGAAAATTCGGAAGCATGTTCTTCACAGAAAACAGATTCAGTGAACACAATGAAAGCCATCTGGAATTATCCCCCAAAGAATTGTGGTTCAACCTGGGCTTCACATTTGCATGCCAGTCAATGACAACTTATTTAAAAGGCTGCATTTCCTGTATGTGTAGTCATCAATCCTACTGATGAACTCTAGGTTGATGCCAGCATTCTTGTGCCCATTTTGTTTGGGCTGTGAAAAACGAAACGCAGAATGTCACATGTGAGTACAGCACCCAGTGTCTCTGAGAACCACTAAGTGGTTCTGTCCCATACCTGTTAGGGAAAGTTCATTTTGAAGACCAATTGTAGTAAGGTGTCTGCAAAGACACTATTTGGAACCGCCACAACAAATGTTTTCGTCATTAAAGTTAACATAATGTGGCAAGCTCTATGCACACCCCACATATCTGCCTGCAGTTAAATTACTTTCCAAGCCTTAGATAAATGAAACCTACCCAGAGACTCACAAGGAATGTGATACCAGCTGATGAAAATTGTATATTGGTGTAGGGATCCAAAGCCACGATTAATTTACATTTGATTTTAATTGATGACACTCTGATAGATTGGAGAAACTTTAATTAAGAAATAAAAGTGTAGGCAGATTAGAATATTGGTAATTGGAAATAGAGGAGGCTTAACTAATGAAGTGTGCCTTTATTAAATGTTTTGTTCATTTTCTAGAAAATGCTACGTAGAACTTATTAACAGTTATCTTAAAACTGATATTTGGAGGATTTGGGTTCGTTCCTTAGAATTATGTGCAGGGATCGAAATAATGGTGGCAACTGTGAAGCTCCAAATTGCTTTTAATGTTGTTCGGGGACCACCAAGCTGCAGTGCAGTATTATAAGCTATCACAGTTCATCTTTTAGTGGCTTTGGTTCAAGCCTACATTTAATAAATGGCTCTGTATTGTAAGCTTTCCAATGCAGCTACTCGAATTTCTCACCTCTGCTCAGCATTTCACTTGAAGTTACTTCCCTTGTGTGTGTGTCTCTAATAGGACTGTCTAAAATAGTGTCAAAAGTGACACAGTTTGTAATTTACAGCATTACCTCTGCCATGGTGGATTACTTTCCTTTGTAATTATAGCTTACACGAAAGTCTGCTTGATACTTCCGTATAATCAGAATAATCATACCTTGTATTTATGTGGTCTTTCTCTTGTGACCTCAAAGCACTTTTATAGGCATTCTTGTTAATTGTCACAGCATTCCTAGTAGAAGGCAGATGGCTGAAAAAGAGAAGCTTAAGTGTAACCAGGTTAAATGACTTGCCTTAGGTAAAGCTGTAATGAGTGATATCTGCCGGAAGAAAGCCAGGCCTCCTGATCCTGGACCATTTTGTCATCTTCTGCATCACTTTGCCTCCAAATTTTTTACTGGCTACATCTGTTTCCATCATTGTCATGCTGCTAACTACTTAATATTATTTCACAGTAAGATTAACTAAGGGGAACAAATACACTCCAAGTGGCTAGAAATATGTTTTAGGCAGCATGAGAGCAACAGTGATGTTTTATGGTGGGGGGCATGTGGATTAGTTTTAGTAGATTGTGGGTTTTGAGTAAACTTTGCTAAGTTGGAGGATTCTGGTGGCTCATGTGTTTACCACTCTTGTAGTTTTTGAGAGATGCATATGTCTTGAAGTCATTGGTCTAGTTTTGAAACGTATATCCAATGAAGCAAACTGTGATCTATTAGTCAGTTACAAAATTATACTCAGTGAAGAGTCCATTGATTAGCAAATGACTCTCTTTTTACTCAACCATTCAAATGTATAGTAAGATCATGCATTTATATCTTCTCATTAAAATATAGATGAAATTTCAACTTAGTCTCGATGCCTTTTTTATTGTGATATTGTGATAAATATTCCCTGCCCCTTGTTATATGGTGGTGTGGTACATGCTCTCCTGTGCCGCCCTGCCATCTCATTCTTCTTAAGTAATGGGATCTAGGGTGGGATATATATATATATATATATATATATATATATATATATATATATATATATATCATAGTGGAAGGGCAGAAGACTTGAAGGGTGTATCCATCAAAGTTTCCCCATGATATTTGTTTCTAATATATACATAACTCATTGATTTAATAATAGAAGGGACTGATTTAATTGTTCTGACCACAGATTTATTGACAGTGGATCTTATTATTTTTGCCCTCTTGACCTCATTTAGAAAGGACACATTTGTTTTATGTTTCTTGATTATAATCTGATATTGAATCCTTAGTTAGTCGCTTTCCCCCCATAGTTTCATTGCCTTTCCATTCTGGTCCATATTCAGTATCCGTCACATTTTTTTTTTTTTACATATGATCACCTGATCTTTTGTATCAGCATTTTCTGAGAATGTATTAGGAGCACAGATGAATTTTTGTCCTTCCATTAAGTACTTTTGGCTGCTGTTATTGCTGTCAGTGGTTCTGTGTGTAACTGATGCATATGCAGAGGAAATCAGCCTTTCTTCATTGTTAGCCATGTCCTTCAAAGCACAGTGTCCACAACGTGTTGATGACTTGAGGGGAGCTTTTAACATATTTGTTTTAACATATCACGACACTTCTGTTGGTTTTAGCAATTCTATAATTATACATAAAAAATCATATCTGATGGGATGGTTATTCTGAGATTTTTAAAAACAATTATTTTGTTCTTTAGCAAATAAAACCATTCTGTTTAATAATAGTTAAGTATACATTGTGCACTAGGTTCTTTAAGTGGTAATAAATATGTATAGAGTAGAATCTTGCTGAATATCTTCTTGAAATCTGTGCAGGACACTGCTTAACCACCCTGTTTCTCGGGGGCTCCTGTGGGATCTGGCTGATCCCATCTTTTGGCTATCCAGCCTGAAGTTACAGGGCATAGCTGTCTTCCATGACTGGCCCAACGATATGCACTCCAGTGGCTCTCTGAGCCTTCTCTTCTGGTACCCCTGATGGGCCTCCTGCCATGTTGTCAGGGAAACAAGTACTGAATTTTCTGCTCATTCTTATCAACAGTTTCTGAATAAGATGGGCTCTCCTGTTCTTCCTCCATCCATGGTTTATAAACACTGCATTGCTTCCACATCGAGTGGTAGGGGTCAACCATTACAGATCATCTGTAAAATTTTACCTTTATTCCTCATGCACTTTGAACTGTGTATCTCCATACCATACTATTTCTTCCTCTTCATTTTTAAAATACTGTATTTACTAAGAGCTAGGATGGTAAACAATGTCCATCTTATTTAATTCTACTGATAGGCCCACTGAAAATTTTCAGCTTTTTTGCATGGAAAACGGAGAAATGTTGGAGAGTAAAAATGCCCAAACAGTAAAAGAGAGGACACAGATAAAGCATTTCAGTTATCTTAGTTAAATGTCTGTGTGTTTTAGATGAGTTTCTGCATGGGTTTTAAGTTCTTATGACAGTTTTAAAGATCTGCCAATATAATATGTGTAGGTTTCTGATAGGGTTTCATTAATATGAGAAATATTTGTACCTTGACATGGAGCTCATGCAAAAGCAAAGAACTTTCTTTTTGTGTGTGGTTAAGAGTTTAGGCTTGTATATGCAGAGTGTTCCCCAGTGGTTGGTACACAGTACGTTTCGGCATCCAGATTACTGCCACACCCCTTTTAACTGTCCTGGAGACTCTTGATTGGCACATGACTGGATCTCTCAGATTTCTCTTCCAGAAAGTATGCACATTCACCTGTAATTTTTTTAATTCATTTTCTCATTTATCTTTTCATCATGATTGTTGGTAGGTGGTGTTGTGTTGAGTATTGTAGTGGTACATTGTTATAAATTGTAACACACAAAATAAAATATCCAGAGACTGATATTGAGGTTCAAGCTTCAGGCTGAAGATCAGAAAAGCAAAGATGCTGGGCACTAGCTCTCACTATACCTCAGACTGAAATAGCTGATCTAAGAGGTCTCCAAAACCTCACACTGAAGCTTCTCCTCAGCATGGCTGGAGAATCCTGAGACTTCAATTCTATCATCAATGTGGCTGGAGAATGAATGCCTGATACCAATACTGAGACCTTGGTCCTGTTTTATATACCTCCTTAATGCTGGAATAAAGACATGTGATCCCAAATTCTGAGATCATCTTTTTGTGAGTTGTTTCTCTTAGGACTGGATATATCTTGTGTAGACTGGGTGGCCTTGAATTTACAGAGTTCCGACTACCTCTTAATCCTGAGTCCTAGGATTAAAGGTGTATATCACCACCTCCTAGATTCTGGCTGCTGAGATTAAGATGTGTTTCCCCACTGCCTGACATCTATAGCTTGAGTCTGACTTTGCTTTCTGAATCCTCAGGCAAGCTTTAATAAATCATAAATATCATCACAAAAATGGTTTTCAATGGTCTTACACAAATGGTATTATAAAATACTGATCTGAAAATATTTTGGAATTTGAATCTTGAAGTGTGACATCACCCTCATATTCTGAATATGTGACACATTAAATGACTACAGAAATGGTGGGGACCCAACAGGATTTCTTAGCTAGTTACCCACCAGACTCCTCCTTAGATGGCTGCAGTGGGTAGCTCATCCTTGACCTGATAACTCTCCTTATTTGGATTAGAAGTATTCAAATTTATTTCCTAAAACAAATGACTAATAAAACATAGTTCTTCTCTGCAACTCTGGAATTACATTTTACGAGTCTTCACTTTGTTTGATAGGTGCCTTAGTGGAGCAAAGTGTTCCAAAATCAAGATTTGGGGTCAAATTGTAAAGAATGCTACAGAATTCTGCCTAATGACTGGGAACTTGTTTGTTGTCCATTAAAATTTCTTAAACATTTGTAAAGTAGAAATAATAATTGAATGGGCAGGGATCCTATGAATATTACTTTTCTCCAGAACTGTAATTCATCCAATAGTTCTCCACTGCACCTGGGAGTTATGGGACCCATAACCATTTGTCTGGGCTCCTGTGGTCCCAGTAAGGTCTGGTCTCTGCTCACTCCCATCATGCAGTCCTTCTTTGACAAAGATCTTAGGCAAACTTTTAAAGAAAAGGTGAAATCCCAGCTATGACATGTGAACTATGTAGATTTACATGGTTTGTGATCCCTAGGAAATTAGAACTGATCCAGAATGAGTCCATGTTCACATGATGGATAGCCTGAAATTTATGCAAAACATCATTTATGCCATCTTTAATGATCATTAAGAAAATGAAATTACTCCCCAAGAATGTCCTAAAATGCTTCACTTTTGTCTGTCATCACCACTGACTTTTCCTTTATTTCTGATTTGGTCCTAAAGTTAACTAGACTACCCCCAGTCTGATACACAATTTTAACAGGTAAATTGTATAATATATTAATAAGTTTTCAAAATATTTGATCCCCACATGGAGAATTTGTCTAAGTATCATCTTTTTTTTAGATCCCTCACATAAGATGTAGTCAGTGCCTAGTTCTTTCTTCCTTAGTGCAAATGTGAGTTTTAAAGGTGTGTTGTAATATTACAAGAGGAAGAGGCATTGCCATTCAGGGAAGATAAGTGGTGAAATTAGCACACTGTTCGGCAGTATTTATACTCATGTCTCTACTTAAAAATCTAAGAAATAACTAGGTCATCAACATTATGCCTTAAAAATTCTATCCTGATAGCCAAACATTAACTTAGTGGTATTTAAATCATTTTAGAAATTGAAATAATCTACTATAACAATAATGCATCCATTTGGATCTCTGAAAAGGATGCTAATATGGGATTCTGATAGTCCTGTGTAACTTAAAGGCACAAGTAATATATTCCTTATGGCATCTTTAAAAAAACAAAGGGAAGAGTTATAATTCCTGCAATATCCATATATAATTTAAATGAATTTCTATAAATAAAGTATTTTATCTTATTGAAAACAATACAATATTCATCAGGGAAATCCTATCATTCATCTAAAATTTACAATACTTAAAAGTAACTTGCTATTTATTGCCATGTCATTATTTCTCATTTAATTATTTGTTTGTTTATTTAGGTTTTTCAAGACAGGGTTTCTCTATATATCCTTGGCTGTCCTGGAATTCACTCTGTAGACCAGGCTGGCCTTGAAATCACAGAGATCCACCTGTTTCTACCTAGTCTTCTGAGTTCTGGGATTAAAGGTGTGTGCCAACACCACCCAGCTGCCATTATTTCTCACCCAGCCTTCTTTTCTCAGACCACTGAGGCCCCAAATGTCCACCAGCAGCTATTACAACTCTGGTTTCCCATATTCTCAATAACATTGCACTTGCCATTTTACCTTAGAAACAAAGGGAAACTGACATATTGAATTATTTTTGTTCCCAGAGCTCAAAAGACAAGCATTGCTTTTACACAGATCTTTATGGAAAGCATTCACAGGAGGGCTGATGTGGCACAGTTTATCCTATCAGGCTCTGTGGGTTCTTTTAATTCATCCCACACTGTCTTCACAAGGCAATACAGGAAGATTAATGCTTTGGAGAAGAGTTCAAAGTTTTTAGTGCCTCTTATAGGTTAATCACCATGCCAGTTGTAGGACAAAGAACTCTGCCTCTTCTCTCAGACATGTTATTTCACATTCACCTAAAATACAGCCCCCATTTCCTTCCTAAGAAATACGATAATGTCTTACTGTAGATTGTGATCTGAAAGGTATAGGGGTGAGTCAGAAGGTAGTGACACACTAGTGTCTCTAGCCTGTAGCATCGACAGATAGTTAAATGACAGCAGAAGTATAGGGTGTTCCATAGTTTTAATTAAGTAAATTGAGATTTGGTTCTTTTTCATACTGTGTTGTTTTGTCTTGAAGTTTTGCGTCCTGAATTGATTTCATGCCTCATATTTCTTAATATCGTTGCAAATATCATTGTAAGGCAACTCTAAGATATGTGAGGATGCTAGCAACACTGCTAGAAGGTATTGCTTGTGTGTTTGGGAAACAGCTAATGGCTGAAAACATAAATAGGAGGAACCCATTCATGGCTAGATCATTTCTTAAAGGTGTAGAAATTAATCAGTAGGTCTGAACTTCTGAGAATCACCAGGTGGCATGCTTGCACAACTGCCATGTGTTCAAGAAGTTCCCTGCCACATCCAGGGCATAGTATTCAATTTTCCAATGATTCTAGGTAACACAGAGTCGTCAACCTCCAGGAATGTGTAATTCATTAAGAGAAAAGTAACCACATTGTGAGAAAATATGGAAGAGCTTTAAAAACATACGATAACAAATTAATCACCTTAAATAGTTGATGGAGTAGCAGATGTTTAAAGTCACACATTGTGTTCAGTTAACGGGAGAATTGAAAATAAACATCTTAGTGATTGAGAAGCTTTAGGATTCTTATGTCTTGATGTCTAGAAGTTTGTCTTTGGTCTGAAAATCTATATGCCATAGTCTATTGTGTGGTGGGTAGATTAAAATCATCCAGACACACAAATGGAAGAGTAAGGGTTACATAGTCTGTAATTCAAGGAAAACACAAACACACCTGAATACTCCTAAAACTTTGTTTCTGTCAATGACAACGGATTAAATGGTGTAATACTTTAATTTATTAGGATAGTAATTAATTACCAGAGAAAAGAATTAACTGTGTGGTTATTAGCAGCCTGAAAACATTAATTCCTACATAGTTCGAAAGATTTTGTTTTGTTTCCTCCTCTTTAACTTCCTAGGAGGGCAAGATGTATTACAGCTGCACCTTTCCTATGGAAATCAGGTTTTCTATATGGGCAAATTAAAACTCATTGTAAATGGCTGAAGGTGATATTGGAGTCCTTCCGTTGTGCTTCAGGGCTTCCAAAGTGTATCTTTTCACCTTCTCTTCCATTCAAAGGAAAATTTCCAGAAAGATTTATCCACCATCAGTGGCATTTTAGACTTAGTGAATGGTGAGCAGGGACAGTGTAGAGTGTTGGGAAAGTAATGCCTGTTCTTCAAGAAGTGTATTCCATTGGTCATTTTAGAGTTCTCATTACCTACACTTCCTGTATCTATATATTTTTAAAAAGACACTCTGGTGGATGTTTGAAATGTTACTTGTAACTCTAGACTGTCTCCTGGGAAAGGAAGTACTGAACATTAACACACTGACTCTCATGTCTATCTGTAGGCTCATGTTAAGTTCTCATTGACAGAATACTCTGCTGTTTAATTTTTCTCTTACTAATTTTAGGTATTATCCAAATACTCAACTAACAACACTGTATTCAATCAGTAATTATGTCTTTGAACAATTGAACTATGCCAGATTTCAACATGTGGATTAGTCGTCTTTAAGAAACAAAGCAGTTGGAAGACATGCATTGCAAGCCAATTGCTGAAGTGGGCAACTGAGATGAAATGGCTTTTTGTTGTGGTTGCTTCATGCTGACTATCTCTGGAAATGTAACTTTTACTTTTTCTGTTTTTATTGTAACGCTGCATTAAGATGTCAGGCCAAGGTATTTTTTTTTCTTTTCTCTCTCTGTTTTGATATTTCATCTGAGAGCCAATATTTCAAAAAAATGCAGTGATTTAGTACAAATTCCTTAGTTCCAGTCAGATAAATAAACCTACCAGATTCTGTGCACTGATTTATTGATAGGCCTCTGAGGGATCATAGGCCTTTTTTGAGAACATTTGAAGCATTTCTGAATTCTGAATTGTATTGACATCTTTCCCAAGAGAGCAACAGAATAGGAGGGAATCCTTCTTTTCTCTCCACAGATCTGAATGTCTTTCCAGTGCTTTAACCTTCTTCTTCTAAAGGTCAGAATTTTAGGAAATAAAAATAAAAAATCAGACAAGAATCAAGAGCTGGGCTGCTCAGCAGTGACAGATGGGAAATAATCTTGTGACCGATTTTCCTGTGACCCACTGTGATGGTGATGAGATTCAAGGCAGTGTAAAGGTTCAAACTTCAGAGAAAAGCCCTTCCCTGATTCTCCAGTAGTGACTTTTGTATTTTTTCCTAATCCAAGTCTATATCTTTTGCTTTCAAAGAAAACATTAAGAAATATTTTGAATAAATCTTCCTCTTTTAGAATTCCTTTTGGCTTTATAAAACTATACTTTAGAGATTTCCACAGGTCTGCCTGGTTTCTCTCTGCTTTTCTCAAAACCAAGCTTCTCTTCTAAAAAGAGGGAGAGTGGAAGACTCCATCTATCAACAAGTACTTTCTGTGGCCATAGACAAGAAGCTTTCGGGTTCTAGAAACACTGGGTTATTTGAAAGAGAACACTGAGATCCCAGCAACATGCCCATTCTATTCCTGTGACTGTGAAGCTCAATGTCCTTCATTGTACCTGTGGGCTGACCTGGTGCCCTTCCCTGAGCACAACTCTGCTCTCATGCCCTGTGTCATATGTGCTAGGTTTTGAGTTCTGTGTTTTAAGTTTTATTGCTGTGAAGAGACACCATGATCACAGCAACGCTTATAAAGGAAAACATTTTATTGGAGCTGGTTTACGTTTCAGAGGCTTAGTTCATTATCATCATGGTAGGAGGCATGACAGCAAGTATGATAATATTCAGACAGATATGGTGCTGGAGCATAGCTGAGAATTCTATACCTGGATCCCCAGGCAGTAGAAAGAAAGAGAGAGCCTCTGGACCTGGCTTGGGCATCTGAAACTCCAAAGCCCACCCCTAGTGTCATACTTCCTTCAATCAGGCTACAAAAGCCACACCTCCTACTGCCAAGCACCCAAATGACGTGTCACTCTTAGAAACAATATAATTTGCCTTACCCTGATGACATCATGAACAGGTCTATTGTTTTATGAATATCAAGAGAAGTAAGGTCATATTTCATATCAAAAAATACTTTGTACTACAATGTGCTTCAAGCTGTAACATGATTATACTTCCTCAGAATCAAGAAGCAAGGTCCTTTCAGATGGTGTGGAGCTAGGATCTGGTGTGTATGTGTTTTGAAGAATTGAAGAACTCACTCTGTTGTGGAGTGGGATACCTTTCTGAGCATGTGTGTTGATTTTTCTTGTTCAAAAGCCTTTCATATGGTCCTGAATCCTTCAGACTATAATTTAAAGCGAGACAGCCTTGGAGGATTTATAGAGCCATTCTCCCTTTGGCTAAAGCCCTGGATGGTCACAGACCACTAGATTTAAAAAGGCAGCCGAACTTGTCCAAAGACCAATATAAATTTTCAGAGCCAGAGAAAATGGTGCCTGCTTATTAAATTAGTGAGAATATAGTATTTGGCAGCTACAAGTAAATGATGTTTCTGCTTTCAGTTGGAAGGAAGACTATTAGAATCCTGTGATGTTAGACTCACATTTGTCAGGTTTAGCTACATTAATTGAGATTAATTTGCATGTTTCATTGTGTGCTTACTACAGACCTCCATTTGAATTTGACTAGATAAATGGGTTCACCTTTGCCCCGATGTCCCCTGTTATAAACACATTTAAAACAATTTTCTCCCAGCATACAGAGACTACCCATATCTGGACATGGAAAGGAGATGAGGAAGGAGTGTGGGAGAGATAAAGAGACAGAGGGAGGGGATGGGGACAGACTTGTCTCAGAATCTTCTGCAGTACTCCAGTGTTTGCCATGGGGTTTTCTAAGTCCAGAGTTGGGCATGCACTTCAGGGTGTCTCTTTCACAGTCTACTTGTCCCAGCAATTTATGGAAATTGTTGATTTTGGTCCAATAAAAATAGATTTTTTTTCTTTTAGAGATTTATCCTATGAAGCCTTTTTCATTGACTTCAATGATTTGGGAAGAAAACATGTGTATCCTTAGCTGATCTTGGTATATTCCCATGCCTTATAGGAACTTTTCTAAGTCTTTTGGGAGGGGGGCTATAAAAACAAAAATAAATTATAGGTTGTAGACTCTCTAAAGCTGATTAACTGCAAAAGCCTCTAGCTATTTTCTGTGAACATGGTGCATAGCTTTTCTAATCATAACTGTGAATGAAGGGATACTAAAGTAGTGGGCAACTCCTCCACCAACTTCCGAGATGCTCTTGTGAAATGATATGGTTGGAAACAGGTTATATTTGGAGCTGCATTTTCATTAGCTGACTATGTTGCATTTCTATGGAAATGGAAATTATTTCTCCTAAACTTAATATCAATATCCCATGGGCAGAGCCCATTCCATATAGAGGAATACTCCCTGAGCCAAGAAATACGGGGGTGGGCCTAGACCCTATCCCAAAGGATACAAAAGACTCTGATGACACCCTATGGAAGGCCTCACCATCCAGGGGGAGCATAAAGATATGTGACAGATAAGGTTTTAGTTGGGTTGGTAGGGGAGGCCGGGTGGGAAAAGGGAGCTGGGATTATCATGTAAAACAATCCTGTTTCTAATTTAAATTTAAAAAAAGCTGGAAAAAAATGAAAGAGGGACATCATGCTCTGATTAGTGTCTAATTCCCTTTCTTGTTCCATGGAGTCAGCATCTGTGATTGTCTTCTCTTCTTCCATGTGATGCTTGCTACTCAGTCTGGGGGGATACCTATGAATAACACTATAATTCCCTGTGTTTAATAAATTTGTACACAGCCTATCACAAAAAATATCTACATTTTTTTCACTTTTACCCTGTTGAGCTTGGCAAGTCACATCTATCGTTGGTTAAAAATGCTGTCAAATACTATGCTGAACTAGGGTTTGTTTTTTGTTTTTTTAAGTTTAATTTGTATGTTTTTACCTAGAACATGGGTGAATTCATTTATTAAATGCATGCTGTGAGGCACTCTTTAGATTCTATATATTATTCAGGAAACATCTTAAATTGGGTCCTAAAAGTTGAATAGGATATTCATCAGTAAAGATGAGGAGGAGGAAGGTAATAATAACCAATTATAATGTAGCTAGTATCAAAGGATACCCTTTTATCACATATTTTGTAGCATAGAACCACTTGATTTAGACACAAAATAATGAGTTGCTTAAATGTGATTCATAGCTCCTACTTCTGGCTTTAGCATCTACTGGCTATGTGAACTAGCTTATTTCTTAGCATTCTCCCTCCCATTTTAGAGAAATTGCTGTAAATACCTCCCAGTGTTGGCAGGGCTAATAGGAAGGATAACACTGTCTGACAGAAACATATGAATAAAGGCTCAATGTTAGCTATTGTCGTTCTCCTTATGAGTCTGATAAACAGAAGCCCAGTAACTTTCTCACAACTAGAGTGATGTGACTTAAGATTTGTCCTGGCTCCTCTTGCTCTGTGGTCTAGATTCCCTACCACTGAGAGGTCTAGGAAAGAGTATTGATAGATGTCAAGCCTTGGTGACGTTGATTGATGGAGGGAGGAAGGTGGCAACATGAAGACATGAATCTGTGTTCATAAGATGTTGAATTTGTGTTTGAACAATACATGAGGACTTTTCTTGGTGGTTATCCTTTGCATTTAAGTTTGAAACAAAGCACCCCAGCATTTCCCTTTTGATTTAAACTATATTCTAATCTGGTGTCACATTTTCAGTGAGTAAATATGATCTAGACATGCAAATGGTAGACCAGAGAGTTTTCTGACAAGATCTTAGAGGGAGCTTTCATTGAATGACCTTTTTTTATGTATGCCTCATTCCAGGTCTCAAAAAAATGAATTCCTCTGTGCCCTTTTTTCAGCTCTGGATTTATTTGACTCAAACGTTTCTAACCCCTAACTGACAACCACTGTGCAGTCTATGGGGCCTCTGGTAGTGGATCAGTACTTATCCCAAGTAAACGAATGGACTTTGGAAGCTCATTCCACATAGAGGGATAATCTCTCAGCCTAGACACGTGAGGGAGGGCCGAGGCCCTGCCCCAAATGATGTGATAGACTTTGAAGATTCCCCCATGGAATGCCTCACCCTCCCTGGGGAGCAGAAAGGGGATGTGATGGGGTTCATTGGGGGGGTTGGGAGGATGGAAGGGATAGGAAAATTGACATGTAAAATAAGATTGTTCCTAATTTAAATTTAAAAAATAAGATAAAATTTAAAAAGATTCTAACTCCACCTAAGTTCACTGAGGCTATAAATAGATACATAAATCCAGACTAGGTTGTGGGGGATATTTCATAAGCATTAGCCAAAATGCATTCTGCTTGTTGTGAAATTGGTTGGGGACTATGAAAGTAAAAAAGTGTGCCTTTCCATGGTTCATACAGGGCCAACTTCATGGGGAGGTGTTCTGTGCAGTTGTTCAGGCTTCTGTGCCCACACAAGCCTCACACTTGACTTAATCCTTGCTCTGATGGTCTTAAAATTCTTTGAGTATTTGAACATGGATTCTACATATTTCTGATGCCCTTGTCCTTCCTTAGATGTTATGTCCTCAGCACTTGATCTGTGGGTTTAATGATGTGTTACATGATCTGGCATGTGGCTGTCACGTGTTTCACAACAAATTATCTCTGCTGCTGGAACTGAAGTTTTGTTATTCAACTGAGTGAATCCCTTCTATTTCACAGCACTTAAAAATGGAGCTGCAGCTAATACGACCCACTCAATTCTCCTTTTAGTTTTATCACTAAGCGCATTGTCACACCACCCAGTTTGGTTCATATTTGTCAGTTTGTCAGATGATGTTGCATGTACACTTTTAGTGTATGCCACCATCAAATCAAATAATTAGTTATAAATTTAATAAATTATCCAAGTGAAACTTTATGGTTTCTGATTGGGGGGGAGCATCCCCTATGTTACATAATGTTGCAGATCAAATAAAAATCCACTTTGAAATTTATGTGAGAGTAGGATGAACTGGCAATTGGATTGGTTACTAGAACCAAGGTTTTCCATAAAATAGGGAAATGTGGCTCAAGTCCCAGGGGCCATGACCACTTTCATCTAGTCAGGATTGAAAAGACTTGGATGAGATTTAAGGACACAAGGTCAATAGTCAGGCATACCAGAAGTTTTAATCCTTAGGAATTCAAGGCACTGGAAACTGTTCACATAGGATAGCTGCAACAATAAGAGTTAAAGTATGAAAGCTGTTGAAGAAGGAAGTCTAAATGTTATTAAATACCCACCTCAGGAGATACAAATAACTAATAAAAACAGATTTTTTTTATTAACTTGAAGATTTTTTTAATGAATTTTTTGGCCAGCTTTGATTTTTGGAGATTATACTGATTACATGAAATTTCAATGTAACAAATTTACAGAAAATAGTGGCAAAATTTTGAGTTATGTCATCTCAGAAATATCAGAATTCTGTCCATGCATGCCTTTCTTACAATGCCCTTTATCCACCTGTATTTGTTTAGAATATGAATGTATTATCTAAAAACCAAAGACTCATCAATCAAACCATTTCCCACCTGCTCTCTCTTCAGACACTATCAAAGTAGTAAATTAAATGAAACCAACATTGTTTTAGTGCTTGGCCATCATAAAATATTACTGGTTCCAGGTGAATGCCTGTTTACAAGAGACCTTTGAAGATTTAATAGGGATATTTAGTGAATGGAGTACCATGTATGTAATGAAAACATTTACATCATAAACAAGGTTAAAAACAAACCAGCACAGAAACATTAATTCACAAATATAAAAAGAAATTTAATAAACATTTTATATGCATGTCAATAAGAAAAATAAAAAGGATACAGGGTAAGAACAGATATGCCACTGCAACAAAATTAAAAATAGCTCATAGTTATTTTTAATATCCCTAGTAATCAAATAATTTAGCTTTAAAGAAGACATAATTTCACCTTCAAAATGAGTAGTGATGGAAAAATAGCAGCACTCAATATGACTCAGTACTGGGATGCTGTAAAAACAGCCAGTATTTTCATGTGTCTAAGATGGAAAGATAACTAAATTATCTATAGTATACTTGAATACATTACAAAATATTCAGTCAAAAATTCTGTTCTATTTTTTACAGATTATAATTAGAGAAGATTACTCATAAGAAAATTCTAATTGAGAATATCAAAAAAGATCATGACTTATGCAGCATGAATTATGTTGCTATCACATGTGTGTGTGTGTTTGTCTATGTGTATGTGTGTGTATGTGTTTGTGTGCAGAGAAAATAAATGCAGAAGAGACACCCAAATGTCTTTGTGAAATTTGATGTTTTTATTTTCACTATCTCTACAGCACTAAGATGTATCCAATACCCATAATTCAGAGGGAAGCAAGAGACTGTGACCTCATATATTCTTGTCTCTATATTTTTCCTTTTTGCTTAGAAACTGTAAAAATCACAGGTTTCAAACTTCAAATTTTGCCAAAGTGGCCTTTGGGTCTGAAAATATTACCATGAGGAATAACTTTAGAAACCTATTACTGCCAGTGATCCCTGGAGCCTGGCTCTTGGGGTCCAGGCCTAATTTCAAAACTGTTCCTCTATTTGCCATAAATATAAACAGGTCCAGCTTTTGATTTAGAATTGAAACATAATTTCTGTACCTACTGTAGACACACAACCTACTGTACAACTGCTCCTGTTAGGAATGACAGACCACCTCTAGTTGAGAAAGAGGCAGGGCCCTAACCTGGTTGTCTGCAGCCCCAATTAATGAGGGCCCATTCAATGTGTGTTTGATACACCTGCCATTGTAATTATAAATCTTGATGTTTAGATGTTCCCAAAGTCAACAGCCATCCCAGCAGGGTTAGCCACATTATCACCAGTGAAACGAATGGAGAACAATTAGAAGCTAGAGAAAAGTTTAGCTTCACTCACTCACAAGGAGTTCTGCAGCTAACCCCATCTGCAATTGCAGTGTTAATTTCTTTAAATATAGGCCTTAAAAACTTGTCACTCATGCCAAACAAGGCCTGAGTCCAAATGAAATGTATATGAGAAATTCCTCCTTTTTTTCCATCCAGGCTTCTGCTGACATTTCTATGCCCACCAGTTGCCTGGCTGGCATGAAGTGTGAGAGAAGGTAGGACATCACTGGACTTGAACTTTTCATGAGTTCAGTCAGTGAGCACTTGGGCCAATTTGCTGAAATGCCCATGCTAAAGAATCAGTTCCCTAACCAACCAATCTGATGACACATGGTCTCATTTTTCAGGAGTTGTGACCATTTTCATCTTTGGAATCTGTTCACTGCCTTGTCTAGTCTGGAGGGATCTCAAACATGGAATATAGGGCCACCTAAAGGACACAGAAGGGTGCTAAAATTTGTGTGCTTGGATACTAGCATGACAGGCTCAGCGATGGGTATACCCACTGCACATGCCTCAGGCCAACACTGACCTATTTTAAGTAGAATGTTGCTTGAGGTGTATAGGATAGTCATACAGCTCAAGTCTGTATGAAAAGCATCTCCTAGATATGTTTGAGGATGTTGTAAGAATTCATTGTCTTTTCTATCAAGCTATCAATTCATTGTCTTTAGAAGGTTTTGGATTTCCTATCATTCTCTGTAGAGGTTTATTATCTTGGAGTTGCTAGGTTGTCTTAAAAGCGAAGTTTTCTTTATTTTCCCTTTTACAAAATTGGCTGCTGTATTTGTAGCCAAGCCTCATAAATTAAAATACTTGTCAAAATAAATGAATAGTATGTTTGTTATATTCATGACTTAAAATCACATTTGATTGCTTACTCATTAATCCGAAAACTTAAGCAATACACTGAGGATTGCAGTCATTAGGGGAATAAAGCAGAGTCTCCTAACAGCCGGATGTCATGGAGAACACTGCACAGTTGTGCTTGTTTCTGAACTGGGCGTGTGGATGGACAAATTAGTTTTACAATTTCCCAAGATTTGCTCTGGAAGAAAATCCAATATATAGATGTAATCTATCAGAAAACAGAATTGGGATCATGGTATACTAAGTAGATTTTAGATGGAAAATTGTAAAATGCAATTTCGTTTTGAACCTCAAGGATGGACAGAGACTGTTCTGCCTATGTGGTTGTGGGGGTGACCTTTCCTATTCCCAACTGGTTGGAGAGTCAGAACTGAGAGAACTAATGTCTGCATGAGAGAGAACAAAGCCAGACAACCTTATAACTGAGGCCTTGTTCTCCCTCTGGGATACAGAGAGTACACTGATCGCTTCTCTGCTTGGGTAGTATTTTTCCATGCACAAAGCACTATAGTAGATGTTTGGAGTATGATGTCTGGTTATGCTTCATTCCATTCACTCACATTTAAAGGGGCAGATGTGCTTCTGTCTCTGTGTATTTCATGAATTTTAAATGTCTAACTCTGGAGAGCAGCCCCAGCCCACAAGGCACTAAGGGCTACAGTGGTAGGAGCCATGATGTCTTCAGCAGAGTAATATTTTCTAGTGTGCCTTTGGCTCTGGTCTGACCTTTTGTGATCACATTCCAAGCTTGGTTTTCATTGTTTCTGTGCGCTAACCTGTATTCTCCTAATAGACATTGTTTCTGTCTTAAAAATCACAACTATTTATTAACTCTATTTTAGTACTGTGATTCATGAGTTCAAGCTGGTAATCTATGTTTAGATAGAAGCATGTAAATTAACATCTGCATGCTGTGTGACAGGTGGGGATACAGGCATGGGCACAGTGTCACAGGAACACTGGGGAGTCTGTAGAAGGCTCTCTAGTGGGAAATTCAGAATTGGCCACCATAAATTAGAAGCTGAACTGTGACCACACTCAGATTGGATGATGGAAAGACTACAATAGCAACAGTATTGTGTTTAAATATTAGAGGCTAGGATGGAAGGCTGAGAGCCATCAAAACCTTTCTGCAGATTGGAGGATCAGGCCAGAAACAGTGTCCCGTTTGACTGTAATGGACTGGTCCCAACACAGAGAACTCAGCCTGAAATTCCACCTTCTGGTAGAGTGCTGTGTTCCACCTTGGCAAAGAAATCCCCAACGGGTTTGTTTCTGAGACAGCGTTAAGTTTAAGTATTAGATTAGCTGGATAATATTGATTCTAGAATACTAAAGAAAATAAAAACAAGACAGCTGAACATACTGAGGCTGACTGTTGGTTACATTGTAAATGTGTGTGACAGCTTCTAATTTATAAGATGGTTTTCCATGTACTATTTTATCTTCTAGTGTTTGATATAGTTGTTTATATAGTGGAGCATTTTACAAAGTGGGTAGTGTGTGTGTGTGTGTGCGTGTGTCTGTGTCTGTGTGTGTGTGTGTGTCTGTGTGTCTGTGTGTCTGTGTCTGTGTCTCTGTGTGTCTGTGTCTGCCTTTCCAACACAGCACTGTATTTCATGTCTTCATTTCTAATAATGCACACTTGCTGGAGACCTTCAAAGCCCTTGAGATTGGACAAAATTGAGGAACTATGCAGTGCTCTACTGGGTAAATGGCAAGTAAAACCACCCAGTGTATTGGGATCATCTCTGAGAGTTTTTTAGCCTTTTAAATCTGAGCACTTTATCTTCAATTTTCTTGTATGTCTGATATTATTAATGTATTCAGTTCTGGAGGAGAAGAAATATTATTACTATATAAGCAAATACATTGAGTTTTAAATTTTTTGACATTTGTATTATCCTGGTGATGGTCATTTTGTGTCCTGGCTCTGCATCCGTGTCCCCTTTCCATAGCTGTGCCCCCAGCTACATCTGGATTAAGATTTCATGGTTGCCACTTGACCTCCCTGGAAGCCAGGCTTCCCTTGTGTAGACATGAGGTGTGATGATGTTTAATAAATAGTAAACTGTTTTCAGCAAAGATGTTTAAAAAATGCAGTGAAAACAAATCCAAGGTTTGCTCAAATTTGTCAACTAGTTACAAAACACTTTAAAATTTTAATTCAAGTCATTCAGATGAAGAATAAGATTCCATCTAATGTGTCTAAGATATACCTCACTTCTTAGTATCCTGCTACATAATTAAAGGAGGTAAATGTATTTGGGGTTGAAATATGGATGGCTTTTCAATAGGCATATTTTTTGTTGTGGGGCAATTTAAGTGGAAACCTCTTTAAAACATGATGAGGATGAATAGAGTTCTTAGCACAGTTGAAGAAATCCTGTCGTTTTCTTTCACTTCAAGCTTAAAGCTACAAAATTTATAAAGGTCACCATTATGCGTTTTTCATTTGAGGGGGAAATGGAAATAGGTTTATCTCATTTACTGAGGCAGGTTGGCTGGCATTCCTGAGAATGAAGCTACTGAGTTCTTCTGAGGATACTAGACTGATGCTAGTGTCTGATGAAGATGCTAATGGGGACCAGCTCATTTTTCCTATCAGATGTAATGCTTTTAGGTGTCAAGATGTTATGAAGAAGGACCTATTTTGAAATCTTTGATTAAGGTGGCATCAAATTTGCTCTTGTAGGCAGGCAGTTGTCACTTAGTTCTGAACAGAAGCCTGGATTTTGGTGAGATCCCAGCTGTCTTCAGTTGCTGCTCACAGGCCACACTGTGCTTCTTCCTCTTGCAATTTCACAGTCTTACTTAGACTTAGTTGCGCGTATAAAGATTTAGGATGAGTGATTCCAACCTTGTGTTGTCAGATTCTGTTCTTTGTCTTTTAATTTACCGTACACTTGTTGGCAACATGGAATATGTAGAAAACAGTAAAAATGGCAAAGAACTTGATATGGGAAATAAGCCTTTCTTCATATTAGTTCATTAGTTCATTTGACATGTAATTAAAATAGAATCACGTGTTTCTCAGTGCAATTGCTAATAAAAATGCCTTTATAAATACAGTTTGTTATGCTCTGTGAGCATTTGGCTGGTTCCTTTTTATTCTCTGCACAGACTAAGGATAATAACATCAGATTATAAAAATGCAGGCTATAAAAGTGACAGAATGCTACAGGTTGACAAGAGAATAAACCACAAAATGAATATTGAGGGACTCTGCAGTAAATGCACTTGGTGGCACTTATTGTTAAAATATTTACTTGTCAACTTAGAAACTACAGACACTGGCAAAGCACTTGGAGTTACAGCCAGCTACATGAAGCAGTGGCAGACACCATGGAGGGCCGGGTGGAGGAGCAGCACTGTACCTCTAAGGGTTGTGTGTTCTTGTGTGATGAAAAGTAAGAATAAAAAGAAGAACCAAAATTGCCCATTTGATGTTTTTGATCTTGGTAGTGCCTGTGTTCCTTTGTCAACTCTGTGATGAAGAGATTAAAGAGAAAACAACAAAGGGAATGCAGGATACAGATAAACAAGTCAAGTGGGACTTAGGGCCGGGAATGATCTCTGTGTTAGGATAGAAAATTAAATGTAACACCATTGTGTCTCAGGCACCATGCTAAGCATTAGATATTCTGGGAATGTTACCAAGGCAGTTAGTATTGTCTCCTCACCCAGAAACACACATATCTTACTGGTTGATGGGGAATCAACATCCAGTTGGTCATCATAGCCTTTTGGTTCAAACATAAAAGCAGATCTGAGCCCATGAGAGGATAGTGCTGGAGTGAAATTGCGCACATGGCCCTTTTGCATCAGATCCGTTATTAAGGGATATGTTATAAGTTGTACAAAGTTATTTTATTTCATTTGAGTCTTTGTGTTTACAATTGTTGACTTTTCCATTCCCTTAACCTTTACAAAGTACAAAATATTTAGAAGATGGAAATACTCTCCACACTAAGGTGTCATTGTTTAATTGGAGACTCTTGGATATTCATTTTAGATGTCTCCAGGAAGGGGACATTGTACTTATCAAAACCAATTCCTAATCTTTACATTTACAACAGCATTCAGCATTGGCCATTGAAATCCAGCTAAAGAATAAGAGTTTGCTGATGATTAACCCTAATGTGCAGGACTTTTGTGAGAATTAAGTATGATAGTTCATGAAAATTATATAAGACTGTATTTGAAAATATTAAATGTTTGTACAACATTACTAAGTATTGAGAAAGCCAGAAGCAATGGGGATCATACACACCCAGAAAAAGTAAGTTAATAAGTCAATACAACCTGAGGCTCAAGTTTAAGATATTGAAATAAATTTGGCACGGCTAGGTTTTCATTTTCTTGTCCTTTATTTAAGATATAGTATGCTCTTGAGAAGTATACTACACCTCGCTCCTCAAACAGTGGTACAGAAATAATAGAATCAATGACAGCTTCCAAAACTATGTCTTATGATTCTATAAGAGGCCCTGTATCTAAATGTGAGAGGTCACAAAAATGACAACAGTAGAAGAGTTTACAACATATAGTCATCAAAATCAAGCACACTGAATCCAGGCTGTTTCTCGAAGTACCTGCCTGTATTATACCCGTGATGTCACTGCAGCCTTTGTTCGGAACACCCAAAGTGGTGTACAGAACACAAGCAAAAGCTGCCTGAAGGCACTTTGTTCACATTCCAGACATCTATGTGTTATAGATAGCAGTGCCTTTATTGTATATACAAAGCTTTCAGCTCTTCTAAAACCACAATGAAGTTAACTATTTTCTTATTATCATTCAGCATCATTTAAGAATCAGATCAAGCTATTAGTCAAGTCTGAAAAACATTGAGGATGTTCTTCATTCAGCAATATTAAACATTCAGCTATGGTTTAATTCTTCATGTAAAAATAAACAAGTTATATCTCGTTAGTAATCAAAATTGATTTATCCTTACTAAAGAATAAAAATATATGTATTTCAAAGAATTATATTAAAATAACTTCCTCTATTGTCATAAGTAATGCATGATTTGTGCAACTGTTTTATATACCTCTGTGCGTGCACATAAAGCTTCCCTTATAGAAGGGGGCACTGCCAGTGAAAGAAGACTTAGAAGCGCTGCAGTAAACAGCACTTTGACAAAGGAGACAGAGTGTATGAGTCCATGATTTCATAGATCAAAGCTGGCCCTTTATTTTGTGATGATGCCATGCTATTTAAGCATGTGTCTCTGCTTGCCCAGATGTGTTCACATTTGTTCTTCAGCCACTTCCAGGATATACAGCATGCCTCCACATGGAATGGCATCTTAGGAGAAATTTCTTGAGGGAGTACCTAGGACCAAACTGCTAATGCTGCCCACCTTACTTTCCATGCTGTGCACGATTTCCTCACTTTCTCTCCATATATACATTTATAAGTTGAGAAATAAGAAGATGCACATGCATTTGTTTAAAATATTTTTAAGGCACAGAAAAGTGGGTTAGTGTACAAAAGGTAAAAAGGACTGTGCCTTGCAAACTTGCTGATCTGAATTCAGCTCATAGAACCTACGTAAAAGATGAAAGGAGAGAATTGATTCCACAAAGCTGTCCTTTGGTCTCCACAAAAGCCACATAGTACATATATATGCCCACAAAAGCCACATAGCACATATGCACACATGTGTTCCCCCCTACATTGTATAAGGAATTAAAAATATCTTTAAATTTTGAATTTGAATATATGAACTAAAATTTATGTATTAAATTTTAGCATATATTTACCTTATCATTCACTCCTTTTTATTCAGCAAATATGTATTTATGTTATATTTATTGTTCTAACTCATGGAGGTAAATTCATCCAAAACAGAAAGAAAGCAATGTCCTCTTGAAGTTTTGATTCTGATGAAGTGAGGATAGACAGTCATGAAATGAGAGAGATGAGAGAATATAAAGCACTAAGCATGTGCTGAAAACTCTGAGGAAGTAAAAAAGGGCAGACTATGGGGAATAGTAGGAATGCTGAAATATAGTGTGGCCAGCAAAAGCCTGGCATTTTAGTAGATATGCAGAGACTTTGTAGTCAGGTTCATAAGATTCAGTGGGTAACTTTCCCAGGAAGATAGCATGGAACAGCCACTGAGATAGGTATGAAGATACAAGTCTAGCTTCCTAGAGTCCTGAGGACTAGCTAGAAAGCAACTCAAACATGTGGTCAGCAGTATAACCTCAGTGGCCACAGCAAGAGTGTGGGATATTCCCCATGTGAGGAGAGAAAGTATTATCAGCACATGAACACAAGTATAGGACAGGCATAATCTCAGAGTTTTTCAAGATTGTCATTAATGCTGAGTTGAGTACTCAATCCACTGAAGGGAAGATGCCTAGGTAGAAACAGAACAGCAAGAAGGCTGCTGTAGCAATCACCTGGGAACTAGATCCAAATTGGTGACAGCTAAGGTGGTGAGAACTGGTCAAAACCTGGCAAAACTTTCAGATTTTGTTGAGAAATTGAACATGTATGGCTGTTGGAAAGGAATAAAGGTGGAAAATTGCCTTTAATTTTAATAGAAAGAAATATAGAAAGAATTTTGAATGGTGCGTTGTACAGTTTGGGCAGGAATTGCCAGTTGATCACATAATCCTGAAGCTTGTTCAGAAAGTCTGATAAATGTAGAATTTATTTGCCTGTACTTGTAATCAAGCATGAAACAGGTGAAGTCGTAACTGAATGTTGACATAGGTCCCTTAGCATTTTCAGAGATCGGTAATAAAGAGGGATAAATGGAGGGACAAGTTGAAGGGGAAACGTAAACAGTATTGTGTTCGCTGGAAAGTACATGAGAAGAATACACCAAGGATTACAAAGTGGCCAGTGGTGTCCTAAAATCAAGGAGAGGAGTGGCATTTAGCTTCAGCCTCCAGGAGGTGCTTTTGACCTAGACAAGAGTAGATTCAATGAGTCTGGGCCTGTTCAGAGTCCTCAAAGTTTGCCTTATAGACAGTCAAGAAATGGCATAGTTCCTGTTTTCTTGCATGGGTCCAGAGAAGACTTTGGGGGTGGGGAGATAGACAAATTAGTAGCCTTTCTGTGCACTGACCTAAGTCTATCTGGAAATTAAATGACTAAATACAGAAATCTGTGAGGACAGAAGCTGAGGTTGTAATCAAGCCATGTGAACAGATCCTGTGGATTTATTGCAGTTTGGAAATGTCATGGCTACACTTGGTAACATGAGAACAATGGTATTACAGAAGGCGAACAGAAGGCATTCCAGCAGATCAACTAAGTAGAGGGAAGGCATCACGTCAGATATTTCCCATATGCATTTTGCATAGTTTGGGTTATAGTAGCTTCTAAAGTACCAATGTGAAAATTTTAATGTAAGAATTTTAAATATAATTCTTTCCTTCATGCCTTCCTCACCTCTCTAGGAAGAGGTAACTCTGTATGCTTTAAGAGAAGGATGCAGAAAGCCTCTCCCATGTGCTAGATGCTGTGAAAGAACAAAGCATCACTGAACCTCTGTAAGACAGTTTCCCTGTAATTCTCATACCTGGTAATGTAACTGTCTTGATGAATCAAATGATTTAGTTAACAAGGACCTCCAGAGTGTGACTTAAATGACTTACCAGTTTGGAAGCAAGTGTGAGTGTGTGGACATGGTGGCTCTTGAGATAGAGAGCAGCTGGTAGAAGCCCTCATCAGTCATCCTTATGAGGCTGGGGAGATTTGGGGTATCAGAGAGTGAGGATCTGGGTTAGTTCTTTGTAGTAGACTTTGTTTCATCCATTGATCCAGATGAAATTCTGCTGTGATAAACCCCATAAACCATGAGACTGGGTAACAGAGTATGGGATTAATTAATTGAGGAAACCATTCCATGTGGAAATCATTCAGGTCCCTTAATTATCATCTACAAAACAGCCATGGAATAATACTTCATTTCCAAATAATGGAATTCACTTTTATTTAAATATAAGTTACCCATGACCAAACTAGAGCTATTCGTTAATGTATCATCTCTTCATAGTTTTCTCTTTGAGGATATGTTATTGTGTGTGCTAAAGTTCTGGACTGAAAACAAAAGAAGACAATTGATTCCACCACCAGATGCCATTTGGTACATCACTGTGGGAAACAGAATCTCCAAACAACTGTGTTCTCTCCTTAGATGTGTGGGTATAATATTGTTACTGTACATTCTGTAAGGTTTTGTAGGTACAACCTATAGCCAATAGTAAAGTTTTCATAGACTAAGTATATCTATTGATTTAACTTATGAATTATCAATTTTAAACTTTTGTATTATATTTCTAACTGATGTTATTTTCTCACTCCAATATGTAAAGTGTATAGATGATACTGAGAGTTAAGGATGGAGGAAGTAAAAGCAAGATACCACTTCTATACAAAACTGTTCACAGTACCAATTCAATATGCCACTACCTAGTTGATGGGTATATCAGAATGAACATTTAGAATGTATGTGAATTCACAATAAGCAAAGTTGAAATCATAATTGTGATAATTATGGAATAGAAACAATGAAGAAAATAATTCAAGCACATTTTAAAATTGATTTTATTTTCCATGTCAAGATTGAAAGTGTAAAACCTTTTATTTTAGCCAGATGATTAGAAAGATCCAGTTTTGCTGATTATTTTTATAGTAGAATAATCTTTCTTTATTAATCTATTTAAGTCTTATCTCCAGTCAGTTCACCAGTGCTAGCAATTAAAGATAGAAAATTCATGTGCTCAATTTCAAGAATTAAAAATAATGCCTTGGGAGTAAGCATTTCTATTCTGTAGTGAATGGATTGTTGGGTTTTCCAATTAAAGAAGTCTCCATACTGGAAATGAGTAGTCAATTATGAAAATTATTTGTGAATAGCCCATTTACATATCCTTAATTGTGTTCATTTCCTTTGAAAGATTACATTGGAATTTACAGTGTTTTGATTGGTTACCCTTGCATTTGTGTTATTAATACTATTGCCAACAAGGTTGGCCTATGAATGGGCTTTCAGTGTCTCTATGGATATGTCTGACTCAGAAGTAAACTTGCTTTATTTAATGAATGAAAACTATTCAAAGAGTTACTGGCAGTTTTCAAAATTAGTTACACTGTACTTCTTTGGATTGATAGTAGCATCCATGAGCTGCCCCCTGAATTCACATTTGGCCATTTTTACCTTAGCCAATGAGGCAGATTTGATATTCCTCTATTGGAGTGCAGCCTCCTAGCCAAAACTACAGTCACATAGCTGGTCTGCCTTCATGGTCCCATAGTGCAATAGTGTCATGTGATTAGTAGAACATATCAACTTTTTCATGAAAAATGACTGGAAAATAACATTTCAGTTTTTTATATTCAAGATATGCAAATATATTTAATGAGTGTATTTAGTGTCCATAAAACCATTAAGAAGTAAAGATTACATGAAAGTCATATAAAAGATGGGACACTTGTGTATACATGATTTGTAGCTATTAATATTCTTATGTTTGCAAGTATGCGTGGATTTAGATTGTGTCTAGAAATACATGTCATGAGGAAATGCTATACCCCTTTGTGACTAGAATGCACACTTCTATATAATGTATTCTCTTTTTCATAATTTGTATATTGGGCTCTCATTTTGCACCCTAGGAGTGGATAACTTTTAGGCATATTAGAAAACGTTATGAGTGAAGCTGTGTGTATAGTTCACTGGTAGAACACTTGCCTAGCATATGTGAAGGTATACATTCAATCCTTTGCAGGAGAGACACACAGAGATTGACAGACAGACAGGCACTCGATGAGACATATTCATGAAGAGAGAATGTAACAGGCAGCCATTTCATTCCTTTAACAAGAGCTGCCTAAAATGACTATTCCAGGAAAAGACAAACAAGAACCAACCCCTCATCATGTTCTGTGCCTGTGCTTGCGGGGATTATACTGTTGAAGACTTAAGCATCTTGGCATAATAAGATTTAAGATTTTTCTAAGGCGACATTAGCTTTAAGATGAAGCAAAGATCACAATCAACTAGACACAGTGTCCCTGTGATAAGCATGTCCTACAAAGTAATTAGTGTTGTTGGACTCGTTTGCAGCTCATTGCTGTGTTTGATGAACAAGAGCCACTCCAGAAGATTGAGAGCCCCAGTGGAAACCCTGTGGATCGGCAGAGCCCAGACGCTTTCGAGACAGAAGTGGCTGCTCAACTGGCTGCCTTCAAACCAATCAGTGGGGAAATCATAGTAACCCCTTCTTCTCTGAAGTTAGGTAGGTGGATTTTACTCAACTTGAATGCAAGTTGCATCAATTTACTAACTTTCTTTTCTGTGAAGGATATTATATTAGTATTGTTCTTTATAAAAACAGCTGGTTTGTCCTCTCCCTTGAGTTACTTTTCTATGGCTCTCCACTGCTGCTTGTGCTCAGGGAAGGAGACTGCAAGGTTTTTTGTTTTTGTTTTTGTTTTTGTTTTTGTTTTTGTTTTCTTGAACTCAGAGTGACTCCTAGTTGCTTGTCCTTGAAGAATCACACAGGGAGTCAATACTGTGAGTGATAAGATTTGCTTGTATTCTAGAATCACCACTGTTGTTGTTAAGGTCATAGCTTGGGAAAAGCTAAGGGTTACCAAGGAATCCACACTAGATATAAGGTTCCCTTTCTCATACATACATACATACATACATACATACATACATACATACATACATACATTCAAAAAAGAGCAGTTTACCTCGTGGTTTTGCTCAGAATTCTTTGTCTTAATATTAATTTTAAAGGTGGAGAAAGTGAAAATAAACATTCTTCTAAAGTTTCTGTCATGTACTACTCCTAACATAGCTGTTTTTGTTGATACTTCTTGGAGATAAGTTTAGGTCAGTGTGTTATTTTTGACCTCCCACTAACATTTAAAATCAATGTTATTTGAGTCAATTGTAAACACAATATTATGGGACTGTTCTTGTACTAGGTAGAATTTAATTAGACTTAATTCTCAGGCAGATGGATAGACACAATCCCTACTTCTCAAAAAGAATATGCTTTTTCTTAAAGAAGAACATGCACTTAAAATTGTGATAGCTTGGCTGGTAAGAAGGTTAGGCCGATTAAGACACTTGCTGTCAATCATGATGACCATAGGTCTATCCCTGAAAACCACAAGGTAGAAGGAGAAGAGAGAACCAACTCCTTTAGTTGCCCAATGACTTCCATAGTCAAAACTTGGAATGCATGCACGAATACTCTCTCTCTCTCTCTCTCTCTCTCTCTCTCTCTCTCTCTCTCTCTCAATGGAAACATTTAAATTTTAAAAATTATACATAGCAACTTTTGCCCTCACTTGAAATTCAGTATTTACTATTACCCACCATGATGGTACATGCCTTTTAATCTTAGGACTCAGGAGGCAGAGGCAGGAAGATCACAGATCAAGGCCAATCTGGTCTACATAGTGAGTTCCAGGACAACCAAAGCTACATAGTGAGATGCTGTCTCAAAATAAAATAAAATTACTGTTGAATTTATTCTATATATGAGCAATCCAAATAACCCTGTTTTGTCTCAAATTTCTTGAAAAGCATCTGTAGTATCCCTTTTAAAACAAACGAAATGGGAATTAATGACCTATTTCTAATTTTTCTGCATATTTTGGAATTAAGCTAACAAAGCAGTCTGCTAGAACATAGATGGCAAAGGGCTGGTTGGCGGATGCTTCTCTTCTGGAGCCAGGCTTGTGGCTTCAGCAACCTTGCAGCCCCATCATTCATTTGCATAATGGATGCCTTTTTATCCATTATGCAAATGGTATGAGAGGAAAATTAGGCAATAAGGGAAGACGAAAGGAGAAAATTGCTCTTGCTTGTTTTAATATTCTATTTATAAGCAAGTGCTGTGGGCTTCAAAAGGCTGAGACTCATGGTATCCCTGCCTCTGGAACTTGTTCTCACCTTTCTCTTATGAGGTTTTTCAGGGAGTAAAGTTGGTTTTTCTTCTGTTTCTTTTGTTGGATCATCTGATCAAAATAGTCATGTTGAATCCAAGGAGAACCAACTCAAATGCTCTTCTTTTCAAAATAGATTTTATTTCTATATTTAAATGATTTATTTTTGTGTGCATATATGTGTGTATGCACATATGTGTGTATGCACATGCACATGTGTGTGGATTACATGGACGACTAACACAGAATGGTCAATTTCTTAGAACTGTAGGTACAGGCAGCTGTGAGCCACTGGACACGGATGTTGGAAACCCAACTCAGGTCCACTGCAGTACTCCCTTAACCACTGGAGCATCTCTTCAACCCCTCTGTCTTTGAAACTGATTTTTTTTGTGTGTGTGAGAGAGAGATGGGAACAGAAAATAATGTCTATTCAGTAGGACTACATATCAGTCACTGACATAAGTAAACTGTACTGAATGAGTTCAGCCCTTACTCCTTTATTGGTCCTTACTTTTTTAATGTTAGCTAGTCATGTTTTAATATTCTATTTTTCAAAAGATGAGGAGTCGGGACAGAGAAGTTTAGTAGCACATCCAAATCACATATTGATGAGGCGTCAAAGCCAGGATGTAAACTCTTGCTGGTTCAAGAATTAGGGACCATTTTCTGCACAATTTATGAGATACTGTTCATAGAATAAGCTATTCATAAAACTTTCCTGGAGTTTATTTTGCAAATGTAAACCAAAGCCCAGAAAGGGCTAAACATCTAGGCTCACACATCCATTTCATTAGTAAAGTATAGAAAATGATGACAGGAGCTAGCGTTCATCTTTCTTATTTCTGTAACAAAGCCACTGACTAGAGTACCAGGCAGGTGGTCACAGTGAATTTATACTTAGGAAGCAGAGGTTGCTGAATGCATGAAATTTGTTCTCTCCTTTGTTATTTTCATTCATGTCTGCACCCCAGTTATTGGGTGGTACCACACACAGTCAGAGTGGGTCTTGCTTCCTCAGTTAAATAAGGTGACAGAGATCAACCATCATACATAGCTTCTGAATTGGAGCAACTTAGGCAAGGTGATTGTCTTTCTAATACTTTCTTTTACATATGGAAACATCTCTTGGTTTTATTCTAGTAGATGAGTTAGATAAATGCATAACAGACCCAGTTCTGTGTCTTCCCTTGTTGTTTCACTGTTAGTGTTCTCACAACAGAGGTGGTCATGTAGTGCCTCAGGATGAAATTGGCTTGCCAATACATATCCATGGCTCTTCCAGGGGTGTGACCTTGATATGTTGTGGTTACACCTCAAGTTCCTGCTTATGGCAACATAGGGAGGGGTGTACAAAGAGCAATGGCTCTTCTGTTCCCTCAGCTCATTATAAAGGATGCTTAGACATGAAAGATGCCAGACACTGAGCATGACCTCTTGCAATGTAGTTTTGTTGCTGATCACCTTTCATGGTTGCATAACCTACCCACAGCCACCAAGAGCCATCTGCCACTTGGTAATTTCTTTGAAATGTTAATGGCCTTGTATTAAAATCTTGCTTACTTTTTCTGACTCTCTCCTTTATCTCTGTTTATCTTGTAAGCTCCCATGTACTATTTCTGTCAAATCTTAAATGCTACCTCTCTGTAAAGCTTCTCTGAATCTTTAAGGTAGTGTTATACACAAATGTACAGCAGGTAACTTCCAATTATCCATTAAATGAAAATATTTCCAACTTAAAAAAGTTTGCAACTCCATGTCTTATAAACTAATTATACATGTATTGTATGTTTATATTTAATTTACAAGCTAAGCTTTAAATCAAGGAGCAATAACATAATCCAAACCCCATTTATCTGAATTATTTCTACTATGAATTTTCTACTAGATTCTCTAGTGACTAAGTGACTGGCCCAGTCTCAGTTCTAACAAATTATTAATTGGGTGTTGTCTTTTATTATACTTTCTAGAAATCACTAGCGCAAAAGTCTAAGAGAAGAAATTTGTTGACTGAAACAGCATGTAGAATTGTGAAGAGCTATATCCATAGAATCCACATGGACCTTGACATTACCTTGTTCAAGAGTTTTCCCCATCCCCTCTAGAGCCCTTTAGTACTTCTAAATGTATTTCAGTGATTTGACAAGCATTTAGTCCTAGTTAACAGTAACATTGTTGGTTGCTTACATTTTGGATGCTATTGCATTCATGCTCCATCTCTGAACAAGTATGGTAGGTATAACTAGCAGGTTAAGTAGCAGGTAGTGCTCACAGGAGTAGAGTCTAGATGCTTCTTAGAAATCCCATAACAAGGATGCTCACCTTTACTCTAAGGAATTATGCACTGTTGGAACAAATTTTATAAGTATAGCTACATAGGGCTTCAGAATTAGCAATTGTCTAGGTGATTGACACCATTTTACAAATGAATATGCGAAAGCTTCAATTCATTGTGTGCTCTGATGCTGAATGACTAGTTGGTTAAAAACTGCAATTAGAACCTGCTACTCTGGTTCTCTAGCACCATACTCCTTCATTTACTTGGCAGTTTTGATAAATTGTACATTTCAATTATCCATGGCCTTTAAATAGGAGATGTAATAATAACAATAACACTTCATATCCTTTTGGAACTGAGATAAAATATAAATTAATAAACAGATACCATGAATAACTGTAAATCAAAAGCTAATGAAGGAAACAAGATTAAAAATTGAGGCACCTCAAGTTTCTTTTGAATCATATAGGTTGTTGGCTATTCGCTGTTTTTTTTTTTTCTCACTTCGTATAGGCAGTATGCATATGTGCGTCTTACATCAATATGCTAGTGGAATCCCTATAATGTTTTTCTATAAAGTGAATATCTCTTCATCTTTTGCTGATATTTTAATGTCTGCATATAAGGTCAGACTGGGAGATTTTACTCTGAAGTTTGGAAGAATAAGAGTCCTCTACCTTTCCCCCATGACTATTCCGAATGTTGCCTTTTTGGTCAGTGGTACCTGATCTTCTGTTCTCCAAAATGCATTCTGAAACAATCACCTAAGACTGACATAATTCTTGTCACTTGAGAACAAGTGAAATGGAGCGGGTCCAAGCCCCTGAAGTTCTTGTTCCAGAGTTTCTGATGTGCATCCTAAGCCATGTAACTTGGCTCTGTGAGGATTACATCTTTCCACACAAAAAGATGGCTCCATTTGGATTGAAGTGAAGATTCAGGATGAAGGTCACACTGATTTCCCCTTGTTATGTTCCCATCATTCACAGCTTTCTCATCTATAAACTAAGCCTTTGTTTTGCTCCTGTGGGCTGTGACTGTCTCAGGAATATTTTGCTAATAACTAGCTGAGTTTGAATCCAGCTCTATGCCCCTGTCAATTTCCATCTCATGACCCCAATTAATTAGGAGTTTTATTTTGTGCCTTTTGATAATTTTCTCAGTACTTGATTGAAATTTGTAATTTGGGGTTCAAGCTTACATGAGAAGATATTCCTTTAGTTATAATTATTTTAGCTATTCAATTTAAATAGTGTTTCAGGATTAAAAGGACTTTGGATTAGCTGTTGCCACGCCTGTGATCTGTGTTACCTGGATGTAAAGCTAGCTGATTAAAGTTGGTTGCTGCAGTGATATTACTTTTATTCTATCAGTGTTAAACTCTGAAGACCAGGTACTTCGTTACAAGTTAGTCTTGTTCCTGAGACCTGAGAGGTGCCTTGAATGCTTTATTGTTTCCATGTGTGTTGTGCTTCTTCAAAACAGAAATGGAAATTATGTTTATATGTTTGCTGTAATAGAATTATTTTCAAAACACTCTTTTCTCTCTTCTTCATTTTCCTTCAGTAGTTCTCAGAAAACATTGTACAGCCCTATATTATTGTTGGGAATCACTACCATTTTCTATCTGAGTTTGAATAATTCAGGGCATAAAGGCAACATATGGGAACATTTTTCTCAGTTCTTAAGGAAACCAAATCCCTTTATGGCCCTGATCTCGGGAAAACACAACGAAGAGGGAAGCTTATTCCTTTAATTAGACTGTAGTGTGTAAGTAGCTGCTGTGCCCATAATGTGAGTTTAAGTCATGGCATCTGATCCTAGACAAACACACTCACACCACACACATAGCAGAACTAAAGCTCACGGTTGGCTTGTGTTCCTGATGGAGCCTTTGAATTCCCACTACAAAGCACATAAGCCTATGAGGGCTCCTGGTTACTAAAAACTCTCTCCTGTGGGCTAGAAACCCATAGTTAAAATTACCCCAGAATTTGCTTGGGTGAATCCATAAGTCATAATTTGGTCATTGAGTTTCATCCTATTTGTTTCTTTTGAGGCTGATTATTCAAAAGTTAGCGGCTATAGAATAGCTTTTCTTTCTTTTCTTTTTTCTTCCCTGGGAGCCTGGTATTTTTTTCCCCTGTGCAGGCTAGATGAATGATGCTGTAATTAGCTATGGTGACCTTGCTAGGCTATCATCCATCAGTCATGGCCACATAGTCAACAAAATGTGTGCTGTTTTCTAGTATGATGGTAACTAAATCAGGACTAAGGAGGTGACAGCCTGTCTAACTTATTCTGGGCACCATTCTTCTTTTGCCATTGTTATTTTGTTTTTTATTTTAGTTTTTGTTTTCAGAGTAGGTGAAATGTTGCCCTGAGGGTGGAAATAACAAGTTATTCACTAAATATCTAAAATGTATGTCAGAAAACTAGTCAATGAAAGAATGAAGTCAATACTAAGGCAACCTAATCCTAGGAAATATTAAACACTAATTACTGCATGGTAGTAATTTATGTTTATATTCAGCTAACTACAAAGCTGAATACATTGAATATGGCTTATACTTTGAATGTGAAATTTAAAATATTGGTAATGCTGCCTCTCATAGAGGAATATTGGGTGCGTTCAGACTTCTGCCCAAGCTTAGTCCATATCTCTTTAGAAATTTAACATGATGAGGTTTGCATAAAAAAGGTCTTTATTCTTATAAATGGATTTAAATAAGATATTATTTATGAAATGATGTAATGGTGCACTTTGGGAAAAATATGACCACCATCTTAATTTCACTTTTTGTCTATTTTATATTCATTTTGTCTTTATTGTAGTCTCATTTCAGTTTTCATTTTTATAACCTATTTTAGCTATCCTTTGTCTCTTTTCTTTAATTTTGTATAATATACCCCATACTTTAATTTAATACCAAAAGGATACTAAGTTTATTAAACCCTAAATGGAAAATTATTAGTATAGGGGTTACATTTAGCCAAAAAATGCAAGAGAATACAAAAAAAAAAAAGAGCTTTCATTCTTGGTCTCTTCTAGCTGTATTTTCTAAGTTGATTATGTGACCTCTAAAAACACAGAGTTTGCCATCTCCCCTTTGGCCTCTTACCAATGCTGGACCCACACTGAGCTGGAGCCTGCAGATCCTCTAATAAACAAACGAAATGAAAGGTCACCTTTCCTACTGTTCACTTGATATGAGACCCCTGGGTTTTTAAGCCTCTTTTGCAGATTGCTTTTAATAGTTAGGGCAGTGAAGCCACATTTGCAGAGGCCTGGTCCCTAAGTAGTGGAAATACTCTCAGTGATGCTGTCATATTCAGCTTTGTGGTGCGTCCTGGACAAGTGACAGAAGTGATTTGTGATTTGTATTTTTAATAAGAGGAAGAAATAAGAAATGAAATACACACCTGCAACTGCTCCACATATCTTTGTCACAGCTCCTAGTCTCCTCTCTTGGTACCAGGACTTCAGCTGTCTGCTCTATTCTAGATACCATGAGGTATCCGAAACCATGCAGGTGGCGTTATCCTTTGCTTGGGTTACCTGTGTTTAGCTTTTCAGTTGCAATATGCCCGTCAAATTAACTTATTAAATAGTGCTTACCTGCATCAAGCATTTCTTAAGGACATGACCAAGATTTTGAAACATAACTTCTGTAGCTATGAATGTTACAGAATTGTAATTTTCTCATTATCCTAGCAAAATATCATAGTATCATAATCTTTCTGATTTTCTCCTGCCATTTGTATTTGAACAGTCTTGCTGAATATCCTCTATATAATAAAGCTTTTGTGCTGACATTATAAAAACAATGTTCAGCCATTAGTATTTCCACACACACATATACACACACATGTGCACATGCGTGTGTGGGTGCACGAATGGGCAATTCTTTTTCCTTTCTGCCCAGATGGGCAAAGATGAAAAAAACCCACTAATTTAATTATTTACAGAAGATCCATCTTAGGGACAAGTCACTCAGAGTTGGACACGCTTTCATGACTGGCCCAGCACTTACTCATTTGCTTTGTGCAATAAAGCTATATGATGAATTATGCTTCAGTATATATACATTTGGTTATTTCCTTTCATGCCCTATTAGAAATTTTTCTGAAATGCTGATTTGTCCCAATGAAAGGAAGAAATTCTGAGACAGCTTGATCTGTTCATACTGCTTTCCAAGGCAACAAGAATGAAAAACTTTGCTGAGCCATGTCTGTGTAAGGGCAGATACCTCTCTCTTTTGTTCCCCTTCTTATGTTGAGTAGATAAAAGGCAGGACCTCCTAGCCATCGACACCAAATGTTGCCTGTTTGTCTTTGGAATCACGCATCCATACTGTGATTTATAAAACAGTGACTCTCAATCTGTTTAGGCATTGACTTAATGAGATCATTATACTAACTATAAGAAAATACAAGTACCTTTCAAAAATGTCAGGATAAATTCTGCTTAACAATCTGTGTGACTGTGAGATGATGTGAATTCCTTAGACTCCTCTACAGATTCAAGAAATCTAGGACTTTGTTTCCATGTGTAAAATATGAGGAAAGGAAAGACAGGGTACATCTTATTTTCTTCAGTTTATGCAGACTACTTAGTTATGGTTCCTTAATGCAGATGATCAAGGAAACTGAATAGGCATTTTGTGTTACCCCCAATTCACATAAAATTATTAATTATTATATTTGGGCTTATACAAAATGTTGCCTAGAAGAAGCTGTGACATTAATGTCCGTCGTTCTAAAACCTGTGGGGAGAAATGGTGTCCCTATGTCTTTTTTTTTTTTTTTTTTACATAACTTATCCTTAAAACACAAAATAGTGTAGCTGGACCAAGCTGAACAGTTTTGCCGTCATCTGCTGCTGTAAAACTATGATAATCAATTAAACCTCACTTTTGTTTGTAGAAAAAATAGACTTTCTACCCCAGAGATATAAATGCATGAGGCAAATGCCTTCCTTGAGTTACAGTTGAGGAATAATGTCCTTTGACCTCATGCCTTTGGTTTGTCATTACAGTCAACTGTAGTCAGGGGTTCAGCATCTGCACAGCCAACATCTGCTCTTTGGGGAAGGATAGCCTAAAGAATGTAAGTATGGAAATCAGTATATCAGTGTCCAAGCTTTTAAAAAAAATGGTGGCGTGGCTGTCACTGGCTTCAGTTAATCAATAATTATTTATTGATGTCTCAGTAGATGAAAAGCATTATGCAAGCTTACCAGAGGAATATAAAATAACACAAGTCATGAACTCCTTCCCAAGCAGCTCACAATCTCTTTGACAGAAAATAAATTACTGTGTGATTCTCTTAACTTGGTTACCATTCCATTTTTGTAAGTTGCTGCTGTTCAGATAGAGAGGCTACAATTATCAAACCTCACACTTGACAAAGACTTTGCTTTGTAAGCTAGTTCAGGTACTCACAAGCTCCTCACAGTGCCTGCCATTAGTCATGTGCCTTGTCTCTCCCACAGCTGGTTAATTGTTTGTCTTTTATTTGACTCTCAGCTTCTAGTGAGGCAATGGTAGGAAAACAAGTTTTCAGTCTCTGTGTGGTTCTTGCCTTCCAGTTTGGACAGTAGTGGGTGACCTTAAAGCAATTAAAAACTACTTAGATCCTAAATCTTCCCACTATAGCCAATAATGTCCCCTGCTGCCCAAGGAGCTCTCCCAGGATTTAATGGATTGATGGATGACTATCTCCCTGTCCATATAGCCATCCATCCTTCTTCTGGAAGGCAGATACTCCAGGCAATTTTTTGTTTGTTTGTTTTTCGAGACAGGGTTTCTTTGTAGCTTTGGAGCCTGTCCTGGAACTCACTCTGTAGACCAGGCTGGCTTCGAAGTCTGCCTCCTGAGCACTGGCATGAAATGCATGTGCCCCACAGACTGGCACAAAAATGCTGCTCCACTGGTGAACTCAGCAGGTACACTTTCCATAAGAGTTGCCTGTGCCTGAACAGAAAGAAGTCTGAGACCCACTCTTTGCTTCCTTTTCAATGAGGATTTCCTAAATTACTGGCTGGCTTTTTCCTCTCCAACACTTTATGATACCTCTGCCTAATTTCTTTGTGGAACACAGACATGTTTAAGTAAATTCCTTCCTGTTCCCATCTTCTTCTGACTCAAAGCATCTTCTCTGGCATAGGCTTTGCATTACAGTAAATGTGATTGCCTGTTGTATAAAACTCATTTCATTTGGGGCTTAAGAGGAGCAACATAGAAGTTGAAAAGAGTAAGTTTTATTGACTTTTCTGCTGTCCAAAATAATCATCACGTTCAAGAATTTATCAAGGATGAGAGAGACAGCTCAGTGGGTAACACATTGGCTATGTAAGCATGGGGGCTTTGATTTAGATGCCCAGAATCAACACAAAGCAGTTGCCTGTAATCCCAGCACTTCGGTGGTATGATGGGAAAATCTCCAGAAGCTGGTGGGTCACACCAATGTAGCATATGCAGTGCAAACTAGAGACCCTATCGCAAACAAGATGAAAGTTAGATTTTTTTCTGACCTGCACATGTGTGCCAGGGCACATGTGTGCCCATTCTCATAAACAAACATGCACAGGCATACACCAGCATCTTAAATATACAAAGAACTTTTCGAGAATTGATTTTTTTCCAGAAGACCTTTTTTGGTTGCCTTATTGTATTTTGTAAAGAATGTTTAGCACTTGTTTGATAATACTCACTGAGTTGATATCATAACGCTCTGTCATTTGAGAAAGGCAAAGACCTTGTTGATAGGCAAGATTCTTTTCTATAATTTATATCTCTGCAAAATAGCTATTTTCTCCCTCAGAACCCAAAATATTTTACTTCATTTTCCATCTAAGACATTAATGAAACAATTAGGAATAGAGAAGTATGGAAATTATATTACATATTTACTCCACAGCAGTATGGAATCAAAATTAAAATCACAGGCCCTGAAGCAAGTCTTATTAAATATGATTCTGCCACCTACAAGCTGTGTGAATTCAGGAAAGTCACTTAACTTTACTGTATCTCTTTCCTCATTTGTAATACAGGAATGACAATGGCTTGGTTGTGTTAGTGTAAGCCACAAGTGAGTGCATCTGTATGTATACTTAGACCAGAGCGTGTCAGGTACCCAGTAGCATAAACTATTAGAAACTGTTATTTTCACCAGATATATTGGTTATTTTGAATGAAAGTATGAAATCTCTTTGTTTATACACAGATCTTTACATCTGTTCCTGTTTTATTTTGTTTGTTTGTTTCTTATTTCCCATTTTCAGCATTCCATCCATGAAACCATATTCTATTTTCATACATGTATATTCTGGCCATCTATCTCTTCCTGTAGACAATGTTTTTAAGTATTTTGTGTGCCTTCTCTGCAAGCACACACTATAAGAGGTCAAGTGGTTTATTGAAGAGAAAACAGTGGCCAGGACTTTAACTGGAATGGTGTATATGATGGCTGCTGATATGACAGCTGCTGGTTTTGTGCAATACCTTCCTGCATGTGTTTAGATATTTGCAGCAAAGTAAATGCTATGATCCTTTTGATCTCTATTTAACTCCCATATTTACCCTTAGGTTCTCATCCTAATTTAGCACACACTTAGCAAGAATTTTCCCTCACTGCTGTAGTGTATTGCATGCCCACCATTTTTGAGTATTTCTACAGAAAAAAAATATGTTTTTATTAGCTTAAACTAATTGAAACTATCTACCCATATTTACTAACTGTTAATCTTATCCATTGAAAGATGAAGATGAATAAAATACAGATTTGTGCTCAAGGTATTCGCACTTAATACATCATGTCTTCTATTGTTTCCTTCTGAGAGAAAGCATGCATGGTGTTTATATCCACAGTGCACTGGCATAGTAGGGCTGATCCCTAAATAATATAGCTATCATAATAATATAGGCTGATCCCTAAATAATATGTTTCAAGGTGGTACTGTCTTGATGGAGTCGTTCTTTCTTGCTTCCTGAAGGAATTCTTTGCTCCTTTTTCTACCTACCAGACCATATTAACAAACTTAAAACAAGTATGCCTCTGAATGTAACTATAGTGTTCCCACAAACCCACTCCATGTTCAGAAACCTAAAACAGTAGCATGCCTCAGCTGCCAGTATACATGGATACTGGCTTCCTGTCTGCCTAGCAACTCCATGGAATGCTGTGTTAACAAATTGTCCTATATATTGCAACTAATTGATAAAAACATTACTGTTATTTTTTAAATCTATAAATTTACTTGGGGACTTAAATTGGTACAGAATTAACAAGACAGGAATTGTTTACTGCATAAGAGAAAAAAATAAATCATTTTTATAAATTAGAATATATTCTGTGTGACTTGTGTTTGTTTGTTAGATTTTACTTGAGGGGAGAATTCTAAATTGCCTATGTCCAAAGAGGAGAGTGGATATAATTACCAAAAATTATAAAAACCCTGAAAATATTTCTCCTAAGGTATACAGATAATTGGAGTAGGATTTTTTTGTCATGTTTTCTTAGATTATTTGGATAATTGCCTCCATTTTCCACTTGATTTAGTGTAAGTAGACACAGCTTGAGTTTTTTCAGGAGACTGTTACAAATATTTTCTAAGCAGAGTCATTCAAACCCAAATGATTGATCATGCAAAACTTTAGTATAGCCAATGTGATTAGAATTGTTTACCTGGTAGTTGGGCCTGATATATTTCGCACATGATGTAATAATTTCCCCGTCTGGTAGTTGCATTCTGAAATATTTTTTATTATTAAACCCTGAACAAAAATAGTCATTTCCCTTTGTTTATAATTCACTGAACATATTTGGATTAACACTCCAAATGTTAAATTGAGGCCTTAGTAAACAGTGCTCATGAATGTTGTGTTGGTTACTTTTCTTATCACCATGATCAAATATCTGACATGAAGCAACTTAAGGAATGAAGAAATTATTTAGGTTCATAGTATGAAAAGACTTGGTTCATCATGACCGAGCAGGCAGACTTGGGGGCAAGAGTTTCATTGCATCGCATCTTCAATCAGGAAGCAGAGAGGGATGAATGCAGGTGCTCCTCCAGCTTCCTCTTGTGCACCACCTTTAGCCCCCTTCTTAATCAGTCTAAGCCACAGAACATGCAATACTGCCATTCTGCTTGGGGAAGGTCCCTTCATCAGTTCAACTTCTCTGAAAATGGAGGCTCAGACATGCCTAGGAGTGTGTCTTCTAACTTGACAGCAAATTCTAAATCCTGTCAAGATGGCAATGAGTATTAACCAATTTGTGTATGTAGACTGGGATGGTACAGCACACTAAAGAAAAAGAGGGTTTCACATTATCAAATTCAATGAATGGATTCAGTTGGTAATTCTGAGAGAATTATTCAAATAATGTGAAGAAAAATTTAAGTTGTTGTATTATGTAATCAAACAGAAGTTATCCAGAAAGTCAAGATTTGAGAAAAATTTTGTTACATTCATAATCTAGTAGTTAATTTGGCAAAAAACAATAAAAAGCTATATTTCTTTCTTAAAAGACCTGACTTGCATTATTTGACAAGTATTAATAGATTTTCGTTAAACATATTCATAATAGTCAGGATTTTTCAATTTTCTCATTAGTCAATTGAAAATAATTAACATACTTTTCATATGTGTAGATGAGTTCATTCTACTACTTTATCACTGAGATTTTTAGAGTTTCATATTGAGGTTGAAATTGACTTTAAAAGCAGGTAGCACATTAGGGAAACTTGGCAAAATGGCGTCAATGAATTTTAAAGTTAAAGCAATCATGTCAAGGTTCCCAGGAGGATACTTTCATTTCTGTATTTAATACAAATTATATTTGCATTAAAGGTAAATTTTCATGTGTTACATAAGCTGTAAAGGGATGTTAGTGGGTGTTGTCATAAATTATAGGTTATGTGGGAATGCCCTGGACCTGGGGTTTGGAAGAGATGCCCTCTCCTCTTGCAAGACACAAATATTTTGATTACAAAGATAAGGAGTATTTGAATACTGCACATGGGAGACCATAATCCTGCCTTCTTCCCACTGTCAGTAGTCAGGTAAGGAGGGATGGTGTGGATCTGTAATTCAAGTGTACTTGAACTTATTTTCAAGTAACTCCTGAGCTTATGTGTGTATGGGGGACTTGAAGACACCATTTTGGGAAAGTATTCCCCTTCACCACTCTTCCCAGTCCTGATAATTCCACCATGTTCAGATGCAACACTCAATAGAAACCACTCTCTGGCTCAATGGGCATGACTTGCCAGTGTCTCTGTTGTAGGTCACCAGGTCAAGAACTGCTCTGGCTTAGTTTTGCACTCTCATCTGTTTTGCTTCTATTTCTTCCATCACAAACTACTTCCCCTTCCTCTTGTTTCCTTACTTCTTTATCTCTTTTCTCCACTTCTCTCACTTTTACCATTTTTCGACCTTTGAATTCTTTTCCTTTAGAGACCAAACTACAAAATTACTTATCTTCCAGTGTTCATCTTTCTGAGAATTGTATTCTGTGTTATGTTGGATCAAGATTGGAAGTTTAAGTGATGGATACCAAAAGGAAGGATTTTTGTGCTATAGGTGAATGTTTCAAAAATGAGTAATGAATTTGTACAATCAAAGCCACATGAGAACATATGTGCTAAGTGTACTAAGATGTGACCAGAAAAAAAATGCAACTTTGTATCCTTGTCCTGAACTATAGGCATAAACATGGCCAGATTTTGTCCAAATGGTCAGAGGATCTTGTTTAATTTATACTGGGCAGCCAACTGCCAGGCTGGCCTGACTTGCCAAAAGCACTCCTTATGCCAATATAATTATATATGAAGCCATTTGATAGCATTGTGAACAAGCTGAAACACGTGACAAGGGGTTTGAAACTTATGAAGGACACTGGGAGTGAATAGTCTAGATTGAGTATCGAAGGACTTAACCCAGGATCTCTGTGGAGGTATCAGGTCTGCTGACTGTGGAGGTGGTTTCTGTTGGTCAACCAAATAAAACTAGTTTTCCTTAGCTTTACCATACTTTGCCAGGAACCAATGCTGACTGGAGGGATACCTAACAGCCTACATGGAAATAAGTCCATACAGTGTTTCACAAGTATGTGGGTAATGAAAGATTCAAAATAAACTGCTGAGTCATCCTTCCTTAAACCAAATCTAGGAACTGTGAAAAGTTATGAACAGAGCAAATCAACCTTCTGTGTGACTCATCTCAGCATTGGCAACTATTAATTTCTAGTAACCATCACTTTCCTTCCTATAAATCACAGTTTTGCCTTGAGCTTTCCAGTTGCAATACATCACTTAAAATGTAAAGGCCAGTATGACGTCCCCTTCTATGGTGCCATTTCTTTTTTGTAAGGCTCAGTTGTGTCTTTCCTAGGAAGAAACCATCCAACAATTAGACATTACCTTAAGAACATTTATATTCCTGAAGCATGCAAGTCAAAGCATTTTGGGTAGGTAAATTAGCACTGTGACGAGTCTTACATTGCCTGGGTGAAGATTCTTCTGCATTTCTCAGTATGTTCTGGGGAGGTTTAAAAATCTCAGACAAAAATCTCCTAATATGCTAGCAGCAAGGAGAATCATTGTGATCAGAGTGACCTTTTCAACGGGTAATTTGACAGACACTTGATAGACAGCATTCTCCTCATCTCTCAACCAACCTTTTATCTCCTTGCCATAAAATGAAGGAATGAAATTTTAACTCAGGAGATAAGATTCTCAATAGTCATTTGTTGCATATCTCCCTCAGTGCAGTCCCTTAAAATTTGAAAGCTCTTTCTTTTCAAGGTATTTTTTCATTACCTAGAGAAAACGTTTCCTTTAGGGAGATATTCTAAAACAATAGTACAGGTACCGAATCAAATTTCCCAGGTGTAGAAGGGACTCTTTAAGCTTGCTTAACACCGTTTGCTTGTTGTATTAAATGATGCTCTTGTGTCCTATAAGATGCAACTCAACTTTCAAAGGTGCCTTTCCTTATACTAAGAGAGTAGCTTTGACTTTGACAAAAATGTGGACTATGAGGTACCCAGTTAAAATACCCCAAGAAAAATAAAATTAAAAGCATTTACTGGTGAAATGAAGGCAATCAATTTGCAAATAAATGTGTTTTTAAAATGTAGCCCTGGGGTGACATGCAAATTCAGAAGACTAATATTTTCTCTGGGAAAAAGGTATTTTCTCTTGAAATCTGAAAATGCCACCAGAATGAAATGTTTGTTGATTGGTAAACATATCTACTTTCATTAAAATATTTTTATGGAGAAGTGTTCTCCTTTCTCCACATCATCTCCAGCATGAACTGTCATTGGTGTTTTTGATTTTGGCCATTCTGACAGGAGTAAAATGGTATCTCAGAGTTGTTTTGATTTGCATTTCCCTGATGGCTAAGGATGTTGAACACTTTCTTATGTGTCTTTCAGCCATTTTAGATTCCTCTATTGAGAATGGTCTATTTAGTTCTGTACCCCACTTTTTAATTGGATTGTTTGGTGTTTTGGAGACCAGCTTCTTGAGTTCTTTGTATATTTTAGAGATCAGCCCTCTGTCAGATGTGGGGTTGGTGAATTTCCTTTCCCAGTCTGTGCGCTGCTGTTTTGACTTGCTGACTGTGTCCTTTGCCTTACAGAAATTTCTCAGTTTCAGGAGGTCCCATTTATCAATTGTTCACCTCAGTGTCTGTGCTACTGCTGTAATGTTCAGGAAGCGGTCTCCTGTACCAATTAATTCAAGGGTATTTCTCACATTGTCTACTAATAGGTTTAGTGTAGCTGGATTTTTGTTGAGATTTTTGATCCACTTTGACTTAAGTTTTTTGCAAGGCGATAGGCTTGAGTCTATCTGCAGTCTTCTACATGTCCGCAACCAGTTATGCCAGCACCATTTGTTGAATATGTTCTCTTTGTTCCATCATATAAATTTGGATTGTTTGTCAAAAACCAGGTGGCCATAGGTGTGTGGGTTAATATCAGGGTTTTCAACTTTATTTCATTGGTCTACCCATCTATTTTTGTGCCAATAGCAAACTGTTTTCAGGATTATAGCTCTGTAATAGAGCTTGAAGTCAGGGATGGTGATACCTCCAGAAGTTCCTTTATTGTACAGGGTTGTTTTGGCTATCCTGGGTCTTTTGTTTCTCCATATAAAGTTGACAATTGTACTTTCAATGTCTGTGAAGAATTGTGTTGGGATTTTGATGGGGATTGCATTGAATCAGTAAATTGCTTTTGGCAAGATTGTCATTTTTACTATGTTGATCCTACCTATCCAAGAGCATAGGAGATCTTTCCATTTTCTGGTATCACTGCTGGTGGGAGTGCCAACTTCTACAGCCACTTTGAAAATCATTATGGTGACTCCTCAAGAAAGTGGGAATTAGTCTACCACAAGATCCAGTAATTCCACTCTTAGGCATACACCCAAGAGAAGCATATTCATACAAGGACATCTGTTAATGATGTTCATAGCAGCACTATTTGTAATAGCTAGAAACTGGAAGAGCCTACATGCCCCTCAACGGAAGAATGGATAGAGAAAATGTGGTACATTTACACAATGGAGTACTACTCAGCAGAAAAAAAAAAAAACAATGGAATCATGAAATTTTCAGGAAAATGGATGGAACTAGAAGAAACGATTCAGAGCAAGGTAACCCAATCACTAAAAGACAAACATGGTATGTCCTCACTCATATTCAGATTTTAGATATAGAGTAAAGGATTACCACCCTACAGTCCACACTGCCAGAGAAGCTGGTAAACAAGGAGGACCCTAAGAGAGACATACATGGTCCCCAGGAGAAGGGGAAAGGGTCAGGATCCCCTGAGCAAACTGGGAGCACAGGAAGAGCGGGGAGAGAGCTAGGAGAATGAGAAGGGAAGAAGTGGAGGGGTCTGGAGAACATGAGGGAGCAGAAAGGTTGAGTCAGGGGAAGAATAGAAGATAACAAGAATGGAGATACCATAATAGAGGGAGACATTTTAGGTTTACAGAGAAATCAGGCACTAGGGAAAGGTCTGGAGATCTACAAAGATGACACCAGCTAACAATCTAAGCAACAGAGGAGAGGCTACCTTAAATGCCCTCCCCGATAATGAGATTGATGACTGACTTATATGTCACCCATTAGCCTTCATCCAGCAGCTGGTGGAAGTAGAAGCAGACAGGAATCCAGATGCAGAGAAGGACAAGTGAAGAGCAAAGGGGTCCAGACCAGGCTGGTGAAACCCACAGAAACAGCTGACCTGAACATCAGGGAACTCTTGCTCCCCAGACTGATAGCTGGGATACTAGCATGGGACTGATCCAGACCCCAGGAACATGGGTTTCAGCGAGGAAACCTCAGAAATCTACGGGACCTCCTGTAGTAGTTCAATACTTATCCCTAGCATAGGAGTCCATTCCACATAGAGGAACACTCCCTGACTCAAGGCACACAGGGGTGGGCCTAGGCCCTATCCCAAAGAATATGATAGACTCTGATGACACCCTATGGAAGGCTTCACCATCCAGGGGGGAGCAGAAAGGATATGTAGGTAGGGTTTTAGTTGCGGGGGGCGGGTGGTATGGGAGGACGGGAGGGAGAAGGGAACTGGGATTGTCATGTAAAACAATCCTGTTTCTAATTCAAATAAAAAAATCAAAAAGAATATTTTTATGGTATTAACATTTTCAAAATATAAAAAGATTTTGCACAGTTCAGTGACACAAATTATAAGGGTGTACATGTTGGTTTATGTGTTTATTTTCTAGAAAGTTTGTTGCTGGTCTTTGAGACATTGCCATTTTTGAGTGCTGTCCTATCTTCATCTCCTGGTAGAATGCCTGATGAATAGTGGTGAGTGAATAAATATTCACTCAATGCATGGATGAATGCACTGAACTAAAAATAACCTCTGTGAATTTTCATCTGTTTCTTAACAGTTTCAAATATTTTATACAGAGGTCTTTGGATTTGCTCTTTTCAGATTGGGACTCAATTTTATGTCACAGCTTTTTATGCAACAGCACATATTAAACATATGTCTGAAAATTTAGATCTATTATCTGTCAGTTCACATGGGGAGATACATAGTTTCATTCCATTTTTTTTCTGGGAGTTCACTATGTTGCTCCAGCCTTTGCATGGCAGCTGGATTCTAATTGTCAGCTGGAGCAACATAGTGTTGGCACGTAAAGGAAGAGTCCAGTGAAAGGAACTTAGAGGAGAGGTTGTCATAAAGAGAGAAGGAATGGGAGGGAAAAACACCCTGAGGTTAAAGCAGGGTCTGCCATCTCTCAGAGGACACAGAACAGGGCCTATAGTCTCTCAGAGGACATGGAGCTGAGTCAAATGTCTCTGAGAGGAGGAGTGGGGTCTGTTATCTCTCAGAGGAGAAGGAGCATGATCTATCATCTCTCAGAGGAGGGGAAGACACTAAAATCTTCAAAAGAAAGACCAGCTGGGCCCAGAGAAACAAGGGGATAAAGAGCTATGAAAGCAAAGGCTGGCATTAGACAGCACTTTGTACAAGACACACTTTGCCATCTTCTTAGCTTAGACTGACATGTGGTGGTGATCAAGCAATGCTTTCATCTCCTTCAGAATTTAATTTACAACTGAAACTAATACAGAAAAGGAGCAAGTAAGAGCAAAGGAGTATAGTTGTAGAGACAAAGGGACGCAGGTTCCAAGAAGAAATAGGACATTCTCCATCACCATAATAAAGAATGGGGACGGGAGGTCCTGAGAAGTTGTCCAAATAATGTTTGGGGTGTTGGAAGTGGGAATAATATTCCAGACAAAATCATCCCATGTTCAAGGAAATGAAAACAGCTGTGTGAGTCTATGACAAGGAGCAAGAGGAGGCAGGATCTGGAGAGAACTCTGATTAGAGATGACTGGAAAGTGGAAGGGGATGGATCTGAAAGAGCTAAAAGGGCCAAGTTATGAAGTTATGACATCTTCCTAGAAGCTATTGAAACACATGTTTCTCAAATGCCAACCAAATACAAGAGTCTTTGCTAAAATTGCATAGTGGGTACGAAAAGCAGTAGTCATGTGAGCATCTTTCGACAACACCTTTGACTTTGGAGTCTCTAGTGTGCCTTTTGCCAATCTCTGCATCCTTTTCCCTAGGAAAGCAACTCCTTTACTTTTCTTTATAATTTTGTCATCTAGTATTGTATTTCTGAGAATTATATAGTTCATCATTTTATGACATTTATTTGAATCTTTTAAAATAAATTTTATTTAAATTAGAAACACTGTTATTTTACATATCAATCCCAGTTCCCTCTACCTCTCATCCTCCCATGCCCCCCCACCAACCTCCCCATCCCATCCCCTAGCTACTCTCCAGGGAAGGTGAGGCCTTCCATGAAGGATCATCAAAATTTGTCAAGTCATATGGGGCAAAGCCTAGGCTCCCCTGTGTATCTACACTAAGAGATTATCCCTTCATGGGAAATGGGCTCCCGAAATCCGTTCGTGCACTAGATATACATCCTGGTTCCACTACCAGAGACCCCCTAGACTGCACAGTGCTCCTAGCTGACACCCACATTCAGTATGAACTGAATTTTAAGAGACATTGCCTCTATACTACCCATTATGCTCTCATATGTTGCTGGCACTCATGCATTTCACTGCTATGTAGTTTTATAGTTTACTGGAGATGTACATTCATGTTGCTTCCAAGGTTTCATCTTATATGCATTATTGATTTGTGTTAGTCAGATTTCTATTGCTACAACAAGCATTCCTAGTACAAACAACTTTGACTTGTAGTGTCATTCCATGGGCAACTGTCTCAATTAACCCTGGACCTGCACTGGGGCAGAATGTAACATTGTATTATATGTATGGCACATGGTAGAACAAAGCTACTGCACCATTATAGCCACTAAGGAGTTAGGGAGGAGTCTGAGGACAAGACAGAATGTACCCATAAAGGCCACAGTCACCTACTTCCTCCATGGGCAGTCCATTTCTATTGCTTCCATCACACCCCAGTACTTGAAGGTGACCAAAACACATTAGCATGTGGTCTTGGGGAAAACAGTTCAGATCTGAGTCATAATATTTATAGACTGTTTCTCACTATATTCTGGTAACATTTTTAACAGTTTTCTCTAGGAGATAATCCTAGGAATGAAACCATTGTTTCATAGAATATCTTTCTTTTCAAATGTATTAGATAGTGTAAAATTGCTTCTCACTGTAATTTCACTAATTTTTTAAAACCAGTAAGTGTAAAATAGAATTCCAGTTGTTCTACATGGTCAGCAAAACTTAATGTAGCTATATTTTAAATTTTTGCCACTTTACAGATATGGAATATTTCATTGTGCTTGTGCTTCAGCATGGTAAATGTAGTCATTGACCATGCATATTGGCTCATCTGTGATGTTCTGGTAAGACTCTTGGCCACCTTTGTACTTTTCCTTCCTGGTTTATAGGAATCCTTTACATGTTTAAAATATTAACTATTTGTGGTGAGCCTATACTGCACATATCTTCTCCAGCTAGGTGATTTTTCTTTATACTCCTATATATCTTTCTATGAATAGGGACTCTTGGCTGCAGTAGACTGAAACTTACCAGTTTTCTTTTCCTTTTCTGTTTTCCTTTATATTTGGAAATTTTATACCTTTTCAGAGGTAATAAATCTCTTTGATAAACATTTTATAATTTGGGGCTAGAGCTGTTGTTCAATTGTAGAGTGCTACCCTGGAATGAACAGAATTTTGGATTCAGGCCCCAGGGATGCATAGACCAAAATATGGGGATACCCATCTAATCTTACCATTGTGGAGTCAGAAGCAGGAGAGTGGGGCTTTCAAAGTCATGTTCAGCTATATGGTAAATTTGAAGTCATTTTGAGATACATAAGACTCTGTCTCAAAAAACACACTATAACTTTATCTCTTTAAAATTTTGACTTTACCCATGGGTGTTGGGGCATGATATTTCCTCCCTAGGAGATGGTTACTTCCAGGTACTATTAATTATGAAGTCTTGTTTCTCCGACAGTTCACAGAGCTATTTCTGTCAAATTCAAATTTCTTAATATTTCTGTGTCTGTTTCTGGATGCTCTAAATTATTTCATTTGTCATTCTGTCTCTTCCTATGCTAATGCTGTGCTCACATAATTACTGCAGCTCTGTAATAGTCCGTGGTATCTGTCACCGCAGGTCCCCTCTACTGTTCATCTTCTTTAGGAATGGTTGGATTATTCTTCACCATTTGTTCTTCCACTTAAATTTTAGAACTGGCCTGTTGAATTTGATGGAGACAGAAGTGAATCTATATTTCCTTGGGACAGTGACATCCTTATGATACTGAATGTTCATATCAAGGCCATGTCTTAATTTCTTTTCTTCTCTCATTTTCAGTGAACGTTGATGGTCTCTGTCTAAACAATTTGTACTCATTTGGATTTCTGAGTTCCTAATTTTTGTTGCCATTATATACAGTACTTATTTAGTCTGATAGTGTTCATTACTGACATATGGAATTGTGTGTGTGTGTGTGTGTGTGTGTGTGTGTGTGTGTGTGCGCGCGCGCACGTGCTGGGGACTAAACTCAGGCCTTCATCTACATTAGGTAAGTGTTCTACCATTACCTTCATTCAGAGCCCTCATTTTATTGTTTTTAAGGGTTTATTTTTTTAATATGTCTGTTTTACCTGCATATGTTTGTGCACCATATTCATGTAGTACTTATTGGGGGTTGGGGGCAGAAGTGAGAGTTAAATCCTCTGGAGCTGGAGTTACAAATAGTTGGGAGCTACCACATGGGTGCCTAACACTGAACCTGGGTCCTCAGCAAAAGCAGCAAATGCTCTTACCTATGAGCCATCACTCCAGCCTCAAATACAAAAATTTTAAGACATAAAATTTCCTGAAGACATTTTGAACTTGGATAATTGAATTGAGTAAAAAGAATGGATTTTATATGAACATTGATACCATATATGACTATTTACTTAAGCCTTTCAAATTATATTTTATTCATCCCTATAGCTATCTTTCTTGCTTTAGGATGCTAAGAGCTTCATCGTAAAGTAGAAGCAGTGATGCCAATGACTCTCGTTTTCTTAGTAAAAATTTGCTCAACTTTTCAACTTCTGTTGTGATTTTACTGTGCATTGATATATAACACGGAAAAATAACTTTGTGTTACTTTGCTTTTGAGTGAAATTACTTGAAATGTGGCTATGTATATTGCAACTGATTGAAATATTACTAGTATCTTATTATTCCAAGTCAAGATTGAGAAGTTGAGTGTATTCTCCTTTTCCTGTGAGGATTTTGAATAAGACCACTTGATGTCTCTACTTCTAAAGAACTGGCAGTCTTCCCAGAGTGAGGCAAGAAGAGAGGTTTAAGGATCCGTTAAGAAATGCCATAAGGCTTTCAGGGTCAGGAAGTTTCCTTAGTTTCTAGTCACTAGAAGTTTTTGATCTGAATGAAAAATTGTTGCTTTAATTTTTTTGTTTCTGTCCTCTGAGATGACTAAATTGTTTTTCTGTTTTCACCTATGAATACGATGAATTATTTTAATGATTTTTTCAACTTTATACAAAGCTTGTGTTCTTGGGGTGATACCCAGTTGTCAATAAAGTGTTGCATCATTGGATTCATTGTGTTGATTCTTTCATTCCCTGGCAGCTTGGTCTCTGGAGTTTTTTATTTTGTTTTTGTGAAATTATTCAATAATACCAGTGATGACTTGTGACTAGTTTAATTGGAAGTTTTTCCATCTGTTTTGTTGTGAGGTTAGCTGTAGCATATAGCATAATCAGAAGTATCAGAACTATCAGGACTGTAGTCATCTTTCCTACCTGGACAGATATTGCACTCATAAGTTATGTGTGGTGCAGTGAGTTCTTGATTAACATGTTGCAAAAGACTCTCCAGTCCTGAATGGGATTGTTCTAGAATCCACACTCCTTTGGTCAAATCTTTTCTATAAAGTGCTGGAGAAGAACCACAAGGGTTGGGGAGGATGGTGATGTTGCCCTGTCAATGAGAAGGATACTTAGAAATATGACTGTTTCCTGTGATGTTTGCTTTCAGAATCAAATTCAGGGAGCATTTTCTCATAGTATGTACAAAGTAATGAGAATGTACAAAGAAATGATTAAAATTTAAAATTTGAAGGTGTTATTTCCATTCTCACCTAATAAGACCAGCTGCACCACAGCTATTTTATCTAATGGAGATGAGATGAGAACTGTTTCCTGTGATGTTTAAACTTAATTCCAGAGTCTCATTTCCACTGACAACCATTGTCCTTTCCCCCCTATACATTAAAGTGCTCTTTTTTTCATTTTTAGAGACAGGGTTTTTCTGTGTAGCTTTGTAGTCCAGGCTGGCCTCAAACTTACAGAGATCTGCCTGCCTCTGCCTCCTGAGTACTGGGTTTAAAGGCATGCACCACTACCCCTGGCTTAAAGTGCTCTTTGCTGTAATATTCATAAGGGGGCCTTTGGAAGAGAAGTACCCTCAGCTGAAGGATAGCATTATAAGAGGTAAAGTGGTATTGAGGACTACCCAATTATTTCAGTTAATTCAATGTATCTTAGAGGCACTAGGCATATGATACATTTACCTAAACTTTTAGAGTGATAAGGTGAACATTTGGTATGCATTCGGGATCAGAGAAACTTCAAAGTTTTAGTGTTGTCAAAGAACAGTGTTTAGGAATATTTTTTTCTGTTTTCTTACAGGTAACAAGGGAAATATACATTCTGAGTTCCATCTACAGCTTTGCAGATTTGCTATCAATGAGAAATACAGGCAGGGCTCCTGTCAAAGGCCACTTGTGCCTTTGCAGAAACATTCTGCAACTTTGTGGTAGTTACTTAAATGTAAACTGAGCTTTACCATATAAGCCACTGTTCAACCTGAGCAGATGCTACCGGAAGTAGAGTCATGGAAAGTGCAACATTAATGCTACAACTTCCCCAACACATGGGACCACCGCCTCACAGCTTGGTTCTCACTGCATTAGGTTTGCAAAATTATGCTTTCAGAATGGCATGGTCTTGTATTTTAGAACGTCTGAGTGTGCTTGGGTGTCACATATAGAATCTGAGGCTGATGTTAATTAAATATGTCTCCTCTTTGGTGGAATAAGTGATGCTGTTCATGTTAGAGCATTAACTTCACCTTCTCTATTCTTATTCAGTTAGATTTCCTAAAATTTCCACAGGTGTTCTGTTACATAAGGTTGGATGCTCCAGTACATGGCACTGTGGTTCCCCATGTCAAACCTCTTTAAGATGGATAAAATAGCCTACTTGCAAAAGTGTACATTTTTATAGTCAAACATATAAAACATATTTGAGAAACTTTGGTATTTCTATGGTCATATTTCACACACTTACTTCATTTAAACTTATTTGATTTAGTGGTAATGACAGCATTGTTCTATAATCACAAAAGTTTTTTTTTCTTTTTTCTCTTTTCCCTTTACACTGATTGCCTGAGCCTCTCACTCATACTTCCAGCCACACTGTTTGAGATACTGACTTCACAAAGCTAAAGCTCTGCCTCATGCTGTCATTAGAGGGATTTTCTTCCCCCTGTGCAAAACCATAGATATGCAGAAGGTTTGGTTTTTTCAATATATGCTTGTAGTTTCTGTTTTATTCTACTGCTTCTTATACCACCTCATAAATGCTCATTTACAACTGTGAGAGCAAAGCCCAGGTGTAATAACCATGCTAGATGTTTTTTTCTTTTTACATTATCAATCTATAGTTGAGTTTGAGTAGGCTAAACCCCCATGTATTGATGACCAAAATGCAACAGAATTATTTTCCTTTTGTACAGTCCATTGTAGATCCAGGTAACTCAGTGGAACAGTGACCCCACATGATAACTCTGATCTAAGAAGACAGGCATTCTTATTTGGCTATCCTGGGGCAACCACTTTGGATGGTGTAACCTAAGCTATTTAACACTTCAGCTCAAAAGTACACCATGTACTTTTGGTCTTCATTCACTATGGTAATGGTTTAGGGGGACAGAATAATGGAATTTATTTCTTTAACCATAGTTCAAACATGTAAAATTGAAACATTTGTGGCTTTTTATTTATTTTAACTGATATACAAAAATTATAAGACTAATGGGGTGCCAATAATACTTTAATATCCATATAATATTTAAATCATGTTAAGCACATCTAGTGCCTCATACATGTATTATCTTTTATAACAAGAACAGTTGAAAACTTTCCTTCTAGATTTTTGAGATAGGCAAGATGTTATTGTTACCAATAGTGCTCCTACTGTCAAACAACTTCTCAAAACTTCTTACTCATATCTAACTATAATTTAGTAGATGATTAGTTTATGTGAACTTGACACAGTATAGAAGCACCTGGAAAGAAGACACAATGAGGGATTGTATATATTGGTTTGACCTGTGGACATGTCTATGTGGGGCTTTCTCATCTGACTTAATTAATGTGGAAAAACAAAGCCCAGCATTGGCAGTGCGATCCCTTAGGCAGGAGTCCTGGAGTGTTGTAAGAGGAGAAAAACCACGCTGAGCAAGCAAGCATGCATTCATTTCACTATGGTCTATGACTGTGGGTGTGAGGTGACCAGCTGTTTGAAGTTCCCGCCTTTTAACCCCACAGTGATGAACTACCTGGAATTATAAGATGAAATAAACCCATTTTCCTGCCATATTGTTTTTTGTTAATGGTTTTGTCATAGGAACAGTAATTAATGAGAGAAATGTTACCTCTTGAGTGATGACTTGAGGGAAAAAAAAAACAGAATGAATTAAATTTTAATTGGACCCCTCTTGGATGAAGTTTCACAAGAAACCTTGAGAACCTTCCCCTAAACAAAATTAGTGTTACCCCACTCCCTGAGATAAGGAGCTATTAGTAACACTCATATTACTCATGTGAGTATTTTAAAATCCAAACTGCCCATGGGTGCCCCATAGAGCTTTTAGTATCATATGGCAGACAATGTCTATAAGGTAGAAGTGTATGTTCCTAGCCAAGGTGACAAATATGTCATTTTCTCAAGCAGCCCCACCCTCCTACACCTTGCAGTCTCTGAACTATGTTTAATGAATAAGGTCTAAACCCCTAAATAGGTGATAGCTGGACTCAGATATCTCAGACAGACTGGATACATCATTGAATGTCCTTGGTTCCATGCTGCTTTCCAGCTATGTGCCCTCAACATTTTCTTAATATTAAACATTCTCAATCTTCACTTACTTCCTATCCCTTCTCCCACTATCCAGATTCCTCTGCTAGGGGCTGCTTTATCTGCGGGTGAACATTTCACTGTTCTCTCAGTATCTTTTTCTATGGACCTGCCTTTGCATCTCCTCTCTTGTCCATAGCAATGATAGGCTGACCTACTTCTTATCTCCCATCGCAGTCACCCCACCACTGTATCCTAACTCCCATCTTCTTCAGTTCTAGTACTTTCCTTCTCAGTCTTGTGAAATGATTTGAATGCATTGTCTTGCACCCCAGCTGTCCCATTGGGCTAACATTAGGCTGTTGTAGGTGCTGTTCAATATTTGGAGGCTCTAGGGGAGACTTTGTTTTCTTGCCTTTCCAAATTTGTAGAGATGACTGGTATTCCTTAGATTTGGGCAACATCCATCTTCAAATGTAGGGGAGGTCACTGGAGGTATTCTCTTGCAGTATCAGTCTGTTATTGGCTTTGCTTGCTTCCTCGTTCATATTTAAGTCAAGGATACCTGTGTTATAGCACTTTGGATAAGTTCTCCCTTTCTTAGGGTCAGCTGAGTAGAAACCTTCATTTTATCTGCACACCCAATCTCGATTTGCCATGTAGCAGCATATTCACAGGCTCTTGGAATTAAGATTCGGGTGTTAGGGGTCATGGATTTCTGCCTCCCACATCGGATTCCAGGCCTTCAGTATCAAGCCTCTGTTCCACCTTTAATGGTAGCCCTCTTGTTTTCTTATATTGTCCCCCAACTCAGTGCTGTGCAGGCCTCCTTGCTGTTGCTTGCACATGCCTCATATATTCTTTGGCTTTGTCAAATACCCACATCGCTAACTATCTCACCCACCATTCAGTCTGTTGCTCCATGAACTCTCCCCCAGCCACATTAAAAACTGACATCAATATTCTCTTTTCAATAGCACTCACCCACAGTCAATGGTTTATGCTTGTTGTCTTGTGTGCAAGTTCCTGGAAAGCTCAGCTTGCCATTTGGTTTTCCTTTTGTGGCATCCCCAATACCTTGAATATTGTTTTGCACATAGCATACTAGCCACAGATATTTGTGGAAGGGATGCATTTTTGAGAGAGTTATAATTGTCATTTGATGAACATAATCATTTATGTCCTTCAAATCTTTCCCAAGCCTTTATCATGTGAACATGTTGTATATTGTAACTTGTTTGTTGGGGTCTTTTAAGGTGACTTAAAAGTTTGAGAAAAAGCTTCTGGTAGACCACCAGTATACATCAAAAGGAATATCCAAATTGGAGTCCTAAGAGGGAGGCTTGAGACTTTCTCATTGTATCATCTATGTCTATACTGGACTTTGAAAACAGAGTTAAGGAGAATCCTGCCCAGTTTCAGAGGGAGGTTCGCTCAGTAGTTGGGCACTGAAAAAGCTATATCCTTATTAAAACACAGTCTATCCCTATTTTTCCTCTTGGAGTCACCCCCTTCGGGGCTTCATCCTGGAGGGGCAGAGACTATTCAATCACATCCATATTGTCAGTGAGAATGATGAGAAATACCCTGTACATTCTACTCCAGGCTCCAGCTTTTGCAGTAGCTCTCCCTCTGAGTAAGTAAATTGAAGAGTGGAGATTTGGGAGGCTGGATGTTATTATTTTTTTTAAAGGTTGCGTTATAAAAGTAAATGAAATCTCTATTTTATCATTTCAATTCAGGCCCTAAGCATGCACAGTAGCTGCCTTTCATGAAATGCTCTCTCAATAATGCTATTTTGGTGGGCTCTGTAATGAAGCTCAGATTTGCATCGATATTCTGAGAACTTTCTGACAATGCTGAGGTAATATGAAGGCAGAAGGAAATGAAATGAAATGATGGTAATGCATGTCCATTATGAGAAATGTTAAGTTGCCAAGGCAATGTCACAGCCATAATAGTTGCATAAATTAAATTAAGATACATGTGGCAAATAAATATCACATTTCTCTTTATTATCACTCCGAATTCGTAAGGGCAACTCTTGGGATTAAAAACAGAAATTAGATAGTGGGTACCTCAGACGAAATGAGATGTGCTGTTCTTGGGTTCAGCCAGATGTGCCCTTGAAATCCCTGTCACATTGTTTTCAGCACTGGGTCTCCTCTTGATAAATTCAGCAGTCCCTGTTCCACCACCTTCTCTCTTTCCTGAAGCAGAATTTCTGTGGAGAGTTGGTTTAATTCCTCTAAGCCTCACTGTCTTACCGTCTAGCCTGCCCTCTGGTTTTAAGTTCTTTTACAGTCAAGACTATTGATTTAGTTGGTGTGTCTCTCTGCCTCATCATCTCCTCTCATTTTTTCTTTTCTTTGTTTCTTTCCTTCTTATTTTATTGTTTTCAAATTATTGTCAGATAATTAAGAATATTATTAGTGAGTTTTCTCAAAATAGAAAATGCCATGATATCCCTTTGCTAACATTAAGCATCCATTTTATTTTTTCGTCTTATGTTTTTATTATGATTATTGTATTTTTATTGAGTCAGGTCTTATTGTGTAGCCTCAAACAAATGCTCTTTGTATTTGAGCTCTTCTTCCTTAGTGCTTGGATTACAGGTATACATCATCATACCGAGCAAAATTTAAACTTTCAAGAATGAGAGGGAATACCCCTTTTTTCTGCAGAGTGAGAACAAGCAATAGCTAACAGGTGGCAGGGATGAGCAAATGAGCTGTGCCATGGTTTCCAAGGTTAGGGAAAGTAGCATTGACTTGTTCTGAGGACATCAGTCTTCAAATACTGTCCCTTTTGGTCCCTTTTTAAATAATTAGTAGAGAGTATGAGGTGATGTATATTTATTTCAGGAGAATTTCAAATAACAAAAAAAGAAAAAGAAAAAAAGAAAGAGAGTGGCTATTATCAAAAGCTGGGTTCACAACCAGAGGCCTAAGCATAGTATATTGATTTTTTTTTCTGTGTTACTGAAGGGCAAATCCAGGGGTTTGTGTATATCAGGCAACTGATCTATTATAGAAGAATGCACTAACATATTCATGGTTTAAAATACATACTTCTAAACTATATTTCTTAATTGGAAAGTATCATATGGTATATAACTTCTCGGTAATGTATTTTCTGTTAGTTAAATATAGTATAAGCCTCTAAATCAATTTATTTCTTTAACAAAAGTTTTTGAGAGTAACTGTCAGGGCACCCAGCCTGTGGCCATTTCACAATGTTAAATATTTAAATGGCACAATTGTTAATGTTTCCTTAACGACTATGAATAACTCAAATGCCTCCATTTGCTCAAAGAAGAAAGTTACATCAAAGTAGAACTGGTCATGTGAGTCTGTATCTCTAGAATGTGATATACATCTTTCTAACCAGCTTTATATAAATAATTTTGCAAATATTGTACCCTTTTCCAGACACTGTCTTTCATTTAACTTACTGTTTTTGAAGTTTGGTTTCCCTTCTTTGTCTCTGTTTTTATGACTAGTCATTATGTAGCCTGGACAATTCCTTTTCTTTCTGAGATTTGTGTCATGCCCTTGATCCTTGATTGTAACAGTAGCTGTATGGGCTGCTTTGAGTTCCCAGTTCTCTCCATCACCCTCTCTGGCACAGAATTGCTCTCTCAAAGTTGGGACTAATTTCTACATGAATCACATGAAATAGCATAGCTGGAATATTGTTACCTGATTGTGACTTCTTACTTTCCCATCTTTTTCTTGTCTTGAGACATATATCCTTTCCCCCACATCTTTATTTTACAAGGAATTTTTGTCTTGTACTATACTTAGAGATTGCTGGATTTATTATGTCTCTTTTATGTCTGTATATTTAGTCTAGGGATATATACAGTTGATTTGCATTTACCATTCAGTTTCACTAAATATAACAGTAGAATAGTTACATATGAGACATGGAGATTAAAAATGGGCTTTTCAAAAGTACCTTTCCACAGTATTAGTAAGACTGTGAAAGGTCTGCAAAATGAAGGCACAGAAAGGTACAGTCCATGATGTTTAATGCCTGAAATAGCAAGTTTGTTCAGGAGGCCTGGGAGGAGGGGGATTTTGTCAGAACTACCAGATAGCTGCTGGAAGCCTGAAACTTTCTGACTAGACCTGACCTCTTCCACCAAAAGTAAGGTACTTGTGCCTATAAAACAGATGTAGCATTCATTCACTTAGTGACATGTTGTTAGTATTTGATTACTGGACAAACATAGAACAAGTTGGGCAGGTTTCCTCAATAACATCATTTGCCTCCAGATTTGAAGCCGGGTGGGCAGTGGTGGCGCATGCCTTTAATCCCAGCACTGGGAAGGCAGAGGCAGGTGGATCTCTGTGAGTTACAGGCCAGCCTGGTCTACAAGAGCTAGTTCCAGGACAGGCTCCAAAGCTACCCTGAGACAGAGAACCCTGTCTCAAAAAACAAAAATAAAAAAGGAAAGCCCCAGGTTGGCTGCAGCATGGGGTGCACTTCATCTACTTTCATTCATTTGTTGTGGAAGCATTGGCCAAGTGTTTTAAAGACACCATGTTTTTTGTTTGTTCATTTGTTTGTTTTAAGTTCAAGATCATGGTGCCTCTATGATGGTTTGGTTTTGTTTTTGTGAGGGAGATACATTGGTGTTCAGTGTTTTCAGCCCCATATTCAACCTCCACACATGAAGAACATTCTTGTTTTCTATTCTATGTTTACCTTGTATCTTTTCAGACTTCAAACTTATTCTTTTTTTAATCTGTAAAGCTGAAGTTTAATCAATAGAAATAGACAACAATGTACAAATCTAGTACCAGTTCAATGGTATAATGAAAATGTGTAATATTGAACCAAATGCCTAGTCTAGAAAGTTACTCACTATTTTTTGTTATACTGACCTATTTCCTTTGTGTGTTTATTTTTAATTAAAACATTATCTTTTGCTTTAAAAAAATGGAGGAAGAGGCTGGGCGGTGGTAGCACCTTTAATCCCAGCATTCAGGAGGCAGAGGCAGAGGATCTCTTTGAGTTTAAGTCCAGCCTGGTCTACAGAGTGAGTTCCAGGACAGCTAGGACTGTTACACAAAGAAACCCTGTCTCAAAAAAAAAAAAATAGAGGAAGAGCATTTTTGACCTCTAAAAGCAACTGTACTTAGCTTATTCTCAATTCGAGTAGATCTGATCCCTGCTATGTCATTTTTCCCATGTGTGTTCTTGTGTGTGCTTGCATGAGAATGCACTATAGAGATGATAGCACCCTGGGTTCCTTGCACTATTTTTATAAGGTTTGGCAATCTACACAAATTAAGAAAGCATTTCAGTTGAGACTTTCCAACAGAAATATAAACACGCCCACAAAACAGTGAAGGTTACCAGCTCACAGGTCTGTTTTCTCACCATGCTACCTAGCCCTACCTGACATCCCTGTACAGCTACAATACTGAGAATTTCTTTGACTTTCCCCCCATGCTGAACCTCCCCCTTTACTGGATTTTTATAGGTTCTCATATGAATTTTGGATTTTCATATCTTCCAGCCCCCAGAGTTGCTCTCTTCCTTCTGCCTCATTCTGTATCTGCGAATGTGGTTTTATTTTTCCCTTTTGATTCAAAATGTCTTAGACACCTTTTCACCCCTAGTGCTCTGAAAAGCCAGAGTATGAATATTATCAGCTTTATGCATTTTCAATGTGGTTATGCTCAGAATTGCATGTTATGGTTCCTGTAATTCAATATTGTTATATATTCTTTTCATATTATCTGTGTGACTTCTGGATTCCTTCTTGTGAGTCCATTCTGCTTTTATTTTAGAGGTTTTCTTCAATGGCTTGTTATCCTCAACAGTCTATTCATATCTCAGAAAGATTCCTTTTAAACTGTTGATTTTAGGTATCTCACATATGAGGAAGGGGCATGCCCCTTGCTCTGTATTTCAGTTCAAGCCCTCCAACCCACACAGGAATTTGTTCTCTGTAAGCCACTTGTAGTTATCTACAAATTACGCAAAACTTTACAGATTGAAAGGCAAACCTTTAACAGTTTCCTGGTATCAGCTATGCAAGGTTAGCTTGGGGAATGGCTCAAATTTTCTCAAGAATCTGGCCAATCAATGGGCTGGATGCATTTCAAGGCTGGGCCAGGGTTTCAAATTCATAACCAAAATAAATGCTGTAGGACATTAGTCCATCATCACTAGGGTATGTCTACAGGGCTGCTATGGCCACCTGGAAGCTGAGTTTACCAGAACTGGACAGGAAAGAAACTAAGCATGTTGCAAAAACAGAAACGCAGCCCATGGCTTAATATCAGAGATGACATACCAAGAGGTTTTTGTCATAGGTTATTTACTGCACATATCAATCCTGACCCTGTGTAGAAAACAACTACATACTGTAAATCTTGGAGGTGGGGATTATGAAGAACATAGTGTTAGAAGTGGGTTGTGATGAATTGTTTGTTTGTTTGTAATTAGCTTCCACAGAGAACTATTCCTTGAATCTACTAGCCTGAAGTATTAAGAATATGTATGTATGTATGTATGTATATGCATATGCATATGCATATATATTCAAGCACTGGGATCCCAGCTTGAGAGAGGGGGAGGAGGTTGCATTATTTAGCATTCAGACATTTACTTAGTTCTTCAGTTACCTAGTGCAGTGCTTGCTGCTCACCCTCCGCCATTATTCATGCTCTCCCCCACCCCTTTAGATCTATTGGGCCAGACAGACTACACATTGAGTGTGGCTAAGATTTGTTCTGAGAGAAAGGTTGGAGGACAGTCTCAGGAGCATATAGACCACTGGAAAGAAATGCAGTGACATCCACCTGGCCATCTTACAGGTTATTTATGGATCCCACAACCAGCCATGACACCTGGGTCTTCTGAGTTACCCATTTTTTCCTGACTTACAGGCTTTGCTGCATCTCCAGAGCTTTGGTGGTCTCTAAACTCTGCCTAGCATTAGCCCCACCTTTATGATTAAAAAAGAAAAAGGAAGCAAGAAATTCCATGGACACCTCTATGTCACCTCTCTAACATTTTGTTCATATAATTTGTCTGCTGTTGTTTTCTCTTTTTATCTTTTGGGAGGTTTCATCTACTTATATCTCAGTCTTAGCAACAGGTTTGGATTCTTGTGCCTACCACTTAGTATGGCCCCATCCTTCTCTGCTTGTGCAATCTCAGTATACACCTTGACAGTGCTTCTCCCAAAGTTTATTTGGGAGGAAGAATGGAGAATGTTAACAGGGTAATCAGCTTACCCTGCCCAAAGATATGAGAAGAGCATAGAATTTTCTTTGCTGTCCGAGACTCCTTTGATGTGGGCAGCTTTTGAATGAGCCCTTAGAAGAAAAGGAGGTGCAAATGGTCAGCAGTGCAAAGTCTAGAGTCAGCTCTGGGGATTTGGGGTTATCTTAGACTTTTCTTTAAAGTACCACTCACAACAAAGACTGCCTTAAAGACCATGTTGACAACAGTGTTTTTTCCACAACTGTTGAGTTAACTATATCTGTATTTAGCTTAAGTTTTCAGTGTTTAAACTTGCATATACCGTACTGTATTGGGATCATGAAAAGGACTGTATTGGGATCATGAAAAGGAAAGTCATACATGAGTTGGAAATTTTTGTCACCATTCCCCAAGGTGAAGCCACTGAAGTCCTTCCATAGGTGATTCATTACACTGCTGGATCTCTCTCTCTCTCTCTCTCTCTCTCACTCTCTCTCTCTCTCTCTCTCTTTCCCTCTCTCTCTCTCTCTCTCTCTCTCTCTTCTCCTCTCTCTCTCTCTCTCTCTCTCTCTCTCTCTCTCTCTCTCTCTCTCTCTCACACACACACACACACACACACACACATACACAGGAACTAATCCTGACTGTTCATGTGAATGCACTTGCAGCTCTTCTAAACCCTCTCCAATCTAACCTTCCAGCATCAACAGAAGAAGCAGATTGCAAGTTTCAGTTGTTTTGCTGATAGACAAAATTAGTCCTTTCTAGAACATAAGTTTAACCCTTGCTCACATATGGCTTTTACTCACCCATACTAAGGCCTTCCTTCCCCCTCCTGGTTTCAGCATGAGTTCCCAACCCAATGTGTATCCACATTAACAGAGGGCTGCTCTTCCCCCTGGCATCCCCAGAAAGGTGCAACACTACCATCCCTAGGTCCCCCACACCCTGAATTAAACTGTCAGTATGTCTTTGCTGGTTTTTGAAAACTCCCTTTTGTTCAGTTTCTTTTTCTAGAATTCACTACTGACAACTGTAGCTTAGTTATTCAAATAATCATCTTGGAGAATTAAGGTTATTCTCCTCCTCCAACTATCTTGTGTATAAATGTCCCCTTGTGGTTGTCTGGTTTTCAGGAAAGAGTAACTTCTCTTTGTCCTTGGGTGTCCTGCGCTGTGGATCAGGGTTGCTGATGTTGGTCCAGGAAACCACTACTGTGGCGTGGCAGTCTTGTGCAACTGGCAATAAAGAGAATGTAGCAGGAGGCCTGGCAAGCTGTATGACTTACTTTCAGTGTTGTTGAGACAGAATGACCAACAGAAGCAATTTAAGGGAAGGGGGGAGTGTTTGATTTTGGATCACATTTCAGAAGGCACAGTCCATCATGACAGGAAAGTGGTGACTGATTACCTGGTCATGGCTAACTAAACCAGACCATAACTGGAGGTGGATAATAACCTTCAAAGGCTTGCCTCTCATAACTGAGGTCCTTTAACAAGGGTCACAGAACCTCTTAGCACCACCAGCTGGAGACCAAGTGTCCCAGTACATGGGTTTATACAGGCACATTTGTTATCTAAACCATAACCATTTCTATCCAATAGATGCTAGTAACACCACCAAGCTACCCACAGGAAAGCTACAAAGTTCATCTAGCCATTATCATGCACCCCAGAAGTTGGGATGCAGGTGGGGACCCACACACACAGATATAGTAAAACTCACCTTAAGAAATGATCTGAACTTGCCTGCCTATTGCTGTGAGTGGGAATGGGAGAGTGAGAAGTAAAATAAATCTAATCCAGTCTTGCTGAAAGACTGGGATGAGAGAGGAAAAAATGGCTGTTTCTAGAGAGGTGACTGACAGTTCTGTGACTCGGTATCTGTCTATCTGTGTTCAGCATCAAAGAACGAAAAACATTTTAAATGAGCAATTGCTGGGGCGCCACTGGGCCATGGGGCAGAGCTCCTGTGGGGCGGCAGGAAGAGACATGACCTGTACTGTCAGAGGCATGGACCCACAGTCAGTGGCAGTAAGCAGTGAACAATTTAGACACTTTGAGAACCCTGTCACCCTACTGTGAAACCTGCAGGCCGAGGAGCATTTCATCTGTCACTTTCTCTCTCAGTCCTTTTCTGTGTCTCCAAATTACCCTTCCTGACAACTGGCTGCAGACTCTGTGATTACAAGTGTCCTTCTAATCAACTTCCACCCTGAAATTTGGGAAGGGTTCAGGATATTCTTCAGATATCTTACTGACCTGCCAGGGCTTTAAATAAAGCCAAAGTAAGATGCAGACCATATCATAAAATAAAAATAAAAATAAAAATAAATATAGTTCTATTTCCATTCCATTGCTGATACCTGGTGTCCTTTTCAAATAAGACTAACCCCAGATATTTCCTGACTTTCAACTTACACCACAGCCACTGAAACTTCTCTGCAGGTGCAAGTCGATTTCTGTCACTCTACATCTGTGATTCTGGTGTCTGACTGTCACACTGGCAGTTATTGAATTCCACAAGGTATAACTTCCTTCTTATCCATAGTTCTCAGGGACAGAGCATTAAAGGGTGGCTGCAGCAAAGAAAGTGAGATCTCCTATCCAATCAGGGTTCCCTGTGCATGGGCTGAGGACATGGTCCTGAGTAACATCATTTGTTAGCATACACTTTAAGGCTTTGGCAAATATACCATCCTACCCATGTGTACCCACAATTAGAATGATGTTGTGTTTTCCTTTTGTTAAAGGCACCTATTCATCAGATATGCTTTGAACATTTCTGAGGCCTGTGATATGTTAGGCATATAGGATACATCAGGGAGATGCAGCTCCATTACTCATGTAACTCGTGGCTTAATAGAGACACACAACACAACAAGCATAGCTGCAAGCTTGGAAAAGTGCTGCAGAGGCAAAAGCATTGAGATACCAAATGAAGCCAGGGAAGATCTCTCTTCAAAGGACCAACAAGCCAAGTACCTTTTAAACAGAAGCAATGTCATTGTCATAGGGCTGTACTGAAGGCTGCAATGATTGCTTTTTCTATGTATCATGAACACATCTATGTTCACTGTGTATATATTTTTTAGCATCTCATAGTGTACTGTCATATTTACTTGTCAAGTTCCTTGGCAAGATATAGACTGGGTTTGTAGAGCATAAGGCTTGTGTCTTATCCATCTTGGTGTAATCTGGTTAAGCTTCACATTAAGTAGCTGTTGACTAATACTGATAAATTAGTAATAAATCAGTGAATGAATGAACTGGAGGATGCGCTAAGGCTATTGGTGTCTCCTTTGTTCTTTTTAGCCATAATTTTGAACTCTACTATGAAAACGCCTTCCATCTGCTTGACTTCTTAGTCCAAGTAGGATGTGTTGTTTTCTCTTGAATGACTGTTCCTATTTGACTTTACATGGCCAGCATCAAGCATGCTGTCTGCCACAAAGCTGTCAGAAAACTATGAATTACAGAGAGACAGAACTCTTTCTTGAAGGTGAGCCTTTCTATCTAAAATTGCTTGACAATCTTCACAGCATTGCCTGCCTACTGAGAGTGTTTCTCTTATCCATCCAAGTTCTCCACTCCAAAGAATCACATCTATGCTCATTTTTCTGGAAATGAAAAATTGAAAACATTGGTTGCAATGTCTAAAATAAAATTGTCTCTGCCTAGGCCAAGCCAGCACTATCTCAGTAGCGCTCATATCACACTCGTTTCTTTCATCTCTGAATGCACTGTCCTCCACAATAGAATTTAAATTATCTTTCAAAGTGGACAATCAAAACAGATGCCACAACTCTAAGTTATTTATAAACCTGAGCATCAGGTCATTTCTTAACAAGGAAATTTTAAAATAAAGCAAATGAAAGTGGTATTTTTCTGGTTTTTATGGGAACAAGAATCTCATCATCCAGCTCAGGACTCCAGAGCTTCTAGAACGTTCTCCAAGGTGCTGCTGACATCTTGGCTGTCTCTCTCTGGCTTTTTGAGAATCACCACTGTCCACTCTAGTGTGCAGAATGTGCTTCATGTGCAGCTGGTCTCTAGACTTTCCTCTTAGTCTACTTGCAAGGTCAGACTATCTTCTTGAATAGCTCAAGGCCTGTGGGTGAGAAAATGAGATCTATGAACAGTGAAACAAAGTATGTATTGCTGACTTCCAAGTTATTCCTGAAGTCACTGTAAGAGTCTGTAGAAACAAGAGCTTACTAGGTAACTGGAGACACACTAGAATAATTTATGGAGGTTAGGGGGAATTATAATGAGTTACAGACAGTAGTAAATAAAGAAAAAAATGACTCAAATAATCCTACATCAAGATCTGTCCAAAAGCTTCTGATGTATGGAAAAGCTGTGGTCATAAATAGGGAGCCCATGTCAACCTAGATTGAATTATAAAGTCAATCTGAAAATGTTTCATGTCACCCTATAGATGCCATACTATGGAGACTACATCCAATGTTAAGAATGACTGGGGTCCATAAAAGCACGTGAAGAGTAAATTACAACTAAGTATAATGTAGCCAATTTCTGAGAGACTTTACTCTGTGATGAACTTTGTATGAATTTATCTTCACAGCTCATAGCTCACAATGATTATAATTAGTAATACTTACTATTCAATGAGGAGACCAAGGTATAGCAATATTAAAGTTCTTGTACATATTCTCTTAAGTGTGGCACAGATTATTTGATTCCAGGTCTCTCTTGGGTTTCTGACAAAGAATCCAAATTGGGAAAGCAAGTTAGACACTAGTTTGATCAACCATTGTCAAGATATGAAGAGAATATGAAGCAGTACTTATTACCCTGGACTTCTCACAAATCATACACTGACTAGACTGTCTTGCTTCACAAATAACTGATCTCTGGGTGATGTCCATAGAAACAGATGAGCGTCCTTTCAAGAGATATGTACCTTATTGTGGGAGAAGTATAGGGTAAGTATGAAAACACTTTGATCATCTGATATTCTAAATAAAAGGGCTTCCCTGTTTTTAGAGACCAAGTGTGAAACTGTGTTAATTTCTTCAAAGGTGAAGAGGCTCCAAGGTCAAAATTCATGAAAAGCAATTGTGGGGGAATTATCAGCTTCAGGAACTATGCTGGGAAGCAGCTTGCTAGGGAAGTCCACCCAGGAAGCCAGGTCCTAGGGTCCAAGGTTACTCGTTGCAAAGAGAATTAAACAAAAGCAATTGATTATTCATAAGGGATATTTTCATTAAGCTTGGGCAGCCTGATGAATTGCTCTATCTACTGAAGGTTTTTTTCCTATCTAAATATCCTTGATTAGGTGTTTAGGAACAAAGCTTCCCCACCCCCACCATCACCACCCCCACAGAGCTCTGCAGATAATCTGTGAGTTTCTCCTTTCCTACTTCCACCATCTCCCAACCTCTGTTTCCCTTTTCAGGGAGGCTGCATCTAGAAGCCCTGGTGGGGAGGAAGAAGGAACAGAATATGTGATGGAGTTTAACAGACCTGGGGTCTCTCTCAGGCCCCGCTCCATGTGACATTTGAATGTTTGCAAAACTCCATGTCGTCCTTGTGTCTCAGATCCCTCCTGTGTGAGGCAGACAATCACATCTATATTTACCAGGTCTGAGGACTGTCAATATGTCTGCAAAATAGATAAAGGTGTATTTAGTGACAGCTTTGTGATGGCAGGGTATAAATGCTTAGAAAAGCGAGAACCATTCCATGGCAGACAGCACCACATTCACTTCCATGTGTATGGCAACCTCATATGTTATTGTTGCTGTGCATATCATACTTACTCTGCCAGGAAAAAATACATACATACATACATACATACATACATACATACATACATACATACATGTAAAATTAAATGGAGAAAAGCATTTCTCCATTTATTTTCTCCATTTAATTTAAGTTCAGTTCAATCCCAGCCCTTGCTTGGGAAATCCACACAGGTTATTCTGGCAAGCTGGTTTGCTCATCTGGCACTTTCCTGGGCAAGGCTGTTTGGATAGAAAGCAGAACTTATCTGTTATGGTGGCTTTTTTTTTTTTTTTTGAGACTAGCATTGAGTGATATTTAATTGTTAGGTCATTCTACTCAAGTTTCATGTGCTTGAACTGTGTTCAGCTTCCAAGAGCCTTTGCCCTCAACTGGATTGTTCTCTTTTGACTGACACTAGTATTTTGCCTGGCTTTGCTCAGTGGACATAACACAGACTCTTTAATTTACCAAGTCTTCCTTTCCTGCTTTCATTCAAGTTGGTGGTTTGGTAACCTTTTAATTTCTTCTTAAGTTTTTGATAGTCTAAATGAAGCAGTCTGAGCCTCTTCATGTTATCCTAATCCAGGCCTCCTAGATGAGGGACTAGCAGAAAGATACGACCATTGACATAAACAGTGAGGTCAAAGGAGAACTGCCAAGAGGAACAAGATAAGTGTAATTTACAATGTAGATAGTATATAGACAGGAGTGATATTTCCCTTTAGAGATAAGCAGCCAGTTCTCTTCTTTGGAAATCTATGCATTTTAATAATTCCTGAAGATTAAGTTTAGTGGTCAGGTGTTTTTCTTCCAGTGTTGACTGAACATAAGCTGTTGCTGGGCACTGCAATCAGTTCCTAATGTAAACAGGAGTCTCTGGATTCCTTTGAGCCTTAAAGTTAAAGGAGTCCATGGCTGGAGTTATAAACAGGAGTGATGTGTCCGGGCACACAGAATTGCCAATTTTACCCACAGCACCATTCTTTCTAATGACCATCCAGTGTGAAATGTGATCACTACACCTGAGAGGAGGGACAGATGTGAGGGACCTACTAAGTGTGTGACTAAGGCACAAGTTCAGAGCCTCAGTTGCAAACAAAACACTATACTCAGGGTGTGTAGCTAATACCTATGCTGGTTAATGAAACGTCAATAAAATATTACTTTGTCTTGTTTCATTTATTGTTCTGTCATGCAATATTTTGCCTGGCCACTGAGTTGTACTGTTCAAGCCATTTCCATCACAAGCTCTCACCTGCAGCAACTTCAGCTTAGAGGAGCTGGGCACTTGTTATTCATGTAATAAAGGTGATTTGTACTCCAAAATCATCAGGATGACTGCTTCCATCTTACTAAGCAGCTTAATGAGATATGCTTCCTAATATGTAATTCCTTATTTGAAATATACAGCTCAGTGGGTTTTAATCTATCTTGAGATTTATGAAAATGACCGCTACTATCAACTCTAAAACATTTTTTACAACAACTACAGAAATTCTTTGCCTCTTAGCAACATTTTTCAGTCTCCTAAGCCCCCATCTCGCTGTCAACACCTGCTGATCTCCCTTCAGACTCTGTGCATCTGTCTGTTCTGGACATTCCATGCAAAGAAACTCATATAATGCATGATCCTTTCCCACTACCCTTGTTCACTTAATGTAAGACTTTACCACTCACCCATTTGTTGTATGTATTGGCATTTCATTTCTTTTTTAAGACTTATTTTACGTTTATGGTATTTCTCATGCATGCACCAAGCGAATTCCTGGTGCCAGGAATCCCCTGGAACTGGAGTTATTAATAGTTGTTAGTTGCCATGCCGGTGCTAGGAATTGAACCTGGCTCCTCTAGAGGAGCAGCCAGTGCTCTTAACCATTGCTGTCGTGTGTCTTAATTCTCTTTACCATTCTAGCAGATATGATGGTATTACTTTGTAACTCAACAGTAGCATGAATGACTCTTGAAAGAGACTCCTCAAGCAACACAACAGACACTAGGGAAAGTCACAGAAAAGAATGAGAAGGATCCCAGATACATATGTAAAAGTCAGTGTTAGTTAGGAACCTGGTCAAGAGAAGAGGTCTTAGCAGACAGGATAAGTCTCCAAAATGGACCCATTGTTTGCATCATAGCCACGCCCCTAACCTTAAGGTATTAAACTCAGCGGTATTCAGTAGAAAGTATGGGCATGGTGGCAGATAACTCATCTCCTGCACCCAGTTCTCCTCTAGCACAGAGCAGCTGCTCCTGTCTAATCAGACTGGTTGGGTTAAACTTGCTCATCATCCACCCATTCCCAACCCTGTAGACCATGGACTTTTCTGCCTATGACCATGATTGTCTAGTTCATTTTATTTTCAATGGCTTCTGTTGTCTATTTTTCTAGATCCTGCTCTTAAGGATAGGTAGCATCAGGTCCACCGGATTGGGGCTGCAGAGCTGGCACGATCCTCTTCCTTCTTCCAGAGCACTTAGGAGATTTGCATTACTCAGCTTGGTACCTGGTGATAAAATTATCTTAGATTGCTTGCATTATTTTATGTGTGGTTTCAAGTATCCCAGTATGTTCCTTGAGGGGAAGAAATAGGTTTATATTACTTAATGTTACCTATAAAACCAGAAATAGAATCAGTGCACAGTGAACATTTGTTGAATTAAATTAAAGAGTTCTTGTATTCCTAAATTCCTCTTAGAATTTCATAAATGAAGACAGGTTCTCACTGGCATTTAGGAAAAAAACACAACTATTCTCATGAATTCTCTAGTACAAAAAGGGAAATAATTAATTTCATATAGAATTTCATAAATGAAGACAAATTCTCACTGGCACTTTGGGAAAAATACCCACCATTCTCATGAATTCACTAGTACAAAAGGCAAAATCATTAATTTTATATTTTTAAATTAAAATTAAGTTTGTTTCTAGGTCAGTGAATATTGAAAATTATAGTAGTTTATCATATTTCTTGTAGTCTATGTTCTTATGAATGGAAGTTCGTCACATATAGGAGATTTATCTTGGAACTCTTTTCTTTGTGCTGTCAAAATTAGCTGAATATGGTGAATTCTGTTGCCATTTCTCCTCCAAAGTTAAAGGCATGGGATCACCGGGTGAAACACTTCACTTAGGAACTTCACTCTGGAGCTGCCCTTGGGGTTAGCCTTCTGTAACATTGTATTCCACTTCTGTCCTTAAACTCTCAACCTGAAATCAGAGATGGGCAAAGTCAGGCAAACAAGGCAAAGGTTAATATGGACAGCCTAATGGTAAACAGGTGGGAGCCATCAGCCTGAAGCGAGGTCCCCTGGAGGCCATCCCTTTGGAGATCCATAACCACTTGAACTGGAAATTTGACCAGGAAGAAATCCCTCAGCAGCCTTGCCTTGGAGCACCTCCTCTGAAAGGGTGGCAGAGTTCAGGGGAAGGTGATAGGAGATGAGAGGGAACCTAGAGAAAGCACACCATTTACTTAGACATTACCTCCAATTGCTAAACCTGGCATCACAAATGAAGCAAATGTGAGCAGTTTCAAGTGTCTATATAGCTAGGTCTATAAGAGGAAAGTCCAAAGAATCACAGTTGTCTATAGTTAATGAGAAAAAAAAATCACACCAGCAGAACATCAGCTTTATATCTCTCTTGAAGAATGGAGAACGAACAGCTAAGATGGAGAATAAATTATCTAGGCAGGTCTATAGGTGATTTAGTTTATTGTAGACTATAAGCAAGTTATTTATTGTGGCATTCTCCTGCATCTGGTCATGCTCTGATTCCGCAGATTCTTGTCGCTCACATCCTAAATTTTCCCATCTCAGCAGCTGCTCAGACTACTACTGGGAGGGGTCACTTAGCAAACCAGAGCAGAGCAGATTGCTGTTTGGCAAGTAGGAGAGGGCACTGTTTATTGAGCAGATATTACGATGAACACATAGTCCTGGATACCTTGGGTACAATTTCTTGCCCACTTTTCAGTGACCCTGTCTTTCTCTTTAATTTCTGTTTTAAAATGAGAAGAAATTGAGGCTTTTATATAAGAACCTGCCCTAGTTGTACATCAAGTAACTACAAAACCAGAAAGAACCATAGTCCCTTTGATTCTGCAACAAGAATTTTCATTATTTTTCTGTGATTTACCGTAGCATGTTCCTTCATTGTAAGGATACCATACCTGGTCATTGCCACTATTTCAGAAACCTAAAACAGAAAAGGAAATCCAAGTCTTCAAAAAGTACATTTTTCAAACAAATAATTTATAATTTATTTATTTACAAAATGTGTTCCTTTTAGTCATCCACTTATTTCATTGTTTTGGCTTAACTAAGTAAAAATGATTAAAAAAAAATAAGTATGGGTATCATATATTCTATTTAAAGCAGTTATATTTTAAATGTAAAACTGTAGCATCACAAAAGTTAATATATATTAATTTTACTGTCTAACATTACCTGTAAATATTGCCTTCTATACACGATTTTGCACACACCTTGCTAATGCCTTCTCTAACCAATTGTTCATCGCTTCTGTGACTCAATTCTAACAACTTAGAATTTTCCATATAGCATTGAACTAGAAAATGCCTTCATTCAAAATTTCCTGAAGATGATCTTTAGAAATGTATTTTAATTTCATTATAGCTAAACCAACCTAGAGTGAATTTTAGTGAGCTAGCCAAAATAGATTTTGAATTGATTTTTTACAATAAAATATGCAATGTCCCCTTTAAATACATTTTTTCTGCAATATGGCTCTTTCACCGTTTAGGTGAATTTGACTAAAATATTTCTTTTTCAGATTTTAATCAAATTAACTTCTTACAGTTTCCAAGGTGGATGGAGAATGTAAAATCAGGATTCAGCATTGTGCCTGAAGCTGCCCTGTAAAATCATATGCATGTCTTACTCTGTAACCTGTTTCCAAGCTCCATTCTTGAGAATATGATCATTTGTTAAACAATATACTATGCACAGTTGTAAGAAACCAGGGTTCTGTTTACCAACCCCCCCCACACACACACATACACACATACACTGCACAAGGAGAGTGGGCAGGCTGTGTACCAGACATTTATGCAAGGCATTTTCAACATCTTTCTCTTTCGCTGGCTTCTTGTTAGCTACAAAGATACATACTGTGCCAGCCTCTAAGCTGGTTGCAACAGCTATTTATTTAGATTGTGTGAACTGGAGCTGAACTTGAACCCAATTAATAGCAACTGAACTTGAACAAACTGATATGAAATCATTACAGGCTCAGTTCCCTGGTCCATTATCCCTGAAGAGATCATCCGACAGCACTCCAGGTGCCTTTTCTATGCCAAATCTTGGTGCAATGCCCAATCAGAAGGTGTCGGGGGGATTAGAAGTTCGGTTGCATCGGAGTTAGCTCATTACCACTTTTGCTATAGCTTTCACAGAGAGGAGAGGTGGTGATCCCACTGGGCGGGATTGCAGGGAAGGCTTTGTTTTCAACACCATCTGGCACATGCTTGGCACTCATTAACACAGCACAATGTCGATTAAAATAATAATTGTACGTGGCACCAATGCCTCTTCCCTGGGTCCCCACCTTTGGCCTCCCAGTAAAGGAAATGGAGCAAAGGCAGGCAGAGGAACTGCCTGTGCTAAAGGAGGTCTCTCAGTTTGAGGCTCCCTAGTGCCCATACTATCCCCAGACCAACTCCGTTAGTTTTGCTTTTATGATTTTCGTTTTAGTAGAAGTGCCCTTTATTTAGGGAGGAGGTGGGGGTTGGGAGTGTATGGACTGGTAATATCTCAAGCCTGGCCCTGTTCTCAGGTCCCAAAGAATCTGGTGAGGAAACTCCAGCCGTGGCTTGAAGCCCTGTTCCATTCAGCAATCAGGAAATGCCTGCTTAAAAGGAATTGTAGGCAGTTTGTCTGCTCCAAGTTGAGTTAAATACAACAAAAGGTTGTAGGCTTTGTTATCCTATAAGATGTGTTAATAGAATAGAGCAAACAAGTGCTGAGTTAACGATACCACTGTCCTTCGTATAGAAAACAGATAGGGATTGTATCAGCATCTCCAGGACTTTTGTTTGGTATCAAAATTAATTTAGAACTCTGTAGTGTGTAGGGATAGTAGCTTAGGTCTCTTGAAGGTATCTGCTTGAATTTGAGTCTTATTTCCCAGCATATGATAGGCTGGCACAAATACTTAACCTTCTTTTAGTCTCCCTTTCTTTAGCCACATAATCCGTTGACATCCACCCTCATTTTTAGGAGGTCTGTGAAGGGAGACGAACACAAAACACATGTTTGGGTAATACTTGTGCATGGTGAGCTTCTGGTGAGTGTTAGCTTTGAAATGTAGATATTACCATGGTTTTCCACAGGGGTTAATTCTCCCTCAAGAACTTTCCTCATATCTGTTTCATTTTCATCCTCAAATGATGATTTTATAGCTCTGCTGATGGAACTAGTTGTTAAGTAGACATTAGTAAGCTTGTCCATTCTTTCTTGTAAGATATTAGGATATAATTCCTTGTTTGAGGCCAAGGACAGAAGGAACTAGTGTGGTAAGATGGCTTGGGATCTGCAAGACGGTCAACAGGTAAAAGCATTGCTACCACCTGGCAACCTGAGCTGAGTCCCACGAGGTAGAAGGAGGAACAGACTCCATCAAGTTGTCCTTTGACCTTTACACATGGACCATGACATACTCACCCCACACACATGCACACAATCTATAAATAAGTGTAGCAAGGTCATTAGTAACCGTTTGATGTGGACAATTTCCATATATAATATCTATAATGCATCATGACATAATTTTAATACAGCATGCCATTTGTTTCCAGAAAACACCATATATATTGTATATTAAAAAATGATTTTTTTATTTCAGCCCCATCAGTGTATGCTTTACTTAGTGATCATGGGGTTTTACCTGCTTGAGTATCCATAAACAGCATGCCCTCTGGCAACCTAGTGATTTGTGTCCTGTGATACTGAATGTAACCAAGTTTTGTTTTGTTTTGTTTTGCCTTTTTATTGTTTCCAATTTGGTATATGGAAACACCTTCTGGAAACTGGCTTTGTACAACAGTGTTCGAGTATATTTCATCCCACTGAGAGATAATGATGGACATTTTAGATGCTGAAGAAAGATTAAATGCATTCGATTTAACTAGCAGCACTAAAAGGCCTGCATCTTTGTATTGTTGCTGTTTATCTTCTTTCTAGCAGTGGAATATCGAGCTCCCCCAGGCTGTGATTCAGGTATTAATGCTGAGTCGAGGTCAGGCAAGAGTGTGTTCAGTCTGCGACACTTAGATAGCAAAGGCAAACTGCTCATGGCTATTAGTCAGGAGGCTCTGTGTGCCAGCGATTGCATGCTGGTGGCTCATAATCAGAGTGATTTACAGCTACCTTAAATGGGCCACTGCGCTTGTGTTTTCCTTTTGGGCTGCTGTCATTGCCAAAAAAGCCAGCCTTTCTTCTACAGATCTGCCCAAATGACAAGTGCATGGTGCCCTTTGGCATGCTGGGTGACTTGCTGCTAACACAGTGGACAGCTTTTATTATCTTGCAGGAATCCTATCTCATAGTGAGTCCTTGGAAGAATAACTCACACACACACACACACACACACACACACATATTCACACACACACACACACACACACACACACACACACACACACACACACACCACATTTCCTTATATGCTGCTCCAGGAGTGTGAAGAGAATTTGTGCCACACTTTCTCTTCAGCAGTTTAGTCCACAGATTCTCTGCCTTGATTTAACTGTGCAGACATTTGAAGATCAGAAGACATATGCTATATTGTTGGGTTTTCTGTGCTCTTAGAGCATAATCCATGTTCTGAGTTCATGCTTAGTGGACATGTAAAAAGCCATAATGCTGTGGGTTTAATGCCTGCCATGTTCTGAGGTCCATTCCCTACCTTGCCCGTGGGCTCCTGACCTTCAGCATGCTTACCCATTGTGCCTTACATGTACATTTGACCAGCAGGCTACATTTCTGATTTCTCAGTTATGGCTCTATACACTGATTCAGACACATGAGTACATCTGTCTGGTTGTTCAACCTGTGCTTGTCTCAACTCCCATAGTCAGCTAAGGTTAGAAAATACAACACACTGAAGATTGACAGGAATTGACAGGATCTTAAACAGCTTCCTTCTGGCTGATAGAAATTACATATGTGAACAGCAGCACAGAAGGATCTCCAGTAGTGACACTGCTGTGAGGAAATAAAACAGGACAATGGGTGGAGAAAACTAGGGGAATCCCACTCTAAGAAGATCAAGAACTGTGGACGAACATTATAGATAGGATCAACTAGTAGTTCAATACAAAAGCAGTCTGGATGAGTCTGGAAAGATCCATGGCTACAAAAGAGGTGTGGGAGACTATATGTAATGAAGCAGGGCAGTCAGATGAGAGAGGAAAGCCAGATCATATGGGTACATTTTTACATTTGCTCTTAAAATATTTATTTCACAAAAACAAACTATATAATCTGGATAAATAAATAGTTGATGTAATATTTTCTGTACTGGTTACACAGTTCCATTTCCCTTAGCTGATATTCTGTGTTATGTATGTGCATTTGTAGAAATAACATTAATATCATTTCTTATATATCTTCAAGTAAATTGTACAATGTTTTATATTCATCATATCAAACAATATTTAAAATCACTGCCAATATCATCATAAAAGCTATTTCTACTCATGTTCCCATCTACAAGTCTATCCTTTCTGATGCTATGCTTTCAGCTAAATTTTGTATATTATTAATTATTTCATTATTTTGTTCCTTTTGGAGCTTATTTGTTTGTCTTTTGCTTACTTACTTTGTTTTGAGGCAAAGTCTCACTCAACAATCCAGGCTGACCTGGAACCATTATGTAGTCTTGACTGGCTTCAAGCTCACAATCTCCCTGGCTCTGCTTCCAAATGCTGAGGTTGCAGATATGCACAGCCATGCTCATTTGCAATGTCCTTACTTTGTACCTGAACATGCAGCCTTACCATTTATTACAGATACCACAATTCCCTATTATATATTTTGAAATCTTTGTATATTAGTTGATTAATATTTTGTTAAGAATGTAATTTTATTATACATTATGTTATTAATGAAATATAATTGATAGAATAATAATTGATCATAATTAATACATAGTTGGTTTATTTCTAAATTGCTTATCAGTTACATTGATATGTGTGGCATTGTGTTTGCCACTGACATGCTATTTACATTACTTACAGCTTTATAATGTAGTTTACATCATGGGGTATTGATATTTTGAGCTTTTTATCATTTGCCCAAGATTGCTTTGGCCATGTAAGCCTTTTGGTTGTATATAATTATTAGAATAATTAAAATCTCTGTGAAAAATGCCATTGGAAGTTTGGTAGATATAGCATTGAATTTTTATATAGTATGAAAATTTGAACAATAGTACTTTTTTTAATCCCTGAGGAGAGATGTCTTTCCCTTTGTTTGTATCTTTAACTCCTTCCATCAATGTCTTATAATTTTCCATGTATAGATATATAATCATACATTAATAGAATAAATGATAAAATGATCTCAATAAATGTGAAAAACCCATCATTTCAATATTAAAAACTAACAAAATTATTTGACAAAATACAACATTATTTTTTAGTAAAAGCTCTAACAATTCCGGTTTATAAGCTCTGCACTAAAGCTTACCAGTTCAGACAAGGCCATAAGGTAGTACACATCATGCTCAAAGGAAAAGCAAACAAACAAACTGAAACATTTTGTTTTGAGATGGTCTTGTGCATTCCAGGACAGCCTCAATTTCACTGGTGGCTGAAAATGACCTGAATTCCTGATGATCCTTCCTCTACTCATTGAGTATTAGCATTATTTATATGCAACACCATACCCAGTCTATGTGGTGCTAGGGACAGAAGCCAGGAAAACACCATACCAACTGGTCTATGTCCCCACCCTGAAAGTGTTTGTTCTTCTATCAGGAACAAACAGGGGTATTCACTCTTAGTACTTACGTTTGATATTTATAGCACTACTCGCCCAAGCAATTGGGTAAGAAAAATAAAAGATGGTTTCCAAATTAAAAAAGAATAAATTATCTCTGTTCATAGCTAGCATACTCTTTTACATACAAAAGTTCATATCAATCAACTCTTAAGAATGATAAATGCAATTAAGTTTCAAGACACCAGTTGCATTTGTGTGCACTAACAATGAAAAGGAAGTCAAGAAAACATTTCTCCTTCCAACAGCACTACAAAGAATAAAATGCCAGTAGATTGCATAGAATCATTGTGGTATAAGAAAGGAGTTGATTGTGTTTTATTAAAGATATTCAAAACCAAATATTTGAAGCAGAAATCTATTAAAATTGAACTGATGTCTCTGTTTCAACCTGTGTGGTTGTTATGTTATCTCTACTCTCACTGTGTTGGCATATTTCACTCATTGTCTTGTGTCCTCAGTATTAAATAATTCACAAGTATATATGTACATGATTGTCATGATTTTGCTGTGTTAAGGCATGGGCCAGTTTTGTTTGTGCTGTCTGAACCTTTCATTGCTGTCCACCATCACTCATCACCAGTCATACCTTCTTTAACTCCAATAGACAAATAACTTCTCCATTCTTTGGGGCATCTTTAGACCTGGTACCTGTCATCATTTTCTTTTCTTGCCTTATCTTGCAAACCTCTTTTTTTACTATACACTTTTATATTTTTCTAATGTATTTCTGCATCTTACTCATGTAGGCTTCTCTTAGCTTCTATGTCATCCCTTAAACATAGTCTTTGGGTAGATGGATGGATGGATGGACAGATGGATGCATGGAACATGAATACATGGATGCATGGATGGATATGTGAATACTCACAGGGATCAACTGTCCTGTAAAGCCCCCTCAACTGCTATAGCTATAGTCTTCCTGCTCTTACATAATTTTCAGTGGCTTCTTAGATATTTCAAGTGATATTGTCTTACATATTATTATATACAAATTCCTCTCCTTAGAGCCCTTTGAATGTGAAAGAGTGTGTGTCACAGTAATCTTTGTTTTCCCAGGAATTAACACATTTCCTAGAACTTAGCAGGTTTCCAGTAAATGACTAGGGAAGATAAATGTTAATCAGTACATAAATCTCCAAACCCAGAGGGCTGTGGAGGGTAACTAGACTGAATCTTGGACTAGATATGGTTCCATAAGGAGTTGATAATCCCTAGAGACTTCCTGCCTAGTTTCCTGTTGCAAAGCAGCTGTGGAGAATCCTCCAGGGAAGCAGCTTCAGAACTTCTCTTTTCTTTCTATGCTGTCACTTTTCCTGTATCATCCATGGGTTACAATGCTAAGCCCCTTAATTTATGTTCAAGACTCACAAATGAGGTGTGACTCAAGGTTGAGAAACCCTACTACTAGCAGGAAGAGATTTTGTTGCAGTAAATCTCAAAGAAAGCAGCCCAGACTCCTTGGAACCTGGGAAGACACTGGCTGTGTGTTTTATGTACTATAAAAAAAAAGTCACAGCGACTGTGGGCTATCTAAATGTGACAAACTATCATAGACAGATACAGTCAGGTTACTTAGTAGGTTGCTTTGCAATGTAGAATTGAATTGTCTGCAGCAAAGCTAGTGAAGACAAGTCCACTAGTCTTTCATTCCACCTTACTGATATACAACACTGTAAACACGTTAGGCCATTGTGTTGCATTTCTTCTAAAATGAAATCATGGGCCCAGTGAGATACAGGGATCCTTAGATTTCCTTTGCCAATATGTTGACATAAATATTGCTGTTAAGCATGCACAAATAGCAGAACTATTTCAGTCTTTTTATCTCTTTAAAACTAATTTAAATCTGAGCATTAAAAGACTGCTTGATACCATATGTTTGTTTTAGATAGGAAACGGAATCTATTCTAAACATAAGGGCTTATGAAATCTGTATTCTAAACATAAGAGCTTATAAAATTAGAATATATGAGTACAAGCAATGGCAAATTGTTTCACGACCATTAATTCCTCACATCATAATCTGTATAGCCTTTTGTCATGTGACTTTGTGACCCCCACCCCACCCCTTGCATCCTCCTGGGGAGTCTTTTTATTCCCACCCTCAGATAAAATGTGTTACTCATATTCCTTGTTGAGAATCCAACCATTACTATGTTGTGAGTCTTTTTATTATAGTATGTAAATCTAGTTTGAAATTGCTGAGTTTTCTCTTTGAAAACCATTTAAAGGCTACTTCTGAGTGTGACCAGTGGCTGTGGATAAGGGACATCAGAAGTCTTTGGTAAAAATAGGAAACTTTAAGAACACATGGAAAGACTGTCACAAGCTAAAAAAGATACCGTATAGCTCACTTCATTGTGTACACGAGAAACAAACTATAAAGTAGTGTTACTGGTATGCCTGCTAATTCTGCTTATCTTATTTTGAGAGCTATGTGCCGTCTCTCTCTCTCTCTCTCTCTCTCTCTCTCTCTCTCTCTCTCTCTCTGTGTGTGTGGGGGGGGGTGGGTGTGGGTGGGTGTGTGTGGGTGTGGGTGCATGTGTGTGTGGATTTGTGCTTGGGTGCGTGTGTGTTATCTAAAACAAGGCTAGCACCACAGAAAGACAATTTCGCTAGCATCCAAAGTTTCCTGTCCAGCTCACAGCACACCTCTTCCTTTCCCCTTGTGCTCTTTTTTGAAAGCAGCACTGCATGTTGGCTTTTCCTGTGGCAACAAGACCTGAAAGATGAGATTGTTCTCCTTTGTCTCAAATTAAAGGGCACTTATCTCCGAAACCATTTGATGAGTTCAAAGGCTGACTGATGTAGATAGTGACCTCTTGTCAGCGCCTTCGATTTGATGTTTGTCAGAGGTGGTAGACCTGTCCGGGTTTGTCATCAGGCTACCTTTCATCTCAGCAGATTCTGCTATAATTTGTTACATAACGTCTTCTTAATAATATGGGCTCTTTCATGCTCTTCTGTTTTAATAAGTATCAACCTAACACTGTACAGCTCTAAGAAGCAGTAACATAAAATTATGATAGCATAAGCTAGATAAAACAGGTGTTGCCACAATGTTAATAGTCATTTTCTGATATACTATGATGTTTTCTTAAAAACCCATGGGAAAAAAAAGTAATAAAAATTGAATCCTTGTGAGTTCGAGACCAGCCTGTTCTACAAGAGCTAGTTCCAGGACAGCCTCCAAAGCCACAGAGAAACCCTGTCTCAAAAAACCAAAAAAGAAAAAAAAAAATTGAATCCTTTAAAATATATTTGATTCTTCCAGGCACTGAGTTAATGAAATGTTTATATTTAATAAAAACCTATTGATTATCCTGATTCTCAAAAGTTTATCCATGAAGAGTATTTTAAATTCTGACTGCATTCTTACTTCAGCTTCAATAGACATTCTTATGTTCAAATGTCTGTCCTTTAAAATTTAGAACTCTAGCTGGGGAGATGGCTTAGTGGTTTAAGAGCACTGGCTGCTTTTCCAAAGGACCTGGGTTCAATTCCCAGCAACCAAATGGCAGCTCACTACTGTTTATAAATCCAGTTCCTGGAGACTGGACACCCTCACACAGATATCCATGCAGGAAAAACACCAATGGATATAAACTAAACAATAAATAAAAAATTAATACTCTAATGATGCTATTATCGGTAACTTGTCTCTTCTTGGTGAATCATATAAGTGCAACCAGGTTTTGTTCCCATGGCCTTTGCACTTTAGTGCACATTGAAATTGATGTGCAGTTACACAGAAAGGCCAATAATGATCTGTGGATCATTGCTTTACTCTGCCACTGGGTGAATCAGTCAGCTGGGGTAATGTTCTGCAGCCTGTGTAACGGACCTGTTTAGTAGCAAAACAGCAGCCATATGAAACATCTGGGTGGTCTCGCAGAGTACTTTAAAGTGTATTAGATTTCATTTGTCTAATATGAGATCACAAAGGCTTGGACAGCTGGATCATTTTGACATCATGGACAGAACATGACCTCTTCCTACCTGCCAGATGCAGAAGATGCCTGCTGTTAAAAGTGAGCCTTGGGCTCCAGGAGCAGATATGGGTCAGTAAATGAGGTCTCAAACTGAAGATGCAAATGTTGGAAATGTCTCCAATGCAGCAAAGAGCCTGGATTTTCATCTGGTACTTTCATTAGGCATGCTCCCTGCTGGAGAAGCCCTGGACCTCTCTTTTCTGCAATGAGCCACAGTTGATGACACTTGTTTAGAATTTTAAGTGTTGTTAAGCAGAAACTGCCTTCCACATCATCAGAAAAGAGGTCTTGAGAAGTCCTTTACAGCATGTGGACACTTAGACAGGAGAATAAAACAGGATTTTAAGTGTCCCATAGGGATAACTGTGGCTCTTCATACCTCAGTTCTTCCTCCAGTTTTGTCAGGAAACCAAATGATCCAATAAAATAGAATAATCAAAGGTTTCAAATGCAGCTGATAAATCCTATAAATTTGTGCCCAGGATGCCTAGAATTGACTTGTGGATCTTTCTCATTTATGAAGAAGGACTTGGAGATTTGAATTTAATATTTGATGTAGCCAGTAATAGTTGGCAAGTACAGTTCAATGGTGTGAAAGGGTTGGTTGTTTCTCCCTTATCTTCTAGTGAAGAGTCCACTCACTAGATGTTCTAGCATGAAATTTAGGGCATATGAATTGTTCTTAAGAGCTTTGGATTGCACTGAAGAATCATTCCAAATATGCTTTACCCTGAGTCTAGCAGTCACCCCAGTTCCATACCCCTGCCCAGACATAGATCAAAATTCACTTCAGGGATTTACAAGTGAATTATTAACTAAACAAGGAAGACAGTTCCTCACTGACTTTCTCAGCTGATGTGTTCAGATACTCATTATGTACAAATGCCTTTTCAAAATTATTTTAATCTCTACCTAAAATCATGCTAGTGTCTCCTGTTAGAACATCACCATTGTTTCAGTTAGAGAAATTTAAAACCTTTACATTTATATATTTTCTGGTAGTGTTCTTCTAATCACTCCTTAGACTTCTCAATTAGTTAGTGGCTCCCTAGTCATGAAGTTCATGTCCTTTCCCTGCCTGAGCAAATCAGCATCAATGCCTGGATACCAGCTGCTACCTTCTAAAACAAAGTACCATTCTGCCTACTATGAATGTACTTCATACCATTGTACTGGCTACCGTTTAGTCAATTTGAAACAAACTCAATTTGATATAAAGTCTGGAAAGAAGGTCTCTCAATTCTTCCAAGTAAGAAAATGTCCCAACCACATTGGCCTTCAGTTAATCCTGTGGAGAATCTTCTTGACTAAAGGTTGATGGGGAGGACCCATCCCCCCGTAGGTGGTCCCACCCTGGACAGGTGGTCCTGCGTTATATAAGAAAGCAGGTTTTGCAAGCCATGGGGAACAAACTAGGAAGCAGCATCCCTCCATGGTCTCTGCTTCAGCTCCTCTCTCCAGGTTCTTTCCTTGAGTTCCTGCCCTCCTTCTCTCAGTGATAGGCTATGAACTGCCATTTGGAAGCTCAAATAAACCCTTTTCTCCCCAAGTTTCTTTTCCTCATGGGGTTTTATCACAGTAGTAGAAACCCTGACTAAAATGACCGTTGTATCATTTTATCTATTTTTCTGCATTTCAAAGATTGTTGATAATTCAGTTGTCCTGAAGAATCTTCTCAAGTAAACTCAAATATCATCTGTCTAGCTCTTCCGTGGGTTACCATCAATCTTATGAATATAAATTTATCTCATAAATATCTAGCATCTGACACTATAAACTACAGGAACCTGGAAGATCAAGTGGCAGGGCAATGAATTCTGTCATAAAGCACAGTAATTGACAAGACCTTAGTCAGGATCTCAGCGCCTCCACTTGAGCTGTTTAATGTTGGTGTTGATGTCACTTTCCTGTTCGTTTACCATTAAGTCGCAAGGGTGATAACATATGCAGTATTAGTGTGAATGGTGTTTGTTTTAAAATAAATGTTGATGCTGAAGAAAAAAAGTGTTGGGTGAAGGGAAACAAATCTGACAGTAGCAATTTATTTACGGATGGGGGCTAGGATGCTTTTTGGTCTTAAAAAAAAATAAATCCCTCTTCAGAGACCTTTTAGAGTCCAGGTATTTCTGGTTTGAAAGCTTGGTCTTTACGCTTGTATTTCTGTTTACTTCTGTTTCGCATGTACCCTGTTAAGTGTCCATTTGCTAGGGTTCCTATAGGATTTTGGGAGCTTCTTGCCAGTAAAGAATTGGCAATGGACTATTGCTTCCTCTTTCTCCTTTGCTTGCCTTTTTCCTTTGCATTCTTGGCGTAAACTCATTTTATAATTACCCTTAATGCTTGCCTTAATTCATTTATTTTTTTAATTTTTCTGTTTTCCTTTCTTTATGTGTGTGATGTGTATGTGTGGGTATGTTAATGGTATCATAACTAACACATGTCTTAGTTACTTTTCTATTGCTGTGAAGAAATACCATAACCAGGGTACTTACAGAAGAAATAGTTAATTACAGTATCAGAAGGTGAGTCCATTAGTATCACAGGAGAATGCAGGGCAGCAGGCAGGCAGGCATGGTGCTGGACAGTAGCTAAGAGCTTTTCGTGTTGCAACAACAACAAGACAGGAAGAGACTACTAACTGGGAGTGGCAGGGCTTTGGAAACTCTAAAGCCCATCCTCAGTGACACACCTCATCCAAGAGGACCACACTTTCTGATCCTTCCCAAACCGTTATAACAACTGGGAGCCAAGAGTTACATGCATGAGCTTATGAAGGCCATTGTTGTTCAAACCACAACTAACTGAGCACCTCTGTGTGAGGTCATGTGCATGTGAAAAGTGGAGGTTACTGCTGGTGGGTATCCCCTCAACCTCATGCTCTGAGGCCAGGTCTCTTAATCCAAGAGCTTGTGCCATATATGGCTAGTCTTGCTCTGGGGATCCTGTCTCAGCCCTGTAGGACTGGAATTACAAATGGGCTGCCACAACTACTAAGCATTTATGTGGGTGTTTGGGGATCTGAATTCCTTCCCTATGCTCTGAGTAAACACTTTAACCACTGAGTCACCTCTCCAGGCCTCTGTTTATTCAGCTTCTTCCCATTACCCTACAGGATCTTCAATGATAATATTTTGTGCATTGAATGCTGGTAATGTCGAGAAGACCTAAAAACTATCTGGAATAATTTAGACATCCATTTTTGAAATTTTAATGCTGAATTCACGAACTACAAGGTGAAATATAAGTATTAGCATAAGCCAGAGTAAGATGTAGCAACATCCACAAAGACAGAGACAGGGCCACATTTTGTTAGGATCTAATTGGAGGAAAATTGGGGCAGATTAATATTTTTAAAAGGAGCAAGAATTTTAAATGCAAAATTTAAGAAATTTAAATGCAAAATGTATAAATTATTTTTAGAATAATAAAATTAACAATTATAAATTTAGTAAAGGTAATATTAAAGATACCATAAAATATAAAAATAATATTTAATTGCTATATTTTTGTTAATGCTTAAATACTGGTCTCTGAATTTTGTCTTTATATTATTTATGACTTTTCCTATGTTGTATCATTTTAATGGAATAAATTTATAAATCAATCCTCACTCTAACTTGATAATCATTTTGTATTTGTTTAAATAATGCTTTGGGGGATAGATAACCATAGGCCTTCAGATGTGCACACCTGTAATTCATGAAATTGCTACAGGCTTTTATTCTAGTAGCGTGGGGATTTTAATTCCATGCTGCATTTCCAAGTACATCCCAGTTAGAGAACCTCCCATCTGTCAAGATGCCAATGAGAACTGAATTATCCCTTATGATTTTATACATTTGATGACTGAATAAATCTCTCATCAACTAGTCTCTGGTTTTGTCCATTTCAAATCTTGCTGTTGTTTGCATCTGCATCCACACACTTCCAGTGATAGATACAAATAGAACACATTACTGAGACTGCAGCCTCCCACTCACCTTTGGGTCACAAAATTAGGGAACAGCTACATCAGTTGACACAAACTTTCACTCATGTGATGGCCAGTGATAACCAGTGGGGCTTTTTGTTTTTTTTTTTGTTTTTTGTTTTGTTTTGTTTTGTTTTGTTTGGCTTTTCGAGACAGGGTTTCTTTGTGTAGCTTTGGAGCCTATCCTGGCACTTGCTCTGAAGATCAGGCTGGCCTCGAACTCACAGAGATCTGCCTGCCTCTGCCTCCCAAGTGCTGGGATTAAAGGTGTGCGCCACCAACACACGGCAATAACCAGTGTTTGATTCTATAAACATTTTCCATAACCACACACACACGCGCGCGCACGCACACACACAACTTGTAAAAAAGCCATGTATAGGAAGCCCTGAAGTTCTGACATTTGGACATTGTAGGGAAGTAGAGACAGCTCATTGCTGTTGGGAATAGGCCTAGAAATGATGACAGCTTTACAGCAGATGGTAATATTAGAGTCAAAGGACATGGGACACATTTAGGCAACTATGGGTGGTCCTGGTCTGCACGAAGGACATGGCAAAGAAATTAGCATGTGATATAATTAGACAAGAAGGTTGGGTAAGCCCCTGAAGTCATTGAAAACCAGAACAAAGAATTTAAGGTCAATTATACAAGTTGAGTTTCCCCTTCCAATCTCAATGATTTAGTAGACTTTATTTGGGCTTATTAATTCATATATACATATATATATATGTATTATGATTTGTCTTTTATGAGTGTTTACCTTTTAAACATTAGGAACTTTGTTTACCTTGAAAACCCTTTGGTTAACACTTGGTGTCTAACATATGATAGGACCTGGAATTAACTGCCCCTACATAGAATGAATGAATGAATAACATAAAATACTTTAGTTATAAATTTGTATATGCCAAGCAGATGAAATGTGGAAACTTCTATAGTTGAAAGAGCCCAGACACTCAGGAATGTTAACAATACACATGATGGTGAAGGCACTGCTATCTTCAGAGAAAAAAATGTAATTTCCAATAAAAGTCTTGTAAACTCTTCCCTTGTTCTGATGGCAACAGCACTCTATTGAGGTATCTCCAAACTCTCAAAGAGGCTTGCTCCTCTGAATCCCTTGTTACCCATTGTGAGATCAGGAGGATTTCTGTGAATCAGTAGTGTTTGTTCCATCGAGTATCGAACAAGAACAGCCTTTGTAGTTTGAAATGAAAGATAAATGGCCCTAAATGTTAGTCATATTCCACTCCCCCCCTTTTATAGTAATACTGGGAGTCTCTTTCCTAATGGATTGATATTTAAGACTGAAGCTTCTGGAGTACCTGAAATCAGCCTTCGTTTCTCCTGTGTGGTTTTTCCATCACAGTGTCTGAAAGCATGTCACAGCTGCTGCATTCATCACCAGCCAGGCTCCAGGGCAGGTCACTCACTCCTGTGGAGAAAGTGATCTCTGTTCGGTGCTTGGCTATAAATTGTGCAGCTATTGATATCGTTACCAATTTTTTTATGGGTCTCCAGGTATCAGTGCTGTGTCGTTTGTTAGGCATCAGTTGAACAAGCCCTTTTGAGGCTCATAAACGTACACACACACACACACACAGAGATACCTAGTTGTCTTCAAAAACAAACGTTGTGCTACTTCCACCAGGCATGTTTTATTCAAGTATTGACAGGATGAAAAGTATATCACCTGCCAAACAGATACATTCCAGGAGAGTGATGTCCAAGAAACTGTGGGCAAATAACTGCCTCTCCCATATTTTTCCACCGTCTTTTCTTTTATCTGCATTTTTCCAATGCTTTCTTTCTGCCTACTTAAGATTAAAATAATTGGGGATGGAGAGATGGCTCGGAGATTAAGAGCACCAACTGCTCTTCCTGAGGTCCTGAGTTCAATTCCCAGCAACCACATGGTGGCTCACAACCATCTGTAATGAAATCTGATGCTTTCTTCTGGTGTGCAAATATATATGGAAGCAGAATGTTGTATATATAATAAATAAATAAAATCTTTTAAAAAAGATTAAAATAATTTCTAATATTTTGAAAATATCCCATTCCCTCTTATCCACAGAGAGGATAGGACCCATAGTCACAAAGTATAAAGTGAAGAAAGATGTCTTAAAAGTCAAGTGAGAAATGACTTCTTTGGACTTCAAATTCTGTTGTCTCCTTTAGACCTGGAATAGGACATTGGGGTAGCTACCCAACATGGCAACCTGTTCATTTTGCTGGTGAGGCAGACATCAAAAGGGAGTGGATTTCATGGGTTACACAATGCGAGAGCCAGCATTAAGAGGCAGGTTTCCTGAGCTTCGGCCTTTTGAACAAACTTCCGGAGGACAAACTAATATTTTAATAAAAAATACATTCAGCACATTTGATACCTCAAAATAATCTCGGAGTAGCATCCTAGGGTGAGTACTTGCAGAGTCAGCTGAAGAAATCCAGTGTACAGACACTGAGATGCAGCCCATGTTAGCAGACAAGCAATCCCAACTCCCCATAATTTTTCCTATTTCTTTAACTATTTTTAAAATTATAAAATTTTCTACCAATTGCAATTCCAATCATGGTTGATGTCAGAGCTATACCAATTTAAAAGTTTCTATTTAGGATTTCGCTTCCTATTTATCTTGTCATTTTGTATCAGCAATATTAGAAGAATATGGTTTTTCTTTTCTGTAAACTCTCCAAATGTTTCTTTCCATGATTTCCATGGCACTGAGGGAACTATTTTTTCACAACAGAGGGAAGTGAAGACTCTGATAGGGCAGCACTTAGCACTTTCTTTACACTCATGGGCTGTCATGGCAACCTTCCTCCTTTCCCCTCTCCCCCAACACACATTCTCCTCTAAACTCTCTTCTGAGGTTTCATTAACAGCTCATGGATTTTCATGCCATTCATTTGAGGATTCTAGAGCAGGGAGTCTTGGCTCTTTCTTTCTTAGCATGTGATATGGAAAGGTACTTCCCTATCAATTGACTTTGCTTATATCACTTTTGTCTCTAGATTTTCAGTCTGGGCTCCAACAGGATTTCCAGTAACAGCTTCGTTTGCATCTTTGTGGATTAGCTTGATTGAAAATTCTAGTCTTTGTTTTCTGAAGCCAACAGGATCATTTCAGATTAAAAGCAAATCATTAGGAGTCAATGTCCATTGTTCTTCATGCAAGACACTTAAGGATCACTGTGCTCACCCTTGTTAGAATACAGTTGTAATCACTTGCCAGAATCTCCCATTTTCTCCTGAAGCTTGTCTCCATCTCTGCTTCTGGCTGAAGACACTCCATTCTGCATCTCAGAGTCACCCTGCCTGCTTCCTAAGCCGGGGCCCCTCTTGTTCTTACAGAATGTCATGTCTTCACATTCACTATAGCTGCCTTGGGATGAAGCAACACTGATACTGACAAGCTGGCCTCTGACTTTGCCAAGGAGGATCATTTACCATCTTTAAATAAATAAATTGCTGCTGCTGCTCTCTATACAATTTAGAACATGTGTCCCTGTGTCTTGACGTGCAGCTCATGTTAACACTATTGTTTGTTTCCTCTGCTGCCAACAGCCTCCTCTGTTATGATTCCTCAGATTCTTGGTTTCTTTTTCTGTAATGGCCTGTCCTTCAAGGCCCTCCAAGTTCAATAGTAAATGACATTGCTTGTCACTTAGGCAACGCCATCCAAACACAACCTTCTGATGTAGAAATCTCTCTCACCTCCCTCCCTCTCCTACCACGCTGTGGCGTGTGTGTGTGTGTGTGTGTGTGTGTGTGTGTGTGTGTGTGTGTGTGTGTGTGTGTGTGTGAGAATGCTCACGCATGTATCAAAGTCAGAAACTTGTATTATATAGAAAATACCTCCCACCTTCCATTCATGTTGGCTTTTATGTTATGAATGATCTGCTAGTGTAACAATTTGAGCTTTTAATTAATTGTTGCCTCTTCTATTTTTTTTCAAAATGCTTTAGGGATATTTAATAGGGATATTGGATGTTTCAACTGCACCCCCTTTGTGTACTACTTTCAGCATCATTAAACTGGTAATTTTTAATAACTAGAAAATATGACATCATTCATATAAATATGTGAAAACTAAATATACTTTTTTTCTTCCACAAGCATGGCATGTATTTCAATGTCCTCCAAATTCAATATTTAATGTCACTTGTCATATAAACAAGCTCCATCTAAACACAGCCAGTGCTAACTGGCTCCACAGCCTTAGATTTTTAAGACAAAATCCCTCTGTGAATTTGTAAGTTTGCATTAGAGTGAGGCTAAAGTGATAAGTACCCATTGGTGCTACTCCAATGGAATTGAACTTAATATGACAAGATATGTCCATGGGGACATAACTATCATCAGCTATGTACCTCATCAGGGTTTCTTTTCTCCAAACATGTAGCTCAACTGTCTTCCATGGCTCCAGAGAAACAAAATGGAGACTCACATATTCCATAGTATATGTGTGCATTGGTATGGGTTCCCCTGTTATCTATATGTCACCCACCTGTTAGGGTTGCCTACCTTAATGTATACTGAAACTTCCTGGCATGCTCCTTGTCCCCCATGTCTTCTTCTGTGTAAGTAAGATAAAGTACTGTGATTTCTCAGCTCAATGTCATTGCCTCCCCAACACCCACTGAAGTGGTCCTGTCTCACAGCTGAGTTCCAAATTTTTAACTGTAGACATAAGTATCATGCAATATTCCTTATTTAATTTCATTTTTGCCTCCACTGGCTTTTAAACTCTGGCTCCAGGGAATGCTGTCTTTGACTTCTTGGGCTGAACTGAACACTTTGCCTTAAAATCTAAGAGCATCCTAATTAGATAGAACACAATGATTAGAAAACATTCCCCATTTCTGAACTCTACTCATATATATATATATATATATATATATATATATATATATATATATATGTGTGTGTGTGTGTGTGTGTGTGTGTATTTATTTGTGTATTTATGTGTGTATTCTAATATTAAGGCTATATGTTGCCATAGAATTAGATTTTTGCTAGGTTTCATTCACATAATATTCCCTAAAACTCGCTTTGATTTTCTGAAGTTGATCTATTGGAAAGCGGCTAACATCATTAATGACAAACGTCAAGGGACAGCTCTTCTTTGAGGGGAATTTGGGAAGAGATGGATGATCTTCCTGTTTGAAGAATACACAATCATCAAAGTTATATATTGTACCTGACTTAGTATCTCCCCCTACCCATCAGCTCTTTCATGTTTTTAACACCAGGTTTTCAATGGAGATACTGTCACAGAACAGTCCACTTTCAATGACATGGAACCAGCACAGGCACAGTTCAGTCATGATGACTCCACAGTCCATTGTCTCGTCCACTGTACTGATGTATGGTAGTTAGCAGTATTAACATCTACCAATTAGAACACAAGCTCCTTTAGTGTGCATGCATGTTTATCCTCCCCTCCCTACAAGGAAAAAAACTAGACAGTTACCTCCTCTTATTTAATGAGCTTCATTGAGCAATGTGACTTCAGCTCTACTGTGTTCAAGGATTTGCCTAATCATTAACCCTTGCTTGCCTTTGTTGAACACAAGGATGTTCCCTCTGCCTTTGAGTGACAACACTGACTCTCCTTGACGGCAGCCTGCTAATAGGGGTTGGCAATTTGAAAAATACTATGAGGAGGGTTTGTTTAAAGCTGAGATAACAGTTCATATTTTGAGATGCTCATTATTAATTCCAGTATGAAATGATTTGCACTTGTTATTAACACATTAAGACAGCCAAGGAAAAATTAGAAGGTGACTCAACAGGAGACATTCAAATGTGGAAGAAAAAAAAAAACACAGAGGGAAACTTTTTTCTAAGGAGCTGAGTTTAGGATCAGCTCATCCTAAATGGATCAGATCATCCATCTTAAAGCTTGATTGGTTTCTTGGCGGTTTTGGTGTATATTTATTAATTAAACTTTTTAACTGATACATAGAAATGTGAAAGCTATACGTAGTAATGGAGTACAATGGATGATTTTTTATGTTCTAAATAGTTGATATAGTGGAATATACTGAATTGTCATCTCTAGAGAGATGTATTACGAGTTATGGCAAAATGCAGAATGCTGAATACCTGTTACTTCAAAAGCATCTTAAATAGTTTAATATTTTATCAGTAGTCTTAAACTGTGATGAGGCAGAGGATCCCATCCTCAAAGTTGAAGAAAAACTATCTTCTAAAGTTTGAAAAAAAGATGTTTATAATCTAAGAAAAAGCATTATGACGTGTGTATGCTTGTATGTGTGTATATATTATGTGTGTATGTATGCATGTATATATATGTGTGTTACTGTGTAGTTATACTTATGTACATGTATGTGTTTATATGTGTATATAGGTGTATGCATGTATGTGTGTAGGTGGATTTATATGTGTGAGTATATATGTCTATCTGTATGTGTGTTTATGTGTTATGTGTGTATATGTATGTATATGTGTATATATGTTTATTTGTGCACATATGCAAATGCATTTATATATGCATTTGTGTGTGAATATGTGTATCTATATGTGTATGTGTGTATGTATGTGTGTATGTATGTCTGTGTGTATGTATGTGTGTATGTATGTCTGTGTGTATGTGTGTATGCGTGTATGTATAAGTGTATGTGTTTGTATGTATATGTATGCATGTACTTGTATTTTTATGTCTGTATATGAGTGTGTGTTTGTATGATTTGGCTGAAAAATTACAATAACAAAAAACTAAAATTTTCTGAAATTATTGTTCACCATTGTCTTTTATCTGCTACACCATTGCCTTTTTTTTTGACAGTGAGAAAACAGCATGGTAAGCCAAAATGGCATTGCTTGTTTCCTCTTTATTTTTTTCTGATTTGAGGTTGTTAAATTGTAGTGCACTCACCTCATTAAATACTTGGAAATGATTGAGAGTTTCAAGGTGTCTCCCTTCCTGTTCCCCCAAGTTTTTTGGGACTTTCCATGTCATGCTCTATCTCTAAGAATATTGCATTTAACCAACTCTTCTCGTCATGCTACTGGGAACTTAGGGGTTTAACCTGAAAGAAATTTTGCCTATAGGGCAACTGAAGAAGTGAAAAAGTTGATATGAAATTGAATTTTAAGGAACTTTTTCCTTCTAGTCTAGTTTATTTTTCCAGTTTTGTTGAAGAAACAATTGTTAACTATAGAGCCAAATAGATATTTTTAACCTGGTTGAGATAGAGGAAGTAAAGAATAATGTATGACATATCTATTAATAAAAAAGAATGAAAGTTTGTGGGATTTTTAAAATATATTTTGTTGAAGTGTCTCTATCTTAAACTGCATATTAACATACTATGAAAAAATTTGTTTTCAAGAAAGCAGCTTCTTTGTAAAAGGGGGTAAAATGTGTTAGTATTTTTTTTGTTTTCTACAGAAAGAAAAGAATAGAATGTCATAGCACCTATGAAATCTGTTTGGTAAATAGCTTCAAATGGAGATGAAATGTTCCTTTAAGCTGAGTAGCTAGTGAAGTTTGAGAAATTATTTTCAGAATGTTGATAAAGGAGAAATTACATTCTACTGTTTTTCACTCTTTTCCCAAAAGTATATAAATAAATGTTAATTTTTCTATGAGAGTAACTTTTAAACTGCAAGCAGATTTTTTTTTCTTTACAGCATCTAATTTTGTATGAAGCAAATTATTTTAGGCCTAATTGAAGTGAGCGTGGTCAGGTTGCTAGCCCTAGTGAGGTTGAATTGCATTTGAACTTTCTAATCTTTTTTTTAGAATTTAATAACTGACTCAAATATTTAATAGTGGGAGCTTTTATTAAATTAAAAAGAAATCAGAATATATTTTTAGAAGAACTAACTTATTTTCTTTATCAGTTTTGTCTACTTTAGAGGGAAAAGAACAGAATAGAATCAATCCCCTTGTATACTTAAATAGACATTAATGCCTTAAGCATCAGAGCATACCGTGTGTATCATTGTTCAAAAGGTTTGGGAAGCATCAAATAGCAATAATAACTATGCTCCTAGGCCTACTGAATAGAAGATTACATTGAACATTTGAACTTCTTCATTAGTCTTGTGCATAATTATTATTTAAAACCCCATGTGCTTCTGAGGACAGCTCTTAGACTGCCCATTCTCCAGTCTTGCATCGCCTAACACGTCTGTTAAATGCAGTGGCTGGTTTTAAAATGCAGGTAAGGGAAGACAAGGGTTGAAAGACTGAATGCATGCATGCTGCCTTACCTAGAGATGTCTGAAGAGCATTACGTGGATTCATTTACAAGCATCCTAAGAAACTGAATGGTGAAACATGAAAGCGTGTTATAAACCCTTTTAATTAAAATACATTGTGCCATATATTCTCTTCTCCCTGGGGTTCCTTTGACCTCTCACCTCTTATTTTGTCCTGCAGGCACTCCACTGCTGGTGAGGAGAAGCAGTGACCCAGCACCAGGGCCACATGCTGATGCCCAGCCAAGCGCTGCAAGCCCAAGTGGTCAGAGTTTGAAACCTGTTGTTCCGGTAGGTGTCTTACCATTTGAGTTTCTGTGAAGGATCAAAGGGCCTTTTGCATCAACTCCAAAGAGCTGAGAATTAGATACAGGCCTTTTGATAAAATGTAAAGTAGTGGTTATAAAAATAGATCACATGGTCTAGTCATAGCATATAGTTATAGTGATAGCCACTACAATTACTTACATAGCACTAATTGCATGTCAAACCCTCTCTTAAATTTCTATATGTAAGAAAGGATGAGTTTTAATCTCCACTTTTCTGATACAATGTGAGGTGTGGGGAGACTCTGGACATTTAGCTGTTTGTCCAAGGACACGTAGCTAGGGTGTGGGAGACCTAGGGACTGAACCAAGTGTTCTGGCTCCAAAGGCCCTGTTTCCAGCCAGCATATGACCTTGCCGCGTGCTTGTTGTCATCTTGCTTCATAATTTCAAAGGATAGATGGTGTATTCTCAGTGATTTACCACAGTGCTTAGTAATGTAGAACAAGAGGGAAAGGTGATAGTTTGAGATCCCAATGCCATGAATGTATGAAGCCGGCATTGGTGTTCTAGAATTCAGCATTGAAACTGAAGGAAAATAAACTATATAAGAAAAAAAAAATTCTTCTGAGACAGCATATTTGTAACTGCTGTATTTATGATTGATATGTTAAGTAAAAAATACTTCCAGAAAAGATATTTTCTATCCATCTGCATAGACTGTGGGGTTGTGTTCTTTCAATTCTCTGTTGGCTTTGAAGAACTGTAATGGTGGTTCATCCATCCAAATAGCCTGCAAGTCAAACTTTGGTTAATGATCGTACATGTCATCACAAAGAGCAACGTCCACTAATGTAACCACATTTTAACCTCTCTTAAACTCCTATCCATGTCTCATTACAAGTCTCACTGTAGAGCACTTTCTCAAAGATGTACACCAAGGTGATGGATGGGTTAAGACAATTCTCACAGTGTGGTATAGTTTCGTTTTCAGAAACCAGTGCCAATGTTTATAAAGTAAGGGCTGCTATGCTCTATTAGTGAATATCTTCCCAATGTTTTCATATTTTTTTTCTTAAAGTAGTACCTTAAAGGCATTTTAGATGCAATAGTATCTCATTATCCTGTTTAAAACTCTGTCTTCTGGATGCTGGAGATGGCTCAGTGCTTAAGATCACCTTCTCTTTCAAATATGTATTTTTATGACTTTAAAAAATTTTTATATTATAATATAATTACATCATTTTCCCCTTCCCTTTCCTCCCTCCAAGTCTCCCATATGATTCTCTTTGTTCTTCTTCACATTCATGGTCTCATTTTTTTTATTAATTGTTGTTACACACACGCGTGCGCGTGTACACACACACACACACACACACACACACACACACACGCACACGCACACGCACACACACACACACACACACACACACACACACACACCCTGCTCAGTCTGTATAATGCTACTTATATGTATGTGTATGTTTTCAAAGTTAACTATTTGGTATTGGATAGCCAATTGATGTGCCCTTTTCTTGAGAAGACTGTTTCTCCTGCTTTCAACATCCTTTAGTTGCCTGTGGTTTGTCATGTAGGGATGACGCCTCATGGTCCCCCTCATCCACTTGGGCATGTCTCTTGGTGTATTTCTTGTTCAGCTCATGTTTAGGCAGTCATGTCGGAGAGCGCCTACTTTCCTTGCAGAGGACTGTGTTGGAAACCCCAGCTTCTGGGAACTCAGTGCCCTCTTTTGGCCTCTGCAGTCACTTCATTCACGTGTGTGTATCGACACACACATATATTCATGTAATTAAAACCAAAAATAAAATCTTAAAAAACCTCTGCTCTTTAGGGAAGTACATTTGATAGCACATTAATAAAAATTGGGTATATCTGATCGACTTTAGTTTTGACTACAGAGAAAGCCAGTGTTTGGTGTTTTGTGGAGATTTTTGTTTGTTTGTCTTCATTTCATTTTAAATATGCAGTGATTGAGACCAGGTTAAGTCTAAATATATTGAATTGGGGAAAGGGAATAATATAAATATGAGAGAATTTACATAAACAAAAATAAATACAATTTAATGCATATTTTATGATGTCTGTATACCCTAAAATGAGTCTGCCTGATTGTGTTATCACTGTCGGCATACAGAAAATCCACCCACATATATTTGTTTGTATCACATAGGCTCAGTGCTTACAACAATTGAAATAACATAAATATTGCTGTCTCTTAAAGAAAATTAGGGCTCCCGACTTTCTAATAGCTTTATCCAAATATGACCTCAGGGAATTTTGAGTTGGGGTGTGTGGTTGGATGTTATAGTATTACTAGCAGAGATGTGTATTCTAATTTCAGGGAAAAATACTGGCACTCAAAATGCTCACACCTTGACTTTATGCAGGTTACATGGCTCAAATGCCTACTCATCAGCAGTAGAAAGGAAAGTATATGTGGTGTCCTTCAGTGGCCTTATTAGATCATAAACAGTATATCACCAAAAGTGTACATTTCCTTTCTTCCATAGTGAGGCGTGTACATGGTGATGAGTAGAGACTGAGACCTGAAGGATGCTATGGCCCTTGCTGTGGTGCAGGATTGTAGCACTTGTGCTTCTCCTGCTCTGATTATACTTTAGTCTCTGTGGATTGTGTGATAACCTAACTTTCCAGGAGCACACACTATGCTGTGTTTTCCTGCATGAGTCAAGTACACAGAATGTGCTCAGTGTGTGTGCTTTGGGTTAGAAATGAAAGATACGTGTAAGCTTAGGGGAAATTCTTAGAGTTTTGAGCAATAAACCAGCTTCAATTAATAATTAACCTAACCCAGCCAATCTTCCTGTTACCCATTACCCACCCCTCACAACTCTTTCTTTTTTATAATGTTTATTTAGTCTACCTAACTCAGAAGACCCATACTTAACTGTCATAAGAACTATAGACAGAGTAAGTAAAGATTCTTGAATGGGTGTCCGTTTTCCCTCAGAAGAAGACATTGTTTGTGTGTGCCAAAAGTCTTACTAAGTACTATTTGTTAACTCTGTTCTCAAATACGTTTGCTATCTTGGGGAAAGTAAACTATACTATTACATTATTTAAATTATTTTTAGTTTTTCTAAAAGTGATTGATAGAAAGCTACAAATTATATTTATGGTTCTTATTGCATTTATATTGGGTCATGTTCCTCTAGAAAGAAGTAAAATCCGGTGTTTATTAATAAAATGATTTGATAGTCTAGGAGGAAGATCTCTGAGCCCCATGTCATCTCTTGAGTGTCAGTATGATTGGTTGTCACCCTGGCTTTTTTCTATGGAAGAGTGCAATATACTCACTAACTCTATGGAGATACAGGAAGAAATAAAAAATCATGTGGATATATATATATATATATCCATGTAGTTGCTAGTATGATGTGTGCTCAGTGATGAGAGCGGGGGCTTTTCAGGGTTAGCATGGGAAAACCACCACGCACCTTACATAGTTCCTTCTTTATGACATAGGAGTTCAGCAAGTGTAGATTGCAGACTTGGGCTCTTTTCCAGGTCTCAGATACCCAAATTCTACCAGAAGTGTCACTTGTAGCATCTTCATTCCTGTGATTGGGTAAGGGATTGTATGGATAGAGAATGTGTGATAATGTACCTTTGTAGCAAGCAATGTGAAAAACAATTGCTTTTAAAAGCCATGTCCCATTGCTTCTCATTCCAATATCCAATGAGGCAGAATGGGAGGGGATTGGAATTTCTACTCCCTAAACAGTGTTCTTGTGTAAGCAATTCACAGACAGCAGGACCCCAAGTGGGTTATATTCAATTATTCCCAGGAAAGGAAAGTTATTCATAACCCACAGCATAAGAATCTAGAGAATGAACACTTGACACATTTGACTGTGTTGAAGCAAGGCCTTTAAAACCACAGCTGATGACTGTTATTTTTATCTGTGCTTCATCAGGCTTACCACAGTTAGAATGTGTTTCACTGATGCCCAGAGGTGTGGAATGTAGTTTGGAAAAGTTAGAAAAGCTGCACCTTTCTGGCTGATTGAATTATTACAAATTGGTTATTTAAGATGTACACTCACAGGCATGCTGGACTTACAGAACAGAGCCAAATAAGGAACTTTGGACTTGATGCAAGTTTCAAATTGTGTCTGCGTGCTGAAAACCCACCAAATTTCAGTTTTCATTACTTAAAGTACCATCAGATAAACAGCATGGAAATTTGTTTCTCAGCCTCCTCTTCATACCAGAGAAGTATAGCTATTAATGTCCAAGCAGCTATAGCTATTCATCTTCCAAGACAGTAGCAGCAAGCCTCTTCTCCTGACACTTTTGAAGTGAAGAAAGAGAATCCTGGGGACAGGATATTGTAGTGAGAGTTTTCCTATAAGAAGCCTTACCTTCCTCTACTTGATTGCAACCTGGTGTTCCTTCTTGGCTTAAGGGCATGCCATAAAACAAAGCCCTTGAAATTGATGTTCCTGAATTTGCAAATGGAACTCTAAACATATGTGATATTTCCCCCTTAATATCCGGCTAACTAACATAGGTGTTTGTGTTTAATGACTGTTTATATCTTACATTTAATCCTCAAGGCATGTCAATCCTGCAGAGTGACTAAATTAAAAAGCAGATTCCTGAAATGTTGTAATACTGTGGCAGTTCTCTGACAGTAAAGGGTCATTCTCTAAACCTGTTACTTGTTTTATATTACCAAAAGTGTGTGTGTGTATTCACATCTTGCCTTCAGAAGTTGATGTCTGCTATATATATTTTATTTTTAGAATTAAGTAGTCATTTCAGGTGTGTTAAAGTAGAAGGCAGTGGATGGTTTTCAGGGTGTGGTAGCTCTCTGAAGTTGCATGTTCTTGTATGGGGAGGCACAGGACTCATCATTCTCTAGAATTTAGGAAAGCAAAATATTAAAATCAGAAGCCCAGTTTTCTTAGGATTAAATAGTACAGGGAACCAGTTCCTGGATTCCTCGGACTTATGCTGACTAAGTAGTAGAGAGTTTCGCCCTCTCCCTGCAAAGGTGCAGTAAAAAAACTAAGGTTATTTTTATCACATTATTGTCTTTCCTCCCAAACAGACATAAATTCAGGGTTTCAAAATGAATGTTTTATTTCCTCTCTTTCTGTTTTTGTTCCAAGAGCCACACATACCTGTTTATTCAATAGCAACACGATTGCTCGATGCTCTAAGGTTAAAACTAGGAGAGAAGAACACAGGCTGGATATGGAGAGTAGGTACCTTTAGAGAAATCCAACCAGTCTTTGGAGATTTGAGTGTTTCATCAGCAAAGATACTGACAGGTGGTACTGATGATGGGAAATACTTCCAGTGAGGAGCTGCATTCCTCTTGCCTCTTGTATATACCTGTGGATTGAGAAATGACCTATTATATGATACATCTTTCCAAGCATGTCACATATATTGACAATATAATAGAAGTTTCCCCCAGATTAACCTTCCTCAAATCTATGAAGGAAATCACTGAGATATCACTGTTAAAGTTTAATGCCTTGTCTGTTAGGATAAAAATCAGAAGGGGTTTAGTTGGAGACTGTAGGCCATACAACCAAGCCAGCTAACCATGGCCTGCCTTTTAGTGATTATTCTATGTCTACACATAATGAAAATATGATTGACTTTACCTCGAAATACAACTTAAGATTTAGTAGACATTCTGGAGGCACACATCTTATTTTCCATCCATTATATAGTACAGCTACCCCTCTATAGAAGCTTAAGATAGATGACTGCTAAGGGTATCTGAAGGAAGGTGGTATCTATTGTATTTCAGCCAGGAGCATCGGATGGTGTACAAAGGGAGGAGAAATAACAGGCAATATATAATTGTATTATTTAGAGATACTGAATCCTACAAAAGGGTTTTTTTTTCTTTTTCTTTTTTCCTGACACAGTGATTTAATAATAGTCCTGGCGTTTGTAGCTCCAGCTGTTCACGCTGTGTGCTGATAAGACCAGAGCTTGAAGACACATTGCAGCAATGGCTTTCATATGGCTTTGTTTTAAGTGATGATGCTGCCAGCCAGTATTTCACGAAGCCAACTGTTTACTAAGTTTGGCAAGTTCAGGCAGCTTAACTCCTAAAGCACTGTGCTTAGAGACTAAGGTTCAGGTATGGGAGAGGGAGGGCCCCATTTATGCTGCAGCAGAGTTTTTCATGGCATTTTGCAGAGGTTGATTAAAAGAAAAAAGGGGGTTAGTTGAACATCTGAACCATGACAAGCCAAGGGCCCTGGGACATGTGACCCCTGTTCAGGCACATGCTTCTGCAGCACTCACTTTGCATCGATTTTAGAACTGAAAAACAAAATGTTCACTATTGGAAGTCTGTTTCAGAAATGAAAAAAGCTACCTGTCTTCTTTTAGTTTAGTCAGGATCTGAGCATAATGCAAACTGAGTTTTGCTTTCATATCAAAATACATTGATTGACCCTTTAGATATCCAACCTTGCTCTGCATGCATTAGGAAAGTTCAAGGCATTACTCCTCACCCCAGGAAACTTAGAGCCTGGTTAAGAAGACCAAATTCAAAGCAATTAAATAGCTCTATCATCCTGAGCATGTATCTGATTGCCAGATGCTACACTTTAACCATCAGTGTGCTGGTTCTTTGCCTATACTCCACAGTTTAGCTCTCTGCTTAGTTTCCTTAAACGCTGAAGAGAGCTGCCCTGTTTGGTGTCTCTGTTAGCTCTCAAATTCCTGCAGTATAACTACCAGTAGGCATGTCTGCATTTTGCCAAAACTGCAAGCTCCTCAATGGCAAGAGAGCTGGTGTTTTCTTAGTTGTATTCAAGTCCCTAGGCATAGTGCCTGGCACATAACAGATTATCATAAATTTATGTGGTTTAAAACTCTATTTCTGAGATGGGTAAGGTGAAACCAATTCATATTGGGTATATGTGCATATCTGTTTGTGTATATGCATATACACAAAAATGTGAATGAGTTGGATTAGGAAACTCCCTGTTTAACACAGAATTCCCTCCCGAAAATAGTTTTGTTAAGGATTTCCTTCTTTGGGACAAACTGCTACTTGTTTCCATGTTGTCAAATCAAGAGAAATGTCTAAGCACAACTTCTTCTTGGTCTACATGTTAAAATGTGGGCTGGAGGCTGAGGTCAGCAGCTTGAATTCTCAGACTTATTTAATTTTAGAATTTTAGAAATTAGTTGGTTCAGAAAATTAGTAGAAATTAGAGAGAGAGAACAAGCCATTATTATTATTCTGCATATGTATTGTTATAGGGGCTAATTTTATAAGTAAACCATGAAGAAAATGGAATAGAAATTAATACCAAGGTGGTAGACTCAGTTATTTGAACTTTATTTTTGTCAACTAAATTGTGAATTCTATAATAGAATTAGTAACCTCATCAGTTATTGAAAGACCCCCGAAGAGGCACTTTCGTAGAGGGAGACCCACACACCCAGGAATCAGCGAGGCCACGAACTGGATGCAAAAAACAAGAGGCTTTATTGGAGACGCGGGTACCCGGGGCGACTTAGCCTTTGTGTGGCTAAGCGCCCCGAGCCAAGGGAAAGGGGTCCTTATATAGGGAAAAAGGCGCAAGCTAGGAGCAGGGATTCTATTGGATAATTCTAATGAGGCATTATACAGAGCTATTCCCATTGGTCAATGTATATGAGGCGCTATACAGGGTTATTCAAATGAGGCAAAGTACAGAGTTATTCAAATGAGGTGAAACACAGAGTCTTTCAAATGAGGCGAAATACAGAATCATTTCCATTGGATGGTTCAAATGAGACACAGAGCCATTCCAGATCAGCATATTCTCAAGGTCTGGTGTCTGGTACAGCAGACTCAATTCCCCCCCCCTTCCTGATGGCTGACCTTGGGGGCGGAGACCTTGGGACGGAGTGTTTCTCTTCGGGCGGGGCGGGGGCTCAGGGGCAGGGCTCCAGGCCGGCTCACTCGGTGTTTGTTCTCGTGCCGACCCACCTGGTGCTCGCCCTCGTGCTCGTTCTCGGGCCTGCCCACCTGGTGCTCGTTGCTCGGCCCCAGCCCCGAGGCGCGGTGCCAGGCGGGGCGGGCCGGGGGCGCGAGCCCTGCCGGGGTGAAGGCTTGGGAGGCTCCGGCAGCTTCGGGGCAGGGGGCTCAGGGGCATTTCGAGCGGGTCTTTCATTATAACATTATACTTTTCTAATAAGTGTGTTCAAGGAATCGGGTTCATTTATTTCCCCCGTGCATCTAAAGTTGCTCTTTTCCAATGCTTCTTCTATTCCTTCTTTCTTAATAGGTTTTTCCAGTTTTGAATAATATAGAAGAAAATAAAAATACCTCTAGAATGTGGGTTAATTAGAGTGTGGGAGACATTTACAATTTTTTTTTTTTGTGGCAAAACACCAGTGAGTGTAGCGTTGTCACATTAGTGCTCTGGTCAGATCCGATTTGACAGTGCTGTTGTTTATTTAGATGTTGAGCTTTTCCTGAAGACCAAGATCCTGTACACTGATGATTTAGATTGTGGATGATCCTATAGTGTGTGTAACTAAAAGTATAATAACAAATAGAGAAGCTACAGAAACTCCAGTTGCCATTATTGACTTAAACCCCCAAGCTAATGACTTCTGGGTCCCAGGCCTGAGTTGCTAACCTTGATTAAAATGAAGTCTACTTTACATTTCATTCTTATGTCCTTAAACTTCATTGATGTCAATGAAGTTTTCCAGCTAAGACACCAGTAGTCTATGTGTATTTGACAAGTAAATAATAGAGATGAACTTTAAAAACAAACAAAACAAAACAACAAGCAAAACCTGAGCTTCCATGCAGAGGCAGCATCCTAAAATCCTGTCTACACACACACACACACACACACACACACACACACACACACACACACACACACGTGCGCACGCTAGCACATTCAATGAGACAGCTAACATTAAAATCTCAACTCTAAAGCCAAATATCTAGGTTTGTCTAAGTTTAAAGTCAAGGTTGAGAGCCATGGGGATTTTTGTTTCTTGTTGTTTGTTTTCTATTGTCTTCCATATGGACCTTCTGTGCTGAAGACATCTGCTAAACACCCCTGGTGTGGACTGAGAGGGTTAATGAAAGTTCTCCCTTGAGAAGCAGCAAGAGCCCAGCTTCTGAGACAAATAGAGAACTTTCTCTTTTTTTCCCCTGGAGCATGGCAATATTCATACAGATCTCTTCAGATGAGTTTTTTTTTTTTTTTCTTGAAACATAAATTCTTCTGAAGTGTGAGTTTCATTCTGGCTTCTGCTTTCAAAGAGAAGTTAGTCATAGAATGACATTGTACAGACATTAAACAAGACTTTTCTTTCTCAGGAGGGGGCCCCTTTCCTAATAGCCCTGTGCCGTAAAGTAGAATTCTGATGTAGATGAATCACATTTTAAAAGTCGCTACTGTGTGTGTTTTACGCTTGTGGAAACATGTAACATCCTCTTAAGCAGCGTGTGGCTTGTCACAGTGCAGCTTTTGATGTCTGATTAGGTGATCATGGGGACATCTGGAGTGAGTTAGGTTTGAAGTGACTATTTAGAAGCAATGGAGGACCCAAAGCCTTCTGACAGAGTTAAGCATTTTTTTTTCAATGATAAGTTTTTGCAATGTTTACCTGATTTTTTGAGCCTTCTCTCCAGGAAGATCTCCCTACTTTTTTTGGATGATTGGCATTTGTTGTGAAAAAACATAGTAAAGTAAAATGAAATCATAAAGGGTTATTGTCCTGCAAAGGAAATGGCCCCTAATACATCTAAAGTCAGAACTGGCTAACTTATTGCAGGGACAGATGTCTGTATTTCCTCTGAATTTAATTTCAGTCACTGCCAATCAAACCAGCCTTTGTCATGTTATCATATAGATAAAATGTATTTGACATTCAGCTCCATTCTTACAATTATCCAAAGAAAAGTAAGCAGGCATGGAAGCAGCTAATACTGTTTAGATTAGTACTGTATGTTGAGAGAGCTCATTTGAGAGCTTACTCATTAATATGGTCAAAACTGTATTTATGGAATCTCAAAATATGAGCACTGTGTAGAGATTATGTAATTTCCATAGGGGCTCCTTACCCCAAATGTTTGGGATGAAAAGTGTTTGGGATTTGGAATGATTCTGCATTTGAAATATTTTCGCATATACCATGAGACATCCTGAAGACTAGGCCTAATACTAAACCTGAAACTTATTTATTTCCTAAGCATCTTACATACACAACTTGGGCCAATTTTACATAATATTTTTCACAATCTGCTTTTTTGCTCTTGCTTATCAGAGGAATTGAGGTATGGGTGTTTCCACTTGGATTGTCAGGTTAGAGGTGCTCTGTCAATAAGGCACAGCTCCTTATTTAGTCATGAATAAAACTATTATTTTATTATGCATCTATAACAGGTGTATGTGCACATGCTCGCGCACATGCGCGCGCGCACACACATACACACACACAGAGATCTTTTGCCTTAAATTCTCTGAACTTTTCAGATGCTTCCAGAATCTCTATTACATTTCTTTTTATTTAAATTAGAAAGAAGCTTGTTTTACATGTCATCCCAGTTTCCTCTCCCTCCCCACCTCCCCTATAACCCCTATCCCATCCCATTTCTGCTTCCCAGGGAGGATGATGCCTTCCATGGGGGAATCTTCAAAGTCTGTCATCATTTGGAGCAGGGCCTAGGCCCTCCCCCTTGTGTCTAAGCTGAGAGAGCATTCCTCTATGGGGAATGGGCTTCCAAAATCCATTCGTATACTAGGGTATTACCAGAGGCCCCACAGATTGCCCAGGTCTCCTAGCTGACACCCACATTCAGGGGGCCTGGATCAGTCCTATGCTCGTTTCCCAGCTATCAGTCTGGGGTCCATGAGCTCCCCTTGTTCAGGTCAGCTATTTCTGTGGGTTTCACCAGCCTGGTCTTGACCCCTTTGCTCATCACTTCTCCCTCTCTGTAACTGGATTCCAGGAGTTCAGTTCAGCGTTTAGCTGTGGGTGTCTGCTTCTGCTTCCATTAGCTACTGGATGAAGGCTCTAGGATGGCATATAAGGTAGTCATCAATCTCATTATCAGGGGAGGGCATTTAAGGTAGTCTCTCCACTATTGCTTAGATTGTTAGTTGGGGTCATCGTTGTAGATCTCAGGACATTTCCCTAGTGACAGATTTCTCTTTAAACCTATAATGGCTCCCTCTATTATGGTATCTCTTATCTTTCTTTCCTCTATTCTTCTTCCCCAGACTCAAACTTACATTTCTTATTATGACCTTCTGTGAAAACTTTCCTTTTGATGTCACAGAAAGATGTACATACTGTTCATCTTCTTTGGAATTTTAAGCCTTCATGTTAGGGTTTTAAGTGCACACCTGTGCCTCCATGATCACTACCTCTAGAGTTCTTCATTGTACAAAACTGAATACTGTAGCCAGTAGACAATGATTCATGATCCCAACCAGCCCCTCACAATCACAATTTAGCTTTTTTTTCTCTTTCTAATTTTGGAAGCTAATTTGGAAGCCAATTCTAATTTCTAATCTTTGGAAGCTTATGGAAGTAGAATTGTGCAATAACTGTCTTTGTTTGACTAGCTAATTTTACTAAGCATGCTGTCCTCAAGCTACATGTGTCCTGTAGCATGTGTCTGCACAACTTCCCTGTCTGAAGCTAAATAGTATCCTATTGTTTGTGTATACTATATTTAGAGGATTCTGTTGATGGAGATTAGGTCATTTCTAACTTTGCCAATTGAGTATATAGTGCTGCTATGGACATGTGTGTATCATATTGAAGTCCTTGTCTGTAAATGACTATGATAGAACAGCACATACCTGCACTCCCCAAATGTGGGGAGCTGAACCAAGAGTCTCAAACAACAATTTCAAAAGCAACCTATATGCATCCATCCATATTCACAAATGAGGTCCCATTTTTCACTCTTTCTCCTTCTAAACAGAAATAGAATGTCTAGATCATATTGTTATTCTGTTCATTCTTATTATTCTTTTTATGATACTATTATTCCAATTTTCACTTTTAAAGAAATTATTTTCCTCAGACAGAAAACATTTTACTTTCTGATGTTTTTGGAAGTAGCCATCCTAATGAGTAAGATATTATGGTTTTTTATTTGCTCTTGCATACAACTAATGATGTTGAGCATCTGCTGAAATGCTTCATGGTCATTTACATATCTTTGGTCTTTATAAGTCTTTTAGCAGAGTTTAAGTAGGGTTCCCTGCTTTCATTGTTGAGTGTGCCCTATAGACTCTGAATATTAACTCATAATCAGGTATATGGTTTATTGATTTTTACTTTATTGATTGTATTTTAGGGGAAAAACAGAAGTTTTTTGAAAAATTGTCATGAAATTCAGGTTTTATTTTTTTTTCTTTTTTTCCTATGTCTTTGATACTGGAGAATGATTAACTAATCATATATTACTTCTAATATGAAGATTTTTCTCTGCATTTTCATGTAATGGTATTATAATATTGGCTAATTCATTTAGGACTTTGACCCATTTTTAGTTAATTTTTATAAATGGTGTTATATAAAGACCAAACTTCACTGTTTTGCACATCAATATTCAGTTTTCTCAATATCCTTTGATAAAAAGACTATTACTTGCCAAAGAGAAAGAATCCTAAAATGTATATTAAATCATATGGAGGAAAAAATATGAACTATGCTTGTAAGAGACTAAAACAATTCAGTAGCAAAACTTAATAATAAAGTAAACGTTTAAAAATAAGCAATAGTCCTGAATAGACATTTCCCAAGAGAAGACTTAGATGGACAAGATGGAAACATACATGAGAAGATGATCAAGAGGCTACAGAGATGGCTCAGTTGCTAAGAGTGGACACTGCTCTTCCATAATCCAATGCCCAGCACCCTCTGGTCAGCTCACATCCAGTTTCAGGGTCTCTAATGCCTTCTTTTGGCCTCTCCAGATACATGCTGGCATGTGGTGCACATCTGATACATGCACATAAATCATGCACATAATATAAAATAAATAAATCTTAAAAGAGAAACAAAAGATGATCAACATAATAAATCATCAGAGAAATGCAAATTAAAACTACAGTGAGGTATTGCTACAATCTAGAATGGCACACTCCTATAATTCTAGCACTTGGAGGCCGAGGTAAGCACAGGAGTTCAGGGCTGGGCTATACAATGAGACTCAATGAGATGCTATGAAAAGGAGGAAGAGAAGGAGGAGTAAGAGGGCACCAGTGAAGATGTGAAGAAATACTTACATTATTAGTAGAAATATCAATTAGTATGGTCATTATGAAAAACATTATGGTGGTTTCTTTAGCAACTAAAGCTAAGCTTTTAGATAAACCAGAAATACCCAAAGGAAACAAAAGCAATAACTTAAGAGTCATATACATCCCCAAGTAGCTCAGAAACAGAAACAACCTAAGTTAGCCAGTTAAACACAGCTGCCCTGGCAGCTAAGACAGGAAAATCACAATTTCAAGCCCTGCTTATGCTACAAAGTGAGACCAAGTCCAGGCTGAGAATACAACTGAGTAGGAGAATGTTTGCCTAGCATGCATCAGGCCCCAGGTTCACTCTTTAGTACTGAAGGACAGACAGATAAAAACAGAGTGATTTGCTTGTTCTAGGTGTCTAGCTAATTGCTAGCACACCTATCTAGCATGCTTAGTACCCAAGGTTTAATTCCCAGTATTGCCCAAGACAATATCCTAAATTTCCATTAACTGAACAAAGAAACTGCTGATGTCTGTGTGCAATGAAAAACTATGCAAACACAAAAGTATTAAAATCCTCTCATTTGTGACAACATTGATAGGAGTCAAGTTGTTAAGTGAAAGAAGCCAAGTACTACTTGACCTCAGTAGTATTAGGAGCCTAAAATAGTTAAGAGTGGTAGGTACTAAATGCTGAGGCAGAGGGAAAGAGGGAGGCTGAGCTGAGGAAATGTTATTCAAGAAGTACCAAGTTGTAGTTACATAGGGGTTGGAAGTCTCCATGTTCTTTTGCATAATGGGATGACTATAGACAATGGTGATTTCATTAATCTGGAAAAGAATATTTTGAGCTTTGCATTATAAACCAAAAAAGCATGAGAAAACATGCCAGAACATTTTGTTGTCTAATTTCAGGTGTTCTACTAAGCATTGACTCTAACAAAAGGACATGAGGAACCCCTTGTGTGTCACCCTCTATTTTCCATATACACATGTTTTTCTGTGCCTTTGCTCAACTATTGGCTGAATAACCAATATTGATTTCCCTGTTCTGACAGTGAATGCTTCTAGATTTACTTCACAACCAAATGCAGCACTGGTTTTTGCCCACCTCTCTGCCGCTCTTGATTCTCTTCACTCTAAGTTACTGTCTTGTCCATTCTTTCCACTATGAATCTTCCTCTCTATGCCCTGAGCTCCCCCTTGTACTGCATTTCTTACATATTCGAGACATAATCCTGTGGCTAAAGAACGTAATTCTATGTTCATTTCAGTTGTTGAAATTATTACATTCAGGTGTTCCTTGATATACAATAGTATTATAAGTCAGTTAACCCATGATGAATTGAAGATATTGTCAGGTAAAATACACTTAATACACTGAACTTCAGAATTTGATGGTTTAGTCCAGTATACCTTGAACACACTCAAAGATTCCCATTGGCCTACTGTTGAAGTTATGTAACACTAATTCCATAACACGCTTTTGAGTATTTCATGTATTTGGTTGGATGGCTGTAATCCCACAAAGTGATTATAATGCTGTGAAACAGAGAGTATAAGCTGTTTCCATCCAGGTCTGCAACAGACAAAGCTAGAGCTTGCCACCCTGCTCAGGAAACAATCACAGCCTGTGCCACTAGGAACACAGTTCAAAGGTTATTGTCAAATACTTTTCTCTTTCACAATGCCACATTTTTTTTAAGTGGAACTTGCATAAGTTAGGAAGCATCTGTATCCCCCAGTCTATTATTCTACTCCATAAAAAGTTCCATTTCATGCCATGGCTTTAGAGATGAAGCATCTAGTCTGAGACAAGTGAATTCATTTGCCTGAGTAGCATCACTGACAACTAGCATCAGTAGGATTTGCCTTCAAATTGCCTTCATCTGCACTACAGGCTTTTACCTTCTATCACTAAGAGCAGATATTACCTTAGAAGTACCATTTTCCTCCCCATGATAGAGCCGTTGTTCAAATGCATTGGGAAATCTTCATTTGAAGCTGCCTTCAAAGCTAGTTAAAAAAATAAAAAAAACTTTATTTTCATTTTTCTATGGTTACACTTCATTTTTCTTCCAAAAATGGTATTGTTCTAGCCTAGTAGAGGCCAGAGCTTGCATTGTAGAGCTAGTCTCAAATGACTGCAATGTTTACACAGTTCGGATACCCCTGAGAAGTTCTAACTACCACAAAAGCATGGGAGACAGACGTTAAACACATTTGTGGAAAAAGACTCAGATGTACTTAAAGCACCAGAGTTTTATAGCCATTCGTTCTTTGTTTATGGAATTGTCTGGTGGTTAAGACAAGCAGGTCTGATCCCTGACTCATCCACTGGCTCATTGCCAGGCTAAGCAAGTATAATTTTGTACTCTATCTGGAAGGAGAAGATTGTCTTCCATCTTGGTCACAGTGGAATTTTGAGGTTAATGCCTTTTATCTTGAGTGCAGCGTTTAACAGACTGTGGGTGTTTAATATATGTTAATAATAGTGATAATAATGAATGTTGATAATTAAAGGTCTTTTATAATTACTAAATTTCTAATGTGTGTTAAATATAATTAAAGGGAAATTATTTAAATTAATATGCATGTCTACAAAAACTGGAGCTAGCCACAGCTTTTATTTTTAGCTTCTTATATAGCATCGTGAATGTGAATCCAGGATTAAGAAATCCAGTGATAATGGCAACCTCACCAGGGTCATGTACAGAGAGAGAAACCATGTCTGGTCTGATTCTAGAAATGAAAACAGCATCTTTTTGAGCTGAGAAGCTTTGTGAATGGGAAGCCACAATGGAAGTTTGCAGTTGGAACTTAGCAACATGAAGCTGTGCGTCCAGCATCATCCATAGCTTTTCTCTCTGCAGTTATGCTCCTGTGTTCTACCCAAGGAAGGAAAGGGCTTACCATCCCAGAAAAAGGAAACAAAGCCATTAAACAAGTAGTTGGGATACTGTATTAGTAAACAATGACCCTGAGATTTAGCATGGAGATTGATTCTCTGAGCGCAAATGAACCCATGTTACATAGGATTGTTGCTCTATAAGACACTGGAGCAACAGAGCTGACATACTGAGAGGAGCCACAGGCTGGCATGGCTAAGAGCTTGTGTGCTCTGTGTGAGGGCCTGATGCAAATGGAGTCCTGGTACTTCTATCAGATTAGTCTTCCTGTTTCATTCCCCTTGATTTTGTTTTGCTTTTGTCCGAAAACTGCATGCTATAACTGCAGTTAGATCAGAGGGTTGGGCTAGGAAACAAATGAAGTATTACTTATAAAACTGTTAGGATGTATGGCATCAGTGTGTTGGATATGCAGTATACATGACGGAGGTGACGTCTAGGATAAAGTAGACAATGGAGGTAGCTAGCAAGTTATACTCTCTTAAAGCTGAAATTAACCAGGCTTGGTTTTACTTTAAGCAAGGAATAGCGCATGTCTAGAAAAAAATATGAATTGTGAAGTCAATCACTGAATATATGTTGAGTGTCTTTGTTTACAGAGTCCTTTATGAACTCTAATCATTTGAAAATGAAAGGTACCCATCTGAAGACCAAGCATCATGGCAATACTGGAGCTGCAACAGTGAACGTTTCTTTCTTAAGGTGAAATGATGCTCTTCCTTGTAAATATTTTCCATAGAAAACCTAGAAGGAAACAGAGCAGAAGTATATTTAGCAATGGGGTGATATCTAATGGTCCTAACCCACTGTCCATCAAATCCCAAAGCTTTCAAAAAGTTCTCTGCCCTTCTGCATTCCCCTTAGTTGGGCCTCCCACTCTAGCTGTGTTTGTCTGTGTCACAGATACCTCCTCCTCTTCAAAGACAAGGCTGGGGTACTTTCTCCTTTTATCCTTTGATACACACCATCACAAGTGCACTCCTTCTTGGGAAGACTTTTAAAGAAATATGTGATATGTTTGTTGAAAACATGATGAAATACATCCTTAGGGGAATTCAAATTTAATGTGACACCAAGTATCAGAGGTCCTGAGTCAGAAAGCAATGTTAGTTCCTTGCTTCAGGCAGGCTCTGCAGTGCTCCCATATGGAGCCAAATATTTCATTTTAACTTCCTACTGCCAGTCAAGCCCTTCCCTTTCAATGGGAGTGGCCAGTCAAGACCAGTGAGACCACAACTTTTGTCAATGTCTGTGTGTCTTCTTCCTTTCTCTACAGTGGAAGTGTACCAAGGCTAGAAAGTATTTTTGTCACCTCTGTCGCTCAACACTTAGTGTATGGCAGATATTTAATAAGTGATAACTGATTGAATACCTGGATTGAATGACAAAAACAAGCAATTGGTCACTGTAGGGAAGGAATGGAAAAAATAACAAGTTGCCAGATCCTAACATGAAGATGATTTTTGTAGAGAAAAGACTTTAAAGGCAGTATTTAAATAAAGAATGAAGGGTTTCTAAAGATAATGTATAAGTTGCTTTGGTGTGACTGCTGTGTCTTTAATTTTAATTAAAACAAAAAATAATGGGTTTCTTTAGGATGCATTTACTCCTGTATATCACATACATTTCCCTAGTTTCACCCCTACCTCTTCTCATTTGTGTAGCCTCTGTGGAAACTCTTCCTCCACCCACATAGCCCATCTTTCTCCCTCTATTTCATATACATTCCAGAGTCCTCATTGAGAAAGAACATGAAATATTCATCTTTCCTCCAAGCAATAGTGGAGAGGGTGCCTGAACTGGCCATCTACTGTAATCAGATTGGTGACTATCCTAATCGTCATCAAAGAACCTTCATCCAGTAACTGATGGAAGTAAATGCAGAGATTCACAGCCAAGCATTGGACTGAGCTCTGGGAGTCCAGCTGAAGAGAGGGAGGAGGGATTATGTGAGCAAGGGGGATCAAGATCATGAGAGGGAAACCCACAGAAACAGCTGTTCCAAACTTGTGGGAGCTCATGGACTCTGAACCAACAGTTAGGAAGCCTGCATGGGACCAACCTAGGCTCTATGCATGTGTGTGACAGTTTTGTTGCTTGGTCTATTTGTAAGGCTCCTAGCAGTGAGATCAGGACCTACCCCTGACCCTTAACTGGATTTTGGGAACCTGTTCCCCATTCTGGATTACCTCACCTAGCCTTGATGCATGGGGAGGAGCTCGGGCCTACCTCAACTTGATATGCCATCGTTTGTTTTGTTCAAACCATGGGAGGCTTGCCCCTTTCTGAATGAGACAAGGAGTGGGTGGGGAGGACTATATGGGAGTCAGGGGGAGGAAACAAGAGGAAAGGAGGAAGGGAAAACTGAGGTTTGTATATAAAATAAATGGGAAAATGTTAATTAAATAAAAAAGAAATATTTATCTTTCTGAAATTGTCATATTTTGATCTCCATTTTCACCCATTTTAGCACAAATGACATAATTTCATTTTATATGTCTAAATAAAACTCATTATTCCTATTTACCTCCATTTCTTTTTCTGTTCATCAATTGACTGGTATCTAGGCTGATTTAATGTCTTGGCTAGTCTCAATAATGCCATGGTAAACATGGATTGGCTGATAGCTCTGTGGTGTTCTATATGGCTGAAACATATGGTAGATCTATTTTTAATTCTTAAATAAATGTATATATGGATTTCCATAGTAGCCACTAATTTGCATTCCCATCACAATGTATAAGAGTTCCCCTTTCCCTCTCTTCTTTCCAGAATATATTTTGCCATAAGATATGGATATTTTATTACAGCTCAGCGAAAACAGTAGAGAGAAAAGCACATGCTTCTATACACCATTCTAAGTTAACTGACAAGAACTGGGAAAACTGAAGCAGATATTATCTATAAATATGTATATGTGTATGCATATTTTCAGGTTTTAGTTTTACTGACATTTATATCTTTATTTTATTTTGCTTTCTAATAAATTCCTTTACAAGTCATAAAATGTACTACTAGTACTTCTACCTCAGTTGCCTCACCAATGGCTTAATATTACTTGTGTTGCATTCATTAATTTGTGTTTTAGCGGATTGTATCATTGGCCAGGCTGTTTATTTGAAAATGTCATGGAAAAAATATCAAGTCATGCTCTGCCAATTACCCAGTCCTTACATGATTTTTCAACATTGTTTGCATCTTGGTACATCCTGCGGTTCTCTGTGCAGGCTCCCTTTTCCATCTGCTTCAGCTTCTAGTGCTAGCCATATCTTTATCTTCTGGATAAGACTGCCCGTGATCCATGAGAGACATGTCAGGTATTAACTGTGTAGGACATAAGGTGGATTCTGATTTCATCTTTGTCACAGAAGCAAGTTCTTTTGGCAAGATACTGGAGGTTTCAGCACAGGCATTTGGGCATGGACTTCATGACACATTCCTACCTTCATGTCTAGCTTTGGTTCAGGGAATGAGTCTTTTTTACTGCTTTTTTTTTTCCCACAATGACTTAATGGCTTGATGAATTTGCTGGCTTGTAGCATATGCGGAATTCTTATCATTTGTTATCTTACTTATAGTCATTCTTACTGGGGTAATAATGAATCTCAATGTACTCTTGATTTTCATTTCTATGGCATCTAATCATTTTTAACATTTTTCATAGTTATTGGCCATCTGTATATCTTTTGAGAGCTTCCATTCAGTTCTTTTGCCCATTTATTGATTGGATATTGACAAGAAATAATTGAGTTCTTTTTTATTTAATTCTTGAATTTTCTCATAACTTCTATGATTCACATTTAAATTATGGCAAATGAACTTCAAGAATTCCAGCATGAAATTTATTTATCTGTATCATAGAACAGGCTTAGTTCTGTAAAAGCATTTTGTAAATTCTTCATCCAAACTCTACCTGCCCAAGTCATTTTCTGGCATCTTTCACTTAGTATGTGTAGGTATGGGTGAGGAGGGAGTTGTTTGGCAGTTATAGTAGAGTTTTATTTTTTGCTTGTGATCAATATTTTCTTACTGACTTGCAAGTGTATATAATATGATTTAATTGTCAGTGGGTATTGAGGATAATAATTATAAAGTTTACCACCATGACCAATGTCAAAATCTGAGCTTTACTGAACCTGAGCCTCTTCTAATGACTGCATAAACCAGTAGTCTTTGTACCAGAATATCGTATCCAACATAGTAATATGAAAATAATTTGTTTCTGCAATCAAAAACATTCATTATATCATATATAAACTATTTTCTATAAAATAACAAGAACAATTAACTCTTTATAGGGTCCTCTGTTTCCATCCTTTCCTGGTTTGCCACTAATGGTTTCAGTGATAGTTTGGGAAATTACACCATGTCCTTTTCTCCTGTGATTGAATCCTTGTGATAGACACCAGTATGTGATTTTTATCTACCAAGAATACTTTAATTGATTACTGTGTTTTTATTTATATATATATATATATATATATATATATATATACTGAATTACCAAACTGATTCTTCTTTATTTACAATACATAGTAATTTTCAAATAAATTACCCAACAAGAACAGATGAAATTAAATATACTAAAATCATGAGTTGAGGCATCAGTCACAAAGTAAAAATCCCATAATCTAATTGAAGAAAAACTTTTCATAGTTTTAATTTCTTGTTAACTCATTTCCCACTGAGAGCCATTTTAGAAAAGTATTTCTTTCTTGGGCTCTCATAGTATCTACCCAGTTTTGACTGTGGGCTTTATAAACCTCCCATCCATAAGTTTGGGTTAATTTTGCAGCTGGGATCATGATGACTTTCTTCATTTAACAATTAGTTATCAGTAGCTCACTTCATGCCTGAAACTATGGCTTTTTCTGGGCATTAGAAGATGACTAGAAACATGGTTCTGCCCCAGGGGAACTGTCTTTTATAGGTTTCCCTTCCATTTCTGTAAAAGTCATACAGTATAGCAGCGTCAGGATTTCTTTGCTCAAGGAAAATCTATGAAACACTGAAAGGGGAATTTGAAGTAATTTGTGAGGAGAAAATTTCTTTTCAGAAATGCTAAGCCTTCAAGGATGACTAGAAGGCCAACAGGCCAAATCATGAGAAAATACATTTTAGCTGGAAGACAAAGAGTGATAAGTAATAAAGACAGTAATGTGAGGAAATAGTATGGTTTCTCAGATAATTACAAATCCTTAAGTCATATCGAGAGAGTAAGAGATGGAGAGCCAAACCATAGAGGGTCAGAGGCAGAAAATATAGGAGTTGGACTTTAAATTATATGAAGGATCATTGAAGAGTTTTTAAATGAAAAGGCTACAGTTTAAACTCTGCAAAGACAAAAAGGACAGGTAAAAGCAGGAGTTTGTTATGAGTCAAGGTAGAGATGAAATAAATTCATTTGTCCATGTAAACTGGGACATTGATTGAATAGTAATTCCAAACCACCCATCTCAATACTTAATTTGCATCAGTAACTATCTTCAACTCAACTTTGCAGAGTTCATTTTTATTTTATAGATAAAGAAGAGAGGTATATAGAGATGAAGAAATTAGACCTCAGGGATTTGAGGCCCATAGCTACAAAGTAGCAGGAATATAGTTAGAAAATGTAGATATTTGGGCTGCAGGTGTTGCTCACTGGTTGAGACCTTGCTGAGTATGTTGGAGGAATTGTGTTCAATCCAAGCCAAACACACGAGAGAGAGAGAGAGAGAGAGAGAGAGAGAGAGAGAGAGAGAGAGAGAGAGAGAGAGACAGAGACAGAGAGACAGAGAGAGACAGAGACAGAGACAGAGAGACAGAGACACACAGAGAGACAGAGACAGAGAGACAGACAGAGACAGCAAGAGAACAAGTCAGTTAGTCAGGTAGATGAGTGTTCTACCATCTGATATACAGATCAGTATGTAGACAAAGGTGCTTAGAAATCAAAGAAACTACTCTCTAAGCCTTGAAGTCATTGATAATCTTGTAAGAGCAATTTCAGTGGATGGAAATGAGGTAATAACTCGTACTGTTGGCAGGAAGGCAATTGGAGGCAAAGCATTGCTAACAGCCCCCATGGAACTCAAGCCACAGAGAATATACAGAGTTAGCCAGTAACATCTGAAGAAATATTAATTTCAAGATACAAAAGTACAATTAAAATAATTCAGTTAAAAATTTGGGTGCATTGTTCTTTAGTGGTTCATTTTAATCTAGACCAATTTTGAATATCTCCATTCTAGGAAATGAGAGATGACAGTTATCTTAGTTGGGCTTTCTATTGCTATAGAGACATGATCACGGCAACTCTTATAAAGGAAAAACATTGCATTGGGGAAGTGGCTTACATTTTCAGAAGTTTAGTCTGTTATCATCATAGTGTGACATGGGGCCATGCAGGTATACATGGTAGTGGAGAAAGAGCTGAGAATTCTACATTTTGATCTAAAGTGAACTCAACTAGGCATAGCTTGAACATAAGAGACCTCAAAGTCGACCCCTACAGTGACACACTTCCCCCAACAAGGGCACACCTACTTCAAAATGCCACACCTCCTTATAGTGCGACACTCCCCATGAGCTTATGGAGGCCAATAACATTCAAACTACCAGAGAAGTAGACAGGTACTTGCCTCTGCCTCATTCTTTCACATATTTTTATCATGCTTACCTATAGAGCAGTTTCCCCAGCACAGAGAAACAAGTAAACTGCCAATGTCCCTGGTTTTTCTCATCTGCCAAGATTAGCTGTTTGTTTTACTTTCATTTTGGGTAATGTTGTTTGTCTTGGGGATTTCATTTGGGTATTGTTGGCTCAGGTTTGGCTACTTTCATTCAGCTATGGCAAAGGAAAGAGAAGGAATTCATCTGTAGACACCTGATATATGATGGGAGGTAGAAGAAGTGTAGCTTCCAGACTGAGTAAGACTGGGCAGCCAATCTCATACAAATGTACCCTGAAACAGAGTTAAGCAGGAATAGTCAGCAGTGGCAGTGAATGAATGATGCAAATTCCAGAAAGAATTTGGTGATGGGCAGGTGGAGGGAGCTTCAAGGTGAGACACAGCTGCATTTGATGAGCATGGTTAATCAGTGAGCAAATTCTTGCCACAAGGATGTTGGACATCATTATGTCTTTCTGGACCAAGTAGAATTGTGAAGTTACTGCTTTTCAAAGAGCCACAGAAAGACCCTTGCCTATAAAACCAAAGGAACTTAAGAGAACATAAGTATGCTATAACCTAGTCTGTTGAGTCATAGTATTTAAGAACAGGGTTCAAAAAATCTGCATCTTGAAACAAGATCTCCTTGTGGAAAATTTCCAAGACATGAGAGCTTGGTACCAAATCAAATTATAAAGAATGGCTAAGCCCAACTGTCAACAAGCTGCTTGGAAACAGGGCAGGCTCAGTTACTTCTCTGTTGGTTCATCCATAATCCCCAAAGTAGCATCTTCATGTATGCATTCAAAAATGCTGCACAGAGAATGAAAAGACTGTGATATATTTAACATATTAGTAAATAACCCTGGAGTTGTGAAAAACAAGTTATCAGTGTCATTGTGTGTGATATTTCACAGGTGTAAAAGTCAAATGTCAAACCCAACCCCTCCAACTAGAGGAATACAAAGAAGACATGAAAATTCTGTTTAAAATGAAGGCGATGAAACACTAATGATTTTTGTCACTGATGTTAACGAAGTCTTGACATGATGTATGACTTAAACCACAAGCATGTATCTTTATTTGCTCCCACTCAATAAATCATATTCATCAGCAGCCACATTGTGGGGCTTGATGAACTCTCTACGACAACAACCAAGGAAACAAACCAACTTCCTAGGAAAGGGAATATGTCTTGGGCTATAGAGCAGTGTTAACTGACACATGCTCCCTTGAGTTCATCTCTCTTAAGTAACTGACACTGTCCAAATGCAGGCATAGTTAAAGTCTCAGCACCCTGCCATGCTGATCCCATGCATGGCAGTCTGTTCTCATTCAGCAGAGGCACTAATCTTAATCTGATTGTGTCTGAGCAGAACAAACAGCCCTTTCAGCATTTCACTGTCTGGCAGGAGTCCCAACATTTAGCAGAGTGGTTAATAGCAAGCATGAAGAAAAAGTTTTCTGGTACAGGTGTCAATGTACTTGTTTTTTCCAAGAAAGCTTGCAATATTCCAACTCTCCTGAAATGCTGTACTGATTGAGGAATTCCTGAAGCATGAAACTCTCCACCACAGATAACTCTTGTTATTTCTCCCTGAGTTACTACAGTGTATTCAACAGCAACAACGGTGTAACTGAAGTTCACACAGGAGAGAACCACCTTCCCATCCAAGCTGAGAAACTGGAGTGCATGGCCTTGGAGGTGCTGTTTAATTACTAGACAGAGTTTCCGCATCTGGGAGATGGGAAGCTGTAACTAGGATAAGAATGCCCGTGTGTTAACCGGCCTGATTACAAACAGGTCCAGCCTATTGAGTATCTTCAGAGAACTTTATTCTGCCAGCAACACATCTATGCTTACCTTCTCATTTTTAAGTGTTCCCCTACTTCCAGATCATCTCCTTTAAATAACTGGTTTTTCACTTTTTCCTTTGTTTTTGCTTTTCTGTTTCTAGCTACAGGGTTTCTATGTGTAGCCCTGGCTGCCCTAGAACTAGCTCTGTAAACCTAGGCTGGCCTTGAACTCATAGAGATCCACCTACCTCTGCCTCCCTACTTCCAGGATAAAAGTCATGTGCCACCACTGCCAAGCTTTATTTTTATTCTTTCATTGTCTCTCTTTGAGTGTCTATATATGGTACTTGGGATTGAAGCTAGGGCATCCCACATGCTAGGTAAAAGTGATCAACCACTGAATTGTTTACACAGCCTTCTCTCTGCATTTTTATTTTGAGACAAGGTCTTACCAGGTTTCCAGGCAGACCTTGAATCCTCAGTCTCCAAAGGGTTGAGCTCACAGGGTTGCACTAGCAGTCTTAGCTCATTATCTCTTCCAAGTGGCAAAAATACAGGAGAAAGGTTAAAATGACTTGGAGTGGCTTCCAATAAGTGGAATGTAGTTTACAAGCCCAGGCTTCTAACAGGAAGAAAAATAAAGGGATCTCTAGTGGAAAGCAACACACAGCCACAGCACACAGGATTTCCAGTACTGTTACTCCAGAAGTTGAGACAGGAGAATTGTGAGTTGGAGGTCAGCCTTGGCTACAGGATGAGCTCAGATATCTAAATGGGAAGAAAGAAAGGGAAGGAGGGGGGAAGGGAGGGAGGGAGGGAGGAAGGGAGGGGGAGGGGAGGGAGAAAAGTTTTTGTCTGGCTTTACTGCTGTGTTTTCTTGGCCTTATTTTTAATTCTACATGTTTTTGTTGTTCCTCTTACAGGCCTTGAAAATGCAGTGTCTAATCTGTTCTTGTCTTTTATCCTTCATTTTTATTAAAGATAGGTTTTTAAGTTGCAAGCATTTCTTATCATGTTTTATGTATTTAAGAAATGATTCTGCCATAAGTCATAATATTTCCCAATGTTATTTTCATGTTAACATTTTAAACTTAAGCCTTTAATGTTTTTACGTGTGTTTATGAGGTTTTTATTTTTATTTCACTGTTTGTTTGAGATTGAGTAATCAATTGTTGTAATGCTATTTAAAATATTTAATGCATCTTGTTTATTAAATATTATCCCTGCTTCCTTAGCAGGTAAATATCCCTTTACCACTGCATGGTAACTCATCAGCACTCTTCCTCAGCCCCAGTCTGTTTTGTGTTTCTATTTCAAAGTCATTCTTGCCCTTCTTGTACCTAAATTGAATTTTCTAAGATTAATCTTGGGACAGTGCTATGCATACGACTGAACTAGCTTTTTTTAGTTTTGATTACATTACCTTTGCTTATTCTTCAACAATTGTCTGCATGTATACAATTTATTTTCATCATATTCTTCCCCTATTACCCCACACCAACTCTTATTAGATCACCCCTATGCTCCTCTCAACTTCATGTCCCCTTATTTTGTAATAACTCAGTCTTATGAAATCCGTCCATTTGTAAGTGGATATGAGCACATCCATTGGAGTATGGTAAACCTACTATCGGCCACATCTCAATTGAAAACTTACTCTGCCACCCCCCCCCAAAAAAAGTATCCATTAACTGTCTGTGGCTTCTCAGCTGGTAGAGTATGTGACCCTCCCCCATCTGTTCTGGAATGTTGACTAGTTAGAGATAATGTGCTGGCAACCTCTGCTTCTGTGAGTTCCTGAATACAGTGGTCCTCTTATTTCAAGACAATGTTTCACTCCAGTCCTCCCATTCCTGAGCTCTAAATCTTTCTGTCTCCTCCTCCAATGTGTTTTTGAGCCTCGGGGCAGGATATATGATATAGATGTTTCATTTATGCTTGAACATTCCATAGACACTTATTCTCTGCACTTTGAACAGTTTTTATTTCTTGAGTTGTCCTTGTTTAGATCTGACATTAAAGACCTGTCTTGTAGGCTGTAGATAAACACAGTGTTTCCTGTTCACGATACATGTTCAGTCTAGGATTGCCTATTGTGAGAACACACCTCTTCAGTCTAGAACTGTGTGTGTGTGTGTCAGTTGTTTGTCTATATGGGAGGAAGGTGGACATACAAAAATTAGTTGTTTTGACTAGATGCAATTTGATATGTTGCCAATTTTTAAATGTCCACTGTCTATATTAAAATTTCTAATTGATCAGTATACCCTTAAGATTATTAAGATAATTTCTTCTTTATTATAACTCTGTTTTCCCGAGTCCTCCATATGGCTAATTGGTACATCTGTTTTTAGTTTTTCCTTTCTCAATCAATCTTAATAAAGATTTTTGCATATGATTAGATTTTACAATTTGCTTTCAGTAAAACACTCTTTTTACTGGTACCCTCCTTTCTTACTTTTGTAAAAGTTTATTAACTTTTACATTTATTTCCTCCTTTAAGTAGAAGAAGCATGAGTGTCTTGGTTCAAGGTTTTATTTGCTGTGAAGAAACACCATGACCACAACAACTCTTATAAAGAAAACATTTAATTGAGGGGGCTCAATTACAGTTTCAGTCCATTATCATCAGGGCCACAGCATGTCAGCATGCAGGCAGATGTCATGCTGGAGAAGCTGAGAGTCCTACATCTCACAGGCAACAGGAAATCAACTGATAGTCACATTGAGGGAAGCTTGAGCAACTGAGACCCCAGAGCCCACTCCCACAATGACATACTTCCTTCAACAAGGCCACACCTCCTAATACTGCCACTCCCTATGGGGACCATTTTCTTCCAAACCAACACAATGAGTTTTTTTTCTTTTGACCATCTTCTTGTTTCTTATATACAAAACCCATCTAAAGCTTCATTCTTAGACTCAAGATCTCTAATAGACAGCTACTACTATAGACATGCCCTATTATTTCTGATATGTGTCACATTCATTTGTCATTCATTTCTAAATGGGCAAATGCTTGAAAAATATGCTGGCTAGAACCAGAGCCCTCACTCTAAGAGAGAGGGACTACACTTGAACTCAGCCTCAAAAGGAGCAAGCAGCAGGCATTCCAAATTCCCATAGAGCTTAAGAAATCTTACAAGAAAGACTGACTTTACAGAGCACCTCAGCATACAAAGTATCTCTGTAGACTCTACACTGCCTGGCTCACAGCTTCTTGTTGATCCCTCATTGACAAAGTGACTCTCACACTCACCCTGCAGAGGAAGCAATAGTTCTTCCTCTGTCATGTGATGCCCACTTGAGTTGTATACAGCAGAACATACCCATCCCTCCACTATCTTCCCTGATGTCATTGGACAGATCAAGGAACCTTGAGATCTCTTCCTTTGTCCTGCCTCTTGGTTGAATTGGTCCTAATCCTCGTTATTAATTTATTCCCTGTGAAATAGGGAAGTCATCTTTGGTTGTGATGTCAGTTAGTGGTATCCACAAAAGACAAATGCAACATAGATATATACATACTTCCTGTCAGAATTTAAGCGTGAATCACAAACAATTTAAGTGTTTTCCTATATTATGACACTTATCATGCCCAGTGAAGCTAACAATACATTTATCTAATCCTTAATCCATATTCTAATTCCTCCAATTGCCTCCTCACTCTAGTTTTAAATGGGTGTTCATGCCAAGGTTAGATATTGCATCTGGTGGTTATCTATTTCTTTTATAGCTCTGTGATCTTGAGGCAGTTATGGACAATCAAGGTGTCCTTGACTAGGTCATTTTCGTGGATTTGACTGTTTTTTGTAGTCTTATTTGGATGCATCTCTAATCTCGGTATATTCATTTAACTTGAAGTTGCATCTGAAGGATTGTCTAAATTTAGCATTTTATCATGATTACATCATAGGTGACATCAAGTTCTTATGTATCAGACCAGAAAACACATTCACTGACCTGAATTTGATTAATGGGCTAAGGTGGTGATGACATCACCCCTCCATCTTATTCGTGATGTGTTCTACTTGGAATCAAAAAAAAAAAAAAAAAACAATAACAAACAAACAAAATGTGGGCTAACTTTGACATCATGTCTAATTTTCCTAACAAAAAAATGGTCATTTGATCTTGAAATAACTATTAAACAATTTAACTGCAATAGCGTGACTTTCATTCTTCTGTTTCTTTCATATTTGCTCATATTCTTTTACAAGATAACATATTCCATAATGTTCTATAATGGGATACATATGTAGTTTGATACAGTGTATATTAATAATGGGGGATTAATCTCTCTCTCTCTCTCTTTCTCTCTCTCTCTCTCTCTGATTTACCTGGCTAATTTTCAAAGCTAATACATTGCTTCATGGAGATGCACCATGCTGACATGCTTTCTTTGGTTGTTTCTTAAACAGACTTGAACTGTCAGAGATGTAGTGTTTTTTGCCCATTACTCTTTACATGCCTGGGGTTTGCATGTGGAAGAGTCCTCTCTAGTTTCAGAATTAATTCTTGATTAGTTTTTAGAAGTGGCCCTTGCTTTCTGAACTAGGAAAATATCCCCAGGTTAATTCATAGCTTTCTTTCCTTAAACATGATATCTGTCTTCTAATGTTAAGAAAAAGGGCACCAGAGACTGAAATTGAGCACTACATATGTATCATTTCCTGAGAGAGGTTCACATCGGCATCATTTTTCTCACTAAACATAGAAAACACATGAATATATGTATTTAGAATCTTGAGTTCAAATCAATATCTGTAATTCAGCTTTAGTGTTCAGAATTAAATTTCTTTGATTTTCTAATTGCTTTCCTTCAACTTTGAAAGTCTTGATTGCTATTAACTTTATCATGATTACTTATTTGATTTTTTCTGCAATTTTTAAAGTTTCAAAATAGCAGCATCAGTATTGCCTCCAGCAATAATACCATAGTAGTATTATGGTCAAAAAATATTTGACTTGGTGAGTTGGTTATTTACCACATGTGTGTGTGCATATATAGAGAATTGTATATATATATGGAAATTCTTACAATTTTTGTTATTCAGAATATGTCTTGCCAAACATGACTATCAACATGTAACATTTTAATTTACTTGTTAGAACACTCATACTTGTTTCTAGTTTAAGTTTTATCTTTTTTAAAAAGTGAAAAAACTGACCCTCAACATTTGAAGCCATTGGTTTATTATGTTCAGCCACTAGTATGAACAACTTTTGTGTTTATGTCATTTTGCATAAACTGACTTTCTTACATGGGAATTATACTCATAACTATTTCTATGAAAGTATATAAAAGATGGGAGGGAGAGGTAACTGGGGTTGACATGTAAAACAAGCTTGTTACTAATTTAAATAAAAAAAGTTTTTAAAAAGTATATAAAACATAAAGTGTTTGAGTTTCTGAATATGCCTTGAATATTCCCTCATTCCTAGACAACAACGTAATTTGGCATAGAATTCTAGGTGGTCATTTATTGTTCTCTAAAGCTTTGAAGGACTTGTTTCTGTTATCTGGGGCACCTATTGGTGACAGAAGTCTCACTTCTATCCTTTGGCAGGTAAGATGTAGTTTCTTTTTCTCTTGATGCTTTTTCTTTTCAATGTGTTTTCTTTGGCACTTGAGATATAATTTTACCTGATAAACTGAGTACATTGATTCATGGTGACTTCCTCTGCCTTCTTTCTCCTGGTGGGCTTCACAGACATTCATAAGCGCCTCTCCACCTCTTCTCTCATGGTCCAGCTTGAGTTCCAAGAATCAACTATATGACCTTGTGTGGTTTTCAGGACTGCTCTAATGTTTATCCCATTGCTGAGCTGAGCTTGCCTTTAGAGTTTCTTCATTTTGTAGCCTATTTTTCTTTCTATTTAGACAGATATTTTGCTACCAGTTTGTAAAATATATATGATTTTTTAAATAAAATAAGTAACCAACCAGTTTATTCTCTATTATAGAACACACTGTATTATTAGTGTAAAGAAAAAGTGTTTTTAATTTTGTAAACAATCCATATTTTTCTCTGTATTTATTTTAAATGTCAGTTCTGACTTGATTCATGTTTCTTTCTTGTAATTTTAATTAATCATGTTATGAAGAAATTATATAGCTTAAAAATTATATTTGTGACCCTAATAACTCATTAGTATGAAATGAGCTCTATGATAAGAGAATTCTTACATTATTATCAAATGTGTACCAGATTTTAATAACTTAAATAATTCAGGAAACTGTTAATGTATAAGAAAAATCAACTTGTACTTCATGCCAACGATTCTAATCATAATTTAGTTAAGATTGTTTAAGGATTAAATATTATGTCATGTTTTATAAAACTAAGTAGGAGAATTTGTAGGGAGTGAATGAAGTAAGTCCTCAGCAAATGTATGTTGTTGACACTGGCATGGCTATGTCAAGGAGCACAGTGCTTCAGCCCCATGAGAGTAGCAAAACCTTGGGTGAGGTTCAGGGGGATGACAAAACCTTCCTTGAGTCTGAGTTCAAATATTGACATTGTGTGCAGAAAATGTCCACTGTAGCTTTCTAGCCTTGAATGTTTATGTCCTGAAGACCTCCCCTGCAGAGACTGCTCCTACCAAGATTAGCTAAAGCCGACACCTTGTACAGCTGTCTATACAATCATCCTGCCTCCTCGTTCTGCTGTATTTAGTAACTCCACATTAATGTTCAACAGTATATAGTAAAGATGCTGAGATCATGGGTGCTGCAGCTTCTCCATAAGAGCCTAGGGCTGGATTCCAGCTTCCTGTCTGTCTTTTCTTTATTCCTTCACCACCCCAGTCAGTTCAGTACCTGGAGCTGTGCTGGACATGGCAAGAATTGGACATAGTAGGAAAGAAAATAGCATCTTGTAATTGTGTTAGTATTTTATAAGTCATTCAAGTCACTTGCTTTGACCATATTTTTAAATTTAGTTATTCTAATTCTAATTGGTAACAGTGATGAGACAGGCTTTTGAAAAGTAACATCTAGTCATATAGATTAAATGCCCCCTTTTGAAATGCTTAGTTTATAGTGTATAGTACTAACAGAATCAGTTTCAGAGAGGAGCATCGATTTTCCCTAGTGCTTTTGAAAACTTTAAGATATATTTTAAATATCTTAAACTCTGTCCATGGCTTTAATGCAAATATTATCAACAATAATATAAGTAATAGAAAATAAAGATTATGGGATATTTTGCTATCATTCTTCTTCCTCTCTATAGTCCCAGAGCTGAATAAATAGTATTTTTGTTGATATGACAGGCTATAAATTCCCCCATGGAAGGCCTCACCCTCCCTGGGGAGCAGAAAGGGGATAGGATAGGGGGTCGGTCACTGGGGGGTAGGGGATGGGGGAGGGGAGGGAACTGAGATTGACGTGTAAAACAAGCTGGTTTTTAATTTAACTTTTAAAAAATAGTATTTTGGTAAATGAAAGTCACTCATTTAAAAAAAATAAGTATAAAATAAACTACTCTTTTGTTCCCTTCCAGTACAAGCAGTTTCCAGGAAAGCAGACATGTTCTCTCAACCCACCACCATCCTTTTACTTAAATCTGTGCTATTCTTTATAAACAAAATTGGTTCTGGTGATGTCCTACCATGCTTAATTTTGAAAAGATGTCAAAAATCTTGTCTTATTTGCTTTGAAGGAAGGAATCAAGATAGGACGAAAATAAAATTAAAGGGAGCTTATACAACATTTCATCTCATGCTATTTTTGGAAGGAAAAAAATCATCCAAATGTATAGAGTAACCTTGTGTCTTGGTAGTAAGTCTGTAGACATTATCAAATCAATCTAAATTGAGTTAGTGTATATGTGGTAGGCAGAAACTGGTGGAAATTCGTTTATCTTCCCCAGACTCTTTTTGTTTTCTTTGTACAAAGTAAGATAAGCTGGTTTTAGACCTGATTAGGTTTCTTTGTTGCTTTTTCCCCCCTTTACCTAAAAGGGCAAAGATTGTCCATAGTCTGTTTAATTCACACCAAGTATTAGAGCAGGAAATCATTAAAGAACGCTAAGCACATGTGTAACATCTGTGACTATTATTAAAGAGATACATTGAAGCGAGAATCTGGACTGCTTCCAAGTAAGGAATTTAAACAGTTATCCCTGGTGCTTTTTGAGTTTCATTCACTATAGATGAGTTGAAGCTATAGGAGACAGTCCTCATTCTGTACATACGTGTAAGCCACATGACCTACTGTCTTACCTCCCATTTTATTTTAACAAGGACTGTAGAAAATGTATTTCAATACCTCATGGAAACAGTTGCATGGCTAATCTTTGTGGACAGTTTCGGAGATGTTTGCCTTAAAGTATGCATTCTTCTTTACTTGAGTGCAAGTTGTTTTGCTTTCTTTCTCCTGGATGACCTCAGGATTCATGGAGTGTCTCATTTCCAAGCTGCACTCAGAATATTTGTATCAAAACATTCTTGATTTAGGGCTTCCTTGTGCACAATAATTGTGTAATTATGTAAAGTAACGCATGGATAAAACAGGTTCTTAAAGGACATTTAGTCCTCTGACTTTTCAGCTAAGAATTACATATATTATGTAAATAGATATGTCAAGGGTTTCCCAAGTATTAGGACTCTTTAAAGCTGCTAATTTCTGTGGGAATTGTCCAAGTCTGGTTGGAGGATTTGAAAGTGGAGCTCATTGATGGCTTACTTATCTATTTCAGAAGAGCCAGACTATGCCTTTGCTGTGTGTCCCATTCAGGATGAAGGTCAGCTTAGCTTCATAGGCCCTGGTGCTGACTTAATAATTCCCTCCTCTGAATCATCCCTTGTGACAGTATGCTGGTCAGGTGAACTCTTAGTAATGGATATCTGATGAGTCAAAGAGGCTCATTAAAATTCAGTGGCTCTTGGGCCAGCAAGACTACTTGCCTTGCAAGACTGACAACCTGAGTTGGAAAAAAAGCCTAATTCCCAAAGTTATCTTTAAAAGCTATACCTGCCCTGGGGACATGCACCAGCACAGTTATCACACACACACACAAACACACACACACACACACACACACACACACACAGAGGCAGAGTGTTTTCCACTTCCATCCTTAATAGTAATAGTCTTCCAAAGCCACATGTTTTCCTAGGTCATTTAGACAAATGTTACTCTACATCAAAATATAATTAAATGATACATTATCAGTTTAAATTGCATTTTTGGTGCATTGTATGAGAATAATTATGATTTATGTGATGCTGATTGCTTTTATAATTGTTAAGTGTTCTGGGTTCATTGAATGTTTTCAACATTGTTCTAGTGCCTAAAGGCAAATATTACAATGGATATTATTTTATGTGTCAAACTCATTAAAAAATATTTTTTTCATTTTGACTCAAAGAAAAGGGGCCATGTATGGTGGCCTCTTTAAACAGTGATGGTTTATAATTCTAAGTGGCTTACGTGGAGTATCTGTCCTTAATATCTTATACTATGACCACTCTGAGTAGCCCTATCGACATTTTACATGAAATTTCACAATCAAGCTATATTCAAGACCTTTTGGAAAGGTGGTGATTTTAATTCTGCACAGTTTTCTGCCTTAACTTTAGAAAACTTATAACCTTCATGCTTTGGTTACATATTTGTACAGATAGCACTCTGTGTCCCACAGTAGAGATGAGAATTGGAACATAATGCCTGAATGTGCCTGATTTTAAAAACTTTTTAAAACTGATATAAAGAAAGTCCACTCAGAGTATTCAATTCAGCTCTAAAAAGGGAAGGGAATTCTGAACCATTTATGGGTAACACTCAAAGGCATGTGGGAATTCAAGGTTCAAAGTTTAAGCTCTCCTAAAAAAAACTCTAGCCTTATTGGATAGGAAAGGTTACAGAGTTTTTTTTATGTTTACTATTTTTGTATAAGAAAGAAATTAAAAGATACAAATTCTAGCTGTGTTACACAGATGAGAATTTCTAATAGACTTCTTTTGTTATATAACATTGAAAATACCCAAGACAATATAAAAAAGAACAACATTGTAACATTCACCTAGTTAAATATTTTTCATAAACATATATTTAAGACTCAAACTATATATATATATATATATATATATATATATATATATTTAAGACTCAAACTATGGGTCAAATTTTAACATATTTGAAAAATATGTTTTCATATTTGAAAAATAAAAACTAATACCTAATAAATAAATATTTATAGAATGCTCTACGATAATGATAAATTGGTTATAATTTTAAAGCTATGAAATTATATGAGTATTTTCTTTATGACAGGTTTTAATTAGTCATATAATTATCCATGAGTATCATAGAGATTCAGCTTCAAAGGTGTGCTGTATCTAAAGAGCGAACTATCTTCTTAACTTTCAATGTAATGTAGTGTCATGGTACTGAATGGCTCCATTTATAATTGACTTATAAAGTTCTGCAAAAGGAGGATTAAAAAAGTTAATAAAAAAGTCAGGGAATACAAATAAATAAAGCTACCTGAAATATTTAGTAGCCCCTCTATAGTCCTAGCTTAAAGCTGCCTGGTTAACTGCAATCTAAGCTGATGAATCTTATCGTGTATTATTAGATCCATGCAACTAAAAAAATAACTGAAGTTAGTCAAAAGTATTGGTCATAGTACATGAAACATTAGCAATAATTGGCTGTTGACTTCAAAAATGTCTAAAATTTCTGGCTAATAAATCTTATCTTTCTATGTTAATAACCCTTGCCATATTTAAGACCCTATCTTAGAGTATAGATTGAACTCCATATTATTATGGACTCAATTAATGTTATAAACATTAACATACTTCAGATGCATGTTTGGGGACTTCATAAAGCTCTATAGATCAGGGCTTCTTAAACTTCTCCATTCTGCCTCTGTTCCATCAAGAAATTTATATAAAACCCCATAAATACAGGTATATAGAACAGTTGTAAATTCAAATATTTACTGATAAAAATTTATTAAAATAATTCCTTAGTATATGTACAATCTTAGAATTTTCTAAAGATGGCAGGAATTTTTCATACTGTGTGATATGGATGTCTCATTTATTTTTATTTTATTAATGGCATCTTTAGGGAATATTTGACACTGCATGGCATAGAACATCTTGAATTATTTTTAGAGTTGCTTTTATTTTCTAATCATGTTGAAAATGCTGTTTCACATAAATATATAATGCAAGATGATAGAAGTGTTTTTAGGGCCATATTAGAAGTTGCTGGATATTCTAGTCTAATTCCAAGACAAAAATCCACTCAACAATTTTTATGAAATTCAATTAACTCAAGTTGCAATTTTAAATATCAAACATTCTAATACTGAAAATATACTGATTTGATACATGCTAGGAAATATGGTAGGAAAAGACTAATCCTTTGTTTTTTGTGCTCAAAATTTATGTATCTGTAAGAGCAGAATATGCTGTGACTTTCATAGTAGATGATAGTTTTGAATTTGAGCTGAGGTGTTTAAGGAAGTGTTGACTGATATTGCATGGTCAAGGGAATGCACAGTGCGCATATTTTGTCTTCAAAAACAAGCCTGAAATGAAGTACTACAGTTCTAACACAGGCCAGTATGCCAGAAATAGCTGAGATTCATTATGCATTTGTTATTGGATTCATTTTTTTTTCATTGCACAATGACAAACCTTTCAGTAATTGCCATTTTTTTTGCAAGCCCACATTCAGTTGCATGACACACTGCTTGGGAAACTTGGCTTTAGATATTCTCCAGTAAAATAATCCCAGTGTTTTAGAGGTGGAAGCAGAAAGATTGTGAGTTTGAAGCCAGCCTAGACTGCAGAGGAAAACTTGGTATATGTATTGTATTTTAATATGATGTAATATTTCCAAAATTTATTGTTTAAAGTATCATCTAATAATGCCCCCACAGTAGCATTTTACAAAATAATCTTTGGGTCACAAATCATTAGTAACAATAAAATTCTACCCTAAGTCTAGTTTGCCAGTCTTTAAACTAAGAAAAACAATGCCCAGATTTGGAGTGACAGGTGAGGATGAAGGAAGGGTAGAAGGAGTATTGATATTTCTGAACAATGTCTAAAACCATTGTGCATACAAGGGCATAAGACCCCATGGGCTTAGCTTTCTTGAGCACATATCAATATGGCTTAGATTGAGTTCAGTTGAGGATAGTAGACTGTTTCCTATGAGTTTTCAAGGTCTATATCTTAACAATGAAATTATGTACTTTTAAATTTCCATTTTAAAACATGTGAGTCTAGAAATGAAAGATGGTTAACGTTTCAGTCAACACCATCTTGCATGACACCGGCTCAGTATCTTGCTATGGTCTGAATTGAAGAACGCAGACTTAACTCAAGAGGCAGCTGGTTCATTATCCAGCTTTGCTGATGATGATACCTCTTACTCTGAGAAGACAGAAATGAACAGCCACCCTCACCCTCTCTGCCTCCTAAGTCCCATTCTTTTTCTTTTTCTTTTTCTTTCTTTCTTTTTTTTTTTTTTTTTTGGTTTTTTGAGAAAGGGTTTCTCTGTATTGCTTCTTTAGAGGCTGTCCTGGAACTAACTCTGTAGACCAGGCTGGCCTCAAACTCACAGATATCCACCTGCCTCTGCTGGGATTAAAGGCATGCGCCACTGATGCCCGGCCCTAGGTCTCATTCTTAATGAAACATCCTGTGACTTCTACTTAAATGGCAACCATGTCCAGGATCTCATAGAGAATGGGCAGTTAAATGACTGAGATATAGCAATAGAGGAAGGACCTGTGGGTATTTTCTGATTATAGAAAAGCAAAATATGAAGGAAAAACACTCATTCAGGAGACTGTTCACTTGAAGACTAATATTACTGCTGAACATTGGGCATCTTTTATCTGAGAAATCTAAAATGTTGCAAAATCTGAAACATTTTGTGAGCACTAACAAGATACCACATATCGAAAGTTCTATACTCTGAACTTCATTTCATACAAAAATTATTTGAATTATTGCATAAAATTGTTTTCTGGCTATGTATATAAGGTTATTGTGGAACATAAATACATTTAAACATTGGTTCCATATATCAGTATGTATGTGGTAATAAGTGTTCAAAAATCTCAAAAGAAATTTCAAAATCAGAAATGTCTCTGCTCTTAAGCATTTTAGATAAAGGATATTCAACCCACAATTACTGTCATGCCTCCTATTTTCTATTTAAAAATACAAAAGACAGTTGGTTATACAAATTTCTGTGTTAAGAGTGGAAACATACATAAAGGAATAAGACAGGAGTCAACTTACTCCAATGTCACTTGTAATAGAAAGCAGTTATTTGCATTTGTCACAAGTTAAACTTAATTCATCATTAAAATTCTTGCCTCTGATCCTTGGCTTGATAATTAGAAATGACTTCGTTGTGATTTTAATAACAAGAAATCAGTTAGTGTGGGTGTCACATACATGACTTTCCAATCAGACAATATAAGTAATTAAAAGTGAAGTGTTGCTTATTTATTAAAAGGTGCTTTTCCATGGTTAAATGTTTAACCAAAGCTAATTAGTAGCTGGGATGATCTTAGCTGACTTCGGATGATCAGAATCCAGTTTTCCTCTTCATAGGTGTGATGGTGAGCCCATTGTTTTCAGTTCACTCATGGCTATTGCTTCATCATTATCCATATCATTTTTTTATTTTAATTTGGTAGCATATTCTACACAATAGTAGTGGCTTTCATTACAACCTTTTCATACAGGTACATAATGCATTTCAGTTATCTTCACCACCCGTGCATTGGTCTCTATGGCCCCTCCCCTCACTCCACTCCATTTCCTTCTCTTCGTCGTCTTTCTTGTCTTTTATTTTCAGTCTTGTTTTTCTTTTCTAATTTTACAGCTTTCTTCTGTGCTTTTCAGGAGAGAATATTCCTTTTATTATAAAGATGAGCCAAAGGTCTACTTTTATTCCCTTACAAATCCCAGCCTCCAACCACCCCAAACATAATATTTAATCCATTATAATTCACATAACTAATTCCAAGTAAATATGACTTCATTAATTTGCAATTATATTATTTTGAAATCTTCAATTTTTAATTTAAAAAAATGAGTATGGTGATTGTAAACCATACCTGTAATCCTTCTTCCTTGGATCTAGATTGGCATTAGAGACTCACGTGTAAAAACAACATGTAGTCAAATTGTGTCACTTCAGAGACAAAAAGGAAAGTTCACACTGTAACTCCACCTGATGCGCAAGGGCACTTACTCTGTGGAAAGCCAATTGCCATGTAAGAGGCCTGATAGTCTGAATTCACTAAGTCTGAAAGGCATGTAGACAGTCAGCCTACAGGTGGAGCAGACTTCCCAGTATGCATAGCTGCTAGCCATAGTAAGGCTTCTTCAATGCAGGGACTTTTGGAACCTTGGCTACTGCCTGAGTCTACAGCTGATTACACCCTCAGCAGAGAGCCCAAGAACAGTTTCCAACTTAGGCCTTCTGGAAATTATTAATTCTTCCATAACTAGAAGATCACAGATAGTTGCTTTGGTGTAGATTTAGGATTTCTAAGGTTTTCTAAATCTGATTTTACTAACTAAGAAATCAACAGTTTGCCAGTAAGTTCAGCTCAGTGAGCTGAGGGACTCTGGAAGTCCTTAATCAGAGCCTTTTAATCACCATAGGTATATTTTCAACTACTATAGATGTGGCCTTTGTACCTCCTTAAAACTCCAGGGATTTTAAGAGTAAACCCAAATGTCAGTCTCCCTGCCTCCTAATCAGTGCTAATCTGTTGTGTGCCACCATTCCCGTGGAGACAAGGACAAATGACTATTCACCCAAGATAGAATCAAAGTGCAGATAATACCAAAGTCCAACTAAGTGAACCAGTGAGTTTTACTGGGATTGCTTATAGGATTTGGGGGAAGGGTTTCCTACAGAAGCAGGAAGGACTCAAAGACAGCCATATCACCAAAGCCAACAGCAACCCACATGACTGCTCACAAAACCCAGAAACCACATTGGAAGATATCCTTTCTTGGTAGCTCAGTCTGCCTGAGCCTTTTCCAGGCTGTGTGGCTGTTCCATATCTTCTAGGCCATCTGGCTGGTCTTTTCTTCTTCTAGGCTACTTCATTGATCTGTTTCTTCCAGGAAGTTTGGTTTCATCCTCTCTAAGCAGCTCAACTTGTTGGAGAATAACTCACAGCAGTCTTTTCTGTTTATATAGTATAGAGAAGGGAGGTACCTAGCAAATCCTGTCAGTTTCAGGGACTTCCTGAAGCTATTTGAGTTGTTTACCAATGCTTCATATTGTTTCTTTCATTTTCAATACCTTAATGGGTATATAGTGATTCAAATTAGCTTTTATTTTTGTATCCTTACCGACTAATATGACTAAATATCTTTTCATATATTTATTGGCCATATAAGTGCTCATCTGGGTCTCTTGCCCATATTTCTGGTGGATTTGTTCTAGCTACTTCCTCTTTCATCAAGGTTTCGATGTTCTGCATATCCTTTTCACAAAATCCTGAGTTGTAGAAATCTATTGTACCTTGCTTTATTAGTTTTTTACTTTCTATGTAATGTCTTTTGATAGTCTTTATTGATGTAGTGCAAATTACCAATCTTGTACCTAAGAATAGTGCTTTTGTATCTTATTTAATCTCTTTTCTATGCCCAAATTATGACCATCCTCTTGTTACTTTTGAGACATTGTCTTATCTTTTTATCACTATTTAAATGTATTATCTACCCCTAAGTTTTTCTGTGGCATAAAATAGGGATCCTTGTCATTTATTCATCCACCTTTTCCCTTTTATTTCTTTAAAGACAAAGTAGCTTTACTTATAAAGCTCATTTAGAGTCTTGAAGCCTGATCCTCTCTCCCCTCTTCCTTTTTTTTTTTTTCTTACAACATTGGTTAAGACCTAATGTATCATGTTAGAGACAAGTGTTGAAGCAGATATTCCTGTAATTTCCCCTTCTTTACAGAACACATTCAAGTTTTTGCCATTAAATAATGTTAGTACTAAATGATCTCATAGATCAATTTCTTCTGCTGTGTTGAAGACGGTTCCTTCTATTCCTAACATTCTAAGTTTTAATCAGAAATCATGTTACATTTTTATCAAATGCCTTTTTGTATGGCCATTTCTTTGTTGTTCTAACAAAGTAAAGTGCAGTGATGGATGTTCTAATGCCAAATCAGGCTTGAATTCCAGATGTATGTCCATTTTATTAAGATATATTATCCCATGTGCATATTGCTAGATTTAATTTAGTAATACTCTACATTTTGTGTATGTGTTCATGAGGGATTTGTGTTCATGTGGCTCTGATTTTCTTTCTGAGATAATATCTGTATATAGCCTTGGTGTCATGCCAATGCTAGTCTCATAAAAAGAGTTGGAGTGTTTTCTCTATTTCTGAAATAACTTTGTAGCCTTAGTTTAATTGATTTCTTAAATGATTAAGGTATAGTTATCTGGGCCTAGTATTCTTTTTGTGGCAAGATTTATAATTATAAATTCAATTTCTTTATATAATACAGAACCCATTATACGCCTCCATTTTTATTGGGTCATTATTGGTAATTACTATCATTCAAGAGATTGAACAATTTTATCTAGGTGGTCCAATATACTATTGGCATATATAATATTTCTCCTTTATTATTTGTGGGATTTCTACTGATGTTTGCTTCTATTATATCTGAAACTGAAATTTACAGCTTTTCTTAGAGTGTGCAGTTCAGAAAATAAGCTTTTTATTTCATTTTGCTCTCTAGTGTGTATCCATTTTCTAACACCTTGATTTCTACTTTTTTTTTAAATTAGAAACAAGATTGTTTTACATGACAATCCCATTTCCCTTTCCCTCCCCTCCTTCGCTACCACCCCCCCCCAACTAAAACCCTACCTATCACATATTCTTTCTGCTTCCCCTGGATGGAGAGGCCTTCCATAAGGTGTCATCAGAATCTTTCATATCCTTTGGGATAGGGCCTCAGCCCACCCCTGTGTTTCTTGGCTCAGGGAGTATCCCTCTATATGGAATAGGCTCCCAAAGTCCACACCTATGCTAGGGATAAGTATTGAACTACTACAGGAGGTCCCGTAGATTTCCGAGGTTTCCTCACTGAAACTCATGTTCCTTGGGTCTGGATCAGTCCCATGCTGGTATCCCACTCTGGGGAGCAAAAGCTCCCGGATGTTCAGGTCAGGTGTTTCTTTGGGTTTCACCAGCCTGGTCTGGACCCCTTTGCTCATCACTCGTCCTTCTCTGCAACTGGATTCCAGTTCGGTTCAGTGATTAGTTGTGGGTGTCAGCTTCTACTTCCACCAGCTGCTGGATGAGGGCTATCGGGTGGCATATAAGTCAGTTATCAATCTCATTGTCAGGGGAGGGCATTTAAGGTAGCCTCTCCTCTGTTGCTTAGATTGTTAGCTGGTGTCATCTTTGTAGATCTCCAGACCTTTCCCTAGTGCCCGATTTCGCTGTAAACCTAAAATGTCTCCTCCCTCTATTATGGTATCTCCATTCTTGTTATCTTCTATTCTTCCCCTGACTTAACCTTTCTGCTCCCTCATGTCCTCCGCATCCCTCCTCTTCTCTCCTTCTCATTCTTCTAGCTCCCTCCCCCATCTTCCCGTGCTCCCAATTTGCTCAGGGGATCTTGACCCTTTCCCCTTCTCCAGGGGACCATGTATGTCTCTCTTAGGGTCCTCCTTGTTTACCAGCTTCTCTGGCAGTGTGGATTGTAGGCTGGTAATCCTTTACTCTATGTCTAAAATCCACATAGGAGTGAGTGAGTACATACCATGTTTGTCTCTTTGTGATTGGGTTACCTCACTCAGAATGGTTTCTTCTAGTTCCATCCATTTACCTGCAAGTTTCATGATTCCATTTTTTTTTCCTGCTGAGTAGTACTGCATTGTGTAAATGTACCACATTTTCTCTATCCATTCTTCAGTTGAGGCGCTGAAGTTTTTAGGCAGCTTCCAGTTTCTGGCTATTACAAATAGTGTTCCTATGAACATTGTTGATTTCTACTTTTATTTATATAGTTTTTGCTTGCTTTTAATTTTTTAAAAATTTATAGCTTAGATATTTCAGTCCGTAGAGTTTACTGTAAATATCCTCGACAAATAAATTTGAGACATTTGCATGAATAGAAAATTTGTTACTGGAGTTCTAAGAAAAAATTAAAATCTAAGAAAAAATAAAATCATCAATTAGATATATAATTGTAGAATGAATTAAACAAAAATTAAAATACCCCCATTGATGAAAGAAGAAGAAAAAAATAGACTTATAAAACATCATTCTCTGATTTTTCAGAGACTTCACATCCCTATCAACATAAAAACAGTCTCCTAAGAGCCTGGGAAGAGGGCTCAGTGTGTGAAGCCCCTGGCTATGCCAGTTTGGCTGCCTGATTCCAAATCCCCCAAACCCCCATAAAGCCAACTGTGGTATTATGCATTCATTATACCAGTGCTCCTACAGTAAGACAGAAGGTGGAGGCAGGAGAATCTCCAGAAACTTGAGGGTCTATAGCCCTGGCACATGCAATGGCAGGCAGAAAGGAAACCCTCTTTCAGAAGCTGGGTGGAGACAAATTGCCCAAGTCCTCTGACTTCCATAAACAGCAAACACACTGTGGAACGTGTGTACACATTCCTGTACACATGCCTGAACACATGCACACACACACACACACACACACACACACACACACACACACACACACACACACACATTCATAGACAAGCATATATCACATCCCAACAGACACATGTCACACACATACACTAGCACACAAATGGTCTCAATACAAGAAAAAGGAGGCAGAAAAGAAATAAGACCCTAAAACTGATCATGCTAAGCTCTGTATTACCCAAACAAGATTTGGCTGGCATGAAGAAAGTACTCGGTGAGCTGATTTCATCACAGAAGTCAATATCATGATTTCAGCATGGTGGCGTCTTCTAGTTCCGGTTTTATGTTTACCCTTTAATTTTGAGTTCTTTCAATCTTCCAGCTTTGAAAGTTTGCCTGGTTATTGAAGTTTTAAACATAAGCAAAAGTAGATTAGCAAAAGAACCATCCAGGCACTGAAGAACAAGCTCCTGCCCTGAACCACACATCGCTCAACCTAGTTTCTCTCATTTTAATTTGTGTTAATATAGCAAACCCCTTTCTTGCATCATGACATTTACATGTAAATCCCTCAGTGTGCAGCTGGAGAATAGGAACTCAAGCAGAATCATCATGCAGACATCACAAGCCTCACAATTAATCATCAAACTTTAAATACCAACTGATGTCCTCTCCATTACAACTTACTCAAATACCTTTCAAAGTTTTTTTTTTTTTTCAGTCAGATCTAAAGTGTTGAGTTGCCTATTCTATCTTTTAGTATTCTTTATTTATAATTCCATTCTCTCAGTTGTCTTTCCTAATTTAAGCCCTTGAGTTTGGGGGAAACCAGCCCATTTTTTTTTTGCTACAGTGTCATTCCCTCTGGCCTTATAGGAAGACAGCCTGTGGAGTCTTTAGTTCTCTTCTTTCCTGAATTTTCTGTAGTAGATTCTAGTATTGGATTTGGGATTTTTTTCTTTGGGCCTGAAATTATTTTTAGTAGGGGTGTGAGGGGGACTTCTTTGACTCATATCTTAGAGGTCCTTGTACCTTAGTACTTAGCTGGCCTCAGCTGAGATCCTTTCTTTACGAACACTTCATTTCTCCACCCAAGTGATGTTTATATCATACACTACTCTCTATATTTTGATGTTAGAATTTATCTTTTCATACTTCTTTTCATACAGTCTGAAGTCTTTCTAAATTGCCATCTTGCTCTTTCATATATGAGTTATTTAGATAGCATTTTAAAAATAGATTGATTTCCCAGTATGTGTGTAGATTACTCTTAGTTTTTATATTGATTTTCATTTTTCATTTAAATATACACACTATGGGTACAGAACATGTTTAATCTTAGTGTTTATTTATCACGTTTTATTTCCTAGTATGTGATCAGATTTCCATACATTTTCATTTCTTCATTTGTTCCTTATACCTTTTTGATTACACAGAAAAATATCAGATGCTAGTTCCTATATCCTTTCTAAAAATTCTTCTGTTGTTCTGTTCAAATTCCTTTTGTTTTCCACATAACAAAAGCTACTGATTATTGAGAAATGTGGGTTAAAATCTCCATATGATGGTGGATTTGCTGATCTCTTCCTGATCATATCCTTTCTCTCCCAGTTTTCTCCCCAGACTGTATTGTTAGGCACAGAGGGCAGTAATTTTATCTCTCTAGACTATGCATTTGTCATTATGTAATTGATAGCCATTTAGTTCCTTCATAATATTTTCTCTGTTACTTTATCTAATAGTAATGTAGTTATACAATTTCTTTCTTTCTCCCTTCCTTTCTTTACTTCATGTTACCGGTCTATCCTGTAACCCTTTGACTTTAAGCCTCTGACTATTGTCACAATTTTATGAAAAATCTCCATCACACTTCCATTACAAAAGAAATCACTTTGTCTCTTGGAAAAGGTTATTGCTGGGTTTTACTTTTTTTAGTTTGAGAAACTCTGCCTTTAATTCTTTCATTTTAAACAATGGAAAACTCCGTGGAATGTTTCTTTTCTAAAAAAAGAATATGCTCTTATTCAAACAGGATTCATTTAAACACAAGTTAAGTAGAATTATTTTTAGATAAAAGGAGCCTTTGCCATCACAAAGCATCATTATATACTACGTTATAAATTACCCATGGTGTTATTGTTTTATTTTAATTCACTATGTTGTTTTGGTAGTCTTGGGATCAAATCCAGGCCCTTGTATATGCTGGACAAATAATCTACCACTAAGCCACATCAACAAGCTCCATATTTACTATTTTAAATAAAAGTCTACATTTATCTTTCATTTTGTCCTCTTGACAGTTGTGTATTTTAAACTCCAACTGCTGGCTTTCAGATCCTTTGTACATTTTCCTTAAGGCTGTCATCATTTAAAATATTTTATATTTTCCAATGAAATTATTGACCCTCAAACCTGCATTGTTGCCTTTGTATTTAGAGTACATTTACATACATATTTGAGTTATGCTGCAAAGTGTTGTATTTTCCATATTCAATCTAGAAATAAAATATAAAGGGGCTTTTCTACTAATTTCTCATTCGTATAAGTTACTTTTTTGAAATGATGTAAATTATTGTCATTTGGATACATTGTATGAGAGGATATGTTATAAAGTAAGCTTTAAAATGTGGTCAAAAATGTTCACAGCAGAAAAAAAAAAAGAAACTAAAGCAAGTGCTAAGAAACAGTGAAAAGTCCATCTTTGAGCTTTCCAGAACCTGTGGGGCTGCTGCTGTTGACACGGAGCATATTGCTGTTTTAGTCACCCGGCTTTATTACGCTCTGAGCAGATTACTATCCCTCAGCGTAGATTCCGGCCCTTCATGTGATGGAGAGCTGGCATAATTAATTATGGCATTTCTAATCTCACTTAATTTGCTGTTTTAGTGATGACTTCAATATGCCCCACTGTTTTTCCCCCAGGTGACAATAAATATTACAGAAATAATGCACTTCAGAAAATAGGTATTGCAGTACAGCTCTTAGGAAAGCTCTATCGTGCAGGTATATGCACTTGGAGGAATGCTCCTTGTGAGAGCTCCTGGGGCCTCTCTGAGAAGCTGCCCAGAGAGTGAGAGACAAGGAGTAAATGCATGTCTAAATGGGGCAGCCAGAGGCCTCTCTCTACTCCCTGAGTACACACAGCTCTGGCTTGTTGGACTTACTTCCATGCCAGTCTTGTCCATTGGCTGTGGCTTGATGTCTGTGGTTGAGAGGATCACATTCAGTTGTGAACTATATTTCTCTTTTAAAGTAATTTACCCCTCACTACTTTTTGCATAGTTCTGTGTGAAATTGAGGATGGGGAAGGGCCTTCTAAAATATGAAGAGAAAAATTAGTCTGCCTATAGTAGACAGTTTGGTGAACTTATATAAAAGAGAAGAAAAGATTTAGGAGCACCTGTCCCTCCTGGATGAATGAGGATAAACCCCCCTGGGTGATTGGCTCACAAGTGAATTCTGTGCCTTTTCTGTACATCCAGGACCAGTAAAACTAGGGGATGAATTACACTGTGCAATTTAGGGAATGCAGCAATTCAAAAACCACATGCTAAAGCTACTAAGCCATCCCTTCTGGCACATTGTAGAGCTCGGTGTTGCAAATACAGCAGATAATTGAAATTTAGATCTTAGATATGGGCATTGTTGGCAGCCCTCCTCCAGCTTCACTGCCTACAGTCTTACAAGGGAATTTAATGGTTCATATTAATACAATTGCTGTCAAAATTAATTAAGCATTTTAATTTTTCCTTTTTCTCGTGTTTTTAAAACTCTCCTTTGATAAGGAAATTATTAATAATAAAAACAAAAAGAAATGTCTAACCTTAAAAGTACATCCAAACTCAAGTTGGAAAATAGTCTTGTGTTATGGGCAATAGATCTGAGTTCCCTTTTGGTTTCTGTAATTTCAGCTTTAAAAAACAAACTTACAAAAACTTGTTCTGTTAATTAAAACTGTCATCCTTCTTTTGTCCATCCTGTATAATATAAAGTATAAATTAGCTGCTTTATTTCTTCATTTTATATCAGTGGTCCTTAAGCTGAGGGCCATGAACTTGGCTTTTTACAATGCTTCTAGCCCCTTAACTTTTTTTTTTTAAGTCATCAAGCATGCCATTTGATCTTTAATTTTTTTTTGTTCTTGCTCTCTTCAGGATTACAGACAAAAATAGTAAAATCTTTACTAGGCCTCTACCTGTCATAAAACCTACTTTTATGACTAGATTCAGTAATGAAGAAAATCTAGGCAGGAATATGTTTTAAGATATCACCTTATCTAAAAGTAGAGAAAAAGTGAAAGCCTTTGAAGGAAGATGATTTTTACAGGATAGCAACCTGGAATGGGTGTTTTCTTCAACAGTGTTTGTACTAGACCTTTCAAAGGCCACTTCTCCCCCACCCCAATAACATCAAGTAGAAAACAACCCACTCAGGTTTGCAGCAACACTGATTACTAGGGTAGAAAGAAGCACAACAGCTCCATTACCATTCCTTATGGATGCCATATACTGAGCAGAATTCATACACAGAAACTTCTGAAAATGCAACTTCAAATGTGACAGCAGAAAATAGAGGAGACAACAGGGTTAAGCTAATTATTCCAGTCCACAGCAGTTCTAAAGTTAGAGCTATTTTTATGCAAAGGCATTCATATGAGTGTGACTCAGAGCCTGCCATTGGGTCCCGAAGAGCTCCAACTGCAAACGAAATGACTAGTGAGTTTGTGCCATCACAAAGCTATACCTTGGGCTGCTCGCCAATCTTTACAGTAAGACCTGCTCACTGGGAAGTTATCACTAATACCCTATTGGAGACTGGAGATAATGATGGAAGCACACTCAATGATACATTTGACAATTGTACAGTAAGTGCTTTTTGATGGAAAAATTAAAATGTGACAGGTTTGAGCTTAAATGACGAAATCAATTAATAAAGATAAGACATGAAGTCTAGATGCATGAGTACAATGAGGACTGAATTATTCGGGTGAATGCAAAGGAAATAAATAGTTTGGTATATTGCTTTGTAAAATAATGAGTGAAATGTGATAAACTGGTTTTGGAAAATGACTGAATTGCTTTGAAAAATAATGGGAAAAACAATTTTGCTAATGGCCCAATTTTATGCCATTTGGGCCATAACTGGAAGCATGCAGAGAACGGGCCAGAGTGTGCAGTGCAGGGGTACAGTACTTACGCTGGTCTAGCCTGGGAGGCCCCGGGTCCAATCCATGACACTGGGGGCGGGGAAGTACAGGAAGAAAGACATGTGCTAATTAAAAGTCAACCCTCAAAGTTTACTGTTTTTAAGCAAAAAATCTGGAAACAGTAAAATAAACTCACATCATATGAATGAAAGACTTATTGACTTACACTTTTCATTGTAGGTTTTGTTTGTTTTCTGGGTCTCAACCTTTTGTGTCAATCACATTTCTAGGAATCACTGCTAACATCATAAAGCAAGTCACTCAGAATAGTGCAAAACCTACAACCATATTTAATCTCAGTGCTGAACACTTGTGCCTAGACACAAACATGTATCCCAATGATGCTGTGGTGGTATGCACTTGGAATCTCAGTTTGGAGAGGCAGAGAGAGGTGGATCCCTATGGCTTGCTGCCCAGCAGCCTGCTAACTTATTTGGTGAATGCCTAGCCAGCAAGAAACCATCTCTCAAACAAACAAACAAAGACATCACCAACAAACCAAGGTGGATGGCATCTGAGTATTAGCAGCTGAAGTTGTCCTCTGAGGTGCACACACACCTGCACACCCATGAACCTGAAGACATTTGCATCTGTGTTGACACACATCCACACACATCTGCACATGAGCAAAACTGAGTATGTGTCTTTATTATTGTATAAATAATATCAAAAATGATTTGATAATTCATCAGAAGAAGGCTACCCAGGAAAAAAAAAACAGCAATCCATTCAATTATAGAATTTGACAATTCTTTCATCTTGGTACCATTCCCTCTGATGCCAAATGCTGAAATGTACATCCTCTGAGATTGCCCTTAGAAGTCATGAACTCACTTGTGGTGTTTTGTATAGACATATCACCAAAGTGTGCTCAGCTACAATGGAAGTAATACAAAGGAAGGAGAGGAGTTTCTGTCACTACACACTTTAAAATCCCTTATCTGCCAGGAGCATGTACTTTTTGTGCAACTTTGATGGCTCCGTAAAACTGTGAGGTCACTGCACTGATTAGATATGGCCATGACTGGGACATGGTGGCTGTGGCAGAAACCTTAACTCAACTGGAGTAAAATAAAATCTATTTCATTCAGATCAAAGGAAATGTGGATTAGAAATACTTTCCTTATTTTATTTTATTTTTTGGAGGACCTATTTTGTGTGTCTTGTGGCATTATATGTTATCTCTTGCTGCTTTGAAAATTATTCTCTTCCCAATTTTAAGTCATTTCTTGTTATTGTTCTTACTAGTCATTAAAAATATGTTTTAAGAAATAGTCAAGTACTTAGAACTATAATGAACTGACATTAATGAACTGACATTTAACCAAGTGACTACTTATACTGTCTCATTGGTTTGGTATTTCTCCATGGGGTTAAGAAAAAGCATGTTTCTCTGATAGGACTGTGAGAGCAGTTTGGCTACACAATGAGATGGCAGGTTATGTGGGTTGGTTTGCTTACTCATTCGTTCAACAAAACTTAAATGAGAGTTTCCCCGGGACTAGAGAGATTACTTGGTAGTTTAGAGCATGCCCTGCTCTTGCAGAGAAGCCGACTTCAGTTCCCAGCACCCGTGTCAGACAGTGACAGCTGTCTGTATCTCCCACTCCTGGGGATCCAATACCTCGAGCCTCAGAGGTTCCCTGTGCTCATGTGAAGGCATACACACTCACTCACACACTTACATTATTTCTAAAAGATGAATATGAGCTATGAACTAAGCTGATAGAACTCAGATAACCTGAGGGGTTTTCAGATGGCGTCCTCTTGTCATAATTCGCAAGCTGGAAGACACACTGATGTTTAGGAAGATCTGTTGAATGCTGGAATTGTCTTAAAGCCTTTTGGGAGGGAAACTGAAAGAGAGATTCATTTGGGGGTGTTCTACTTGAAGCAGTATATCCTAATTTTATTTCACTCACCACTTTTCATTGCTTAAATTTCTTAACCTACAGAATTGCCTACCAATGATACCCGTTGAGAAAATCTAGATGAGGACACGGATTCATCTAGAAATGACATTTAAATTAAATCGTCATTGTCTGATAGAAGCAATTCAAAAAATGTGGATTAAGGAATCTAATTACAGTATGCTTTTCCTGCATATTCCTAGCAATTGCCTGGACCTGAGTGCAGGGGAAGAGTTAAGCATTAGAGACCCAAGTTTTATTCTCCAAACAAAGTAGCCAGTAAATGGAGTAGTGCGGAGCAGGCAACCACATGAATTTACCTTTGAAGTTTAGTGTAAACAGAATGTAAACCCAAGGGCAAGAACATACAACATGTTATGATTTGCCCTCATCCAATGTGACTTACACTGGGAGGTGCCTAGGCAGGAGTTACGGATTCAGTAAGATGTGGCCCTGGCTGACAGATTTTGAAGGGATATTGGTACTGTGCCTCTCTCCTGCTGGCAGTTCTGACAAGTAGATGAGCAGTGGTGTCAGTGGAATTCCCTGATCACATCCACTCAGGCCATTTGTTTGTCACATCTACTGCCTGCCCTGTTTGGATATCATTTCCATATTACAGTCACTCTGCTAGGCTGTGTGTGAAATATATATTATCATTTCAGTTCCACCAACTTCTTATGATTCTGCCAAAACTATACCATTAGACTAGCAGTTAAGTGGTCCCTGCTCAGTTTGTGGGATCATAATACAGATGTATATGTTTGGACAGCCCTGCAATAGTGTACAGAACCCTATCTGTGCAGATGTGTATCTTCACTGCAAGAAGAATCACTAGTGTCCTGTGTCATGTTAGTAGCCTCTGACTGAGGTGACCTTTGGTGTTTCTGAAATGGAGGACTCCTAGAGAAGAAGGCCTTGAGATCAAGCTTTGTGATCTCTAAGAAACTGGAAGTAATTGGGATGATATGAGATGAGGCCCAGGTAAAAAATGAAGTTAAAGTGGGGGTGCAGAACCCATCTGGAGGTGACAGGACATGAGAATGGGAATGAGAAGGGAATGGGAAGGTGGGATGATCGGGTCCTGTGGGAGGAAACCACTACACTCGGCAGCTGAGGAAAAAGAGCATGTCCAGCACACATTCCTGCTGGGGCTGTGGGTCTCTACTGGAGAGTAGGTTTTCACTTGACTCTAGAGAGCAGAGAATTCTTGAAAGAATTCTTTAGAATATCTGGGCATTCTTGAGAAAAGCCATGAGGTAGTGTGGAGACCTTTGAAAGCTGAGGAGCCCCTGAAAAGTGGGGGAGATGGAAAGGGGGACAAGGGGAAGGAGCACTGCTGCTGTTTCATTTGGCCCAGGACTGCATATCTGGATCTGACTACACTGGAAGCTGGAAACAATGGTGAAAAGAAATTCAAATCGGGCTTCAGTGAGGCAGTGGGGTTTGGCACTGGGGCCAACCTCCAGTCAAAGGTTCCCTCTGTCTTTCAGAAGCCCCTGTCAGGTTCTGGATCAGGAAGCTGCAGTACAGTGAGGTCCTTTCCCAGTTGGCAGGAGCCTGTTGAACTAGGCAGCTGTGGGACTTAGGTGGTTTTAAATATTACTTTAAGGACATTTTATAAATAATGAAAGCCATTTTAAATTACATTATAATAAATAAAATATAAGAGCATATATAAAGAAACATAACTAGCCAGGTACAAATCAGTACATTCTCTTTTACTTCAGTTATTTCAATCCATAAATAAAGTCCAGCCTTCAACTGTACTTTAAATTCTCTTGCCAGCAATGCCTCTGGCAATGGTGCCAGCTAGCTCGCTGCTTCGAATGCAAAGGCAGTGACATCTTCCTCTCCCATCCTCCCTGTAGAGTCTCGTGCAATATGCTGCACACTGAGGTTAGCTTAGTACTATGCACATCATAAACATTTTCTCCTATTGAAAGTTACCCGAGAATCTTTAAGGGAAAAAAAATATTTCCACCAAACCAATGTACCTCTCAAGTAGAATGAATATTAACTGCACTTCAGGTTCCTGCCAAGTGGCAGGGTCACAAAGACAAATGTGACACCTTCCATATGTCAAGGATCTCAGAATGAGGTGAGGCAGACTTGTGAACATAGTAGGGCCTTTCCCATGCCAGTGCCATATAGTGCTTTCCCGGGGCTGGGCTAGGGTGAGGGGTTGGCCCTTAATGGTGGAGATGTGACCTGTGTAGAGTGTTCAGTAGTCCAAACAAGGGGAGCTGTGGGAGAATGGAAGGGCATTTGCCAAGTAAGCTGGGGTGATCTATAGAGCAGTTGTATCTAGATGTGAGTGTAGACTCCATGTCCAGCACCATTCTAAATTCTGAGTTCAACAATTGAAGCCACAGCTTTCTGTGAGCTCATATTTCAGCTCTGAGTAACTGACTGAACTGTGAGATCTTCTCAGTGGGTCAGTGCAGTCCCCTCAACAAAGGAAAAAATTAAGGTAGTTTGGCTCAAAGGTAGAGCACTTGGTGCCCAAGGCTTAATCCTCAATAAAGTAACCCACATCTCTATTTAAATGCAAATGTATGCTGATTTCTTTATCGGATAGCAGTATCTTCTGATCTTTTTGCAACTACTTTTAAAGGATGGCTCTCAACTCTCCACAGGATTTTTCTGTTTGCTTTAGGTGAGAAAAAGAACCCTTCCTCTGCTTGCTAGAGTTCTCCAGCAGCTCAGAGAGCCTCACATCATCTCATGCTGTGGGCCACATGATGTAGGATCCCAAGAGAGTAGAGGCCCCCCCCCCCACTTCTTCCCTCCCTGCAGCTTCTCTGTCTTTCCCACTGGCCCTCATTAAGCAGATGCCAGTCTGGAGATTGCTTCAAGAACATATTAGGTTGTCTGAGAAAATCCTTCTTAAATTGTTCTGCTTTGTTTTTCAGTAGATCTTATAAACTGATGAATTCATTTTTGAAACTGGGGACTTCCAATAGAGTTGGCAGGAAGTGACATGCAGGAATGACAAGCTGAATGGCAAAATGACTGTGTAGAAAGACACATGGGGTCAGGGGAAAGAAACAAGTGCATGAGGCAGGAGAGGGGACCTCTGAGCTTTATGAAAAGCAACTAAAATGCCTACAGAATGTAGGCACCAGGAATGCACTTCAAATATCCTTATTCATGAATGATGATAGTATATACATTTAATTATATATAAAATAATGGGAATTTTGTAATATAAACTTGATTCCATAAATTTGAGAATTTGGAAAAATATAGTACAACAGACATATATATCTGCATGATGTTACTGCTTTTCCTGCTTCTCCTTCTCCTCCTCTTCTTCTTCCCCCTCCTTCTGATATATTTCCTTGGGTGCTGAAGCAACTATAGAGCATATCTTTAGATCGGAAGCTGGGGCAGCACATTTTCATGGTGCAAGCTATCATAGGGAGGCCAACAGAGAAGTCAGTCTATGGCTGTGTGGATGGAGTGCACAAATGGAAAGTTCTTTAGTGATGCATCCATCCTTTCATCTTAGGCTGCTCCTAAGCAACCCTTGAATTTGTGTAGCTTTGCCCCAATGCATAAAGTGCATTTACTAGAGCCAGATGTGACTGAAATATATTTCACTCAGCAAAATGAATGTGATTAGGCTACAGGTTTGTTTGTTTGTTTTTTCCACTACTGGATTTTCCTTACATCTTCAAGCCTTTTAACACACACCATCTCTAGGAGACATTGGGTAATTACAACAGAGGTGTTAGGATAATCCAGCTGTACATTTTGCCACTCCTGGACTTGAAATATTTGAGCATATAAGTGCAGTTTAAAGGGACAGATCAAGTGAAAGAGAAGATGATGCTTACATCTCCTTTGCTCACATATTTTATGGTGGCAGCAGGTTTGTGTGAGTGTGTGTGTGTGTGTGTGTGTGTGTGTGTGTGTGTGTGTGTGTGTTTGCGCACACACATTTTCACAGGAGTACAGGTATGCGCTGAAGCAGTTATGAGCTGAAGCAGAGCCTGTGGGGATAGCTATGCTGTTCAGTATCTTTACCCTTTCAGCAATAAACATTATCTTGTCTCATCTGAGCATTGGGAGCAGGCATTTTCATAATTTAATGATCTGAAAAACTGGTAGAAATTTTGAAACCAGATGGAGAAAAGAACCCGATTATAAATTGAAATATGAACACAAGCATGGCTATCTTTGTCTTACATTTAAATATATATGTTGTTTTCTCCTTCTTTGTTTGGCACTTATGGAAGTGCTATTTGACTATGGGAAAGAAAGAGTGAGCACTAAAGGAGATTAAAGAATTGCTTTGCTGAGCTTCTGACATCCATGACTCTGGAGATACAAAGCAGTCAGTATGAAGGCATGGGTGTAATGATTTCACTAGACCCAAGATAAATGATAAATGGGTGTTTATTGGGGAACACTTACAAAGAAAAATATAAAGAACTGTGAGAGCACATCTCTGCCCTTCCTATTTGATTGGCTGAACCAAGAGAAAAGATGGAGCAAAAAGAAGCCATGCCTCAAGCTTCCCTCTTTCTGCTTCCAGCTGTCTGAAGGCCACACCCAAAGGGGTGTGGCCAACTGTTACAGGTTTACTGATTAGACTGCTACAGTCAATCCTTGAACATCTGTGAGTGAGAATCTCATAGCCACAGTGTGGGCTTCCATGGAAAGACTGACAGAGCAGATGAGATGCTGACTTTGAAATCAGTACTGTTTTTAACTTTTGATACCTGAGCCAGGTAGTGTAGCCTCCTCAGGTCTTCCAAAACACAATCCAACTCTCTCCCACTCCTTACTGTTAGCTCACAGCAGTGTTTTGATAAATGATATTTATTTAGGACACTTTATAAATCTTTGCCTAGGTAAATAACAGAAACCAAACATAGATAAACTAACTTCATCAGTTAAAAATATGTAAATAATATGCACATCTGAGGATTTTTGCTTTTTAAATTTCATTTGTCTGCTCAAATATAATTTAGATTTCTGGGAAATAGTAATAATGAACTGTAACTGTGCTTATTATTAGCAGTGAGAGAAAAGAAAAAGCCAACAAAAGAATAAAAAATAGAAAAGGAGGGAATCATGGTAATGTCAGAGAGTTTTAGTTTTCATTCAAGTATTCTTGTTCCTAAAATTACATAGACATGAATATGTTAAGAGAATAAAGAAGCATAGCCCTGGGAAGGGAGAGTTTGCATCTCTAGAATACATTTATTTAAATGACTTTTATATGTATGTTTGCTCAGCTGAGGCTTGCCTGCCTAGCTGCATCACACAGCTTCACCGTATATGTAGTAAACACATTTTATACTTAGAGCAGCTTCGCTGTATATGCAGTAAACGCATTTTATACTTAGAATGAATCAGAGCAATCTCTCCCTCTTTTACAGACAAGGGAAATGAGGGCGGGGGTGTTCTGTTGGCTCCCGAGTACATCAGCTATGGTCCTTGGGTTGGAATTCTGCTTCTGCTGAAACTGGAGCTGCATCCCACTACTCTGTCTTCCTGGTGTGATGACTACTCTGCATTGTCAACTTGTGTGGATTTAGAATCACCTGGGAGACACACCTCTGGAAACGCCTGAAAAATATGACCATAGGTGTGTCTTCCAGGTGATTCAAATCCATTCAAGTTGACAATGCAAGCTAGTCACCAGAATAGGTATAGCTAGTATGTTTGCATTCAATTGCAAATCTAAATTTCAGAAGGCAATGGTCTCAATTAATTACTGTCATTTGACTCTTGACTTCACCTTGGACAAGTCACAATCCTTTTACTTTTGAATCTGTTCATGGATAGAACAAAAACAAGAAAGACAAGAAATCTACCCACAGTTGTAGTGAATATATATCTAATTATTTGTGAAATCTTTTGAGAATATTGACAACAGCAAAAGTGTTCCTAAGATACAGCTGCAGTTTCTTTTACTGGCTTTGGAAAGTGGTAAAGTCCATGGTGGGAACTACAGCTTACTGGGAGATCACTTGCCTAGCTAGGTCCCTTCCTTTAACTACTCACTATTATATCCATAAGAGCCTGGGATGGAGAGTCAAGAATCCTGAAACACAGTCTTGTCATTACTATAGAAAGTAAGAGGTGACAGTCAATTGACTGTTCTGGGTCTCAGTTTCCATGAATATAAACTTTCTAGTCACTGACTATAGGTGCCTAGAGTAGGCTAGCACATTCTTCCTTGGGTTAGTTACTATTGTTGATGGTTTTGGCAGCAGTAGTTAGATCCACACTACTATTGCCAGACAGTGTTTTAAAGTTCCTTTGTGTTTTCTATATTCCTAGACTGGCAACATCAGAAACTTATTTACAAAACTTCTCAGGCTCTGCCTATAACAGTTGTCCCAACTCTAGGATGGGGCCCAGAAATATGCATTTTCACAAGGCTTTAATGGTTCTTATACATGTTAGAGTATACGAGTTACAGTTGAATAAAGGAGAAAACAATGTATCTTACCCAAATAATAATTTAGCATTTTAAATGTTTTCTTAATTTCCAGATTCATAGATATAAAATACAATAGTGTTCAGGTAGGAAATTGCATGCCTGTCGAGTTGCTAAGACTGAAATATTTAGGGATGGTTTTATAAAGCCAACAGAGACTTCCTACAGCAAGGCACTGCCTACAGCATGAAGAACATGTATTAGGTAGAGTTTGAGGAACAGTTCCTGACTACTGAAATGCATGTTAATTCCAAATGTGTGCATAGCAAATGCAGTTTGTTTTTACTTTAGCAAGATATTTTTGTTCTAAAAAGTAAAAACAAATATTCTGAAATTATGCCCAGAATTTTAATCTTAAAATTTACATTATGTTTATGTATGAGCACAAGGCACATAGCCTCCCGTTCAAATCTTTTCTGGATAAACGTTGCTCTTACTCTCATTCTAAAATTCATATGCGATTTCAAAAGAAACTTGGAGCTGGCGTTTCAGAATGCAAATCTTCTCTTAAAATGCACTGGAGGTTTTGAAACATAACTCAATTGTAGTTCAAATTTTATGGGCAAATGGTCAAAAATATGGGGTGGGGTGGGGCAACAAGGCTATGTATCCTACATCTGTAAGCTATTGAGAAGTGTCTATTGATAAACCTGTTATAGCTCTCATTTTAGAAATGAGAAACCAATGTATAAAACTATTTAGCAGTTATAGCCAACCAGGGAGAATTTGGATAGCCTCTTCTTCCAACATTCTTTTCCCTCTCAGCACTAGTAAGATGCCTGTCTTAATGGCACTCCATAGTGAATACTGTATTTTATCCTACATGGAATCAGCAACTTGTACAAACTGTGAACTACAGAGCGGTAGCCTGGTGCTGACACTGTGATGACCCCTGAAGAGAAGGTTGCCCTCCCGGTGCCTGGCCCGACTCTGACAGCCTGTGAGCACTTGCTGTAGTTAGCACCAGTGGTAACGAAATGTAAACACCTTTGCTTTCCAGCTGCTGCTAATTGGTTTGGGAATATTTGTGTAAGTGTTGATTTTAAAGCTAAAAATAGTGCAGTGCTGTTTAAATCCAACGCATTCTGGCTGTCATTAATGCTCTCACAATCCTGAAAGTGCTGCTAAAAATGTCCACTCTTTTTAAAATGTAGTAATTAAGCTTGTCTTTTTGTGAGGGCCACATATACGTTGTCTGATGTGATCAAAGCTGTGACGGATATGCTTAGGGTAGCCAGGCATGGTTGCCTGTTCAACATTGCTGGGAAAGAAAGGGCCATAATGTGGGAAAGCAAGACAGGCTTTACAACACCATCCTCTTTACATTCTAGGCAGCTCATCTTAACCCATGAGTTTAATATGGCATTAAAAATAGAAATTGCAATTGCTTAATTTTAGAAATTAAATATAGACCCTCCAGAGCATTGTGTTGCTATTTCTAGAGGCAAGTGATTCTAGAAATTATGTGATTCTTAAATCACATAATTAATATTTCTCCAACCTGGAGCTAAGGAATATGGAGGCTGTTTAGCACCCATTATGTCGACCTTTTAGTTAACCAGAGTTATTTTTGTCCCATCCTTCCAAATTTAAAAGTCAAGATTTTACAGATTTTTCTTCAAGTTATTTAAATAAGCTATGAGGGAATTTTTTTTCTCATTTTCATTTTTAGCTAGGTGTGAGTTCGTGACTCTTCATTTCATCATGTAATGGATTGAAAAAAAAGCTGGTGTGCTTTAATCATGTTGTGTCAATAATTCTGAAGTTTGAGGGTAAAGTGATTTTTTTTAAACCTGATAAGAGACAGCTGACTTTTCCTAAGTTTTCAAGCAATGCAATGTTAGCATTGTCAGTGTCAATTGCGTTGGCTTTATGTCTTTGTGGAGTGCCTCTAACATCTACCTTCCTGCCTCATCCCTAGGGGATACTAAAGGATCCTGATGTTGTAACATACAGAAGTGATTTTGGCAAGTGAAAAACACTGCCTGTAAGCCAAGATGATGTGCTGTAGTTTCTGCCTCTTTATGGTAGTTGTAGCTAGGCAAAGAGGATTTTGATGTTATTATCCATCTAAGACATATATTTGTGGGTGTGCTTGCAAAGGACACCACCATTAGAGCAAAAAGGTGGCTTACAGAATGGGGGGGGCGAAACTAGTATCTAGAATATACAAAGAACTAGAAAAACCTGAACCTCATGAAAACAAATAACCCAAATTAAAATCAGTATCTAGAACTAAGCAGAGAATTTTCAAAAGAAGAGACACAAATGGCTGAGAAATAGTTTAAACCCTTCAACAACCTTAGCTATCAAGAAAATGCAAGTTGAAAACACTTTGAGATTTCTTCTTGCCCCAGTCAGAATGGCCACAGTTAATACAAGATGAATGAAATTTTCAGGTTAAATGGATGAAGCTAAACATAACCATCCTGAGAGTGGTAACTCAGCCCCAGAAACACGAACACTACATGTTTTCTCTTATATGTGAATGTTAGCTTTTAAGAGTCAGGTATGTGTTTTATTTCATTTTAGTGATTTGTGTGTGGCAGTGTGGGAATGTGGGAATGTTCACAAGTCCCTGTGCACATGAGTGTAGAACACAGAATCAGTTCCCCAGATCTGGAGGTTAGGCATTATGAGCCATCTGACACAGGTGCTGGGAATTTACCTCAGGTCCTCTACAAGAACAACAAGCACTCTTAACTGCTGAGCTTCTCTCCACATGAAGTGTGTTCTCTTTAAGTGTGTAGTTGATATGATTACTCTGAAAATGGAGTCATCTCAGAATTTCCCTTGATCAGATTATTACACTGCAATTGGCCCTGTGTTAATTTCAAATTGTAATTGACATTTCCAAATTTATAGTACATCAAGTACAATGTTGATGTAAATAAAACCTTTACTTGTCATATAACTAAAACCAGATGGAAAACTCCTTAATCACCAGTAAGTTAATTAGGGCCAGAAAGTATATTCTTTCCTGCCATAGTTAGGGAGCAATAAGAAAATTCCACATGAAAGAGAGAGAAAACAGATAAAATAAAGAGCTAAAACTGTATACTGAATACTTTTTTCTTTGGCATTCTGGTGATATGTATGTGTGTGTGTGTGTGTGTGTGTGTGTGTGTGTGTGTGTGTGTGTATAAATAGAGAGAGAGAACTGAAAGGGTTAATTGTTTTAATTAACTGCCACTGTTAAATGTTGGTGGATTGGAGGGATGTATATTGTTAAAATGGCATTATAATATATAGATTAAATGTGCTATCAAGTACTCTGTGGAGGTTGAAATTGGCAGACATGCTAGTTCTTAAATTGGATACATGTATGAGGCCCAGAATATTGAGCCAACATGGAAAACAAAACAAGTCTGAAAGAACCACATATCATGATTTTAGAACTTAATGCAAATCTAAGACAGTCAGAACTGTATGGTGCAGGCATGAGGATGGTCATAGTTAAATGAACAGAATCGAAGAATCAGACTAGTGATGCTTCACATCTGTAGATGTTCCAGTCATGCTGCAGCATTAACAGCATGGGTACCCCAGCTAGAAGATTGTTGCTTCAGGCCTTAAGACATCTGGTTTCCAAACTCATCCTATAACTTCCCTTTTGCCACTTCTCAGAAACTAGAAGAAATAATGCATTTTTTATTCCATAACGTTTTGGGGTAGTTTCTTATATAGCTTTAAAATACAACATAGTAGGCTCTGGCTGTCTCTGAGAACCACACACAAGGCTCACTGTCTTACAGACGGATTAAAAAGCCAATAACTTGGGCATAAATGAGCTTATCAAATATCTTAGTACGAGTGATCATCACAGGTTTAGGAATTCTGGTAAATCCATCTAGATTTTTTTTTTTAACTTTCCCAGTCTTGCCCTGTTTGTTCTGTATGAACTTATCACCTGCTCCCAAGGATAATATGGACATTGAAACTTTCAGATATTTATCTTTTCAAAGATAGTTTACCCTAAACTATTAAGGGTTCTTCAATTTTATAGACTGCGCTTCCTTTTATTTATCCATGGAGAGACTAGAAAATTGAATTAGGAAAAATATATTTCACGAAAACACATCTGTTTGAACTGTTGCTATCCATTTAAAATAAAAGACACCTTTAAAAAAATCAGTTTAGGAAGCTAGAGAGATGGCTTAGAAGTTAAGAGCACTTTGTGCTCTCCCAGAGGACCCTGGTTTGATTCCCAGCAACCACTCATTGTGGTTCACAATAACCCATACCTCTAGTTCCAGGGCATCCAGTGACTTCTTCTGACCTCTGTGAGCACCAGACACACATGGTTCACATACAAGCACGGAAGCAAAACACTCACAAAAATAAAATGAATAAATCTTCCAAATAAATGTTAAAAAATAATCAGGAGAACTAGGCATGGTCACAGTGCAGGACTCAAATCCCAGCATTGAGGAGGCAGAGGCAGGTGGGTCTCTGAGTATGAGGCCTGCCTGATCTATAGAGGAAGCTCCAGGATGGCCAGGTAACAAACATTTTTTTTTCATATATCTGCTTTTTTTTGCTTACACTGCACTGTGCTAAGTACAAGCACATAGATGTCACAAAGACTTGTTTCTCACTACTTAGTAGCACTGGAGATTTCTTTTGGTATTTTTTTTCAAACTAGTTTAAAATAGGATTCCCAAACCCAAGGCTGAGCAGCAGACAGCTGAGCAATGTATTCCCCGATTTTAACATACTGCCTTGTGAAAAAGGCCACCAGTGGAGCATTTTAGAAACCAAATAGGAGGGGAGAGCACACTGAAAGCACCCAGCAGATTGATACCTGTCTCCAGTCTTAAAAGAAATGAGAGCAGACTGTCTATATTCAGGGGAAGCTACTTCCTCCCTCAGTTGAAATGTTTTGTTCCAAGCTTCAGCTCTGTATGTGCAGCATCTACATCCTTTGACTTTGCTTCATTCCAGAATTCAACCCAGAACTTGGAAAACAGAGAAGTTATGAATGGTGAACAGACAGAGCTACTAACGTCACACGGAACTAAGGATGCACTGAGGTATTTCTTCATGAAGTAGAATGTTCTTATTTATTTAAACTTGGCATTATTTTCTTGAATGGAATTCAATTGTTATGATTTTTCAGGAAATACCAAGGAAAGTAGAACTGGTTGACGAAGCACATTTCAATTCAAACACTGATTATTTATTCCTATCTCCCATTTTCTACATACAATATGGGAACCTTCCTGAAAACCATAGATGTACAAATAACTCTCGCGGCTTCTAACACTCTTCCACATCTGGACTTGTTTGTTTGTTTTTCAGTTTTATACATTTTATTACATCACTTTCCCTTTTGCTCTTCTCCCTTTATTCCCTCTAAGTCACCATCTTCCAACTACACACACACACACACACACACACACACACATATGTATGTATATTTATGCACAAATATGTAAGTACAACTAGCTGAGTCCTTTTTTTTTTCTGTCTGTGTACATGATTTCAAGATAAACTACTCTAATAAACAATCGTTGATGGGTCTCATCCCTTGGAGAAGCCAATTCTCCTTCTCTCAGCAGTCAAAAGCTGCCCATAGTTCCTTATCTACTGATATTGCCATTTGTTACAGTCTTGTTTTTGCAGCCATTTCTAGAAGAGATTCGTCTACAGTAAACGTCTTGATATTCTGGCCCCCTTCTGCATTCTCTCCCTTGATGGTCCCTGAGTCATAGATGGATTGTTGTGTAGATGTAGACATTGGGTCTGGCTCCCCACAATTTGTTAATCTCTGCATTATGTCCAGCTATGGTTCTCTGCAACCATCTCCATTTGCTGTACAGAGAAACTTCTTTGGCAAGAGACTGGTAGCTACACTTAACTATAGGCATAAGAATAAGATCTAGAACGCAGCTAATTATTAGGCTGGTCTAGCAAAGTGGCTGGTAAACTCTCCTCCAAGGTTTGTGATGTCACTACCCGCAGGGAAGCTAGCTAAATTTCTAGTGCTAGGCCCGATTTCCCTCCTTGGCAACCAGGAGTTTAAAATTGCTTTTTCTTGTCTTTGCCCTGAAGTTTATAGAGCTCTTCAGAGTTCCTTATATTTGAGTCATTTGCTTTGCCTCTAGCTCTGTGAGTAACTGCTATGGGTTGTATTTATACAATCTTACAGTATTTTACTTGATGCCTGTGAGATGAATTTGCTCCACCAACCAGGATTGTTCATATTATTAATGAAAATAGCTCATCATTTGAAGTCAGCTATTATTCTTGTTAGTATTGATCTCTAATGCCACAGACATAGCCACTTCCTAGATATAAACCATATGTCTACTAATTCACCTCTCCTTGCCTTAGTTTCTGATCTATAAGTCAGAAGTCATAGGATTGGAGCTATAGTACAGTTGCAAGAGTGTTTGCCTAACATGCATGAAGCTCTGTGTTCAATCAGTCCCCAGGACCACATAACCAGGAGTGGTGGCTCACATCTGTAGTCCCAACACTTCAAGTGAGAGGTGGAGCCAGGAGGATCAGAAGTTCACTGTATCTCCACTACACAGCTGAGTTCAAGGCTAGCCTCAAAAAGAACGCAATAAGACCTCTTTAAAATAATGTTGCTAGGATTTTTGCATTACTGTTTTAACTTAAATATTTGATAACATATATAAAATACTTCGACCAGCCTTGACTTTGATTCTTTTGCTATTATTATTTTCTTTGTTGCAGGTTTATTATCCCTGTACAAAATTCTTGGGGTCAGAAGCTTTTCAGAATTTACAATTTTTTTTTCTAAATTTTGGAATATTTATGTGGACAGTACTGGTTGCATATGCAAAATCAAAAAAAAAACAAAATTCTGCAAACTCTGAATCTCTTGAAGCATTATTTTAGTTTTCAAAAAAGTTTCAGATTTTGAAGCATTTTGGATTTGGAGATTTTTAGACTGGGTCAGATCACCTTGTATGGTTTCCATTATTGTCATTATTTTCAGTAAATGGTTTCAATTTGGCATAAGGAAAGTAAATTGAAATTTCTCCAGCAGTAACTTTGGCAATAGAAGGTGATGCTGCCATAGCTGCTGCTCCTTCATTTACTGTATTCTTTCCATTATGTCCATTTACTAAGAGGAGTCAGTCAGTCCGCATGAAATCAGCTACTTTCTTCTTGAAAGATGATCACCCTTTACCAAGTGACCATGTAGATTCTTTTCAGCTTTATAATATTCAGCCATATGGCCACAATTCCTGTTCATTTGGGATTTTCATTAATGAGTTATATAATATAAGGCATTTAGTCAAAAGCATTCCCAAGGCACTCACTTTGTAAAAACTGCCGCTTGTTCTTATATCTAGTCATAATGGAATGAATGTTCCTGTTTTATTTTGCATTAATTTTTTTTAAAAAATTAGCTTTGGCAAATGTTTCCCAGACTCTTAGTGAAATGCTGCATGTACACTCATCATATGGTATCTAGTTGTTTGTTTTGTGATTTGTTTGTTTGCTTATTTCTAGTTTTTGAATTCAGGAGAAAATTAAGGTTTTTTTCTGGTTACAGATATTTAAGAGAAATATCAGGAATGGCTTTTAATATATGTGTTTATTATATAAGTATAATTTTCAAAAGAGCCCCCTTTTGTGTCTTTTTGTTGCCTTTGGTAGGTCAAGTAACTACAACTCAGAACAACTAGCACACTAGAGAGCTAACCCATATCTACCACTCTGGTCTAGAAATCCACTAAATCAAGCTTTGCTTATGTGTACCTTCTAAGTCTTGATTGGATTTCAGGCTACAGAACCTACATGGGGAAACTTGTGATCACAGGCATAGCTGGAATCTGTTCAGACCAAACTCAGAATATAGAGTGAGTGCAAACTCCCTGTGATTACCAGCTGGAGTCAGAGGGTCAGAGTGCCTCAGGAAAAGGGTGGGGCCTATGGAGCACCTCCACATCTGTGCCAGGATGTTGGCTGCTTTGGTCTTGTGTGGGTTTTTTACAGGCAACCACACTGCTGTGACTTCATGAGTACAATTTCCATGTGATATCTAGAAGACAGAGTTTCACAGCACTCCTCTCCGTCACCAGCTCAGGCTTACTTCTTTGCAGGTTGCACAGAAGCTAAGTAAATTGTTTGTAGAGTCCAATACAAAATGACTTACACCTGTTACATGCTCACAGCCATTGTTTCAGCCATTGTTATAGCTGAACTAAGCTATTGCAGTAACTTACAATCTCCGCTCTCCAATGTGAATCTCTTCTTATTCTCTAATGAGTCTACACATAAGACAACTGAGTAAAATGTTCTAATCTGCATTAGTTAGCAATTCTTTCAAAATCTTGAATTAGATAAGGTCTAGGTTTGAACACTGGCTTTGTACCTTGCTACCTGCCCATTATTGGACTAATTACTGAACATCTTGAAAATATTTCCTTGGAAATGACTTTTATGATCACATAGATCCTGTGAAGATTAATTAAAGTGCATTACAGGCAGCTGACTTAGTACATTGCTAAATGAAAGGCTGAATAATTACTAATTGCTGTTCTAAGTGTCCTCGCCATTATTACACATATTATAGTTCATTGTAACTCTGTATTATCCCAAACAAGACCAAATCCTCAAAAGCATTTCTGGCACCCCATACAGGTCTTAGAATATAAGAGGAGCATATTTGTTAAGTGATTGACTTAATGGATAAAGCAAATTGCTCAATGAATCATCAGCATAGCTATGAATTTAAAAGGTAGTAAAAGGATGTTCTCTAACTAGTCTTATATGTATGTCCTGTGAATCACCAGTCCTCTGACTTTGATCATAAAATACAATAAAGTGAAAAGCTTCACTTGGGTAGTTTTCCTGAAACCCTGAGAACATCCCTTTCAACAGCAAGCAATTTGTACAGAAGACCTTCCCTCCCCCTGATTCCCTGGACACTTTGGACTTCACCTTATTGCTCAGCTCCCTACCCCAAGGTTAACTTCTCTAGACTTGCCTAGTTCTCCACCATGTTTTATCTTACCTCCTTTGTCCATGAAAGCTATACAAAGGACAATTGACTTGCAGAGCCCAAATCAAAGTATCTTGATGTTGTCCTGACAGTTTCATGCTACATTCCTAAGTAAGTGTTTATGTCTACATTCCCTTGACACAAGATTGTTGAAACAATTCACTAATTGTCTCAAATACCAAACTCTCCCTCATCTTTTATCTTTGTAGTTGTTCCTGCATCTAACTACCCGGTAATTCCTTTTAAACCACAGCTATTATCGCAGTGTCCCCCAGTACCAATAACTTCAGTGTCTGTTTTCTATAAAATCAATTATTAACCATATGCTGGGACTCTGAGTAGCTGTGCTCATGGTTGCCAATAAGACTCCTTGACCCTGCCACAACTACCTACTCTGGGATCTTACCCAAGCTGCTGTAGGCTTTGACACAGGTGCTAAGATACACCCGCCCCCAACCACTGCCTGTTCTGTTGTCTGTCCCAGACCTACCTAAGCAACCAGGTATATGGCTACCAATGCTAAGGCTGCTAGTGCTAAGACCCCTCACCCCATCCAATCACCTGCCCTGGATCCTTACTCACGAAGCTGTACCTGAGCAGTCAAGACCCTAGTGCTTCCCATAGCTGCTGAAATAGTATCACACTAACATCTCCACTCATGAATGGAGCAGTGTCCAGAAGACTGAGAACATATCCTGCTTGATCCAAAACTAACTGAGTTAGGCTAACAGCAAAATCAGAACCAAATTCCCATTCAACAAAACTGAGCTAGAAACTCATATCAAAAGATATAATGCATGATTTAACTCTAGGCACCAGGTTCCAGTACAAAATCATAGGCAGGATGAAAATTTAAGATGTCCCCCAAGATCCATCAGTCCTATAGCAATGGTCCCAAAGGTGCTTTAGAATGTTAGCTGAGTTCTCAATCAGAATGTCATCAGTCAGAAGATCTTGGAGCAATGTACATGTCCTAAATGACTATAGATATTCATATAGACAACCATGCCTGGCCAAACTATCTGCCATAGTTGAAGGAGAAATAAACCATTTCTGTGATATAAACAGATGAAAAAATTCACGTCCACCAAAGCCAACCCTATTGGAAAGAACATATTATGGACTGAAGAGAAGGCTAAGCACAGCCAAGAGACTACAAGAAGAAAGCAAAGGGCACTCCAGGAACTGTTATACTATGTAGACCTGGGAAAGCTACCTACAAAGCCATACAATGACAGCAGTCAACACACACCTTTCAGTGACTTTAAATAGTAATGGCCTCACCTCCCTGTTAACGAATTGGATTAACAAAGGGTAACCAGTGTTTTGTTGTCTGCAAGAAGCACACATTTACCTTCAAGGATAGGTACTAGTCCTAGAGTGAAAGAACACACTCCAAGCCAATGGAACCAGTAAATAAGCAAGCATGGTATTATACTATCTGACAACATAAACCAAACCAAAACTAATCATAAGAGATAAATGTCATTTCATTCTGAACATGGGAACCACCCACCAAAACCCATTACAATTCTAAATATAAATGCACCAAACCTAGATCAATCCAATTCCATAAAATACACACTACTAAGCATTAAGGGCCAGATTAGTTCTAACACAGTAGTGATAGGTGACTTCAGTACCCAACTTTCACCAATTGATAGGTCACCCAGACAAAAAGTAAACAGAGAAATATCAGAGTCAAATAACATAGCATATCAAATGAACCCAACAGATGTCTAAAGGCTGGTTTACCCAAACAACTGCTGAATACTCATTCTTCTTTTCAATATCCAATTGGAGTTTCTCTCGAAAAGACCACATATGGGGGCATGAAGCAAATATCAATGATTATGGGATTATTGAAATAACTCCTTGTATCTTCTCACCATTTTTTCTTTCTACTACTGTTCCCTCCTCTTAATCCCCTCTATTTCTAACTTTAAGCCAATAAATGTGTCCACAAGCTATTCTGCTTTAGCATCTCAGCATCACTTCCCATCCAATGCCTGCCCTCTTCACCATCTCACTCTATCTTTTCTGGGGGGAAAATCCATTTGTTTACTAGGGTACCTTATCAGGGTACTGCTTCCCTAAGGAAGAATTTGCTGAGCTGCACTTAGTCTCTTCATCCTGTACTATCTCTCTCTCTCTGGTCTACATCATTAAGCTCCTGTGTTTTGAAATGTCCATGGAGAGGGATTAAGGACCCCTGCTATAGGTCCCAATTTGCCTCCTGATTCCACTTTCTATGAATGATATTGTACTGGACATGCTTCCACTCCCTGTGCATTAGCTTATTCTAAAATGGAAATGAGATAAAGTGTGTATGTATTCCATGGGTGCAGCTTGTAACACTCAGAAGCCTGCTCTCACCTTACCTGCCGAATAATGGTTTGCACTGGTCTAGACTGCTTCTTCTATTACAGGTAGATCCACCATAATCTGAGAGTTTAAAAACCCCAATTTTCTGAATTTCAAAACTTTTTCAGTGCCTATTGAATGCCAAAGGAGAAAATTCCACAATTCATTTTATACACAAAGTTATTAAAAATATTGTAGAAATATTATAGAAAATTACCACAGACTATGAGTAAGGTGTATATGAAACCTAAATTAATTCAGTGTTCCTACCTGTCCCCCCTCCCCAATATATTTATGGATGAGTATTCCAAACTCCTAAAAACTCAGAGATCTGCAGCCCTTCTGAATCCAAGCGTTCATATCAGGACACTTGTATTATTCTATTGTCCTTTATCACCATTATTATCTTTTCCAACACTACCTACTAATATATCAGATAATTTATGGTTTTGTATTTTGTTTTCTTGATTATTTGGTTTTTCTTTTACAGAACTTCCCCCACAGCAGTGGCTGGGTTTATAGTAATTGAATTAAAATTAATAGAATTCAAAGAGATTTGTTAATATAACCCCTCCCATCAAACTCGGAGATTTTTCAATCAATGTATTTATACCCACTAGATGTTTCTACAAGAAGAAGAGTTCCGGGTCATCAGCAAACCCTTGTTTGGGGATTTCCTCTGAGTCCATCCCATTTGCGTTAGATTCAAAGGCTCTTCAACTCAGTCCCTGAAGATACAAATACACATCTTCTGACCATTTATTAAAACCTTTTGTGTTCCCTTCCCATGTAACCAATATAGTGAAGGAGCATATCACTTGATCTGATGGTGTGTTTTTATCAATAAAATTGATGAGATAAAAAATAAAGAAAATTATAATTATTCCTTTAAAGGCCATAAATTTATTTACTCCCTTACAAAGTGCTAATAATCAAACTAGGTATGAGGACATAGTCCTATAATCCAAAGGCTGAGGCAGGAAGACACAAGTTCAAGTCTAACCTGGACCACAAAGTGAAAATCAGTCTCAAAAAGGAAATTCTTACAATCATAGAAATGGCAAAAGTTGTTAATCCCATCATATGTGTGATGTGTATGAGTTATTTTCTCTTTAAAACTAACATCTCTGTTGGGAATGTCCCAAATCACAAGGTCCTCATTACAGAAATGAGGACACTGAAGCTTGGCATCCTCTGTTCTTAATCTTTTCTCTCCAAATGAGAGACTGGCGACCGTGTTGAGTACTGTTAGGGTAAATTCTGTCCATTTGTCTTGGGATGAAGAAATCAGACCTACAGATATCTGCAGCACACATTGCATCATCTGCCTGAAGCATCAGTTCCTCTTTGTAAATAGAAACCAGTTGAAGCACTTAGCATTTAGTATGTAGCTCTCAGAGTAACTATCCATATTGACAGTCTTATCTTTATCCACTGATCTTTAGCTTTATACATAATTCTGTCCTGAGCTCTTAGACTGGCAATGGCTGTTCCCAGTGATTATTGAGTCACCTCTGTCATATGGACCTTAGGGAGTTCAGCTTGCTTAGTATTGTTGACTCTGTATCTCCCAGAATAACTATTTTGATCTTAGGGAACACTAACCACTTCTCTGTGCTGTGATCCTTAGCTTGCACTGGTTACATTTTTGTCTGTTTCCATGGTTTGTTTTGTCTTCCACTTCGGGAATATCCTTTCTACCACATTTTCTATATTTTTCATTCTTAGTCTCCCTTACCACTCATGGTCTTTTCACTATCATCTAAACTTAAACAATGGGGCCCCAAATACAAATTGCATTCTTGAGTTTATCTAAACAAATAACATTAGCAGCATGTTTTCACATTTTTGTAAGTATTAATTTTGAGACATGTATTGAGGTATTTTGAGATAAATAAGAGTGTGTGTGCATGCAGTCTTCCTTGCTGTGTTTATATCCCATAGGTGGATACATACAGACATTTCTATACAACATCAAGAACTTATAAAAATAGTGGTGATTCTCCTTTTACAATCAATAAAAATATGTGAACATATTTATGTGGCATCATATTTCAGATGCCTTTCTTTACATGTAGAAGCTACTTATGGATGAACTTTTATAAAAATAAGGGGATGATATATGTAGATTTAAATTTCTTTTTTTAAGCAGATCTAGGTTTCTGTGTCTTCATGTTTATTACTGTGTATAAAATTACAAGTCTGATATGTGCTTTTTCCCCCCTTGGGTGATAACTTTTCTTGAGTACTCTGAAAGTTGCCAAGAATCTTAGTTGAAGAATTATGACTGTTTGTGTATAAGGGAAAATTAGAAGTTTACCCTGAAAAAGAAAAAAAAAAAGCTTACCCTAAAATGTAGAAAAAGGGATTTCATATAGAAATTAATTTTAAAACCTGATTCTTCTCCAAAATTTTAGTAGTTTTGAATAAGACTGAATAAAGTATAAGATTTACTTTGTTGATTGTAAAAATACAAGATTAATAATTACTAAAATAGTATTATGGATCAAATTTATTACTTTTACAGGACAAGTTTTTAGTAGACTTAAATAAATATTTATAAAATAAAAAAATGAATTTCATGGCAGCCAATATCTATAAAAGCCATTTGTGAGCTGAAATCTTGTAGTCTGCCCTAGACTAAACACTAATATTTTCAAGCTTCTATATTAAGTGTGGGTGATATCCATGGGTATACAGATGCTTGATACATTTGTCAGGAGGGAGTTGTGGTGGGCAAAACTCTAAAAATTATAAAGGGAAAGGTAATAATGTCTTAGTGGCTAAAAGAAGAGCTTAGTGTCAGTGTTTAAACTTTTTAAATCAGTATCTTTGGAGATGGTCTTCTTTCAGTGCTTATATTTAGCTGTACATCTATTATTATATGAGAATTACTAGATTGGATCATCAAACACTTTACAAGTTTCTGTGCCTACCAAGTGTTTTGCATTCAGGCTTACAGTGTGCATCAATGTCCACCCAGACATATCTATGTTCGTGTCTGTGCTTATTCACATAGAAACAAGTCCTTTGTTCTATATCGTCATGCTAAGGTTTGCTTGGTTTGTGATTTTTCTTGCAGGCCTTTTATACAGCCTGCTTGACTGAACAAGTTGAATGTATCGACGGTATCTGAGTGAAGATCATTTGAAATTTATTATCAGTTTTGAAATTGCATCATCTCCCTGAAATGCCAGAAACTGTCTTGCTTTATTTTACTTTATCATTTATTTTTAGTTCTTACTGATAATGGGGTTGCAAGGAAAACGCATTAACATAAGCCTGATCTACTGACTAGCATATACTTAATGTATTTATTTTAGATTGCTGATAATTAAAAAAAAAAAAAAAACTTTTGCTGGGTGAATTCATCAGACACTTTGTTTTCTTAATGCTGTTCTCAACTTTTCAGCCAGAAGCCAAATTTTTACCATTTTCAATATGGAGCAGCAAAGTATCTGAGGCAGTTGTGGCTCTTAATTTGACATCCAGTTTCAGGTCATTTTCATGTAAATGGAAAACAATGAAATGTGTTTATAGTTTCTATAAAGGGGATGCTTGCTTCAGCTTTGTCATTTTCCTCTGGCAACTTTGTTTTCTCTCTCTCTCTCTCAGATTAAAGGAACCAATAATTGTTCACAGTTATGATTTTTTATCTTGACAAAAACTCATTAGCTCCACTCCTTATGACCTGGACGCTAACAGCACATTCTATATTTCAGTCATACACACTCCCTATTAGTGTTTCTCACTCACCCTTTCCTAAGCTGAGCAAGGTTAGGCAGGTCAGCCTTCCTATAATACATTTTCTCTGGTTTTTTGCAACCTCTCTTTCGGCCTTAAAGATAGAAATAAATAAATAAACCAAGAGGTGAAAACTTGGAATTTTTCCATTGAGGACAACTGATGCAAGCTTTGATTTATATTGCTTTGAACATGCCCAACTGTGTTACCAACTGTGGCTTCCCCTGCCATTATAAACTGCAATCCAGTGCAGTTTCTAATAATTTTATTTCATTTTTTACCCTTTTCTTGGAAAAAAATCCTAATTCAAGCCTAAGCAATAGATACGCTTTTTATTCTTAGTGTATCTAAGAATTTTTATTCCTAGTGTATCTTATTATATTCTTAGTTGTCTAAGAAACAGATACCCTTATTTCTATGTACATATGGCCTATACAGTCATTTTCAAGAAAGTCTCATCAGGGAGAGATTTCATTCTGTGGACCTTTTTTATCTCTCTTGATTTGTGCAGCTTAAGTGGGAGGCTGTTTTAGTAGTGAGTTATTTCTCAACTTTCTTTTTTCAAGGAAGATTCAAATAAGAAATCAGAGAGTCTTTTAACATGCTTATTCTGTGGATCTTCGAAACACATCAGCAAACCCCACACTCCTGACTCGCCATAGATGTGGAAGTCACAGTAGTTGATAGTCAGGGAAGGTAAGGGTATTGTGGGTGCATTAATCTGGTTTTGAGCTAAAACTCATGTGTGTTCCTGTTTTTGCTCTGCCCCAGTGATATGACAAGAGCGGTGGAGATTTCTGGGGAAGGAGACCCCCTGGGAATACATGTGGTACCCTTCTTTTCATCTCTGAGTGGACGGTAAGGTGTTTTCCTTGTCTCAGAAGCTCATGCTAATGAAAACCCTGATGAAGGCCTTTTCCAGGAGCAACAACTGGCAGTCTCTATCAGAGCGACTCCTTCAGTAATAGTTTGGTTGGCTTCATGCTTTAGAGACAGTCTAAAAATCATTTATTTCCAGGATGCAGAGAAAAAAATCATCCCAATCTCTCCACTTACAATTAATTATGAAGTGCTTTCTTGGAGCATCCTTGAGAGTGACGCATAGTAAACAAGCTCCTCGGCAAAGATTTTTAACATATTGTTAGACAAATGTCACAACTGAGTGGGTTTTTCTTTTACCATTATAAAATATTCTTCAATGAATGAAGATAGTAATTCCAATTTCTTCATATACATAGGACTAAGACCAATAAGCATTCCCATTCTAGTAGTGATTTAGTTGTAGAAGAAAAATGTGTCTTTCTGTTAATTTTTTTTCTAAAATACAGTTCAGATCACTAAAGAATTCATCACATCCTTTTGGAATTTTAAAGACATTTGCTGATAAATCCATACTGGCAATTTAAATTGTGGCAATATGTCTTGAAATCCACATCTGACTGGATATAAAAATCGCTTTTACTTATGGGAATGAAGTGGGTGCCACAGAGCTGGCAATTCAGTTGGCTGTATAGAAGGAGAAGTGGCTTTAGTCATGATATTTGGGTTGGCATCATCTTCAGCAGGTAGCCATCTGCTACCTGTAATTGCAAAGTCATCACCTTAGTTTTCTCCCATATAACATCTGACGGCAAGCTCTTGCTGGAACGAACTGTCTCTAAAAAGAAGTGAAGTGGAAAGCCAGTGGCTTTTTTGTCTGGTTTCCTGTGTGTGTTAATAAGTGTGTTTATATATGTTATGGGTTATGGCAGAGGACAGACCAGGGTTGTTTTTGACAGACAAGGTGAGTATTTATTCAGTTCCCATGAGAAATCCTAATGGCTTTTGGCAGAAGTGTACTGATAGGGCTCTGTGAAATACCAGAGTGGTTAAATTGCCAGGCCCTTTAGTTTAATGAACCTGGAATAGAACAGAGGATCTATGCAATTCCCCAAAATGAAAAAAATATCCACAGTGACACTCACCATCCTTCATTCTCAATAGTTCAGAAAACAAGCTCGCCCTCCAGATGAGAGATCCCCTCCTCTCACTTCCGATGAGGACAGGATATATTGATCTCCCCTTCTTCTTTGGGGTTCTGATTCCTAGCACATGTTCTCCTCACATAACCTCCAGCTAGCCCCTAAACCTGTCTGTATAAAGATCTCCCTCACCTCAAGGTTATGGGGATTAAATGACATTAAAAACATGACAGCTCCTTGTAAAACCCACTACCTATGAATGCAGAAATTGTCAGTGTAATGATTGTTTGGGATAAAGCAGGAACAGTCGGCTTCACAAATGAGGGTTCATTTAAACTCATGGTCAACTATACAGCAACTTGAAGAAATGGTTCTATTATATTTTGGGGTATCCACTACTGATATAGAAAGGAAATTTAATTTAAAATCATATGGAAATAGAGACACGAGCCAATAAAAGTTAAGAAGTAATGAGTACAGGCTGAAACAGCACACTTAACTCAACCCATGTGTCTTGATGTAATGGCCTATAGAGCCTGTCAGACAAGTGTCTGCCTTCATTCTGCCATCTGGCTTCACTGTGTGAGCATGGGGGCTTGCTTAGGTCACAGTGCTGTGCTTTAATTTCCTTCCATTTATTAGTTTGTTTCATTATTTTAAATTAGAATTTACATTTAATTCTTTATTAAGACTACTATAATTGGCTTTGCATCCAGTGTTTTGTTTTGTTTTTCATTAAGAAAAATATGGCCACACTTGTTACTAAATGAGAAACTTGTTCTAAGAACATCTGAATAAAATCTGGGGGCTACTGTGTGAACTGAAGTCCCCAGGAATTCATTAGATACCAGCGCATGGGGACGCTGGATAGTGCTTGTGTTGAGGGCCATTGGCCTTCCCAGTTTTGTTGGTTTGTTTGTTTTGTTTTGTTTTAGGAAAGAAAATAAACACAAAACCCTAAGTCCTTACAAACAAATGAAAAATCACAACATTTGTTTTTAAATGTCAGTTAAATTTAAAGAATTAAAACACTAATTTTTTCACTGAAAATAGATAACGCACTTCCATTTCATAATAAAGATACCTCAACAGCTACAGATCAGGGGGAAGGAAGAGATTCCCAGTGTGAGGAAAGAAGTTTGAGTGGCAAGCAGTGAGTTAGCAGGATGGCGCAGCCACAGGATTCAGTGGGAACACAGGGCTGGCACAAAGGTCAGGCACAAGAGTCTCAGCGATGATTAAATGAGCAAGAAGCAGTTGTCAGGCCCCTTAACCTGCTGGGAGATTGAATTTTGAGCATCCTTTTACACTATCAATAGTTGTCTTACCCTATGATTGCACCACTAAGCATTAATTGTTAAGTCCGTTAAGTTTTTATCTCAAATAAAGCAGCTATCATCCCACCAGTAAGTAAAAGTAGATAGTGTTTTATAAGCTTCCTCACAGTGGTAGAGATGACGTCATACTGCAGGGAATTTACCCCTTCCAGATAATAGGGAGGATGGGATGGGTTTGTTGCTGGAGACCAAACTAATGAAATCAGTCAGTTTTACATTTTACCAAAATTACCTCTGACACACAGGTTTTACAGTTGGGCTTATTCTGTCAATAAATTTTTCATGGGAAGTTGGGTTATTTAGATCAGCGAGGTTCACATAGCATGCTCCAGCTGTAATATGCTAGCTAAATTGCAACCCAGTGGCCTGAAAGAATTAATTCATCTCCCAAAATGTGAAATTAAATCCTAGGGAGTAACATTACATGACTGATGATGTACTGAATTAAATTAAAGGAAGACTTGAATGCTTGTTAAAAAAATATCACTTACATAAACTAGTTTATAACCACACGTGAGCCTCCTAATGGATCATGTTATGGGGATGCCACCGTAACAAAAATCTAAACTTCGAACTATCAGAGAGCAGTTTAATTTAGAAGAAAGCACGATTTTGATCTAATTCTCCCTTCTTCATGTCAAATAGTTTCACATTAGTATTGTGCTGGGAAAGGAAGGTTTCTCGATTATGTCTGATTAATTTGGTAAAGTTCTAGAGCGAGGGGATGAAGCCAGAGACGCCGCCCACACTTGCCAGGATGCCCTGGAGCCCTTCCTTGCAGTACTTGGGGAGACTACCACTTGCTCAGCAACAGCAGCAAAGGCCCACTGTGCTGATTTAACATTTCTGAAGGAGGAGCCTGAGTTTCATTGTGTGCACCTTGTCTGTTGGAACCTTGAGATCCTCTGAGTTCATTAAATGAACTGAAGCCAGAGGCAGAGGCTCAATTTTTTGGCCATCCAGAGAAGGTCCTTTCTCCTGTGCTTTCATTACAGGCTGCCCTTTTTGCTCAGCTGACCTTATCATTTATGCTTAAAATGTGCTCATATTTTATTTAGATTTGAAATTTAACACAAAAGGGACTATGTAATATAGCACACTAGGCTCTTATTCAAAAAAAGGTGACTAAACAGAATAATAAGGGGACAGGTTTATACGGAGACTGCAGTTTCTCCACACCCTGCAGTTACCTCTGGAGTCACATCTCTCTGTCTCAGTGTGACACCGTGAGGCCTGTGTCAAGCCACAAAGATAAAGGACATCACCAAAGTGAAAAATGGCTAAAATCAGTAGAGGTTCCATTTCTTGTGGTAGACTTAGTTTTAGATTCATGAAAGTGATAGAGATCACATGTGTGAACACACATAAACACATATGCACATAGAGCCTGCATGTGAATTTGAGAATCTGTGTCCACATTATTCCCAAACAAAACAGCAGGTTCCACCAACTGCAGTCTGAAGATACCAATAAAATCTCCTATCTGTACTGAATGCATACAGACATTTTTATGTTATTATCCTCTACACATTACATTAGCTATTTCCATAGCATTTACATTGCATTGGATTTTGTGGGTAATTTAGAGATAATTAAAACGTAAAGAGGGATGCAAATAGTACAGCATTTTTCATAAAGGATTTGAGCATCCACAGAGTTTGGTACCCAAAGGGGATCTTGGATACTCCATGGATATGGAAGAATTGTAGAGGAAATGTAACTATCATTTACTATAGTTTCCTTTTTATTTTATTTCCTTTTCAGTCCCTTCCCCCTTCTGACACCGATTTAAAAGTCCAAAGCCCCTGGGTATCCTCTCTGAATGCGAGGCTGGTCCTGATTTTTGATGTTTGTTTCCTTTTTAATAAGCAAATGACTAAACCATGTAATAGGACTGCAAAACATGCTGGCAATGTCTAATCCTCTCACCTCACCAGCACCAAGTTTCTACCTTGCCACTCAGGCAGGCTGCCTTACAGTCAATTGTGATGCCTCCTCTCAGCTGCTAGCCTTTCTTGGTATAGTCTCCATTGAGCCCTACTGGTCTTTCCTAAGTTCATGGCAAATGTATTATTTATGATATGAATATTTGTCTTCTGGTAAAAGTGTGTGCATGTGTGCACCTGTGAGTGTGTGAGCCTGTGTGTGTGTGTGTGTGTGTGTGTGTGTGTGTGTGTGTGTGTGTGTTTGAAAGATGAACCATTTGGCTAAATAGAAGCATAATCTGCTTGGTAAACAAAAACCAATACTTATTTCTGAATAGCTGCAAGAGGAGAAATAATGAGGACATTGTTACTCGGAAGTTTTATTTCAATCTAAATGTTTCTAGGATCCTCGGACTCTTCATCCGAGGCATTGAAGAAAACAGCAGGTGCAAACAGGAGGGACTGTTTCAGGAAAATGAATGCATTGTAAAAATCAACAATGTGGAACTCCTGGACAAAACTTTTGCTCAGTAAGCATCTTTTCATTGTTTATTTACTTTATTATTCTCTTGAATATTTATAATCATTATTGAGCTCATTATGACCCAAATCATAGGTGGAATGTCAAGCCAGGTCCCTTTAAGTGACCCTTGACCATCCATTTCTGGATTCATTTTATATCTTGACATACTCAGAGGTGGCCAACATATGTGCCCAATGTCTACAGAGGTTGAGACACAGAATGCAAGGGGCCTTCCTGCCTGCCTGTCTTTCTGGGGCACCCATAAATGAAAGGGTTTGTTTTTCTTGGGCTATGGGTCAGTTAGACTGGTATTTACCACTGGCTCTTTTCACAGACAATTAATTCAGATTATTAATTAACATCCTTGATTCAGTCTTCCTTAAACTGTAAAAATCTGTGGGTGATGTCTATGAGGACTCGATGAATAATAGAAACAAATTGTAAAAAAAGTGAATTTAAAATGTTCTACCTCAAGAAACCATATTTCTGAATGTGAAAAATATTACGGGGAATACATGTTTCTCCCCAGGAATTATAATATGGAAAATCCAGCTGCATCTAGCTATCCATATCTACATATAAAAACATCCATATTGATGGGCATTGCCATTTTTGAGGGATTCTAAGTTAGGCACATAAGTAGTAATGATCTTTATTAATAATCAGTAGCCTATCTGGCCTATGAGCCAAACTGCTCATAACACAGCATCTCTCTGGCCATTACTTATCAATATTGGGGGCTGGTGGCTGCCAGTGAAAGGCATGTAGCACTGGCTACTATTAAGGCATAGAGTGAAACGATGTCTTCCTAAAACAATTTATTATATTCAGCTATTATTGAGCAGAATTATGATAGTTATTAATAATTATGTTATTTGCATATTTTGCTGCCCTGTATTGCAAAGGCTAGGGAGCTCAATGGTCCCTGTTTTACCAAAGTAGAAACTGAGTCATAAAACACCCGACTTAGAGTCAAGTAAAAATAATCAATTCATCCTCTGATTTTTTTAAAAAGGATTTAAAATCACTTTAAATGTGTGCTTCAGTAATTAATTCTAGTAAGATTTTCCTACTTAGAAACACTTGAAAGCTAGAAGTTGTCAGTTAAGTTCTTTAGTCTGTCTGAGCATCCACTTGGGTTTGTTAAATATAAGCCAATTACATTTGCTTTATGTAGTTGTTAAGAAAACTAAACTAGAGGATTCTACATGGTCATCCTGTATGTGTACCTAGTGTGAAGGCACTGTGGTGGGCAGGTAGTAAGCAGTGAGTGGGAGCTCCTTAGCAGAGTCACACTGTAGTGATAACCCCTCCGGTACTATGAGGCTGCGTACCTTAGAAAGTGGTTTGCCAGAACTCAATATCATTCTGCATTTATTCACTCTTTCAAGGGCCCAGGATGTCTTCCGCCAGGCAATGAAATCCCCCAGTGTGGTCCTCCATGTGCTTCTGCCTCAAAACCGTGAGCAGTATGAAAAAGCAGTCATTGGACCACTGAACATCTTTGGCAACAGTGATGGGGCTTCAAGAACAAAGGTTCCACCTCCTACCCGTGGGAAACCAGGATTAAAGGCAGTAACTCTGACAGGAACAAACAGTCCTGAAGCAGATGAGTCAACTTCCCCGCAGCAAAGCAAAAGCCCCCGAGTTCCAAGAATAGGAAGAAAAGCTTCATCTCCCTCACTCTCCCCTCTCATGGGGTTTGGCAGCAAGAAAAATGCAAAAAAAATTAAGATTGACCTAAAGAAAGGTAATTATTAAATTGTGCTTAATAGCATTCTATTATTGTACCATGTAAAACTGGTTAAGAGAAATTCATTAA